>NW_028141162.1:14969565-15659812 GCF_030444845.1 Prenolepis imparis | reverse complement strand
TTCGTGGCTGACCGGGGAGAGAGATTGTGTATCTTTTCATTTTCGCGGGTGCGATTAGACAGTTAATCTGTAACGCGGATTCATCGGCGTCTCGGAAGCTAAAGGAGGAAGGGGAGAAAGAGGAGTCCTGATAAAGGGTGGATGGCCGCATTTGTGTTTTCCTTGGAGAGTATCTCCTCTGACGCTTTTGTAAAAGATGTACAGGAAGGCTCGCAATCTTCACTCTATCAGACAACTAATCACGTCAAAATAATTTCATGACACTTATATCTTTCGCGTTTAAAGACGGACGAAAACTTTGCACTTGTGTCATCAAGAGGCAAAGATTGTTTTAATGCAGATTTAAAAAATGTAGATTGTTGCCCTCTATTTGTTTGCATAATCAAGGACACACGACCGCCGAATTTAGGGGGAGAAATGTATCGTCCAGCGAGATTGTCATATCGAAAAGACTACAAACGAAATTTAAAAAAAAGAGCAAAAATATGAAACGCGAAGAGAAAAAAATAGAAAAAAAGAAGATAAAACGCGTCAATAAAGCGACGTGAAAGCAAGCGCAAAATGGCGAGAAAAAAGCGTATCTAAAAAAACAGAGAAGGAACAATGAGATTTGTGGGATTAAATCGAAACGAAAAGCGAACACGAGAATCTATCTATCTCTACATTAATAAGGTTTCAAGAAAATCGGATTATCATTTCACTGAGAGATACGACTTCGCTTTAAGGATCTCACTCAAAGATTTTGGACAAGCCGTCGTCTCGGAATTATCAAACGATCGATTGACAGTTATTTGGACAGAGGAAGGATTATGTTAAGGGTTGCATTATATGCATTAACACGTCTTCGCGGAGCGAAAGGTCAAAGGAATACAAGGCAGCGCTCCTCTACTTTCTCACAATCAGCTATATCACATTCTCGTTCCTCGCTCGGATAGGAAACTAAGGCCGAGTTGCACCGACGATTTGAGTCAGCTAATCTTTCACTCGGGTTTCGTCTAACAATCGAACGAAAGGAAGAAATATCATATTATATAGAGAGAATCTCTCTATTAATTCATTCATTTTTAATTATTACCGATCAATTCTTTTCGGAGAAGATATATGTGTCGCGCGACGTTGATATTAAAAGTTACCGTGCGGCTCGGAGAATTAAAGAGCCGCAATCAAATTTCTCTCTTAAAAAAAATTTCGCAGGGTAGACAGTAGCTCGACCGAGATTAGCTTTAATCGACGTTGGCGCAACCGGCTCTAAGAAGGCACAGTCGTTGAGTTAAGAACGTTAATGCGGCTCTAGACACCGAAGAGACGAAGAGTTTTCCCAAGCTGGTTCGCTCGCTTCACGTTCGCCGTTGCTGGACGACGAACTCGAGGCGAACGATCCTTCGCGCAGCGATCTTGCGGAAAGGGAGAAGATTGAAATGAAAAAGAGAAAAAAAAAGGAAGACGAAAGCGGCGGCGAGGCGGGGGCAGCTTTCGATCGATCGGGAAGTCCCCGAACTGGCTGCAGAAGATCGCGACAGGTAGAAGTAGCTAAGTGTGGTTATCGAGTACATTGCTGCTGCGCTTTCTCTTGTTATTATAGCGATGCTGTTCTACTGCGGTATACTTGCACAAACGCAAGCGCGCCGGTTATGTCGTTCGTTTGTCTGTGCTTTTGTCTGTTTTTTTATTCATTCGGGCTGAGCTTGCTTTTTCTTTTTTTTTTTTTGTTTTTTTTGTTAAGCGCTCGGTGGCGGCTTACGGCGGCGGCGGAGTGTGTGGGATTTGTGCCTGTCGACGACCCACTCATTTACTGGGCCTTCCACTTGTCGACGACCACCTCATTTACTGCAACATAACACACACGAGAACTATTAACGAGTGGCGGAGACCTAAAGGGAGGAAAAAAAAGAATGGAGAGCTAAAGTGGAAAAGGTTCGCAGCAGCGCGTGCAAGGCTGACTGTTTTTTTTTTCGCTTTTTTTTTGTTATAGCGCGCTTCTGCATCCTCCTCTCGATATCGGCGATCTGAAACGATCGGTCCTCGGATTAATCGGACTAAATGAACGAGATTTGCTCGAACGAATGTACGGATCCTTGCGAATAAAAAAAACCATGTCGCGAAATCGCTGCAATTTTGCAGTTCGACAAATTGCATAACTATTCCTTTTGATGAAAGAAGAATATTTTATCTCTCTCCACGATGGGTTCTCCCCTTCCGATGATAGATTGATTAGTGATAAATGAAATAGAGTACGAATTTTTTAATTCGAGTAAAATCAACATATCCTTATTTGCTCATCATCACAATCATGATATAATTAGAGACCTACCAGCGCGTACAACGTAATAAACGAATCAATTAGAGATAATAGACTGCGACGATACTCTAATCCTCCTAAGCTAATCGTACATTCGTTCACTTCCTTCTCCTCCGTCATCTCCCGATCGGGGAGATGGATCTTGGACGTCCGATCGTCAGGCAGACGAACGTGCAAACGCGAGTGAGTGCTCGCGTTTGTATGGTGCTTGCAACAGTGCATGTGTCGCGGGGTGACAAAGGGGTGATGCAAGTGCTTTGGTTTCGCATTCTCAAAAGGGGTGAATAGTGAGGAGGGAGAATATTTTTGTTCTGTTATAAAAGACGTCTCCGGTCCCTCTTCGAGAGCAGCTCGAGAGTGTAGTATGTGAGTGCTGAGTCGCCGAGATTTCTCGACTGCGGCCGATTATTAAGGTGTCTCTCTCAAGATTCGCCCTACGCCCACTCGGTCTTTATTTCGACGGCGTCACTGGCGGTGCCACTGCAATCATACGAGGGTAACATCGATTATTCCACCAAGCCAAGCCACTCTCGCTGGCTCAGCTACGGCGAAGCCACGCGCCCTCGTCCAGCTACGGAGCGGGATGCAGCTGCTAATCGATGCAAGCCTTGGCGACGATGATGCGTCGTTAGTGCGGCGGTGTGAGTGTGCGTGAAGGGAATGTGAAAATCTAGGATTTTTTCCGGACACACGTGTAATTTTTGTGCGTTATATATGCGATACAAATGTATTACATATGAGTCACGTGCATGTAATGAGGAATAGTATCATATATATATATATATATATATATATGTAGAAAATATATTGTTAGAATAAATTCTTAGACTTAGAATTTATATAGGAATAGTATCTTATATATAAAAATATAAAAAATATACATATTATTACAATAAATTCTTAAAGTTAGAATTTATATGCATGTGATGAGAAATGTGTCTTATATATAAAAAATATAAAAAATATATAAGAAAGATCTCTGTATATATTATACGTATCTATTTTAAATTGTGGAAACACATAATGGAACAAAGAAAATATCACAGAATATTAACATCTCCTTCGAAAAATGCATGTTATAATAGAAATTATATATTATATACAAAAAACGAAGAAAACGCGATTTCGATCAGATGATGCACATATTGCTACCCTGCAAGTAGCTCTCGTTTTCGAAATGTAGTTCATGTGACGTGTCTTGCATTAAAGCGCTTATAGCTAAAAAAGTTAGTCTCTTAAAACTAAAAAATAGTATCTTAAAATTTCGACATTACCTGTATCATACACGTGTCCGTAGACCGTTCCCGAAGACCGTCCTTCCTTGTGACTGTACAGTTTGGCACACACCAGCAGGCAGGGGGTTAGCAAAAAGGGGTGTCGAGGTGGCGCGTTGTATCGAGGGTGACGTTTTTCAACTTCCTCGATTTTAGGACTTGGATCATTCCGGGTCGACAGTTATCACATCGGTCTTTTTATTTTCCAGTGAACGCATGCAAAAACTCCAAACACAACTTTCCGTGGAGTGGAAAGAGGGTGGAGAACAGGGGAGAGATGGGACACATAATAGTCGCGAGAATGGAAAGATTCGAGGACTCGTTATGGCGAAAAAGAATATGGTATTTCGGCATCACCGTTAAAGGTGTTTTATCTTCCGAAATCTTGCCTCCGCGATGTGTGGCGAGCTGTTCGCAAGATGGTCCCCACCGAGAAGTCCTTGCGAAGAACCTTTCGAGGTTTATTATATCCACAGAAATTCCAAAGATTACATATATATATTATAAAAGCAAGGGCTGCCTTAATCATAGGATGAGCGGACCTAATATTTTGTAATTATTGAGCCAGATTCTATCAGATTTTAAATCTTTACAAAATATATAATTTTTTTATGTACACATAACTTAAAAAAATATAATCGCATTTTAATTTTATTTTTTTATTTATGAAATTGCGAATAAAAAATAGAAAAATTTAATTTTCATTCTAAAATTCTAGCTTTATATTCATAATTAGTAGTTTCTATAACTTTGGCCCATGCTTGAATGTCTTAAGCCAGCTGTGGTTACAATGAGCATTCGGAATCTCGTGAGAGGAATAACAGATAACGATAGAAAAAAAGGCAAGAAGAAGTTAGAAGTGGGGCTTTTAGGCATACTTAGGGACACAGACTGAACCAAACACTTATTACGTTCAGCGGTGTATCAAGTGTTCGGTTTCGTGATAGTAAAATATATTAACATGGGCGGCAGCTGTCAAATTTGTAAGCGAAAGTCACCGGCGGATCAATAGGCCAATCATTGAGAATCGAGACACGTATGTTAGTAACACATGATTCTTTTTATTATAACAAGTAATGCACTCTAAATCGTTCCATATCGTCCATATAATATAACTCTCACTTGTTATAATATCGTTCCGTATACGAGCTCGAATTGAATACACGACAAAAAAGACGAATCAAAAAACGATAAATAAAGAAATTGCGAACGCCAACACAAGAAATGCCGGTAATTACATGATATAATTACATGACGTAATTATATATTATATTTATCATATATATAGACTGGATCTCGTAAACCCGCGCAATAGTCGGATTCGTGGTTGTATAATATTTTTCTCTCTTTATTTAATTATTATTTCTTTTTTTTATCTTTGTCTCACCTCTACGCGAATCTGATTACACCCGGAATTATAATCGCCAGGTTCCTTCGCCGCAAAACGCATCTACGGCGAGTGTAGGTGTGTGTATGTGTGTATGTATGTGTGTGTGATTTCAAATCACTCAATATGTCATAGTATTCTATAAGTTAATAATATTAATAATTACTTTATTATCGTTAGAGAAATATAGGTACTTCCTGCAGGAAACGTCGCGATCGTAGTCTCATCGTCGCTGGACACTGCGTTTAATTGTCGACGTCACACAAAGATCGATGAGAAATATTCAACGAGATTAGCTACGTATTTAATTTTTATTGGATAAAAAAATGTTATTTATTTTCTTTTAAATTATAATTAATAAATTAAACATGACATGTCAAATATATGTGCAAACAGCTACAATTATAAATATAAATCATTTTTTTTTCTTCAAACTCAGCATCTTAAAAACCAAATATGCATACGCAGATTGCAATTTTCGTTAAACAAACTCATCGATAATTGTATGACGTCACGCAGCGTTCTTTCGCCGAGATGGCACTACTCCGTCATTTTCGATCAACGTAAAATACAATGCACACTCAAGTACTTACAGATACATCATGGACGAAGTGGAGACTCGGACGCGAAGGAGTAACGAGCGACGAATCCCGAAGGAGAGCTTTTTGTTCCCGAGAATTTTTCATCTCTCTGTACAAAATTTCACGATTTTTTTCAGGTTTTTTCAGACCTTCGAAAACTTATGAATTTACGAAGCGACTGCTTTTGGGAGCTTCCTCGAGATTCGTCGCTCGCATTATCTTGCATCCAGACTCCCCGATTAATTTCGTCGAATTTATTGAGCGTCACGGAACTGCATTAGACTCTCCGTACCGGAATTGATCCCCTCGCTACGAGTACCTGTGCTCCAGTAACTGTGCTAATTAACTGCGCTAATCGTTATCGCTTCGAATGAGAGCGTTCGGAGTTCTGTGCCTTGTGATAGAAACGATAATGACAAGAGTCGGAAGAGATATTTTGAGATTTTTTTTTCTCTTCAAAAAATTGAGATTAGTTGACTCCAGTGTTTATATACCAAATCTCGAGGAGTATCTTTTACAAAAATAATTAAATATCGTACGTATATTATTCTTCGGCGTGACTTTTCTCATCTTCTCGCTGCAAAGGCGCACCGATTCGCGAACGAAAATTCAGCGGAAGAGCGCAAAATTCGCGGTGCACAGGTGAACATTGGTCGAGGGGATACAACATCCCGATAGGACAGTTTAAACTCTCACGCTAAAAAATTAATTCCGTTTTACTCGGAAAAAAAAAACAAAACATTACTCGAGACACAAGTTTGTTAGTGCAGCGTAGCAGCGCTAACTCGTTCGGTCTGATTAAGTTTTAATTATGCCCATACCAAAGTATCACGCCTTAACCATTGCCTAAATTAATTAATTAATTATATTACACTACCGTGCCTGCGGCACGATTCCTGAAGAGTGCGCCTGCCTAAAAGTGGCGCAATTAAATTATTATGCGTCTCGCGCGCGCTTACGGAAAAAAAAGAAAAAAAAAAAACGCAGCGGAAAAACCGTCTCTCCGCTCCTTCGCGAGGAACACATCGTCAGTCTTGTTGCGTTTGCACGTGTCCCGAGGAGCGGATGAGCGTCTCGCGTTGCGTCTCGCGCGCTAAAGGATCGCTGGACCGTCTTATACGGCGATCCTCTCTTTCTCTCTCTATGAAGATCCGGACAAACGTTGGATCGTGCACTGTCGGTGAAAGTGTATAGAAGCTATTCGAAACAATTTCTGTCTCACGGTATAACATCGCTCTTGCTTCTTGCGTCAATTATCTATCCTCTCTCTCGGATCGAACGTAGCGAGGAGACTAAGCTTCAGAATTGTGAAAGATGAGGCTTCTTGCTCAACGTGTCGCAAATAAACGAGAAGGGAAAAAGAGATTGAAATTAAGAGACGAGCGCTCTTTCTTTCGATTTTAATTTTTTTCGTCCGTATGTATTTTGAGAATTTATTATACGCTTACACCGACAGATTACGTTCTCAGCGGATGAACTGACTTTTAAGCGGTCAGATGCATCAGAAGGCCCACGTACTCGTGATACGACACCGATTTATTATTCTCGTTTCGTGTGTGGCGCGTGTAGCTAAGGCAGTGACCGAACTCGCGTTCACTCAATCGAAAAATATCCTCGATTAATAATCATGATGAGACTGTCTTTCCTAATGCAAAAGCTCTGCGGGCCGGCGAATGTCTGTCATATTGATCATTTGAGATTACGACGTTGATAAACGAGAAAATGAACGGAAAGCTCCACATAGACACTTTGTAACTTAGACTCGAACAAATAAATTTTTGTCAAAGAGACTATATCACAGTTCAATGAAACACAAGCTCGACGATCCTTAATAAAATTTTTTATATACATAGAGATGGGAGCGTCACTAGACAAAAATATTTTTCTTTTCCACTAAAAAATAAATAGCTTTAATGGATAATATATTATTCCGAAAGCAGACTTCTTCAACACTAATAAATATTGATTTCTTTTATATTAATCCTATTTTTAAGAAAAAATCAGATTAATAGAAAAGAAATCAATATTTATTAATATTGAAGATGCTTTAGAATATTATACTATCTATTAAAGCTATTTTACCAAATTAAATTGTTTATTTCAAATTAACATAATAAAAACATATTTTAATATTTTAAATAATTTATAAAATAAGTATATTAAGAGAAAACAATGATTCTTTTGAGAAAACGATCTTCAATCCTAAAGCAATCTTTTATGTGTTAGTCAAAAATAATTAAATTTAGGCCCCCCTCTATGTATTCGTAAAATTTAATTAAAATCAGAATTTTGCGATTAGGAATGTCCTTGTAAGTTTAATATGCGCGTGCTTGAAAACTGAATGCGAAAAAGCTTTTCGGGAGCAGAGACGAAACACAATGATACATGCGTCTAGCTAACTATTTTTATTATCAATGATGAATTTATTTTTAAAAAATTCTGTCGTTTTATTAATCCTACGAACAAAAAAAACGTAACTTGATATCACTATTAATAAAAATGGATAGTTGATCTCAATGTTGAGTATGTCCGTGTTCGGAACACTGCTCTGATAATTATGTATATGAACAAATGTACTAGAAAATCTATGGACTGCTTCGTCGGTGTGTTTTGAAAAAAATAATAAAGTCAATTATATTATTCATCCGCGCTTGACAGTTGCCTTATCTTACACTTACGAATCTCTGCAGTCCATATCCGAAAATTATCGATACACGAATCTACGTTGTACTGCATAGATCTTTTAAATACATAAATCATATATATACATATATATATATATATATATATATATATATATATATATATATATATGTATGTAATAGATTATATACATAGAGGACAGATGCTGTCGCAAATCAGGATGAGAAATTAGAAGAAATCCTACTGTGCCGATTACGATCGATATAAAAAATCGCTTTGTATACATTATTTAATTTAAAAAGAGATCGATTATAAATATATATTATAGATATAGATATTTACAAAATTTTACTTCACAATTTGTTACGATATTGTTACAGATTAGATATAAATCAAGAATCTCGATAGAAAGTTAATTTATGAATACATGGAAACTAAGTTTTTTTCTGATCCACTTATATAAATTAATAAAGTAGATATCTACTGAGCGCGTATTTTCTAAATAATGCGCGAAATTGAATCGTTCGTTAATCGCATGGCACAACAGGATACATAGTTACTAAAGGAATAGATTACGATAAGAAAGGATTTTACCAAAAACATGCTGTTAATTTTAGCGTGCATGGATTATTTTCTACGGGAAGGAAGACACGGTATGTAGGACACAAAATGAGATCCGTTAGTGCGAAGTTCTTGTATTCCCTCATTTCAGCAAACGTTCAGACAGCTTCGGTTTTGACTTCGGGGTTGAAACAGGAACACCAGACACTAAGAATCCATCAATAAAGGTGATTTATAACAAGCAACATTGAAAGCAATGGGAAAGAAATGTAAGTGGAAAATTTATAAAACGATTTGATCGCGTAAACTGAATATTAACCACCTTTAATTCAATGCGTGCGTGATGCATTAAACTCAATCTGAAAATAAAAATCAGAGGGAAAGGGAAGTCAAATATAAATATAGCCACTACTATAGGAATTGTTTATTTCTCATCTGCGTTTCTGCCGAATGTTTTATTGTCTTCGTTGTGTAAACGCGTCTATTTACTTTAAATAGGAATGCCTCTGCTCATATCACGAATCTGTGCTGCAAACCGAAGTTATTATTTCCGGTATGATTATAACAAGCCGTATTTTGTACTTTCCAAATCGATCGAGATCAATTATACATCCCGCAGATATGCACAGATATAAAAATTGTGTCATAATATTAAGTATCGGCATGAAACACAGATGGAGAAATAAATACGTGCAATAAATCAACATGGGTTTCAACTACGTTGGTGTGCTACAGGACTGATGCCCCAATTTATCCAATTAATTGCAAACCATACCGAAAAGTGCATAATGTTCAAGACAAAAAAAGGCACAAAAAAATAATAGTGCACAGGATAAGAATCGGGACGCGTCATCAAACACATCTACATCGGAAAGAACATCTACGAACAATTTCGTATTGATTGCAGAGGGGAATTCAATGTTCAAAAGGCACTCGTAGAAAATAATTTAACGATCACAATCTTTGATTTACGCTGAGGGGTCTTTCTTTATAGATCACTCGATGCCACTCGAAACCCGTGATCGTTGAGCAACGTCGGGGTACGGTGTGTGTGATGCGGGCATGGTGGGCCTTGGTGGCGTATCTCATATACATATGGTCGTACTAACACCATGCACAACAGTCAAATTTGTTAAAATCTCACTTGAACGCACTCTGTTAATAACTTATCTCGCGCCTTCCCGCGTCACGGTGGGAAGAGCTTCGGTTAAATGCAATTGCGAGTCCAAGGATTTATAGTCGCGGATGCTTTTCCATAGGAAAAAAACATCATCTGCTAGATTAATTATTATTACTTCGCGGACGTTCTATATGGGACAGATATGCAACAGTCCAAAGAACACAGCCCACATTAGAACGATCCAATGTACGGTGTAAATTGGATTCTCACCGTCTGTGATCTTTCTGGCAATGAACTTCAAGGTTTCGTCGAGAAGTACCACTGGAATGGAGAACTTCATAACGGTAAGCCATTCTTCACACGTTAGTGGGGTCACTTGGAATACAGCCTGAAACAATGGAGTTAACGATTTTTCGAATTCTTCAAATTTATGCACTTCGAGTTGCTGGAAGACTAAGACTCCTCGGCCATCCGCTGCTACAATTTTGATATGTACAAAAAAGTACTTACCGAAAGAACATCGACGTACAGGATGACGAAATGGAGTGTGAAGGAAAGAGCCATGGAGGCGATGAGCCACAAATTGGACCAAGGCGGCATACTGATGAGCGACTGATTCTCAGACAAGCTGTAAAGAAATACATTTTATTATAACTGTAAAAAACATGACTCTTACGCAAATTATGTAACAAGCTTTTTCTTACCTGTTCATGGCGTTTAACATTTCAATAGTGACCAACACAGAGAGAGCCATAGTCATGGGGTGAGGATCAGAGAAGACTTTGCAGTTGATGCCTTTGAATTCCTCTCCGCCACCAAGGCATGCCAAGTGATGAGTCTATATTTTGTATAAGCGACACATTAGACATCACATTAGGTTTAAAAAAACCGATTCCGATAATTCTCAAATAATTATGATTATAGCGGTGAACAAACTTTTGTCGAAACTTACCACTTGATAATAGTTCAATTGAGGACCGTTCGGACTATACATGAACCACCAAGCAGCTGAGCCGACAGTGGCAGCGCCTACGTATCCACCAATAGCCAAATAGCGGAAAAACAGCCATCCGGAAATCAACGATTCATTGGCCTTGCGAGGGGGCTACAAAGAACACACAATAGTAAGATCTAACGTACATTACACCATATTCAACAATATGGCGGCGCATCTCTTTGACTTTACCTTGCTCATAATGTCCAAGTCAGGTGGATTAAAGCCGAGAGCGGTAGCTGGAAGACCATCAGTGACCAGGTTGACCCACAAAAGTTGGACCGGGATAAGAGCTTCGGGAAGACCAAGGGCAGCGGTCAAGAATATACTGCAAAATAAGATGTAATTATCGATTAAATTCGAATTTTATCGTAATTTTCCTCACTGAACACTCGTATATCTTGTAAATACCTGACGACCTCGCCGATGTTGGAAGAAATGAGATAACGAATAAATTGTTTCATGTTATTGTAGATAGCACGACCCTCTTCTACGGCGGCTACGATAGAGGAGAAATTGTCATCTGCCAACACCATCTCCGAAGCAGATTTCGCGACCGCAGTGCCAGAACCCATGGCGATACCGATCTCGGCTTTCTTCAAGGCGGGAGCGTCATTTACACCGTCACCAGTCTGCAAAACAATTTTGCAATCTTTTATAAGAACATTAATTTGAATAAAAATATTGGCTAAAGATATAAAAATGCACGTTTATATAATTAATTTGAGAATAATAACAATTCGTCTTGAAATAATTAGAGTAGTGAGACTTCAAGACTTACCATGGCAGAGATCTCGTTCATGCTTTGTAAGTACTCAATAATCTTGGACTTGTGAGCCGGTTCTACGCGGGAGAAGAGACGAGCTCTGGCGCAAGCGGCCTTCTGCTCCGCCATAGGCAAATCGTCAAATTCACGTCCAGAGTACGACTTGCCAGTGGTGTCTTCTTCCTCGCCAAAGACTCCGATACGTCGGCAAATAGCTTCAGCGGTGGACTTGTTGTCGCCGGTGATGACGATTACGCGAATGCCGGCGGCGCGGCACCTAACAATCGAGTCGAATACTTCCTTGCGAGGCGGATCGAGCATGCCTACTACGCCGATGAACGTGAGATCCCTCTCGTACGTGTAGAACTTGTTGGAATCGCCGAGATCCATGTCGTCGGGCTTCAGCGGGTGATCGGCAGTAGCGAGAGCGAGGCAACGCAGAGTGTCCCTACCAGTTCCGTATTGCCGAGTCAGCTCCAGGATACGATTCTTCAGGGTCGAAGTGAGCGGGACCTTCTGACTACCGATGCGGCAGTGCGTGCACCTATCCAATACACCCTCTGGCGCACCCTTGACGAACAACTTCGGTCCGGTTCCCAGCTTCGTTGGCTTCAGAGGCACGCAGTACGACGACATGGACTTGCGATCGCGCGAGAATTCCAGTGTAAATTCCTTCTTCCACTTTGTCTCCATATCTTGCCTGACAACAATGGCGCTAGTTCGTCGATCCAGGCCAGCCTTCGGTACGCCGAAAGGATTGACTTTCTCAGCAAGAACGATCAACGCGGTTTCCGTGGCCTCGCCAACCTTCTCGAATGCTTGTTTGAATTCGTTGAAGTCGATAGCAGAGTCGTTGCACATGATGCAGATGGTACCGATCTCGTACAAGGTCTCGTAATCCTGTCCCTTAATCTTTTGTCCCCTCAAGAAGGTTTCGCCGATAGGTTCGTAAGTCGAGCCAGTGATCTCAAATTCGTGGAAGCTGCTGTCGTTACCCTCGATCTTGTCAAAGATAAACATTCTGTAAACATATAAAAAATTATGCGTTAGTTCATATTTTTTATTTCATATTTTGTATTTAAGTAACGGGAAGAAAAATGGTCTTGTTTGTTTAATCATCTTACCGGCTAACGGACATCTGGTTAGTCGTCAAAGTGCCAGTTTTATCGGAGCAGATGACGGACGTGCAACCTAAAGTTTCTACGGACGGCAAGGATCGTACAATGGCGTTCTTCTTGGCCATACGCCTGGTACCCAGAGCCAAGCAAGTCGTGATTACGGCGGGCAAACCCTCGGGAATAGCGGCTACAGCGAGAGCGACGGCGATCTTGAAATAGTAGATGGCACCCTTGATCCAGGATCCACCGTGAGCCGGATCGTTAAAGTGGCCGATGTTGATGGCCCACACTGCGACGCAAATCACGGAGATGACCTTCGACAACTGCTCGCCGAACTCGTCCAATTTCTGCTGCAACGGCGTCTTGATCTCCTCGGTCTCCGACATCTCCGTACGAATCTTACCGATAGCTGTGTTCAAACCGGTTCCAATGACGACACCGCGAGCCTTGCCAGCGGCAACGTTGGTACCAGAAAACAAGATGTTCTTCTTGTCCTAGAGAAACACAACAAAAAATTAATAAAAATTCTTTAAAATTCATCATAATTCAACAATGCAATGTGATAAATAAAATTTTGAGATTTTTATTGTAGGAATTTACACAGCTGTAGCTTCACCAACCTGATTGACAGCGCGTGGATCGGGTATAGCATCGGTATGCTTGATGACGGATACCGATTCGCCGGTCAGAATAGACTGATCAATTCTCAAGGTGGTCGAGAAAATTTTGCTGAGACGGATATCTGCCGGGATCTTGTCGCCGACCGATATTTCCACGATGTCACCGGGCACGATCTCTTTGGCCCGGATCCTCTGGACGCCGGATTTGTCCCCTCGTACGACCTTACCCATCTCAGGCTCGTATTCTTTGAGCGCCTCTATCGCAGACTCGGCGTTCCGTTCCTGCCAGACACCGACTACGGCATTGGCGATGAGAATGAGCAGGATAACGAAGGGTTCGACGAAGGCCGTGAACGCATCCTCGTGCTCTTCAAATAAGGCTAATACCTGAGCAAAAGGTAACCAATAGAAAATTAGCAAGGTTTGAAAAAAAGAAGACGGACAGAAATTAATATATTATTAAGTTTGCATTATTCAAGCAGCTGTCTCTCGAAGTAAAATTTAGACTTAAAACTTATAGAAAATAGAATTCGATCTTAGTCACTTTACAATAATATCAATCTATCTTAGAAATAAAATAAATAAGAACAAGAATATATATTATAAAATTAAAAATCAATCCTTAAAATGTACATGTTTTGCAATTTTCTTCTTTAATCTATTATCGTAGTAAACTTACACGTACTTTACTTTTACAATTTGCAAATTAGATTCCATAGTAAATGTTATGCATTTCTCTTATGCGCCGAGAGAAAATCAGATCACCACGGCAACTTGAAATCAATATGCTATTTTTTCACATCTCGTGTAAGGTATATTTAGCCTCATTTACCCTTGAACCCCCATAAACATATAATTATGATGTTTTTAGCGAAGCGGCATACACCGGAAAACTTGACGAAGAAAAAGAACATCTCCTAAATCATTTTATACTATCACAAATTTCATGAAAGATTAGGTCGTCGACATCTCTTTTACTTCCATATCCATAATTCATAATAATAATAATAATGACGATCATATTTAATTAATCTTTTTTGTACTATTTTATATTTTTTATTTCTTTGTGAAAGACGTATTTCACATTTTTTTCATTATTTAAATCTCATATTGTGTAAGAGATATCTATACTTATTTTTTAATCTCTCTGTAATCATACTGTATTTACAATCGCATCTTATACTTACAAAAGAAATAATAGCGGCTAATAGAAGAATTTTAACTAGAAGATCATCGAACTGTTCCAAAACGAGTTGCCAGATGGATTTTCCTGTAAGCAAAAAATAAATGAAATATTAATAATCTCGCGTAATGCGCAAAGGTGGAAAAATTTGAAAAAAATGTTCAAGAAAATATTTCTCATAGTATATAATAATATTTGCAAAATTTATTTTCATGAACAAGTTTCAGTATATATTTAATTAAATACTCAAAAATATTGTGATATAATCTGCGACAAATTGGCATTAAACCTACATAAAAGTTGTAAAATGTAAAATAATTATTGAATTGCAGTCTAATCTTTCAAATAATAATAATCTAGATATTTAGTTTAATCGTTTAATGTTATTATATAATTTAATAATAATATAAGTATATAGTTTAATATCTTTAAATAGACTTCGAGATAGTTTCTTTTGATAATACAAGAGCGCGAACAATGATGTATTGTTACGAATCATATTAATTTCAGTATTGTGCACTACAATTAACTACACAATCCACTTGTTTTGTATAGTTGAAAATTAACATCGACATTTATGCGACTAATTTAATTTGAAAATTAAACTAACTTTCAAATTAAAATTAGTTCAGAAACAATATGCACATACATTCGCGAATAGTGTATATCTCATTGACATTTCATATATGTAAAAAAATCTTTTGTTTCGAATAATAATCATAAAGTTACTGAAAAACGTTGCACGAGAAAAATTGTTCCTCTTTTCATCTGTTCCTTCGCGTTCATATTTTATTTAAGAATTCAATAGAATACTCTATAACGTAAGTATGTTTAACATAAATGTTGTCCTTTTAAATGCTATCAGAAATTATTTTATCTTTAGTTATTTATCTCGGCAATATTATAAAATTATCAATCTTTAGATTCTTCAGAGTAATTGATAAATTAAATAAACTTTACAACGTATAAATTTACAACGCGAGCTACTATACACGTCATATATATAGATATTATTTTAATCTAAAGCAACATGTGCTTTGTGACGTGGACACGTCAAATTAATTTGATATTACGAGAAAAGGTTCTCGTAAAAGCAGACGCAATCTCATTTTGACGCGTTCAACGTCAGCGAGCGCGTTATAGGAAAATAGAATATGTGTGTGAAAGAATGATACTAGTCAGGAGCAAGTCCTTGACGACTTTTGCCAGCACGCGATTGACGTTATGTCATCGCTTTACGATTGATGATTTCATTAATTGTAATTTACAGCAACGGCGAAAAGAGAAAGGAGCGAAAATAATGATTGGAGCAATTGTGCGAGAAAATAGAGCTTTCTCTATTTATTTCATTTCTTTGAATTTTTCTTTTTTTCTGTATGTATGTATAAGCTGGATAGCATTTTTTTATCACAATATTATTAAGTCCTTTATTGAAAAATTGAAAATAGTAAATATAAGAAGTTTTTATAATATAATAAAATAAATTTTCTTGTAGCAGCAGGATTTAATATTTTTTTTCTATAAAATGTGATAATTTAATTGGTACAATTAAATAAAATAAATGTAATGTGTGTAGATAAAAATCGTGAATCACAATGATTCATTCATAAGTCAGAGAAAAGGAGACACCAATAAAAAATGATTAATAAAGACAGTCAACGAATCTGTTGAGATGTGCTAGTTGAACTGAATCATTAAGTAATAAAAAGAAACAGCTATGATATTGAAACTTTTCATTCAAATAATTAAATTAATGTACGATCACACAAGATTAATCGAAGCTATATTGGATTATGCATACATATGTTAAGACAATATTTTAAATTGAGACACGTATACGTTTCACATCTATAATCACATTGACTGAAGGCATATTCTAACATATAATGTTTAATATTTTTAATTACGAAGAAAACTGATAAGATTAAGATAACTAAACACGAGGTAAAATTGTTTAAAATTACATTAGCAAAATTAATCCAAAACAGAGCTATTCTTAATTAATTAACTCGTCAACTACTAATCTTCCAATAATATAATTAATTTTATATATATTTTCTATAAATAATTTTCTTAACACATACATATATCAAAATCATCTCTCGCGCGTCTTAATGCATACGTTTCGACCGGTGCAAATATGTGTAACGTGCACATTTCGTTACATAAATTGCATTGTAATGTCTTGGTACACATTCCACCGCGTCTCGGAAATTAATATCGTGGTATGACGTGCCACACATCGGTATACATTTCTCTACGTCCTCCTCCCTCCCTCTCTCATCCCTTATTCTCTCACCTACATGCATATATGACAACATGCTTCATTACCGGATTCAGCGTGTGACAATAGATGTTGTCATTCAATCGATAGAACGTTATATACACATGTGCACATGCACGACGGACAGAGCACGGCGATGATTATGGATGGCTGTATGTATGTAACCGATCGCGCGATTAATTTATGACGAGAATCTCATTAATACGACCTTGATCACTCTTCGAAGATTTCGTCAGATTACATTGAAAACAAAAAAAAACGAACGATAAACACAATAATGTCTCTGACATTACTGAACCGCGCGTTCTTTCATCCCGATAACATATCTGTCACAAACGTATTCTTCTCTCCTTTGTTGCAAACTTTTGTCGGCACTTGAACTTGCGAAGAAGGAGCACGGTTTATCGAAAATACTCTTTGTAATTCGTCGTATCTTAATTTTCTTGGCGAATCTTATCTTCCGAATAATGCTAATTAAGCCGCGATTGTGAGATCTCTTAATTCAAACAAGCACAATTTCAATTACGAAGTCTATAGCTTCAATTCATGCTCGTGAATAACATAAGAAAATTACATATCGCGTTCGAGTTTTGCGAAAAATCATATTGCCCTTTGATAAAAAATTTCCGCATTTTTCGGAGAAACTTTTAGTAATTATATATCTTTTCTCGATTTTTTAAATTTAAATTCAATTTATAATTTTTTTGTCTCATTAATTACATATTGCTTTTGTTGTCCGCAAAACAATAATTAGAAAGAATTTTTCTTACAAATCTTATTTCACGGAGAAAATAAATAACAACGGTGTTAGTATATAATGCAAAAATATTCACATAAAAAAAATTTATTATAATAAAGTAATAAAGTCGTTTCATTTTTAATCTTGCATTTCGAAAACAGATTTTTTTTGTTAATCTGCTTGTATCTCACAATTAGTTTTATATATTTTCCGGGATATATTTTTGTTTAAAATTTACAATTTATTTATAGACTTGTTTACGTTCTGTTAACTATATATGTATATTATTATTTGCTTTACTTTTTACTTAATTATATATTATTTCTTATAAGCTTGATTTATATATAATGCAATCAAGTTTCTAATTATCTATTAATATTTTAATTAATAAAGGACTAACTAAAAATTAAATTAGAATTGTGCTAAGTTGTCGTTAGATTGATTATTAAATTTAACAAACGGGTATATTGTGTTTTATTGTATTTAAATGATAGACATTTTCTCTTTTTGCTCATACAAGTAATCATGTGAAAATTAGATTAGCTTTATTATGTATTATTAAGAAACATCTATTTAGAGATGTAATATTTTGGTGATCGCGGTAAATCTGTCTCTTCGACATTAAGTATTTTTAGATTCAAAGATAAATTGACGATAAGATAGACTACGGTATCAAAATAATATCGTGCTAATTCCGGCTCGAATTCTTACCTCTTTCGATACCGCAGAAATAAAGTTTCCGAAAAATGCGGAAATTTTTTATCAAAGGGCTAATATGATTTTTCGCGAAACTCGAACACGATGTAATTTTCTTATCTTATTCACGAGCATGAATTAAAGCCATATAGACTTCGTAATTGAAATTGCGCTTGTTTGAATCAAGAGATCTCACAATATCTTAATTAGCATTATTCGGAAGACTCGATTCTCTCGCCAAGAAAATTAGCATACGACGATATATATACATATATATGTATATATGTACACTATACATTCGATGAGAACATAAAAATTTGTATCGCGAACAATCGCTCGATTTTTTTACTCTATATATACGATAACTCGCGAACAATAATAACGCCGAGCGAATAGCGAGAGCCGTAACTACGGCGGGTCGATCCATTGCCGAAGGTCGACGGAAAGATAGCCTGAACCTCTGTGCGGGTCGAGTGCAATGCCGATGCAATTACGGCCGAGTCGAAGGCGACACTATGCAGTGGTGTCTTTCGATATACGGATGATAAATGGGACAAGTGCAGTAAGTAATAATAGGGCAAGTAAAGTGGCATCTCTACATTCGAGCAGCCTTTCATTCCCATCGTGGGAAATGCAAAAAAATGTTTTTATTTTTTATTATATATTTTTTTTATATTCAAGAATTTTGAATTAATCTTTTCCGTAATCTGTATTCTTTTCTCATAAATAAAATTATCTCAGAGTAGAATAATTAATAAATCGTTTTTACTTGGGATATCTTTCTTGTGTCAGATTATACTTATTATAATTATAGATACTCGATAATATAAAAAAATTAATAGAAAAAGACACATTTATTGAAGGAATTAAAATATAATCAGAAAATAATGAAAAGATGTATGTGTATATTATATATTTCTCTCTCTTTTTATTTTCAATATATTAAAAAAGATTGTATTTCTTTTTCATGAATCTATTTTTTTAATTTCTTATTTCGATTGATTGATATTGTAGAATTAAGTAATCTTAAAGGGAGAATTTCGTGAAGCTGATAAAACGATTCTGACTTCCTTGAGCAGCAGACTGATACGGTTGCTCTCGCATGTGTGCATTCACAAGTGCATTCAATATAGCGTGTGCAAAGCTAATTCTTGGAGCTTACGGAGCTCCGGGCTGGCCTATTTTGATAGCGGATGCGTTCATGGCGCCTAAGTCTTTCACCTCCCCAACGAGAGATAGATCGACATTCGTCAAGTTAAGACAAGAATTTTGGAGAAATTCATACATCTAAGATTCTCAAAACTTTGCACAAATCGATGACTCGGTATAAAAGCGAAAAATAAATAAAAAGAAAAGCTTTTTTGTGTTTCCGATTTACCGAGTTTGTTTTGCTTCATTAAAAATAATTTATATTAATGTCAGTAATTTATATGTATGCCAATTTGTCGCAAGACCTCACCTATTTTATACATCACCACATGAAGTCAATGACCATCGATACTCACCTTCCTCAGCTGGCAATTCTGTAACCAAAGAAGAAAGAACGTATTAGAGTACAAGAAAATATAGCTACTTCATTTATTTATGAATTTTTATTTACGAATAATAAAATTGATGAAAGATTAAATCAATATGATATCAACAATTGTTATTATCAAATATCTTACAGAATCTTTAAATAAGGAAATTGATTTAATAATTAGTTTTTAATAATTATATATATATACGATAGTGTGAAGAGACGTTTGGAAAAATGTTTTAAATCATTTAAAAAATTAAATAGTAATACAGCTTTACACGTGAAGGGATGATTTATAAAATTCAAGGTACTTGAACGACTTTGAGGGATCTACTTTAAGGCGTTCTAGTTCAAATTATATAGAAGCACCGAGAATCCAGAGTCTCTCCCATAATTTCCATGACGCGAACAAATTGGAGGAAGCCGCGAAAACGAATTTCGCGTGCAGAATAGGTGGTTGAGTGGAATGTGCAAGTGACAGTTTGTGAAAGCATTAAATCTTCGGTAAATTTATACATATTGAACAATAGGGCAGTTCGATATAACGCGATATAATGGAAATTTCGAAATTTTACAACAAGTTATTCGATATTATTGAATTTTGCTTATAATTTTGCATGCGTTTAATATGCGTCTTTTCGACTGCGTCGCGATTAAGAGACTGCAATTAAATAATTATTCTGAGGCAATTGTTTTTAAAATATTGCGAAATTATTAATATAATTCTCTTATCAGCTCTTATTATTAATTACATGTATATCTAACAAATACATAGTAGTTTGAAAATTGATATTGTATAATATTGTATAATATTGTGTAATATTTTTTATAGTATTGTATTATATAATATTGTAAGTATTTATATATCTAAGAATTAATTCTTGTGTAAAGACATCTATGATCTTCCAAATAACGTCATATGTCTCAATGAAACGAGCAAGTCAAGAAAGGTCTTAGAAATAATGCATATCTTTATCTTGAACGAGAAAATCTCCGGTCTAATTTCATCTGCGAGGTCAATTACTCCCTTCAGCGTTCATTAACGTCTTAAAATTGGACGCGTGGGTGCACGCTCGTGTATTTCTGCTTTCTGGTTCTATAGTGAAACCGTCGTATAAATATTTATACACCGCGAAAACTCGGATCCTCTCGTAAAATGAGCTTTTTGTTGGACAAGAAAAGCGGGCGAAGAACACTATTGTGTTATCATAATCGTATATATGTATATACAAGATATTTTAGGTTCCTTCGCGTTTCCTCTACTCCGAATTTCTCGATCAATTCACATCTTTCATTGATAAAAATTTTATCGGGCGTCTTATCTTTGTCCGCGATGTTTCTTGCAAGTTAAATGTCGCACGGTATAATTAGCAGCTCGTCTCTCTCTCTCTCTCTCGCGAATTAAAATCGCGGTAAACTTTACTTGGAAATAAATGACGATTAACATTTCGAGACGGATTGAGGACGGATGTGCTTGCGGAATATCGTTCCCAATGAAAAAGCAACTGTCTATCGACGCGAGTGGCCTGTTCACGATACCGGGCCGAGTGACACGTGAGGAAAAACAGAGACACGTGGGTGTCATTGATTCGTATACTGGATCCGCATAGATTTTCCCCTGAATGCCCGTCGCGAGCGATTGACGTGTTCAACAAGAGAGGACACGTCGCTTCCCGTGAAACAGCACATCAGCGGCGGATTCTGATGAAAGGCCGCGGTGTAATTCTCCAAGTCGCGACAAAGGCAGGCGTGAAAGCGTTTGTTCCGCGAATAATACCTTCAATTTCGCGTCGATTTGCGCCGTGGCAAACTCATTAATTCGCGCGCACGGGCGAATTGCATCTGCCTGATGCAGCCTGTATCGAAACGTGATGATCGATCCTTACAATCGCTGTTAGTATCAGGAAAAAGAATGCCGTTCTTCGATTAGTTTACACCCAAAAATTATTTTAAACCAAAGTGTTTCTTATAGATTTTTAGATGCTGAAAATATCGCAAACTTCACCAGTACATCAGATTAATAAAATGATTGAGGTTTAATGTAAAAAATGGCTTTTTTGCGATATTTTAGATTTGTTGTAAAAAAATGCATTTTATAGGGGATAAACAATACATTCATGATATCTAATCAGAATTTCAAAACAATGTTGACTTATTTTTAAAAAAATTAAATAAATAAATTTTAATATCGCAAAATAAATTTTTTTTGCATATTAAACCTCAATTATTTCGAAAAATTGGCTTGCGGCATCGTTTCAACATCCAAACATATCTAAAAAACACTGTCTGATTCCAATAATGAAAAAAAAAAAAATTTTTTTGTAAACTAGCGTAATATTTCATATATTATATTTTTAGAATTATTTCCAACAATTATCTTCGATAAAATGCACAGGCATATTGCGCTATCTTGCTTTAAAAGAGGGAAAAATTGCCGTTTCTTCCTTTATCATATAACGTATATTTTAATAATATCAAATCAATAATCGATGTTGTGCAATATTGGCAAAAAAAAAAAAAAAAAAAAAAAAATTGCCAGCTTTGCGAGATATATCGAAATTTGTAACAGAACTTTCTTTCGGATATCGATACCGACCTCTAAGATCAAAAAGATCAAACGTAACGCGATATTATGGAAGACTGCTATTCGTTGCTCAATGGTATCGCGACATATATCGTAAGTATCTCTGGATGCACGCGATCCTTCCGGCGCGAGTTGCATCGATCGCGTTTTACGCACACACGGGGACTTAGTTACGGAAGGCGTCATCATGCTGAGGGGGAGAGGGAGACGGAAGCAAATGCAGCCGATCGTGGACAGGTCGGCGGGGAAAAGGTGTGAGGAAAAAGCCGGGGGGGGGGGCTTTTTTCCACCCCGCGCCACGTGCGAGAGCGTCACGGGGCTACGGATTTATCACGCGACAGTGAACGGCCGCACAAAGCTGATAGATACGTGCGACAAACAAATCCGTCGGCGTGCATTGAATGACACGCTGGTGCAGCACGTGCTAACTTTAGCCCGCGAACTTATGTACGTCGGAGGCGGAAGGGCTGATTCGTTACGAGGTGTCACAAGCAAGTTCCGCGGGTTATATTCGCGAATTTCGGCGAACCTGGAAAATCTTCGACGGATTCCCCAATGTATTGTGATGAAATATTAAGTATGTTTCATTACCATTAAAATATAAAGTAATTAAAATATTGAGGGGATACTTTGATACACATTTTTTAATCCGAAAATAATAGTTTTGAATTAACTGGTTCGTATTTTCATGTTTTACAAGACAATAAATACTTTATACGTATATATAAAAGGTAGAGATGATATAAAACATAAATATTAAAGATAAACTTATTTGATTATACCCTCTTTGTTTGAAAATAAAATTCTCTCTTCTTGTTATAATAAAAAGATCCGAACACATTCTCTTATGAGAAAAATACAAATACTTTGTACTCCTATTTGATGTAAAATGCTGAGTAATATGATTTTAAAATATAACTCGCTTGGAATAAAAGAAAAAAAATACTATCGCGTATGAATAAAGCTACACAAATATATAATTTTCGTACGTAATTTTTCTATTTCATTCGCGCATATACGAAAATTCTTATATAATTCTCTTAAACTCTTGATATATTCTCCATAGAATATTCTATATTTCACATCATCATACTAACAATAAGAAATACTTTGATCATAAACAAGTTCAAGCAAAAATAAGTACATTCAACATTTAAATTAACGACAACATAATTAAAGATTTTCTTAATTACGTGCGATATAAATGAGTGTTTTGCAATATATTAATTTAATCTTTAGTCCTTTGCTGTATACTATTCGAAATAAAATAAATTTATAAAAAAAGAAATAAATATGTCAACGGATTGAAGAAAGATACTGCCTGCGTAAAAATTAATAGTGATGCATAAATTATATTGTATAAGAACATGACTTTCTTTTTTCGCGCTCGTCCCATTTGTCATCCTCATGACAATTTGACATGTGGACTTAATATCAACAATACGCTTGACAAATGGAAGCTAAACATGGAGATGGAAGATAAATTCCGTGACACACGTGAAATATATGTATATGCGCGATGCGTTCTCTCGTCTAAGGTCATCCGTGAAACTAATCTGCAACTGCGGTTGCAAATGAAACATCAGTTCGCTCATGAGCGAACGACATTAACACGCCGAGTGCGTTTATTTGTGTGTCGAAGGTAACACTCGTGTGCAGAGAAGATAAAACAATATTGTTTGAGCATGCTCGACTCGACCACTTGTATTACGCGAAAAACTCTGGATTTTTTCGTACTCATTGTCAGATATAATCGTAACGTATCTCTAGATTCACAGATATCAAAATATCAATCTCTTGTGGATCTGGATACCGCTCAAATATCCAAAAAATGTTTAATATATTCGTCACATTTATTTATATCACACATTAAGAAATCTTTAATTATGCTGTCATTATTTTAGATGTTAAACGTGTGTCGAGTATGATTTTTCTCAGTGTTGTATATAGATATAAAAATAAAATTATATTTTAACGATTTCCGTATATATAAATGTCATGTAAATGAGCTAAAGTAGAGAGCTTAAATTTAGCATTAAAGAAAAACAAAATTCTTGAGTTTTATATTACATGTGCCAAAGATTATGCAAAACTGCCTTCACGAGAAATTTTAAAAACAATATATTTTGAAATAAAACATGTTATAAATTTATCAACAAAAACTGCAACTTTAATTATTGTTATATCTTAACATTTTGAATAACAAAAAAAAATTAAAATATATGTATGTAATCTCATATACATATATATATATATAAACTTTAAATATAAAATAATTTTTAAAAATGTCGAAATTTATTCGACGCTTATTTTCTGCATTTTTCGGTCAACAAGATTTTAGACTGCCTGTAATTGTGTTTCCCTCGTTAGAAAATATACGAATGGAAGTTTTCTAGTATCGATTGGTTACGCTACTTGGTATGAGTGCTCAACGAGACCATAACAAACTTTTGCCAGTGTTTGTGAATTTCCACTAACAGTTTTCGCTGCAGTTCTTTTCGTTATCTAACAGACGCACCTATACTTATCCTTAATTCTATTTGCAACTATTCTACACAAGTTTTTCCTTTCACAGTTATTTTTCTCAGATAAACAGCACGTTTTATACATGCATTTCCGCTCCGCGAGCTGTATTGGGCTTTGTAATTGCAAATTATGTTTTTCTATTAGACATTAATCCTTGAAAGTCTTACAACATTTTTACAAAAGACTACGATTCTTTTTATACTACAACTCTTTCAAAATTTTTGTACCATCCGAAAAACAAATTAAATTTCGTTCCGTTCCATATGTGTATTTTAATCCAAATTTAATTGTTTTAATTAATATTACGACCTGAAAAGCTATCGCGAAAACAAAAATGTTATTTTGATCAGAATACTTTGTTTTAATCAACGCGACACATCGAAATGCCTTCGTGATACGGCTTTCAGAATTTTGGCATTTTAACTATTTTAATGTTAAAGGTCAATTAACCGTATTCTTTTATTGAATCATAGGTTCAGAGAAGTTTCACGAATGCTTCCTTGCACAACACGCAACACTGTGAATCGGAATCGCGAGCAAACATGACGTGACAAAGAAAGCATTACGTTGAGAAATATGATGATAATAATAATAATAAATATAACTCTCTCGAACTGCATAAAAGAGTTATTGAGATCGATCGAATAAACTAATTAAATGGATAATCGTGTGAAGCGATATTGAAGTCGGGTACAACGCGCCCAAGCGCGTTAAATATCAAGGCAGGCTGCGACTTTAAAGAGCGACCTTAAAATGAATTAACCTCACTCAGTAGCGTCAACTCTTAATGCAATTTCACCATACATGCGCGATTTATTAAGTGCCGAGCGATTTTTACAGCCGCCTGCTTGTCGCGACTATTTACGTAGCTCAAGTAAAGCAGGACGCGATTCACATTATGTAATCTAAGATTGGCTGATATCGCAAGTTATATAAATTTGTTTCTATCTAATTTTTAAATTGAAATTTGTAATATTCGTGTACAATAACAATAATATAAATATGCTAATTGAGAGTAAAAAGACTCAGAATTGTAAGCGAGATAAAAGAATTCGACAATTAAATGATAGAACATTAAGAAATAGTTTTAGAAATTTAAATTCAAAAGATTAAATTTTGTAAGATGTTGTCTAAACTCTAAAAGTCGAATGAGAATAATAAGGAAATATTAGATATATACATATATCAAATATTTTTAAGAAAACTATAAATATTTGATATAATAAGATATGATAATTTTTATTAAAATACGATCTAATAAGTACATTGAATTTTATAAGAAAACAAAAGTTGATAAAAATTTAAATACGGTCGTAAAGTTTATAAGGATTTAATTTAGCGTGATTCTATAAAATAGTTTAGAACTATATTATATCGACTTGTGGAAGATACTTAATACTTTTATAATTTAATAACATCGTGAAAGTTAAGATTTTAAAAACGCTAATCATTCTTGTATATTTTTATTATGAAGTTGAGTACAATATTGAAAAAAATGATAAAAGATTCCAAAAATTAATAATTTTTATATATAAAAAAACTTGATGTTTAAGTGTATTTAGATGGCTTTATTTTATGATAGTATTTTCACTTTAAAAAAATTGTATATTTATATAATGCTGAAAAAATATATTTTTCAGCATTATATAAAATGTCTGAATTTCCTTACAATAAGTATCAAAATTTATTTTTGAATATACATGTTTCATGATCTCTTCATATTCTCTTTGTGTATATATAAATAAAAATTAAAATATCCATTTCTATTTGTAAAATATTAAATACTAATGAATTAATCCAGTCTTATGTTCGCATGTTGATGTCGAGATATTCCTAAATTAACTCGTTATAACGTGTATTTCAGGTTTCCTATACAAACTCGCGTGATCGCAGAACGAAGGAAAAGACGCTCGTGAAAACGTCTCTTCGCAGTCAGCTCATTAATAATGGATCGGCCAACGACGTTGCTCTGACGTGGTTGCTTACGCTGAAAGTTGTCCACGTCAGGTGACTCGCGTACGCGAGTTGCGCGTCGAAACAAAGAGTCTAGAGAGGTGCTAAGAATGCAATTATACCGCCATGCTAAACGCAAGTGCGTGCTAGATGATATTTTTGTCCGCGAAGCGGATTAGAGCTAAATCGCATATAGGACGTTGAGCGCGTTGAGCTTTCAGTCTGACCACAGGGCGTCATTCGCTACTTTTTTCCATTGCTTTTGTTATCAGTTTTTTTATTAAAAAATATAATTGTTTATCACTGAAAAAAATCTATGTACTTTTACATGGAAATTACTTGTTCAAAACTGGAAAAATTACCTAATTATCACTGTAATTTTTTTTTCCATAATTTTTAAAGTAAAAATACATATTAATGTAAAATATATATAAAATATCAGTAAAATTACTATTTTTATGTAAAAATCACTTGTAATTTAAAATTTAGTATTTTTACTTTATTAGAACTTTATTTTATCCATATTATTTATAACATTATTTTATAGCATTTATACTTTTATATTAGCATCGCTAACATTTCGTATATGTGTAATTCTATGTTCAGTGGAATATTTTCAATCCTGAAAATATATATTTTATATGAAATTACATATAATCTGTAATCTTCCATATAAAAGCAATATTGCATGATTATGCTGGGTCGGAAAAAAACTCAGCATAATCATGTAATTTTACACAAATATTTTTGTCAGTGTATGATAAAAGTTAAATTTTTATAAAATTATTGATTAGTCTATCCCTGTTCATATCTTTATCTACTCATTCATGAGTGGATAAAGAAAGTTTACGAATTATTTTATTATTCTGGCCATTTTAATTACAGATTTTCCTCTTAATTAATAAAAAATAATTAATAGAGATTCAATATTAAAAAAATTGAAGATTGTTCAGTCAAAATGTAATAAAATTTTCATATACATAGAAAATATCTACATGTAAAATCTTCCTTAATTACAAATATTCGTTACTGTGCTGAATCGGCAATTAATTCATGACCTAAAAAGATCAAGAATCGCACGTTGCAAATTCCGATATTTTGTCCGAGTTTAATTTTGATATTTTAAAATGTTTTATACATTACTTTCAAGATATATTATTTTCAAATTTAATGCTCGCGCAATAAGTTTACGATTTAAAGATGTTATATATTTTGAGAGCAATTTTATTTTAAAAAAACTTATTAATATTATAATTCAAAACAACAATTAATTTTTTAAATGTACTTTACTTTTATACATATATGCCAAGTTGACATCTCCATATTTTCTGATAGTTTCTTTTTTTAAATTATCGATGAATAATAGCTTCATCTATGATATAAAATAATTTGAAAAACATTTCAAAATCAAAGAAGCAATTATCATTGCATTAACATAGTTTATTTTTGTTGGAGCCGTTTTCGATTATTTTTTAAACTTACTTTGTAAACAATAAATTCGAGAGAAACAAATGAATTAACTACAACAATTAATTAATAATTAATTATAATAATTATATATCCAAATTTGATTTCTCGTGATAAGAGTGTAAGATTAAGAAGCTATCACAAACGTATCTTGCGGAATTAATATCCTTTAAATCCGAGTCAATAATAAATTCATGTAAAGCAAATATAAACCCAAGGATAATTGGGGCTACTAGTATCGTATTTGAAGACAAATTTTGATTCATACCTATAAATTTGACAACTATAACTAACTAAGCTTTTTGCTCAATTAGGTTAATACGTTTAAGCCTATTAAATCGTGATAATATTGCGATAACAGCGATAAGAGATTTTAGAGCCACCGGAACAATTCAATCATGCTTGCACTATCTAAAATAGATTACGCTTATTTTTTTATATATCGTTAATTACATTCTTAAATAAACTAATTTAAAATTACTCAATATTTTATATTAATAAAGACACGTGTTTCATCTTACAATCGATTGAAAACAGCGAGTTGGACATTATAAAAAGTGGAAAATTGAATTGTTAAATAATTCGAAAAACTACTTATTGAAAGTTTACACACATAAAAACATAATCGAAGATTTTTTTTTTCCAAAATATATACGCGAGTATTAATCTGAATTAAAATAAAAATTTTTGCGCGGTTTACTCTTGGTATTTATTATATATATAGGCAGAATGACGATTGCATCGCGACTAAGTTCTGGTCTCAAGAAGCCGGGAAGAAGCCTCTCGAGTCCGTTGATGTAATGCAAATTCATGTGGGCGACGACATTTTATCGCTAGAGTGCGGTCTACCGCGCGATTACCTCGTCGAGAAATTCTCCTCGGCATCGGCTCGGTATCTTGATAAAAGCGAGTCACAGAGAGATCGCTGTGTGTAAGCACCTAGAATTTGTTTATCTTTGCGAATGGGTGCAAATACGAGTGTCGCGATATACACGCACCTTCGACGATAACGAATAAAGCTTATCAATTTCGCATACCTGCGCGGTTATTTTTTTTTCGCTTTTCTTTTGCGAAATAATCTAAATCCGTAAATCGATAACATCGATGCGCGAATCTCCAAAAATGTTCATTCAGACTTCGATCACGTGTGTATAATATTTACGCAAACAATGATTTTCTTTCTGAACTAATTTCAAATTCAATTGTATATTCCTCGCCTGCGGCAAAGTAGATTAAAACTGACGTATATGTTAAATCGATATTATACTCTGAACGAGCGAATAAAAAAAATACACGAAAACGACTAGAATCTTCTAATATCAGTTTAATAACTTTCTAAACATTTGTATAGTGATAATTCCTTGTAATAAATATATTAAAACCGTGACGCGATGGACTGATAAAAAATGAAATAAGAAAACAAATGTTTAAATAGCGTAAAGATCAATTACTATTTAAATGGCACTTTATAATGGCAAGTTGACCGATAATAAAGATCATGGAATCATAAATCAAACCTGTGCACTGCAATCATCTTGGAAATAAAAAAAATGTCAGTATACTTATAGATTATATTACAAAGAAGTATTTCTGATAAACAATTTGATAACAGCACTATCGCATTCTAATTTTCCGGGATTTCCTCCTTTCTGTATTTACTTGTGAGTGACATTTCCGCGAAAAAATATATTAGAAACGTATAATGTGAAAAATTCATCGGTAAATAAATTTTGTATTTCTCGTAAATAAACAAATATGAAATATATATCCAACTAATTAAGCATATCTGTCGACAATAAATAAAGCTTGTCATATTTCGCACGTGTTCTACACAAAATTGGCCACGTGTAACTTATTATTACAAAACCGAGTACAAAACGCTTCTGCAAATAACAACGACGGAAAGTCTATAAATCTAGAATTCACTCTACAATTGGCGCATGTATAACATTACGCAACGATACTTCTTTATCATAATGCGAAGTCTGCCCACTCATACTTATCCGATGAAAATCATAATAAAAGTTTCCATAAAAGATAGCATTATCTCGAAGCAAACGTCCAAATCATTTTGAATACGACACTAATGTAAATACATACTTTTGATCAAAATTCGTGGATATCTAATTTTAATCGAAAAATAAACACACATCCCCCAATATATTTTTTTAAATCTCTAAAATCCGATTGGCAAAATTTTTAAGATTTTTTCATCCACAGAGAAATCTCTTCCTTTTTCTAATTTTATCCTTTCATCCTGTTTAATTAAAATTAATATACAATATTGTGCGTATCGAGAAACGAGTTACGCCTCCGTTTTACGTAATACTCGACATAATATATACAATAGCGATCGATTATACATATATACGAGAAGACATTTTTTTTTTACGTAAAAAGATCCTGCTTCAATTTTCTAAATTCGCATTTGATATGCACCAACAAAGTGATATTCAAAATCCATGATCAGGACAAGTATGCCAATCATCAAGTGATTGCATGCAACCTGCCAGATGCAACGCTTGACCACGTGAAATCGAGTTACGCTATCCATCAAACTCGCAACACGGCCGTATTTACCGGGTCGATTTGAATCTTAAAGTATTACATGCGTCTACTCTGCTTTAGCAATTTTCTGCAACTAGTTTTCAAAACTAAACTGAAGCGTATCCCCAACATCCGGCATGTTTACAAGTTCATTAGTACGATTACTTATACACCATACATGAAGTGAGATGTTACTTTTCACTTTTTTATATATATATATTTTGCGTATAATACACGCATTATTTTGTATAAAACAAATTTTGTTTAGATTGAATTGAAGGAACGATTAATAATAATAATGCTCGTGAAACTTTATAGCGTTCTTCAAAATTGAGATAATGAAGTAATAAGAAGAAAAGAATAATAACGTTAACTTAAGATTAACTATATTATTGTCAATATTAGAAAGGACTTGATTTCATCGGAAGAGGACGAATTTTATTATAGTATGCAGATAACGAAGGCCATTCAATCACGTTGGATAGTACGTATGAAAATGTTTGCTGCAAGTCGGTAAACAATCGTCATCGTTTGATTATATCAAGCAGACTTTGCAGGATGCATAATCGCAAAAGAAAAAAGATGATTATAATCTATCTATAGATGTTTAATGTTAAATTAATCTTGAATTATCTTGAAACAATTTTTTCCTCAATATAACATGCGTTTTTTCCTGAACTTTAATGTTTTACAAGTCAAAGTATGAAAAACTGTTGTCGCGATTGTATTACAAACTCTACAAATTCAAATTTCCGACACGTTTAATCTAAAAATCTGAAGAAAAGAGGACTTTAACAAACTTTAAATCTAAAGCAAATCAAAATACTTGAATGAAAAAATTTATGCGACGAAACTCGCGTTCTCGATCGCAATTTAAGCCGAGAAAAATTCTTAAAAGCAGTTATGATTTTCTGGGACAACTATGTTATTTAAAAACAATTGTATCACGTCGCAACGATAGAGATGTGTCAAAATAGCGACGGAACACACCAGATAATGTCTAACTATAAAATTCGACTACACCGATGGATCCTTCTCTCTTTCTCTTTCTTTCTTGTTGCTCGCTATATTTTATTTTCGTAAACGAAAGACGATACTTTGCCGAGCACTCGCCTATTTTGTAGCTCTGCTATAATGTTTACTGCGAATAACAGCGAAATTTTCGAATAGGTGTGTACATACGCAAACGATGATGCATTTTCATAGAATCAAATGATAATGAGCGTAAGTCAGTAATAATTATCGCATTTCGTCCATCTTTGATCATTTTCAGGAAGTTACTGTTTATAAACATGCCAAACATTTTCAATAAATAAGAGATAATTTTGTTTTGTAGTAATTTAAAATAATTTAAGGATTAATTAGACCTTTTTTTAAGAAAATACTTGTATAAATAATAAAAATAAATTTTTATTAAATACAGTGTAATTTTATCTTTAATATTACGTATATTGAACAAAATGAAAAATGCCTCTATTTTCCATAACCATAAAACTGTAAAAGCAGTAATAAAATCTCTAATTAAAATTCTGCAATAATTTTAAATTAAATTTTGTTGTATTTCTTCTTTTTATTTAATTTTATCTTTCTTCTAGTTTTACTTGAAGACAGTTTATTCGATAATAAGATCGAACTCGTAAAAAAGTTGAGATTAAGATCCAAAATTAGCAACATGCCTCTTTTTAAATTCACTTTGTTTAATTAATACACTTTAATCGCATTTTTATGACCAAACTGCGAAAAACAGACTTCAATTTTTTACACGAAAATCTTTAAGAAGCAGATAAAAAAGGTATCATAGTCATAAGTCACGCTGATTATTTATCGGAAGTTCTAGATGCTCGATCTCCGAGACTTGAGAGAGGGGGACATCCGATATTTCAAGGGGTGCTAACTAGCGACGCGTTATGCAAAAATAAACTGTTCGAGACACGTGCTCGCCTTTCCTCCTTCGCACGATTGCCGGACGGAATTAACGAGACTTTGCAGCTGACAAAAGTTATAAAGTCAAACGAAGAACGTAATAATATATACGTGTAGATATTTCGTCGAATTATTCAATTATTTCATTAATTAAGATTTTTTTTTCAATTTAATTTAAACACAGAAACTTATTGTCAATATCTGATAAAAAATATTCTTTAACGCGGGATCTCTAACTTTATGTACGGATCTAAAAAATCAATCTCAAAACAAAGTTGCAATTTAAAGTTTATATTTTAAAAAAAACATAATATACAAAGCAAAATATAAAACTAGTAAATGGAGATACTTGTACCGTACTGTAAACCGATAAGATTGTAAGGCGACCTTCATAAAAAATAATTTTTGTTTTATTTTTATTTTTAAGTTATTTTTATGTGACGTATACATATTGATGTTTTGAAGAGAAAGAAGAAAGAATAAAAATATATATTTAAATATCTTATGTATTCCGTGGCTCATATCATTTCGCATAATTGTTATCGCACATGTAAGCTTACATGTGCGATATTACCATAAAGATCTGATTATCATTCCAAGTTATTTTTACACGAAGTGAAAATTGTATAACAAGAAGTTAAAAGAATAAATCTCCTATTAAGATATATCTGTGTTGTAATAAATGTAATAAATGTTAATGAATCTCGTAGGTTATCTCTGATCGTTATCGAAGGAGATTAAAATAGTTTCGATACTGTTAGAAAGAATTATTGTTATTCCGCAAATTTGAAGCGCAGTTGAATTTTGCACGATTCGGCAAATTTTACGAAATATATATATATATATATATATATATGTATATATACGCATACAATATAGAAATTCGATCGAATGGTTCATGTCAACGACGGAAATTGGAATGTCGATGATTTAAACGTCCCCGATTACGTTATTGTAAAGCATCGACAGATACGCACGTCATATACAAGCAGTCCTTCCGAAACGAAGATTATATATATATATATATATATATATATATATATATATATATATATATATAGAGAGAGAGAGAGAGAGAGAGAGAGAGAGAGAGAGAGAGAGAGAGAGATGCATCAGACGGTTAAATCAATCTTACAATGATTGTCCTGATCACCGAACACTTGGTGAAAAAGAAATTTTGACAGATTATTATCCGAGATATATCTCGGATATAAATTTATCCACAGAATTCAAACCATTTTCTTTTTTCATCTATAGACAGTTTAAATTGAATCTATGTGAATTCTGCAAAGTCAACTTTTTTCATTAAACGCAAACGGAATTAAATTTTCGAGGTGCTAATCGATGATAATCAAACCGCGGAGATTACGAAACGGATACTTCTTTACGCACGCGGATGATGGCATTCACGTGTGTGTATAGAGTATAGACGTGGCGAAATGTTGAAAAACAATTCCACAACCGGATCTTACGAACGATACATAAGTAATCAACAGTGAGAGAAAACTACAGACTTGGAACACGTGTACGAGGAAGTAGCAAACGGTGATGGTGGGGACGAGGCAACACGCGTGGCCTACAACTATACTCGTACGACGATGACGACGTACGTACATACCCAGGCTGATAAAGCGACTTTTACATCGACTCTTTTCGACCCTAGCGAGCAGAACGCGCGATTATGTATTTTCACGAGCGCCACGCGATTATCGCTTCCGCGCGTGCTACGCATAATGTGAAATAAAATAAATTTCTGCATACACAGGGTAGCAGCATCGTGTCTTTCATCCGTGGATTTCGTGCGAAATTAAAATAAATTTGTTTTTTGTTTCATTTGTTAGACGCGAATGAATTTAAATCGAGTCAATAAAAATTTTTATCTCTCAATGTCGACCTAAAATCTTGCTACACATAGAGAGAATTTTCTCTTAGAATTTACCCTAAAAAACCTTGGTAATCGTGGGATAATAATATGGTATGGAAAAAATTTTGAGAATTTTTTAAATTAATATTTATCACAATAAAAAATAATATCTATCACAATAAAATATAAAATATGTTTGATTAATTTTACTAAAATTCTTTCTATACCATATTGTTCCACGACTACCATGATTTTCAGGATAAATTCTAATGCGGGGTCTACAATAGAGTCATAAAGTCGTAAGTTGTAAGAAATTGACCAACCACAGTTGAATGTGAGGAGAATAATCGACTGTGATTGGTTAATTTCTTACGACTTTACGACTCTATTGTAGACCCCGCATAAGAGAAAATTCTCTCTGTGTATAAATTAATTGGGAAATAAATGAGACAATCTGATCAGAAGTGGAGAGCTCGTAATCTTGGGAAGCGGAGATAATTTTCAGACACGTGGTATATCGTGAAACTATACACATTGTATATCAATGAATGTGTGATTCACTTTCCACAAGACGGAGTAAAATGATAAAGATACACGATTCCAAGCTTTATACTTCTCGACTTTGTTTCGTAAATCAATCTAAATCAAATGATACGAGTAAGTTCATGAATGATTTATAAACTGCGATAATTTATACGATATTACAAGAGCTACTGTGAGCCTTTTGTGGACAGGGATTCTTCAATTGTGTCAGATGCATGTAAATGAATCCGCGAATCTATATCGAATGCTCCACAAGAGAGATCAAAATGTAGAGAAAAAAAATTACTCACCGTTGAGACCATACTTCTCCTGGCTTCTCTTGACTTGATCCGGAGACAGTCCATGGTCAGCATCGACATTGAAGTAATTTACTACTTCGTCCACAGTTTTACAATGGGCGTCTTCCATGGTTACTGCTTCGTAGATGCTTCACTAATGTTATCCTCTCAGTGATTGTATACGTTCATTCACACTAACAGTTTCTGAAAGTGAATAAAATTATTTGTTAAATAAAATGTTTCATATTTATATATAGTTATTAAATAAAGAGTGGAGAGTTAAGTACAGAGCAAATAGATTTAAGTTGCAAAAAAATTGCTTTAATCTAAACAAATCTTGAGTAGATATAAAAAATAATATAAATTTCACAATCAGTATAAGAACCTACTATCATAGTGAATGAAATGATAACTTTAATTAGTTTTCAAGAATAGATAGAAGTACTATCTTCTATTACATAAAATTACCAACTATTTTAGAATCTAAAATTACAGGTTTAATAATTAAATGTTCGATACAAAATTGCTTGATACTTTACTCCTTTTTTTTTAAATGTCAGGAAAAAAACAGTATTTTTTTATCTTATACGTTCATACAAAAAAAAACTTACATAAATTCTTATATCAACAACTATTTATATATCTTTTTTTTGTGTATTCTGCTTTTAATATTAACACACATCTCCGACAATTTCAAACATATATAAATATACAGAATTGGATATATTAATGCTCCAAATTAATTCTATATCTTTGCCATATAATATGTGTTTTTAATTACTCGGTTAGCCTTCGGTGTAAGAAATTTTTTTTTAATCAAGTTTTCTTACACTAGAGTTATCTTATATTTAAAAAAAAAATATATATATATATAAATCATATACAATATGATCGAGAATTTTATCATCTCGATCTACGAGACTTCCAGTCTGAGGTACACATAATTAATCCTTAGCCAAACGTCGTTATCTCTTTCCAGATTACACTCTTAGCAACAATGTAATCAGCTGAAAAAACACGAGGAGATTTTACGCTGTACATTGCTGGTACACTGAACCTTAACAACTTGAAAACTAAATTTAAGACTTCGCTACCAGAGAGAGAGAGAGAGAGAGAAAGAGAGAGGAAAATCCACCGGGAATTCCACCGCACAAATCTAGCGCGTATTACGGAAACGGATGTGACAGAGAAGGAGAGAAAAACAGAGAGAGAAGAGAAATAAACTTCAACCATACCGAGGATGTCGTCGAGACGCAGGGGATCGTCCCACGGCGAGATTGTTCCGTCTCCTTGCGAAATTACGAAACGTAACGATGGATGAGCGTGACGACTCGTCGCCGCCGACGAGGACGAGGACGAGGACGAGGACGACGGAACAAGCGCGGCGCGCACTTGGTTTAGACTCACTTTGGAGCGCGACGTGTCCTCGCGACATGCACTCGCGGCTCGCTATACGGCTATCCTCGGCGGTATTTCTGGCTCGCGTTATAAGCACACGGAGCGAGGAAGCCCGCGTTCACGCGCGACAGACACACGGCTATCGTTGATGACGACGTGTCAATGTGGAGCGAGAGAGACGGAGAAGAAGAGAGAGAGGAAGAGAGAGAGAGAGCGAGAGAGAGAGAGAGAGAGAGAGAGAGCGAGAGAGAGAAGCGGGGAGAAGAGAGAGAGAGAAAGAGAGAGAGAGAAAGACGGGAGAGTGAGACGGAGAAGGCAGGAAAGAGAGAGAGATTGAGAAAATTACGTTACGGCCGCCGAATATTTAGGTTAGCCGCGTCAGCGACGACACGACGACGGCGGCGAACTTCACTACGAAGAATCACGATGAGGGGCGACGCCGCTTCCCCGTGTCCGGTTCCTTCCGGTGAGGCCGACGAAAGGAAAAGGAGAGAGAAAAAAAAGTACGAGGTGCTTACTCTGCTGATGATGCTTGCCTGCCGTTCTCGAATCGCACGCGCGAGCTATCACGAGGCGCGGATGCACGAGAGGCACGTCATTTTTCCCGTAACGATGAACTAATGCAACAACTGTGCTAACCTGACCTCCGCTTCCGCGAGACTGACATGACTATGCCTATGACTGGCGAATCGGGCGAATCATCGCGCCGGCGTCGGCGCCGCCTGGCGGCGCGCGCAGGCACTAATCGCCGCGTCTCCGCGCGTCGCGAGAGACTAATTTCGCCGTTTCCTCGGCGAAGCCGAGGACTCCGCGGACCCGATCGGCGATCGATTCGCGCCGGGACGTTCCGCGTGGATTTCGGAAAGAGTTGGACGAATTTTCCGGACGAACTCGACCGCGTTAGCCTGACGTTTCGCGTCCGGACGCGGCCCGCTGACGCGGACAGAGAGCATGTGGAGCGACGCCATTGGCCGAGCGGAGTGACGTGTACGGCTATTTTCAGGCTTCTGCTAGGCTATTTCCTTGGCGCGTATTTTAAGACTCCCGGCGGGACGGATCTCGCGGCGTGTTGTCGTGTTACGTAATCGCCGCGTCGCGGCAATAATCGCCCGCCTTCAAGCGTAACCGCGACTGCGAACCTTAACCCTTTCGCGTAATTTTTCGCGGCGACCGCGAAAGATCGGTGTTCGTGAATAACGAGAAATTGCTGGAAAGAAACTTTTGACGTTTCCCATCTGTTTCGAAGCTCTTACGCACGGCGTCGTCCACCAGCTGATTTTTCAACCAAGAGGAAGACAGATTCCTCAAATATTTCATTGTCGAGACGAGACGTTCGTTCCATCCCAGCAAAGGTATGTGTGATATGTATTATTATTAGCACAGTCACACGTGTGTGACATATGATATAAAGTTTATATGATTTAAATCAATGAGGCATAAACGAGTTTAGATAAAAGCGATAATCGCGATCCGTGACAGAATTATAAATAAATGATGATAATGGAAGCAGAGGAAATACGAGAATTGGTGATAGCTTCGGTAATAAAACACATAATACACGTACAAATGTAATAGTGCATCTAAATTTTTTTCTCGCGATTCAAGGTTAACGCGACACGATTTTAAAATTCGAGTCAAGTTCAAACCTTCACAAACAAACATCACTATATTATTCCATTTAAATGGCTCGATTTCATCGAGGATTACGATCGTATTTTTTTTTCAGCTAAAATTGATTTGCATACGTAATTTATAAAATATTTCTTATTCGGTGAGTTTTGCCACAGCCTTATGTAAGCTCGTTTGCGAAGCCGCTTCTGCGAAATTTCTTCGCCTCGGTTATTCATATTTTCCACGGGAACACATTCTGGCGAATGATTAAATACACACGTCCATCATTCTCCTGACATCCCTCCATCGTCCCATAATTATTGGTTGTTAACTCCCCGTGTTAATTTACAAATTCGCGGCGACGCGAAGGTTGGAATAAAGAGCGTTTCAAAATCTTGCTAAAATGCTGGCAAGATTCCAAAAGATGTCTAAAAAGTGTATTTAGAATTTGCCGGATATTTCGGACATTGTTTAGAGATGTATTTTATATATTTCTTGGACCTTTATCTTTGGAATTTAGACAAAAGTCTCTGAAGAATGTTTCTTATTCGATTTAGAACACAAACAGTATAAATATATTGAATGCTGCGATATTTCTTTTTTTTTTATTTTAAATATTTCTTGGGCGATTTAGAAGCTTGGAAAAATTAAAAGTAACAGTTTAAATAAAACATTGTAACATTGTCTATTTTTTTTATAATATACACAATTCAGGCAACATGTATCTAATTAAAATGTGCTGTTATTAACAAGCTGTTAATTACACATATCCATAATTTTCACGCTAATATCATTTTTACAAAATGTTAGCTTTCTATTATAATTTCTGTTAATTAAAAATATTAAGGTAACACGATAATTAATTATACGTGCCACAGCGGAATTCCGCGATAACATTTTCCTTAAATATCAAATCTCAACTATTTTTTGCCATGTCAATTAAAATAGCATGCATATTTGAAACAACGCAAATAGAACGAAAAATCTATCGATTGCTGGCAGACAATTAATTACACGATCCTGACAATTATTTATACATTTTTTGATATCAACTTATTGCTTTTATTGCATTACTTGGAAAATCGTAAGCAATCGAAAAAAAGAGTTAAAAATCCAACTACGTAGAAGAATGAAAAATAATTAATGTGATATAGATATGTGATATTGTCATACTATTTTGTTTACTGATTAGACACACATTAATCATCCATGCTACTCTTAAATTAAAATAAGATGACACGTTGAGAACGAGTAGCCCGCCAAAATGTCAACAAGTTTTAAGATTAATTAAACACGTCGTATTCAATTCTCACGATACGCTTTTTAATTAATGCGAACGTCAACTCTTCTCGCGATTGCTTGGAAAAGTTGAGACAAAACGCGGTCATAGCGAGGCAGTTGCGCTAAAATGATGACAAGTGGTTAATTACACACGTCACATACGACTCCCATAGGGTATCTCTTGTATATTCACATTCAAGGCCAGGGCACAAATTTGTGAAGCAACTTAATCGAAACGAAGGACACTCAATCCTCAACCGCGAGACTTGATTACAATCTTAATTTTAAGCAATTTTTCGCTTGCCAATCAAAATATACCATGTATATTTAATTCTTAATATAATAATAAGGCCTGTACTTCAAGATGCATATATTTTATCGCGATTACAAGGAAGTTATTTTCTGTCAATCACATTTATAAGCATGATCAATCATAATTTTAACGAAAATTCGCGTGTTAATTAGCCATTATACTACACAGAGAGAATTTTTTCTTAGATTTTACCCTGAAAATTATGGACCATAAAGAATTTTATGACAATTTCTCTGATTAATATTTATTACAATAAAATATAAAATGTTTGATTAATTTTACTATGCAGTTTAGTAAAATTAATCAAACACGTTTTGTATTTTATTGCAATAGATATTATTATTCTTATTGTAATAAATATATTAATCAGAGAAATTCTCATAAAATTCTTTCTATACCATATTGTCCCACGATCACCAAAATTTTCAGGGTAAATTCTAAGAGAAAATTCTCTCTGTATACTGATCCTGTCGCTAGCACTTATGATAGGATTTTCCCTCCCTCTCCCCCTTTGTTTCGCGCGTGATTGAGGATTGAGAAATCGCGAATGACAGGACTAACCCTCTCGAAGCTGAGTATCCCCTTCGACGGAGCGGGAACCGCTCGCATCAGTTTGGTCCTTGAAGGACAGACACGCCGCGACAGATAAAGATACGGACTCGGTGACCGGTCGCGCGGTACTGCGGTACCACGATACTCTCCGCTGAGGACTGTTCTCTCTCTCGAGGACTCTGTCCGGACAACCAGCTCGCTCGAGCGCCCGGGACGCGACTAGCCGGCCAAATTGTGCGCGCGCGTGCTCGAGCGGACGTTTTTAGCACATCTTCGACGACGACTTCCTAATTATTTTGGCAGAGATCAGGTCGCTCTCTCCCGATCTCCGGTATCGCGCCTCCTGCCCTCCTCCTTCCCGCGCATTGCCCGTCCTATCTAAGGATGATCCGAGAGGGTGGTTTCTTAATTTTCGATATTGCGGAATAAGAGAGACATCGGTCTGTGGAACTTGCTCTTTTATCTCTTCGTTGTCAAACTTTTTGATTAATTATGAGACATTCATTTTGTGCTATTTTAATCTCATTTATATTAGAAATCAAATCTCCTCAAAAGGATACGTCAGATTGATTATATAAGGACTGAGAGTTGTTGAACTTGTATTGTTCATAATCATAAGTGGTCGTTGAACTTATTCTCTTTTCCTTGCTGAAATTACGTTATGTGAAGTAATAATCACCAACAAACACGCTGCGTTGTATAAATTCTAGAGAGAGTTTTCTCGCGTATTTATGCTTTAAACTTTAATAAAAAATATCAAGTATTAACATTTTTGAATCACTATCATATTCAATTATTTAATTATTAAGTTATATAAAAATTGAGATGAAAAATTCTTGTACAAAATTAAATCGCAGTACAAAATTAAATTTTTAACGTGCGAAATGCATATATTGTTTAAATAAGTTTTCTCGCGTATTTATAGATGTTTTAACTTTAATAAAAAATATCAAGCATCAATATTTTTGAATCACTATCATATTCAATTATTTAATTATTAAGTTATATAAAAATTGAGATGAAAAATTCTTGTACAAAATTAAATCGCAGTACAAAATTAAATTTTTAACATGCGAAATGCATATATTATTTAAATAATTAAAATGTTTTTAAATATATTTGAGAAATTTTGCAACATAAAGGAAACGATGAAAGGAAGATGTTTTACTAATTTAGAAAAATTTAAATTGAATAAGTTACGTTTATTTAATGAAGATGTTTTGTAACATGAAGGCCCTCTCAAGCTGCATCCTCTAATAAAACATGAGCGTACATTTGTTCCATTTTAAGCACAGAAAATGCGAAAAGTGCAACTGCAGAGAAAAGCAGACCTGTAGTCATGAACTGGGTGAGTGCACCAACGTGGGGATTAGTAGAATCTATTTGAAGACGAGGTGCAACATGTTGGACGGGCCATAAGGATAAGAAACGTAGCGCGTTTGTTGGCAAACAAGTAGAGGTCGAGTTTGTATGTAATGAATGTTCACATAGATATGAAGTAATCCTTGGATCGTTGGATCGCCCATCCTCGAAAAAAAGTAATATTCTCTCTCTCTCTCTCTCTCTCTCTCTCTTGTATAAAATCGCGTATATAACTTTCCCAATTATGCAAATAATTCGCTTGTCAGGATGAGATAAATCTTCTAGAGATGTATTAAAATCATGCGATGCGAATATTAATACTAAATAAATTTTATATTTGAGAGTTGTTCATAAATTATTAAACTTATTTTTTTCCTTGCTGAGAGATCATGTTATATGAAGTATTATATAATTATCAACACGGTGCATAATTATAGAAACAGCTTGCTCGCGTATCTACGGACGTTTTAAATTTTAATAAAAATATCGGGCATTAACATCTTTGAAATCATTATTATATTGAATTATTAAATTATTAAATTATAGAGATTAATGAAAAAAATTTGTATGATGCATAATCAGTACAAAATTGTGAATTTGTTGCAAATTCATCCAAGTGAATTTATAGTTTGACATTAATTTGTTCTTCGAAGGCAGCAACTGTTTTACACAAAGAAACGTATTGCATATTGACTTGACTTTTTCATCAATCGAGAGGTAATGTCCTCTAATATTGGCGATGTCTCTATGTTATGCTATTGTGACATGATGCCATATGCTAATGTTGGCGCGTATAAATGCGTGTTTCGATTTTCGCTCCATTGCGGACAGTGCACGCATTAGCATGTTCCTTCGTATGAAATCATCCATCACGTATTTCAGCCTTGAGATCCATCGCCAAAGATAACAAAATGCCTTTCGAAATTTTTAAAAATACCGTCGTACGACAAGCAAAAATTGAATTCGAGGTACAAAAAATGTAAAAAAAAAAAAAAAGAGGAGATAATACCTGTCCGCGCATAGTACGCTTTAAAACATTTAACGTTTAATTTTTCCGCTGCGGGATTAAAATGTTAGTTTATTGCAAATTTGGGGACGCATAATAAGCTTGTATAATATAGTATATTTTTTTCTCCGCGCGCGTTATCCCCTTTATTAACACGCGTGGATTTATTTTCATTAAATGTCGTGCCCCCTCTTTCATCGCGTAATATACCGCGATGTGATGTTTTATAACGCGGCGTTTAATTATAGTTTAGGATTGCACAAATTACGTGACGTCGAGTCGAGGTAATTTCTCGGTCCGCGAAAATTGTTTAACGCGCGCGCCAACGCAGCGGTGACCTACAAAAACTAAAATGAATTCTTGGCTCTAGTTATTATAGGTCGCGTAATATGCGCGACGAGTGTTATAATTTAACGAAATTTTATAAGATTTTCGCGCATACGCGATCGAGGACATTCGGCGTGATTTCGCAGGTGTTTTTATCGGTTTTTTTTTTTTTCGATGCAAGTTTATTATTATGACAGCATACTTTTGTTCCGTGTATTTTGCTTCGCCAGCGCTTATTATGCAACCGCGTTATTACTTATATCGCAATACTCCGAAACAATGTAACAGAACAGGTGCTTCATATCGTTCGTTTTAATTCTGACCGCAATAAGGATTTCTTCCATTTATTTAAAATAAAATTTAATGATATTTCTATAAATAATCTAGCTGGATATTTTGATGTTTCTTTAAATAACAACGGATGCAATATTATTTATATCCGTTGAAATGGATACAAGCTATTTCAAATGTAAAAAAAATTATTATGCAGATCGTTCTAGATTCTCAACAATTGGATATTTTTGCATATTCATTGAAACTCTCATATTTTCCTAGAAAAAACGTGGAGTTCTGGAAACTAATGCTCTAAAGCATGCTCGGAGCTAGTCATTTAAAAATATTAATAAAATCGTTAAGGAGGGATCTCTGAACATTCTGACAGATGTGTTACTCAATTCACACGCGCGTACAGTTTCAGAATTTCTGGATTCTGCACAGCGAGGAAAACATGTGAGATTCTACAAATAGCAGGCAAATCCGGGATTCATGCAGCTTACTAATATCTCTAGAGACACTTTCTGTCTGACAAACTATTCAAAAGTAATTAAAAGCCATCGTACTCTGAACTGACAAGAGGGACTTTCTATTAACAATCCACTACCGAATCGTTTCCGAATTCCCCGAGATTTTCGAGTTACATTCCAATATCAACGAGCGAAATTTTGCGCAATCGATCAATTTTGCCAGCCAAATTCCACTGTAGAGCTACATATATCCTTCAACGTAACTCATCGACCCTTTGACGGTGTGAATCGAGATTTATATATATTCACAACGATTAGATCAATCACAATAATGATATATAATGATCCTTCACGGGTTAATCCTTCTTGACATTTCCGTCACTACACTTGCGCTTCCTCCCTCCTATGCGTTCGCCACTCCGGAGACGGAGGATTCGTCACTGCGCGCGATCACACGAAGAACACTATGCAACTGCATCCCACGATTGCGCGGCAAGTGGACTTACCCCAGTTACTTCTGTCTTCAAGTCTTCAACTTTTTCACTTGGACGTGTCGCGGGGGGGTGTGGACCACCCCCGTTAAACCTTACACACTACTCTCTCTCTTTGGTTTTTTTTTTCTTCTCTTTCGATCCTCACTATTCCTCGATGTGCATCGTCGTTCGTCGACGTGCCGCTCTCGACTGGGCCCTTCTACGACGTGTAGGAGAGTCGTGTACGCGACGGTAAAAGAGGGAATCGGAACAAACAAACATTCAAAAGGGGGCAACGTCTGCACTGCTGACAAAACGAGCACCGAGGGGCCGCGAAATTCGTTTAAATAGTCCGTAGACGTCGCTACCTGGTGGCGAGACGATGAACAAAGAAAAACCTATCTCTGGCCGGAAGCCAGTGGTCCCGGCGGCTGCTGCGAATGTCGTCGTCGTTTTTTCGCGTTTAACCTTCGAATCCGGAGAGCCGAGAAACGGCGAGAAAAATAAGAGGAGATGAGACGACGTCCAGCCGCTTGAAGCATCCCGCATTTCGATTATTGAGAGCATAGGACGGGTTGATTTAGACTTTTAGACAGAAGGATAGTTTTAAGACACCCTGGATGAGAAAATTATAATCCTGAAATGGTTTTTCGCGGTTCATATATCGTATAGACTGGCTTTGAGAGAGTACAGCTGATAAATAAAAAGATAGATCAGGATGGATAGGTGGAATGTTTTTCTTTTTTAAGAATAACAGGAATATATTTTTTTAGGATATCAAGGTACTCGAAGATAGAATAAGCAACTAAATGATTAAAAGTAGATCGTAAGAAAATTTTTCTGAAAATATTTATCCGAAAGAAAATGCAAAGATATGGATTACACAAACCCCTGGAAAAGAAAATTTTTCTGAAAGTAGTTACTTATAATCTACTATCACCTTTATCGAATTATTGAATGATTAGATAAATGCAATAATAGATCATAAGTAATTATTTTCAGAAAAATCTTCTTTTCCAGAGGTTTGTATAATCCATATTTTTGAATCATTTTCTTATTTATACTTACGATTGAAGGAATATATAAATTTCAAATTTAAAAGATAATAACATGCTATCCCCTCTTTTATATTTTCATTTTAAGATGATGGTTAATGTTTCGAAAAATCTATTAATTATTTTCTAATCAGGAATAATTAACATCGATTAAAATGAAGAAGTATCATGTAACTCGTAATAATTTTTAAAAACATTGTGTTTCGACAGATCGATATACAGAAATTGAAAACCTTTCAATAAAGCTAGAAAGACTCATGAAGATAAAAAATATCAGGATAAAAATTGTTAAAACAATCGAGTATCTTTTAGGAATTAAAACACGATCGAATTCAGATTCAGTTATAAATAAATAACTTCGACCATGCTCGTGTGGCATTATTCTTATTAGAATTATACAAGACATACGTTTTCTTCAAGAACGAAAATAGTTGATTGGCGGATATCCAAATGCGATATCAGGTACAACTTCGAGGACAATTCATCGCGAGCAATCTGTTGAGAGATTTGTTCTTTGGCCATCTCGTATTAACGCGATTAAGGTTTTTCAGTGAAAACTTTTATTCTCCTATCCAATATGTTTTTGAAAGGCCATTTTTCTTTTAATCAATATTTTTTGCATTTCCAACAAAGAGATAATACAAGTATCCCCTTTTCAGCATATAATTCAAATATTTATATTTTTCATCAATCATTCTTTATATTTATACGTTGAGAGAAATTGTCTTATTCTTATTCTTAATTTTTTTCATAGAGATAACACGAGTAAGAGAGGGAAAGATATCTTCTTCTCAATTTTTTGAGTTACTTAATCTGTAGAAAAATAATTGAAAGTTTTGTAGATTTGCAAAATATAATTTTCAAGTTTTACAAAATTGATCGCCGGGATTGCAATGTGTGTTTTACAATTTTTCGTCAAGATAATATACTCGTTGTATGCGAATCCATTAACAGAGAGACCTGTTATATCGTGCCCGAATGGCAGCAAAATTACGCGACGTTTCAAGTATAAGCGGATCTTGAGAGGCACGAAAAAAGAATGTGCAGGAGAAAGAGTCGGGTCAACGGTCTGTGTTTCTCGAATCCTAAATACATTTAACGTACAAGTATCCGTCCGTGAGATATCGCGTCATCTCGTTGAATTTGCCAAGTCCAGATTCGATTATCTCACGCACATCGAGATCGCAGACTTGCTCAAGGTGTAATGTAACATGACGAATTCAAGTATTATATATAGGATATTCCAATTTTACTCTTTAATAGCAGCAGTGCCTATTTTACAAAATTGCTTGGCTCTCGATCTATTTCAGCTAAAAAAATAATATTAAAATATACAGCAGACTTTCTGATAACAGATGCATATCAATTAGCATTAATATATTTTTCCGATTCTATAAGAGGAGAAATCACACTCTAATTTTCGAGATTTGTCGATTATAATTTTTGTAAAATTATTAAAAGTATGAAACAAATAATTTAGTTAGAGTATAATTTACAGTGTATCTTATACTTTTATATATATATATATATATATATATATATATATATAAAAGTTAGTATATATATAAAAGTGGAAATTATACTCATTACGCATTCAAGGAGTTAAGTGTAGATTAAGTCAGACATAGGACGAAATAATGAGATAATTTCGTTGCACAAAAATAATTAAACGAAATTCTTTATATCTATATAATATATACAATATGTTCTAACTAAATAGTTAGAATGCAAAGTTTCTTGGATAATATTGAATGTTTTGCCACACATTTATAATTTATAAATATAATCAATAATAAGTGCAAAAAGTAATACATAAGGCTGTTCCGTCGTGTCAAAAACTTTCGTGATCAATCAAACGGATTGACACGCACAAACTTCACAAAATTTTTGTTGCGAAACAAAAAGATGAGAATAGACTGTTCGGAACATCGAAGATAAGTGCGAAAAAGTGTGTCATAAAGGCGCGGGTGCTTTCCAAGAAGATCTCTTCGTCGCAATATACTTCTAAGATGAAGCAACGAGCAATCTGGATAAACATGTCGATGCCACATACATTTTATCGCGAAAGTTAGTGCCTTGAATACGTTTATTTTAAATACATCAATGGCCGTGCAACGTTAACGATTATAATTCAGTAACAGTGTTCTGGAAATACTTGCGCGGGCAAGTCTGTTTCTCAATATTGGTATGCACAATCGGAGTATATTAGCATTATATCTCGTACAAATTAGAGTTTATATTTCTTGAATCCATTTTCTAATTATAAATTATAGCAAAGTTAAATATTTGTACTTTATCTCGCTCAATTATCTGCAACTTTCTCGTAAAAATTTTTTGACAACTACATATGATTTTTTTTTATTAACAGTGTTATAGTGAATAACGTCTTACCATAGTAAACGTAGCTCAGCTTCTATATATTTTATCATTTCAAATATTAAATATAATTTAAATTAACTACATTAACTATTAATTAACTATTTAAATTAATTATTAAACTATTTTATTTTTCTCAATATTGAATTTCATAATGTTGCAGAGTATTTTCATTGTAAATTGCAGAACCGGATTGCCCTGAATAAGAGATATACTCCTATCGGCTATAATGCATTCTGAGATGTGTGCAAGCACCTATCGAGATTAAATAAATATATGTTCATGGCGTATCGAATAACAAAAACAGACATACGCGCCATAAGCTGACAGACAGTCCTTGAATTTTGCAACACGGACTAATATCGTCCGAGCTTGTCGAAAGGCTGAACTGTCAGAATCAGTTAGACGGCCGTCCCCATGAAACATCCGCGCTATCAGCATTCTCTCATTATAGCAAACGAAAATAGACGTTGTTACTTCGTCGCTTACTCTGACCGGCGGTTCAAAGCGTGGCGTTATTATTAGCCGAAACTCAAAGTCTTACGTAAAATCTGGTCCGCGATATAGCGGTGTTTTGGAGCATCATTAGGCCAGAACTGTTTCTTCATGCTCGATGTTTTGGGTTTCGTCTGCTTAGTAGATCCATCAACCCGGAAAAAGTTACATAGAAGTGTAACAGGAATGTAGTTATTCTAGGAAAGGCAATATCTCGGCGAATGTAGAATTAATTCGCGAATTTTATCATTTGCCAATTCAATAAGAAATTGCAAATATTTATTTTATTGCAAATTTTTTATTGCATGTATATCACACCTTGTTTACATACGGAAAAAGCACAGAAAAATAGCGATCGTTTGTACAGCGCACAAATATCGCTAGTTATATTGTGCCTCTTTGACGGTTCAGACAATCACACCGTTTTTATAGCGACAATATGATGAAAAGGCTATTTAATAGTTTATCAGGTTGAACACGTGTTTTGCTGAGCTTTATTTGCCACTAACGCGAATTTTAGAGGTGCCGATCTAAATATAGAACCGGAAAACATTACGGGGCACGCGCGTCTGTGATACAAAGAAGGAGAGAGAGATCAGTATTTATTTATAACGATTTTTATAAATGAACTGCTAAACAACCATGATGAAACCACCTGTCAGACAGAACAGGCCATCGATCATAACGTATCCTAAAACGAGTTCAAATACTAACGGACCGATGAAAAGTCTGCCACTCGTCTCTCGAGTATATATTTCTTTTAATTTGATATACCTATATGCGTTAATAATTGCAACTCGATTATTTCAGTCATAAATTTTACTCTTATTTTATATCACATTGAATTCACTTTTTAATATCTAGATAAGAATCGGGAATAGTCATTTTAATATTTTTTCGCCGAAGACAAGAATGTTTATTAGATCTTATAATTAAAATAGATTTATTATAGAAAGAGAAAAATATACACAGAGTTAATTTTTCCTTAATAAATAATTTTTCATGACGTTTTAATTTTAATAATTCGATTTTCAGAGAATATAATTAATATTATATTATTAACGCGTAAATAAATACACAAAAAAATAATTAGCGATTTCAAAGGCTATTTTAATAAATTTAATTTAATCTTTGTGCGATGCTTTGTAAAATAATTCCATTATATTTTAATACTATGATATTCCACGCAATTTTAATATTTAATCATAGTCATTGAACGTTTCAAGTTGATTTTCTTTAAAGTGACAGAATGAAGACATGACACTAAACGACCCGCACAACTTTATACTTCGTTAGAGGTGTCTTCAAAAGGAGATTGCCAAGATAATTTTAAATCATCGTCAACAGGATGCATTTGTCAAAATTTATAGGATATTATCAAAGAGCAGTTCACGCACGTCTCTCTCTTCTATCTCGCCGAACAGAAAGGTTCTGTTGCTGTTGAAGGCGCTTTCAACGTCTAACGATATTATCAGCATCCGAAAATTATCGTCACAACTCAATCACTTGTAAGAGGATAGCACAGACTCTGTCCTAAATTGTTCTCAATCATATAAAAATTAAAAAATCTACGACGCGTACACATAAATTCACTTCCTGAATTTCTTTTAATCCTGGATTAATTTTGAGATAATATAGCGAGACATAACAAATTTTAAGAAAATTCAAAAATTATTCTAAATACAATAAAAATTAATAATCTAATATCACATATCTAACAAAAAAAATTTTTAGTTTAAAAAAGCTTATATTTATTATAAAATTTTTATATTATTATATTTCTTTCTCCCTCTCTCTCTCTCTCTCTCTCTCTCTCTCTCTCTCTGTTTTATTTAACAAAATTTATTGTTTATTTAACAAGATCAAATATGTTGTTAATCAGTGCTCGAAAATTATTATATAAAATGGTTTTAATAGAATAAATTTACATACTTCCGAGAATATTTCAAGTTTAATTTAAGCAAATTCCGGTTCATTCTTCCATAATCTCATTTTGTAAAGTTTATGATTTTGTATCCTTGCCAACGCTGTCTTGATATACTTGCATTGCGGGCACACTATTGCTTCATAAATTTGTTTATTATCGTATGTGCATGAGAGAGAAAAGGGGCGCGAGGGACTAGAGTAAAGAAAGCCAAGTCTTTCATTTGCGGGGGGTGACTGCTTCTATACTACTACTACTCTACAATAAGTTATCTAAACCCTACTCATTTTATACTCGTTCGTTCGCCCACATGTTTAATGGTGTTGCGCTTACGTCAACGCTCGGAAAACGAACTTCCGTAATGAATAAGGTATTTTAAATCGCGTCCTACCTTCTATACAAAGTGTTTTGTTAATATAATTTTTATGAGAGAATTTAATATCGACGAACGAAAATATTTGCTGATCATTAAATTTTTTGCCGATTAAAATTTTTTTTAATTGATTAAAATTTGTCAAATTACCTGTGTATATAGTTGATATATTTTATCTATGGCCTCTCTCTGCATCTCTACAATTTGCACGTCTCTAATGCTCCCCCCGTGGAATAATCAATGATAATGTCCGACAAGGTTGCAACAGAATATTAATATATATATATAATAATAAAATATAAAATCAAACTGTGATCGTTATATTTTAAATTATTATTTTTTTATAAAAATATTTTTTTTAATAATATGAAGATTTCCTCTCTAAATATATTCATAAAAATCTAAGTTGACGTCAGATATCTTTCATTTCTGACACGAATAAAAAACGTAAACACTGTATATATATTTTATTTAAGAATTCTTTAAAAATACACATAAACCCATAGCTATCTTTTTGATATAAGGTTCGTTTATTTATTCAAACTTAAAAAGTATTTTAGTGCAAGTTAAGAGCATTTTAGTGTACGACGTCGAATTGACGGATGTCAATTCAACGTCGGTTCTAAGTACTGGCTTATTTATATGTGATTCATCACGGGTCTTTGCCTCTCGCGACGTACGTGACATTCCTTCCGGGAGGAAGTCTCCACGGTCAGGCGTGTCTGTCAAACTTGCAAGACTTATACTAAACGACTGGCCCGAATTAAGAATGCTTGCCCAGCGCGATATAGACACGGATGGTGATGTGATCTGTCATCGTGTACATGACATTGATGATTTCTTGTACATGTGGAATGAATCAACGATAAAATATTGCGAGAAAACGTGCAAGTCACTTGTTAGGAGAAATGATTAATTGTATTTAATCGTAATTAATCTGTCTTATGCTGTCTTGTTCACGAAAGCTGAGAGTCGTATTAGAATTTAAATTTGTATAATAGCAAGACCCTAATAATAATCGATCGCGAAATAAAATTAAATTAATTTGTCGTGAGAGCTTTCTGTATTTTCTGTATCTTTATGATATCTAAAATATCATTGAAGAAAAACTCTTTAATGCATTAAATGCAAATTAACATTCGATTACTCTTTATACTTTCTCGTTTTTTAAATGCATTTAATAATTATAGATTAAATATCTTAAAATTGTCAATTTTACCCCTTCATTCAGTCAAGATATTTAATTTTTCGCGTATTCCGGACTGTAACTCTTAGTCATCTCTTTCGCCGCATCAGACAGTGACGATTCCCGATCGATCTCGAAGAGGGAGATCGGTCGCATATGCGTCCGGTGAACAGAGCCGCTTTCAGGGTTAACTCGGATCGGTCCTACTTATGTAAAATCTTGAACGAGTAACATTGAGCTAATTATAAACACGGCTGGTTAGCTACGTCCGCGTAGCTGTCCGCCGCGTTTCTCGTCCGTTCGCAGCCAGTGCAGCAATTTACGATGCACGGTCGGTCTTAGGTGGATCGATGCGCACGGCTAGCGACCTAACTAAAAATAAATGGTCGGTCACAGAGTGGGCAGAGGGTGGAAGGAGTTCGGGGGTCCGATCAACGGCCAACTGGGCCAGTAAAGTAGTAGCCGTAGCTCAACGTCCCAAATATAGTCCTAACATCTAACGTGGACGCAACCGATCTATCCTATCTATCTGTCCTATCTGCAATCGTCGTCGCTCCTTACGTCGTATACATATATGCATTATATATGTATCGGGTATGGTATAACACCCTCTGCATCACCGGCGATTCCCCGATGACACGGGGAACCGCCGTGTCGAATCGCCGCCCTCGAATTGGAGCGAGTTCCACGCTAATTCTGGGGTAGGTCAGGTCATGCCGTCTCGTCGCGCTACAGGCGACAGTGTTAATTCCTCGCTATCGCGACTTGATTTATTAAACCCAGGATTGTCCGCGTTGATCTTTTTTAGTGACACGCGGACGAAAAAAGTTACTCCGTACGCTTCTACTTGTTGAAGAATAAAAATGAGAGAACGTTAGTATTTTATATTTAATGTCCGAAAACTTCTTGTACGAAGAATTTAAAAAAATGTATTTATTTAATAATTATTAAAAAGTTGAAATTTTGTTCCATCGCGCAAAATTGATCGAATATCTGCAGCAGAAATAAAGACTTTGATGATCAATTTTTTTTTAATGAGTTACGCGTTATTATTAGCTGAAATTGTCATCGATGAAATAATAGATTGACGAACACACGTTCCGTCCATTCCACGAGGATGACAATAATTTTCATTCGATCCCCACTCTCCAAGATACGACTATATTCAATCTTTATCGTGTCATTGTAGTGTTAATGCACTTGATCAGTATTATAGGCTCAATGCAATTACATCACTATGATGATATATATGACGGTATGAATATAATGGTTATTCAAAGTGCATTGTTATATGATTTCGAGTCTGTATGTGTCTGTTACTCTTCCACTTTATCGATCTATGCCGATCATAATATATATAATAGTTGCTCTCTTCTAAAAAAACACGACATATTTATCATCGATGATGAATGTGTCTGTAGACAAACAAAGTCAGGAAATACACGTCACTTAGATAGTTTTAATTTAATCTTTTTAGACGGCAAAGAGTAGTTAAAAATAAAAACACATGGGTTTGTTTATGTCACCGTATTCTTACTAGTTGATGGAATGCGAATCCTAATACGCCTTCTAAGTCGCCCGACAAATTTTCTAGATATAGTTCCTCTAATCATTTTATATAAATGACTTTAAATAAAATATTTCATAAAACTTTATATCACACAAAGCCAAAATTATTGTAAAGCATGTTTATTTTTAAAACGCTTTGTTATTTTTTGAAAATTATATTTTATATAAAATATATATATATATATATATATATATATATATATATATGATAGAAAGTTCATTCTTTTCTTTTTGAAAAGAAAAAATAGTAAAATGCAATAAAATTTATTACAGAGTTAATAATTTAGGTAAATCTTTAAATGCCAATGCAATTTTTTCAAATAAAATTTTTAACATTTTGATCTGTAGATAAATTATATTAATATGATACACATTAATGTTTATAAAAATTTCTACTTCGCATACAATTATGATATCTTGATTAACAAATTATAATGAGGCATCAAAAATGAAATTTTATGTGTATGTATATCTGATATTTGGTTGGCATCTCTAATTTTTACTTTTATATGTATATACGAAATCTAATACTTCGATAGAGTGACTATGATTAGTCTGGCGAAGTATTAGATTTCGTATATACATATAAAAGTAAAAATTAGAGATGCCAACCAAATATCAGATATTTATCGTTGTCTACGCGTCTGCAAAACTGCATCAGTGTAACAGACACATAACTTTTTCAATAATGAACAGAGATCTAATGTTAATAAAATAGAAAAAAATTAACTAAATTAAAATTTCAAACTTTTTCAACCACCGACGATACAAAATTGCATATCAAACGTAGAGATTTAATTTTTAATGCAGGCTTATGACACTTTCTTCAGACTATTCAACCAATAAGATTCATGAATATCACAAGTTTATAAAAAAAAAAGAGTTTAAAAAGATTCTTTAAAACCGTATCGAATAGCTCGCCTTGATATAGTATGCAGAAAAAAAGTCTTGTTTTTATATTTAGTAATATTTTTCGAGTCCTAATATTTCACAATCTTTTCTATTCTAGTCTGATAGTCTGTATTCTTTTAATTTCCTAAATTTAATGTAGAGTCTTTAAATCTCTCTCTTTAAATTTAATTTAAAAAGAAGAAAGAGAGGGTGATTTGATATTTAATAAAATATATTTGAAAAGTTAAACCTATTTTAAGATAATCTATTTATATTTAATCTAATGAATTAAAACGGATTTGACATTATTTTTTAATATTAAAATTTCTGGGCCCATATTTTTATGTTTAAATGCGCGACTAAAGACTGTTTGAGGAGAACAAAAATAGCAGATGAACGAAGGTTGCATTTAAGTTGTGCGTGCTGACATCCCCAGGAATTCTATCGTACTTTGAGATCGGTCTCTGTCCATTTTGATGAAGGCAACGTTACGGCTCGATGAATATCGCGGCTGTTGCGTGATGCAAGACGTCGCGAGTGGATGCACTTCTCTGAATTTTCAAGACAAGCGAGGCTCATATAATTAATTTATTTATTGCTAATGTCAAGCATAGATTTATAATCGTTCTCTGCTCTGGAATAAATAAAACTATAAAAATATTTTAAATTCTAAAAGAAAAGATGCAAACAAATTTTTATCAAAGCTCAAAATTCCATCAGAATTTAAAAATATTCTTCGAGCTATTTTTTAAGAATAAATTTGAGAAGGTGATTTCTGAATATAAAAGATATTGAATTAATATAATACTCAAGAAAAGACAAAGTATGTGTATATAATATAGGAAAAGACATCGATTAAAAAATTCAGCAATTAATATTGCAGAATATATAGAAATAATACATAACTTGTCATAACTAAAATAATCGCGACAGAACAAATTTTTTTCGAAAGCAGGCGAGTACAGAGAATTAATTAATATTTTAAACGGAATCTAAAAAATAATTTGCCCATGTGCGTGCAATTTTCCATGAAAAATTCGACGACTACGCTCGCGCGACAGGTGATCCTAAATTATTCGTCGTTCTCCATCGCCGTGTGCCGGGGCTTTGGCAGATCTCGCGCGGCTCGACGCGACGTCGATGAAACGCAGAAAAGTCTCATCTATCATGTCGAAATGCGTAACGCGAAAATAGTCGCAAGGATACGTGTTCGCGCGCGCGGGTCCGGACTTGGCGACTGATCTCGCGCTGATCTGTGCGCGATCTTGCAGGCGCGAGTTATCGGGCTTCGCGATCCCGATAACGAGCAGAGCTAGGTCACATCAAAGATCGGTTATAACGTGACAGATAGAAAAGAAGCCATAAGGATACAAATGTCGTTTTAAGCTTTAGAATTGAACAGACAGAAATATTGATAGATTCATGGAGTCTATCATTTTTCACTGCTCTTTTACCCTTTTTTTTTCTCAAAATACGTATATTTTTATTTTACTTTCCGCATAAGTATGTGCTAGAAATCCTTATTAAATAATTGGCCGTTTATGCCTCTTGAAAAAATAAATTTTTACGAAATAGCACATTTTTTGCTAATCATTGAATGTTAACTATATAATAATAAATATGAGGGATATATCTATGGAGGGTGTATGTATTTTTTCGTCGTGCTTCATTGGCTTAGCAAAGATACGTCTTTACAGAAAATATCTTAAGCTCTGGGAAAGGGCAAAATAGGCTCATCCTCTTATAAGAGCATGCAAAAGATGCACTATTACGCAATGATAGGAAGAACATTTTGAGGTCTAATATGAAAGCGAGGGTTGTTGTCGGCTATACACTTGCTAAGGGTGATAAAAATACGAGAGTCAACTCTGACTTCTTCACGATTAAAATACATACCGTCGTCACCCTTCAATTATATATTTCTTGATAAATTTTTAATAACTAATAATATATTTATAACTCTTTTAATAATCGAGATAATCAATTAATTATTTTTTGATAATTTATATAAAAATAAAAAAATCTTAAATTTTATTTAATATAATTTTCATATATTATGTTTTAAAATCAGCTATTCTTTGTAATTTGCAATACTTTTATAACAAATTGGATTCTTGATATATAACTTTACGTAGAATACTATAATTATATTAGTCACTCTCTGTTATATATAATAGATAAAAGTGCCAAAATTATTTAGTATATTTTGCAACCGATTCTCTATCATGATCTTATTCATATAATCTACATATATTTTCGAAAATAATATATATATATATTTGAATATTATCGTCATTCTTTCTCTTGCTTTTTTTTCATCTGCAGATTTCTTCGACCATTTTAACGTTTATTTTTTTAAAATATTATTTTCGGAAAAACCATTTGAATCTCCTTCAGATACGAGAGAAAATAATCTCTTCTCTAATGCTACATTTGCTAATCTACGAAAAGAACATGACGTCCCGAAGGATCCTTGAGAAAGCCGCTATTACGGCCGGTCAAGCCTACGCTCTAGGCCAGGGGCTAGGCTAGGCTATTTCCGCGTTTCAGCTTATGGACCGAAATAGTTGTAGAGAGAACTTGTGTACAAGAAACCGTTGGGACTATCCACGAGGATTCCCGGTGTGTCTGACTAGTATAGAATCAATCTTATTTCTTTTCATCATCCACACACGCGCCGTTTCGACAGTGTATCGCTGCGAGAATTCAAGTTTTCGCTGTTGCGTCTGTTAGTTTTCCAAACACATCGAAATGAGGGACAGCAGATGTAATCTAACAGACGTCTCATCGAATCTCCACGCGCACGCGGATTATATAATATATCCCTCTTTAAAATAAACGGACACCGCGACGAATATAGAAATAGATAGCTTTTATATAAAAAGTATTAAGACAGTTTTAATTTATTTTGGCCATTCGTAACTTTTTAGAAATCTTTATAACAATGTAGAGTATGGAAAAAATCGCGTTAATTAATATTATTCATTCTTCTAATATCTGAATTGTTTACACGTTATTATATTTACTGTGATAATTATTTTCTTCTTAATCACATGTTTTTTATTCGGTTATAATTATTTTCTATCATAAATGTATATTTAAAAGTAAAATTTAAAAAGTATGTATATATCACATATATAAAATATGTGACTAAAATCGAAATATATGAACTTTTTAATAACAAGTATATATTTACAAGTAAATATATAAGTCTGTTAAGAATTATAACCGATGTGGACAGAGCTAACATTTTTTTTAATATAAATATTTTTTTATTTTTATTATATTTTCTGGGTGTCTAAAAAAATAGACTGAAGAATGTAATTCAAACTCCAATTTTCTTTCTTTAATTGTGAACGACAAGTGGTGAAAGAAAGAGAGAAGGGGATTATCTCGGCGGGTCTACGGTTTACTCGCACTCCTCAATTTCTGTGCACAACGGCTATTTCCACTGTCGTCGTTCGGGAACGGTGCGACAGGTGCTAAAGGCATGCCGCATCTTGGCGAGGATTTCGAAATCCGCCGAGAGAAGCCCGCGACGGAGTATTTTCAATCGTCTCTACGGTGCTGGGCGATTCCTCCATCGTCCTGGGAACGGCACCGATAGGTGAAGGCGAACAGATAGGTGGGTTCGCAAAGCATATTTCTGGCAGTCACGAGATACAATTATACGGGCGACGAACGAGCTCGGTCGCGAGAGAAAGATAGGGAAAAGAACGAGAAAAGACGTGCGACGAGGCTAAAGGATACGCGAATACATATGAGATTAACAGGGAGACGAGGGAGATGAAGGCAGAAGGGTAGACTTTTGAAGTGGAAACGCAGACACGCGTTGCTTTAGGCAGATTCGACATTGTCGGGCGGCAGCCAATTTTCAGGGAAATTCCATTAATACTCGTGGCTTTGTCCCACTTCGAATTGATGATTCCTCGTCATTCCGCACGTTACATTATTAAGACAAATCGTTTTATATGTAAGATATTCCTGATTCATTCCGGATGCCCGATAACTTGCTTTTGGAGTTAATTCCTCCCTACTTCCTCTCTCTTACTTTTTGCATTTTCTTTGACACTATTAAAATTCGGAAGATCAAGATTCTGTTAAAATATACTACTTAAAAAAAATCACAATAATAACAAAAGCATATCTATATCTATCAATACAATAATATTTAACGATAAAATAGTGATTTGTATCCGGGGTTTCAAAAATATTAAACTGCCGATTTATTTAATAATAATTGAACATTGAAGCAATCACCATTTTTTTCTCTTATATTATTTTCTTTATATTTGAAAAAAAACTTGAAACATTTTGTAAAAGACGGCGTACCTGACATTGAATTGATCAATGGAGTGTAAAGACATGTAGAAAGATGTAATGGCGACCAAATATATTTTATAGAACGCATGCGGTATACTTTGCGATGATATACAATCGTACTTGCGCATGATGGATGCTTCGGTAGATTGAAAATTATGAATGTCTCTTGGGAGAAGAGAACATCTTCAACTTCAGATACGCGCTCGTACATGCATTTGCTAAACGCGTTTCGTTGCGACTCCGCGTTTTATAAGTTTGAAAAATACCCGGCCATATCAAAGTCATATTTTCTGTATTTGTATACGTTGATCCTATGCCAAAAATGCACACCTACACACGTGCAATTACACGAGATTGATATCTTAATCTGGTCTTCTCTCAACGCATTAAATTATCAGACAGATTAAGCAATATTAAGAGCAGTAAAAATTATAAAATAAATGTTTAATTAATAAAGTCCTCGTATTCTTTTTCATAATTCGAAGATAATTTTTTTTTGATCATAAAAATATTTAATATTAAAAAGTAATGTAAAAAAAACATTAAATTCTCATTGCAGAAAAGTCAACAGCAAATTGTTTAAATAATGTATTTTTAAACAAAAATTTAGCGATAGCTTTTCGCAATTTTAATATTGAAACATAAATATTTCTAACTTTAAATATTTTACCAAATCTCTGGCATAAAAATTATTCTCCGAAGCAACCCTTTTACTTTATATTCTCCAGTCTTTGCCTTACTTGAAGGATCGACTAAGGTCAATTTCGCGATAGCAATCGACACGAGGAACGCGCTTCGACGTAGGATAAACGGATTATCGGTGGGAAACTTCGCAGTTTGGTTAACCCAATTCCGTAGCCCTGGGTCCGAGTCCACGCGGACGACCTTTACCTCGTCTACGCAGCGCGTGGAAGGGATTCATCCCGAGGAGTCCACACCTGCCACCGGACACCAGCACCGACCAAGCTGACTGTCCGACCGCCCACACGAATTGCTACCGCATTATTTCGAGTGCTTTGGCCTTGGGTAGCGGCCAGAGAAAACTTTTGCGGAGATATCATCGCGGAGATACGCGATGTCAGCGGGAATCTTCCTCCTGCGGACGATAAGTACCTATGTATCTTAGCACTTTGATCGCAGAATGTATCATCGTCCTCTATACCCGAATGCTTACATATGAGAAAGACGTGCATTCTGATATAGCGTTAAGTACGGAAAAAAATTTATTTCCTATCTTACGCCGAGATTTATGAGGAATTTGCCTGACACTTCTTTTCGCCTATAATTCTTCGCGAAAAACGTGATTTTTTACACAATTTTAACGTGACGTCACGAGTGTATGATTATTCGGGGTGGTTGGGCTGTTGACGAAAGAGGTTGACGAAAGGAAGAGGAAAAAGAAATATGATGGATGGACCGACGTGACAATCAACGGTTCTCGAGATCACGGTGGGGATAATTGGTTCTTTTTTACAGAGAGGGAGAGAAAAGGGAAAGAGAGAGAGAGAGGGAACGTTTCTTTGGCAAACGAGCGTGGAGAAGCACTTCCTGCTCTCGGCTCGAAAACGAGCTTTAAGCTCCGGCCGACTTAGAACTCGTCGAGCTCTCGCCACGAGTCATAATAATAACAACTGCCGCAAAGATTCCGCTCCCGAGCTGAATCTTAAATTTAAACAGAATGGCGACAGGCACATTGCGGTGAAGCGTAAAATGCTTGTCATTTCTGTACCTCTGTGGACCTGTACGGTTCCCCTATTACGTTCTGTGTGTGTTTGCTCGATTTTATAGGATCTATGAATAACTTTGTCGTCCCTCGAAAATGGTATTTTATGAGCCGAGTGTTCGGAGCCGCAAATTTTAATTTTAACGATAGGTAAATCAGTTCATCAACTTGGAATCGCTCTTTCAACTGTCGTAATTTAAGGATAAAAAAAACAGATATCATGCCAGGAGTCCAAAGTATTTCGTTTTCTATTGTTATATATTTATAAGAAAAATTTTTTACATGTACACTTTAAAACTTGTGTGTTTTTTTTTATAAACTCTTATTAAGGACAATATATTTCTAAATTTTAGAATATACATTCTACTATTGTCCTAGATTTTTTCTTAAAGATATTTACAAACCATCTCTAACTACTTCTCTGAAACTTCTGATGCAGCATCCAAGCGAGGATCCCGCTAGAAACGACTATACTGCCCCTAGTTAAAAAGATCAGTCGATTATATGATACAAATATATATATTTTTTTTGTACAAATAAAATAATAAGAGAAAATTAATAAATAATAACATACAAAAATTATAAATGACGATTGGATTATTTTTTTCGTAATGCAAATATTTTGAAATTAAAACAACGATATAATTTATTTTTTAAACGCTATGCTTTCATAAAATTAAAAGCACAGTTTTAGGAAAATTTAATTTCGATAAATTATTGCACCTTCTCACTCATCATGGAACATATATTTAAACAAGCGTTCTATTCAAGGAGAACGTCGCGATCATAAAGAGTTTAAAATTGAACATTCTAAAAACGTCTGCGGGGTGAAAAATCAAGGAAATCTCTAATGTCTAACTTGGTGATATGACGCGCGAGAGAGACGGGGGAGAATCGCGACGATCGAAATATAAAATATAACATCTTCACGCTTATTGCACGCGGAACGGGTATAATGATACGCGAGCGCGGATTGATATATATCGATTGCGACAAACCGAGATAGAGGCGGAAAATCGCAGCCGTAATAAGCATCGGCGAGTCGAGTCTTTCACCCGAGTGTTAGGTAACCAAGTGACGATCGACGACCAGGACGTCGTCATATAATGCCTTCGCAACAATTGGCAGCGCGAATCGCACACGACTTCTCGCATCCAGGGGAATGTCGACGCTAATTGGGGGACTTTACGAACTACGAGTGCGGTCTGTCGAAAATCATTAATTTGTTTGACGTAACCCGGCGTTCGCGTTCGTTTACCACTACTAATAGGAATTGGATCGACCTCAACGCATCGATCATCGATTAAAATCCCGATTACGACATCGGGATGCGTCCCGAAATCGACGTGGCACGTGGAAACATGACGTCCCAAAAACTGTCGCGAATGATGGATCCCTCGATAGTTCTCCAACATGTACATAGCTATATAGCTTAATTAGTGAACACGTGCCGTAAGGCGAAAATCGAATTTCCCTTTCACATTTAAGCGCCGCAGATCTTCATAAAATCAAATAAAGAAATAAATCTATATTTATTATAATCTAAATCTATATTTATCTACCTAAATTTATATATCTAAATCTATATTTATTTCTAATCGATATTTGAAATTTACGCTCAAGATCAAATCAGGAATTTTTTATCGAAATTTATATCGAACTATATTATGCTATATATTTTGCATATTGATTTTTTATACGCACCATAGGACGAGCTGGACCGAGGGTGAGTGCCGTATCGGATTATAAGGGACAACGTATAGCTCCTTGTTTTGTTTGAAGTGTTGCAATATGTCTCGTGCGCTATAAAACGATCGAGGAAATCGTTCTTGATCATTGCGTCGCAAATGAGGATGTAATAACGCGACGTTTTTCGATCGGTCTGCCTTGACAAGATAAACGTAATTACGCGTTAAGCCAATTTCGCGTGACAAAAGTTGCACACGTGTGGCACACAGCAGGTATAATAATAGACCGTTAATAATAATGTACACACAGTGATGTAGACAGTGGCGATCTTTTAATAAGCGCTGTAAATATATCCGCAAAAGTTCGTTGGTAAAAGCGACATAAAGATGGGAATGATGCCAATGACGAAGAAAATCCTACGCGCAACATGACAGCGACGAGTCAATTATTTGTACGGATAACTTTACGGAACTTTTATCGTAAAAAAAACAAAAAAAAAAACCGCATAATTCTACGAGATAGTCGTTAATCCTTTTCTAAAAAAAGACATGCTATTGACATTGTCGCTTTTCCGCGATGTTGATTAGCTATACCTCGATTCGCGTTATATTCATAGCATCAAGCAGCTGTCATCGCGAGGGATAGCAGTTTGACAGTTTGTCCAAAATAAAATTAAATAAAATAATATTATGTTTTAAATAATATGTTATAATACTTTAAACTCGATTAATATTTTTGACAGTTATCAGCTGATTTCTGTCAAAAAATATTAATCGCGGATAAAGTATTATAACATATTATATTACTTACAAAATATTATTGTTTTAATTATAATAATATGTTGTAAATAATATAAATACCTATGTTATAATATATACTTTGTCCGCGATTAATATTTTTTGACAGAAATCAGCTGATAACTGTCAAAAATATTAATCAAACTTAAAGTATTAAAATATATTATTTAAAACATATTATTTTATTTTATTTTATTTTGGACAAACTGTCAAACTGCTAACCTTCGCGATGACAGCCTCTTGATGCTATAAATATAACGCACAACGCAAATCGAGGTAGCTAATCAACATCGCGAGAAAAAGGCAACATTACTTGCGAGACTTAATATGCCTTTTTTTAGAAAAGGAGAATAGAACACAAGTGCGCGCCATTCCTCGATTTTATCAGCTGATGTATGTATGTCAAAAAATATTAAATAAAGCATTAATTTGCTAATTAAGTTCTGAAATAATAATATGTTAAAAATATTAAAATAGTAATATGTTGTAAATAATATGTTATAATGCTTTATTCGCGATTAATATTTTTTGACAGAAATCAGCTGATAACTGTCAAAAATTTTAATCGAGTTTAAAGAATTATAATATTATAATTACTTAAAACATATTATATATACTATTTTAATTTTTGTAACGTATTATTATTTTAAAATTTAATTAGCAAATTAACGCTTTATTAATATTTTTTGACAGAAATCAGCTGATTAAAACATTAATTTGTTAATTAAATTTTAAAATAATAGTATGTAATAAAAATTATAAAAGAATGTTTTAAATAAAATGTTATAGTACTTATAACTCGATTAATATTTTTTGACAGTTATCAGCTGATTTCTGTCAAAAAATATTATTCGAGTTTAAAGAATTATAACATATTATTTAAAACATATTATTATTTTAATTTTTATAACACATTTTTATTTTAAAATTTAATTAGCAAATTAATGCTTTGATCAGCTGATTTTGATCGAAAAATATTAACAAACTTTATATATAAAAATATCATTCCTTTTTATATAAAATCGAGGACGTAGCGCTTGTGTTGTTCTAGTTTTAATATAAAGAAGACAAGATATATGGAGAGATCCTCGAAACGCGAAGTGCGTTTTCTTATTATCAGAACGCGTTTTTCAATGATAAAGAGAAACAAATTCGTGAAATTAACAATAGAAGAGATGCAATTTTGCAAATTCTACAACGATAAAGCAGATCACACAAAATATTATCCTACTTCGTTGAATAAAAAACACATAAAATACAAAAGATAAAGTGTACATTTTGCCGCGAACACCTGCAGCGTTTAAATGGCCGCAAGGCACTTAACGCGTTCGCTGTCTCAACACGGTGCTCTCTCGAAAACAAGCGAAATTGTAATGGATTCACTGAATTGGCGATATCCCACGGCTTGTGTTTGCATACTATCTGAATTAGACAAACCCGGTCGATTGAAATCAATCGCATAAAACCAGACCGAGAAAATAAACTCGGATGGAACATGTGTTGCGAATCGCCGGGTGAGTGTAAAGTGATAATTCAATGTAACATCGTGTCAATGAAATAAATGACGATCGATAATCTCACAGTCGCATAGAGGGGGGGATCGCACACCCCCTCTTTTATATAATTATACTAATAAAATTATAAAAATGTTTCAATCAACAGTTCATCAATTCATCAATTTAAAACTTTCTAAACTGCAGCGCATCTAATATATTAGAATACGCACATTTTCTATTTGATATAATAATAAAAGAGCTATTCTGCTTTTTCAAGTGTTAATAAATTATTCCATTAATTTCATCGTGTTTGAGTAATGCTATATCGAATTTTTATTTTCCATTTATATTCCGCGTGTCATTTTTCACATTGATAACTTAAAGAATTGTATAATTATTCTTTCCGATATCATATTTATCGAAAATTTATTATCTATATATCAGTCTCGTTTTAAATTTTAAATAATATTAAGTGACCTATAAATTTGTTATTCACTCGCATTTTGAAAAACATGCAAACGTGGATGTTTTGACAGTATAATTGTTTTGTATGAAAATGAAAACACTAAATCACTTTATGCAATGCATTGGTGAACGGTTGCCCTTGGAAGGCATCCAAAATAGTTCCGCCACCGAAATAGTCTTATATTATTATAAATTATCTTTTCCCTCTCCTCCGTCGATTATTTATTTATATTTGTGAATATGGAAGAAATGAAGTGCTCTTTAAAGACAGCGAATTTTGCGAAATCTTTTTCCGCGCTTTGCATTAATGCAATGTTATGGTATTTTATAGATATCTCGAAATTAAACGCAGTTGACAGCAATCGTTTTCTCAATATATAAAGCCGTCCTATTTTTCTCATGCAAGATTTTTGTGCGAAAGATGTTTAACAATTTATTTATATATGCACATAATATAGAATATTGATAAAATCAAATAAGAGAGAAGCGAAAAAGAGTTGATAAAACAGTATGGATCACTGACCTTCCGTGATTTGCTACTGCAACTAACACGCGCTTCGATGTGTATTGCTTCACGTCAACCATACCGAATGTCGACATTTTTTCAGCTATCTGCGCAAATATTTCATAACAATGCAGACTGATTACAAATTATTCATCTTTTACATTCGTATATTGCATATTGTAATATACGAAAGTGCTTAGAATCCTATAATCATATTACATTGTTATCTGGAATAATTAGGTACAATACCTGCAAAGCAGTTATCGGCTTCGACATTTTCACATAAAGCCATTTCGGTCGAGTCGATACAGGTTCAGGTCCGTCAAGTCTCTGGGAATATCATAATGTGTCGTTTTCTTTTTGTAAAAGAATATAATATACATCCAGCTCGTCTCTTTTTATATAGTATATTTCATTCACAATTAATGTTTTGCACTTTTCTTACCAAATAATTTGTACTGCCACGGATGATATTTATACAATTTGCAAAACTTTTTATATTGCTCATTAATTCTGTATGTGTAAAGTGCTTCAACATTAAGCCTCTAAAATTATAAGATTTTTCTATATATTCTACTTATAGCAATAGATTTTAATGTATATAATATATATATTTTTATTAGGAATCAAAATAAATAATTATCAATTTTTGTATATATAACTTACTGTCCATAACGTTTTGTGGCAAATACATGAGCCATTCTAATAAATACATAACCAGCAAAGTAAGAATCCCATCCTGCAGTATGATATTTCATTGAAGGTACAGTAACTAAAAAAATTTAAAAGTTTTACAAGATGTAAATTAGCCATAAAATTGTAAAATCAATATACCATAAAAAAAAATATCTACCATCCACTTTATCTGAATTTATTTTACAAGTGAGATTAATATTAGGTGGTGCAAGTGCTAGATGTTTTCCTTGCTTCTCTGTAAAATATTCGACTAAGCCACTTAAAGAATTAAATTTCCATTTTTCTGTAAAGATAATAAGAATGTCGTCAATATGCTTTAAATTGTATACAAACGTATGTAAATGTTTTTAATTAATAATAATTCTGTAAATTACGTTCTGTTGGAAGAAGCTCTCTCAATTCAAAACTTAAATGTTTTGTGTCATAAACTGTTGGAAATAGGTGTTGTATATTATTCTTGAAATCAGTGTATTTTTCTGCAAATAATGTATTATTCATAATTTATCATAATTTAACTTTTTCTCACCGTATTGCATTATACAAATAGAGAAGATGAATTATTTTTTCATATTATACATACGTGGTAATGGCTTATAAAACTGTTGATGTATAAACATTAAATCTAACATAGCATTATGTGCTATTATAGGTTTTTTCAAAGATACCAAAAGTTTAAACACCTTTGAAAAACCTACGTATGATTCAAGCAACACATTTTCTAGTATAAAACCTTCTTCTTGTTCCAAAACTTTTCTCGAATCTGGTGGAATTTTTATAACCGTAATCTAAAAAATTAGAAGGTTTAAAAACTTTGAAAGATAATCGAGTTTTCTTATGGTTCTCGTAAGAAGCAAAATGATTGGATATACCATATTATTTCCTGAGAAGGTCCAAACATTTGGGAAACGATTTCTTAATTCCTTGTGCATAAGATATTGCAAAATTGGAGTAGGAGTGTTAATTTTAAACGAACTTGTTTCGTCACTCGCTAGATTCAACCATTCGGACACTTGATTGATATAATCTTTAAGAGTGTCTTCCTCTTTATAAGAGATAGATCGCTCCACATTGCGAAATAACACATTCTCCTGTAATTGTTTCTGCAAGATTGCTTGGTCAGCCTCATTGAGATACGAAATGCCTTTATAAGCAAGCTGAAAGTTTTTGATATACATATTTGTTACTTTTTTAATAGCAAAATAAATGTAATTTCAATGTGAACTATATGCTGCGTCTTGTTCTTAAAGTTTAAAGTAATTCATAAAGAATACGACATACTTTGTTGAAATCAAAGTCATATGCAGTCAGGAATTCTAATGCAGCAATTTGCCAAACGATTTGTCTACTCTTTGATGGAATAGATCTAGGTAGCAGAAAGAAATTAAAGACCTCTGCTGTATACTGATTTTCATTCTGGACTCGTTGGAATACAGTAATACCAAATTGGATTATTATGTACGATTGAATATTGCATCTCTGCTTCTCATAACGCTCCTCTATGGAATCGAACAAACTGCAACGATAAAGCATACGAGAAATAATAATAAACTCACTGAAATATTATTCAAGTGTATATTCAGGAGATTTAAAACTAACCTATTTTTGACATCATCAACATTTATACCTGTCAATTCCGTATCAATCCCTATGAAATTCGCATCTTTCAATGTACGTTCCAAATGCGGATATATTGTGCTAAAATTTTCATTCGTAACTTCAATCATAATAATATTCTTTCAGATACAGTGCAAAATAGTGCGAGATAACCTTAAACAAGAACATGCGCTGTGTTCTTTACAATGTTACCGCCATTCATGTATATGTGTGTGTGTGTGTGTGTGTGTGTGTGTGTGTGTGTGTGTGTGTGTGTGTGTGTGTGTGTGTGTGTGTGTGTGTGTGTGTGTGTGTGTGTGTGTGTATATATGTATGTACAGCGACATCAGTCACACATTTATTGATCTGTAAATAATTTTTTAATATTGCCAGTATTATAAAATTTTTTTATCGAAATACATTTCTCGTATGCTTAGAACATATATCACATTATGTACAATATATAATAAAATATATAATAAAATATATAATAAAATAATAAAATATATATATATATTATTATTAATATATATATTAATTATTCTATATATATGTTTCTAAGCTCATGTGATACCAAACATTGCAATGATATACTTTATTTATACATAAATATTACTTGCGCTATAAATAAAACATCAATTAAATATATAATTCAAATGCTCTCCTTTTGTGATTTGTATAATTTATATTTCTAATTTTTATATAACTTATTCATATACTATATTATTAATTATTAAGAAAGCACTAAAATTTTAAAAAAGAAAGTATAATAATAAGATAGCTATCATTCTTTTTATTCCAAACTTTTACAAAATTTAATTATTAAAATATTTTTAAAAATAAGGCATCTGTAATTATAAATAAAAATAAAAATGTGTGCCGCATTTATATATAAATTATAGACACTTTATTTAAATTATATCAGATTATTTCTTTTTTAATATTAAATATTAAAACATTGAATAATATAATAATTGTAAAATTAAAATTATTGATTGAAAAAAGTAAAAATTCAGAACAAAAATTTTGTATCTTTTATTTGTATTTAAAATATCTTTTTCTCAAAAAAATTTCCAGTTACTAATTTATTATGTATTCGAAAGGCATATTTTAATATTTTCTATAATAAAAAGAAATAAAATTAATATTATATATATTTTATATTATCGTTCATATATAGCGTAATGTTGGATCTGTTTAAATATTACAATCAATAAAATAAAGATAATTCAACAAGAAAAATGATACGGTAAAATATCATAATAGAATATTCTTATGAAATAAAGTGTTTAATAATCGCAGACATAAAATTAGTTCTGGAATAATTTGATCGATATTTTCAGTTTATATTTCAAGTTAATACTCGATCATTATATACTTCCGTTTCGACTTTGTGCTTCCTATTAATATCGTTGCGTGAATGAATTCTCATTAAATAGTAGTTAATAATTATTAGCTTAATTAATATGATTCTAAATATTCTCTTTAATTATAATATCCCTAACAGCACACATATCCGAAAGACGTTCAGAGGACATCCAGAGGACATCCCAACATCCTCTGGATGTCCTCTGGATGTCCCTTGAACGTCTTTCGGATATGTGTGCTGTTAGGGATACAGAATACCTGAATACAAATAAAGGAAAACTTGTTGGATAGTGTTATTAAATTATCGTATTATCGATCACAAAATATATTTAAACAGATTTAAATTACGCATAATGCAAGAATAAAAGCAACAGAAAAACAGAAGCCTAAGAAAACTAATTACATTACAAAGTCTAATTGCTCCAGCTTTCGCGTGTGAAGAAGATAATTTATAAATCGGATACAATTATAATTAATCAATTTTAGTAACTAGTAGTAGCTCATCCCGCGCTTTTCTCTTGTATGAGAATACTGTTGGAGAGAGGACTCGAAGTAAAAAGAGTATTATTACAAGGGTCACCAGAGGTGACCACCATCTCCCCGAAAATTGTCAAGTATACCGCGATGATTCCGAAAGATCCACCCACTCGCGTGTATAATCACGAACGTGCTAAGTAAGAGGCTTCGTACACGAGGCATAACAGTACAAGCGCGTTAGTGCTTCACATGCAAGATCTTTCTTTTAATCGGCAATCGACTCTCTCTCCTTGGCAATGAACTTGCTTGAGCGGTGCTAGTGTGTCCGCGACCACGACACCGGCTAGTCCGACACTCGCTTGCCTTTTCGCGCTTCTCTCGCCACTGATTTTCTCGAGCACCATGCTCTTCAGATTCGGGATCTTCATCGGGCTTGGTTCCGTGGTCGCGACCATCATCTACTTGACGCCCGTCCCAGGTGAGTCGTAGGCAATTTCTGCCATAGCAGTGAAAATGAAATAGACGTGTAGCTCGTATAGCGGAAGTTGAAACATTTATTTCGAAATTGGAGCACGAAGCGAAAGCGTATCTCGCGCATCGATCGTAGAAATAATTTTTTCCGCAACCATTCGTCTCATATTTTAGAGTTTTAGGTCAGTTTGTAACTTTGCAATTGGCACAAACTGACTTTTGACGTAGACAGATTAAGAAAAAATTGCCAGATGAGATAACTTTAAAAACTGTTGATATATATTATAATAAAGGAGAATACATATATATGTATTATTAATTATAAAATATTAAAAATTGTGTCTTTACTTATTTATTTTGCTTCAAGTTTTGTCAAGATCGTCAAGATAAATTTATGATTGATATATAATTGTTTATATATATGTACAAATTGTTTCTTCTTCACATTTATTACTTATTCTATTTGCTTGCATCTTTTTTTATAGAAGTGAATACTTTGATTTCAAGTAAAAGCATGCTAGGTAAATTTGTTTTCATAAATTAAAAGAGAAATGTTTGCATCAAACTATTTATGTGACACATTGTCGTATAAAGAACGTAATTGTATTATTAAATAATTAAATAGGGAACCCTTTAGAAATATCACTAATAATCGATTTTTTCTACAAATGTAGTCAATGTCTTATATTTATAATTATTTATTTTATTTAAATATAAATAACATTATCTTTTTTATTTTATTTAAAGGTAAATATATCAAAATAAAGCAAAAAAAAAAGAATAAAATATAATAATAATTAGAGAAAATTTATACAAACTTTCTCCTCTTATTATGATTCACGTCAAGATCGCGATATAAGCAGATATGGAAGATTAAAATAGCAGATGGACAATTAATACTCTAATAAATTGTTAAGGGTTCTATAATAATAATATATAGACTTAAATTTAAAATCACCATATATTCTATAATATCCGCAAAGATTGAGATAGTAAATCGACAAAATTTTGATAATTCGTATTGATATCACAATTAATCAAAAATGTTTCTTAGGTAATTATAATAGTGTAGCATGCTTTTATCAGAATTATATGATCTATCTCTTTCAAAGTATTAAGAATTATAATATTTGTTAGCAAGACTATTTGCAAAAATTTTCCATCAAAAATTGTTTTCTTCAACAAAATATTCACTAAATATAAATATAATACTTGATATAGCGAATATTCATGCGAAGATAGGCACAGATTGTATGACCTCTGTATGAGATGAGGTGAATGTCCTCAAATCAAAATTTACAGTTATGTACAGTATGCCTCTTTTAATAAGGACCAATCTTATTGCCAACGATGCTAACTGCAATTACTATTTGTCAGAGGTCATACATACGATATGAGGTATTGTTTCTGTTGAAACACGTTATGCTAAATTAACTGTCAAGTTTTCGGACTTCATTATTAATGTTAGTATTAGCTGATGAAAAAAATTAAAGAGGAGATTAAAAGCCCTTTTCGAATTTTTATCATGTAATTATCAAGTTATATTATTTGTTATATTTTAATTCTGATTATATCATAAAAATAAAAATATGACGAAGGTAATATGCAATTGATCAATTCAATTATATCTCTCTTATTGTATATGCAGCAATTTTTTTTGTAAACTTGCAAGAATTAAAGAAATATTATTTTATGTAATGATTATTTTACTTATAAATAATTATTTATATAATCTTTAATTCGTGTCGGGAAAAGAATTTCGGTATTATACGCTTTTGTTAAATATAAGATAAAATATAAAAGTAAATAAAATATATATTATTTTACAAATTTTATACATATAATATTTTACGTTTAAAATTGTATGGAGAAATCGTGCATTTTGGTATCACTATACTTTTACTGATGTAATTGGTACGTATACTTTATTAAAAGTCATTTACTCGTGTATAATCATGATGCTCTGTATGCTTTTTAGCATTTTTAGATGTTAATGATTTCTTAACATTCTATTAAAAATTATCTTTTCTAGATAATTTTTTAATAGAGAAGATCTCTCTAATATTACCTTGCATGTACATACACGCCTGCAATTAGCTCTAATAACATCTTAAATGTTTATCAGGAGAATAATTATATTGTACAATAGTATAATTTTAAGTTATTATTAATTCTATTATTCTCACATCTAACAGATATTTTTTTACGCTATATTAAAATTGATATATATATATAATTTATACATCTTTATACAATTAGCATTTTTATATTATGTTATACCATATTATATGGTATAATATGTATATATTTTGTTATATATTTTGAAATATCATAATTTTTGGGGTAAGAATAATATAGAAATTCTTATTATACTTTTAAATTCACAACGTAAAAGTGTACTGGAAATATTACAAATTATAACTATGACAAAAATTGTTTATGGTTTATTGGTAATCTTATTGAATAATGTAATGTCTACATGAACTACACATACGAACTTTCTCTTTGATTAATTATAAAAGGGAAGAGGCAACACACGCGTATCGTACTGTATCGTAAATATCGTCAAAATGTACAGGAATGAAAATTGAAAGTTTAACGTGAAAGTGTGTGGCATCGCAATAACACAATTTCGTTTTTTGACAATGCCATTGTTTCCGCTTGAAAAAGATGATCGAATTTCTTATTAACAATTTGAACGTAAAGCCGGCGTCACACAATGTACGTTTTTTTGTATGATTAGCTTGTATGCTAGCTTGTATCCTGTACGTTGCTTGGTTTGCTGCATAGAGTTGTATAAACACGTCACACGAAGTTGGTTTGCTGTATGGAGTGTTGTATGAAGACGTCAGACGAAAGAAAACGTCAAACGTCAATCATAGCTGGTTGATAGGTTTTGATAATTAAATAAAATATTTTAAAAGAGATTGATATGGAGGAACAACAGCTCCTGTATATAGTAAATGAAATTTTGCGACGACGGAGATTGGCTGCATTCGTGCTATTACTTCATCGCGAAATAAATACAAGAAATCGTAGAAACTATTTGTTCTTTATTCCACATTTTTATTAAAATATTAATATTCTGTCAAACGATTTTGACATATCATATCAACAGTGAAGATTGCACTGAATGAAACATTTCCGAAACGCTGATTGGTGCATGCAAGGAAACGAGCACGAAATAATGCACCGTAGCAAACATAGAAATCATACAAGCTAGACTTTCGCACTCAATGCATCGAAGTGTCTGGCATGCACAAGTGCAAGCACAATAGCGTACAAACTAGCGTACAGCTAATTATACAGAAAAACCTACATCGTGACGCCGGCATAACATTAGCCTGCCTTAAATGTCCTTTTTCGTGGCTAGCTCTAAATGACTTTCTCTTATTTTATACTTCAAAAGAATATCTGTCATCTCAGGCAAAGAGATTAATTTATTTTTGCTTGATCGCCTTTTTAATGGTATATATAAATTTCAGTAGAATATTTCATCTTGCAGAGATTTTAGTTACAACTTACGCGAATTATTAAATATATGTCAATTAAGTTGCTAACATTATTCTACTCGCATCATTATAAATACTTTCTTTGTAATCGGATTTTACGTGCAAGCAAAGAATTTAGCGCTTTCTGAAAAAATGTAAATTTTTTGATAATAATTTCGTTTCTAATTGTACCAAAAAAATAATTATGAATTAAAATTAATTAATAAATTAATAATAATATCAGCTTTTCCTCAAACAAATGCAAATCAATATTTAATTTTTGCAATTTAAATTAATTACTGTAAGTATCGATCTTTTTCTTCTTATATCGATAGTTGAATCCTACATATACAAATTTAATTACTTCAATACATCATTCTGCATTATCAATAATGTTTGAACATGATTATATCGTATGATAGGGTCCTCGTCATATGCACGTACAGGATTATGTATTTACGAATATTTGACGACTAAGTAAATCGCGGCGATTATAAATGCAATTTTATTTCCGCGCGCAAATCTATTTCCGCATGATTCGAATACTTCCTATAAAAATGTGATATTAACAAAACCTACATGCGATAGTTATCTAAATTTCGCGGATTCTGAAAAATGTGCGTGAGAGAGATGCGTTTCGCCGAAGTAAACAAGTGAAAGCGTCAATTATTACACGGTAAATGTGGCGTTTTACTCGCAATATATGTAGAGAGTAAGGAAAGGGTCATCTTAACTATCAGAGTGAAACAAATTCCAGGATATCAATTCGAAAATTTTCCGACACATGACGCAAAACTATATAAAGCGCGTAACGTTATTTGATACAAATATAGAAATACAAAGAAAATAGATAAAATAATGTCGGAAGTAAAAAATAAAACCTTAATTTATAAAGAAGCTTATAAAACAAATAGTTGTTTTTGCACTTCCAATTTGCACCAGTGAAATCAAATATTTTTTTATACCAAGAAGATACAGAGGATCTGCTCCCATTATCGATTAAATCGAGAGCATTTCTCTTTTATAAATGATCTGTACATTTTTCATTGTGTAAGCAACATGCAATACTTATTAACCGCTTTTCTAATTCTTATTCTAAGCTAAACAGAATCGTCTTGATTACCTGATAACTCATAGAAATTCTTAGTGTCGATAACCATTAAATACAGGATGCGAAATGATATCGAGCAAAACGCTCTTAAATGTGAAAGATTTCCGCTTCAGTGTGCTACTTACAATTATTATTGTCGATAGAGAAAAATGCTTTCTCAGGAGAAAATAAAATAATACAACTTGCATGAGTAACATGCAACATATTGTAGATAGACCAAGAGATACATCTTTCACTTTCTAAGACCGATTTGCTTCATCCATCATATAATCTTTTAATAGATTCATACTTAAATGATTCTATTTTGTGAATTACATTCGATAATTTGAATACTTTAAAGTGGGTCTCAAGTCAGATAATTGCATTATCAATAATCACATTATTTTTGCCCAGATGCACAATTTTATAACTATTGTAGAAGCTGATAAACATAATAAAATGCGAAGCACAAAATATATTTGAAATCATTAATTATGACAGCAGGTGACAACGCGTTACTTGCAAAGCTAGGAAGTCATTACCTATTTAACGCATCGTATAATGACAATCGCACTGAATATGAATTAGATAACATAAATGACATTACGAATTTAAATAACGCAATTTTGTTATCGAATGTATCGCAAGTGTTAGATAATGCGTGACACATAGGCAAAATTTACATTTTGCGCTTTGATTTTTGATTAAATCGTTACATTGATATTGTGATAATGTTAATTAGAGTGGCGAAAATTTATTTATGTCACTTGCAGAGGAATAAATTATACTCCTCATAATTTGAGATGATAAATTACACTCGCGAGGAAAAGATGCGAATCGATCAATATTGAAACATGATGTATGTATACGCTATTTTTTCATTTATCTACTGTCTGCGACATGCTTATAAAATGTTAAGAGAAAAGTTCGGACCGATGTTATTCCGATAGCAATTTTCTCCACTATTGTGTTATAACTTGTTTCCAAGAATGCAAAGTCATTCGTTTCACGAATGTACTTGTTTTGTTTAACTTCACTAAATTTAAATCAATTATCCAAGTCGAGTTTGCACGAAATTCTTTTATATTCTATTCTAGCGAGTCTAATAATTTATTTGTCGCCTATAGCGACAAATAAATTCTCGCGGCATGACAAAGCATCACACAAAGAAACTTAGAAACTAAATTGAATGTACCAAATTATCTATAAGAAAGTTATTAATTTTGTGATTAATTCTCATTGTTTTTAGCTGCGCGCAAACGGAGAAATTTATAATATTTATTATTTATCTTAAAATCATGCGGGGAAAGAAAAATATTAATATAGCTACATGTTTCACATATGCATATGTATAAATTAATTAGCGTATTTCTATTTATAGATATAGATACCTACTTTTTGCCTAAGCGATGCGAATATCGTGTGGCAAAATATTTTGCTGTTCAAATAATTAAACTCGTTGAGATCGTACCAGTTTCTAAGTGTGCACCATAGATATGTACCTATGTTAAAAATCTTATCCTTCTCTCTAGAAAGTTCCGATCGAGCATATGCAGTTGCAATCTAAATGTTGCAATCTAAATGAAAATGACCGATAAATATGAGCCTAAGCGTATTCACGACAAGCAAAACGTTACTTGCTTTCCATAGAGAAGTGACCGCACAAACGATGATTATCGTTTCTATCCGCCCATGTGAGTAAGAGCTGATCCGGTACGGCATCAGCGAAAGCGAAATCTCTACACGTTGGCTGGACCGAGGAGACTCGAGGAGAAGGAGAAAGGTCGGGAGATGAAAGTATTGGCGCAGAGCCGGCTTTTGAGAGAGATGAAACGGGTCCCCAGTCGCATTGCGAACTGATGGTAGGTAGGGGCCTTCAGGACGGGCCCTCCGGCGAACTTTCACTCGCCGTTATGCCGTTTCTGACACATATTTCAGATTCGATTCGCGTACGCGAAACTCGAGGTGCAACGCACGATCGCGGGGATGTGTAGGAAAGAAAAAAAAAAAAGGAATAGAAAAAACTACCAGTCGCGCATATAGATGATCTTTGTTCCTCGACCGCGGATCCCCGGGAGAGGGAAGGCGCACGTCATAGTTTGTTCGACTGGGTAGCGATGGAAATTGGACTTTTTCGTCAGTTGACTACTGGGTGCGCGGCGATACCTATACGACGACGTCGCGGTCGTTATAGTCTACCTACGTTAGCCGACAACTGTCAGTGGTGCGGTGATTTATGAGATCCGGTCCATCATTTTGTCTCAATCATAATCATCCACACTTGCCTTTAGATCGTCATGCCTCGGTCATCTATTAGCGACACCTTATTCGATTTTTCCTCAGCTATTATGATAGATGGACATCTGGATGTTGAGTACTCTTTCGATACTTTCCATTTGAAGTACACTTTGATCGTTAAACTACCATGTCGGGTAGTCACATACGAAGCCAATCGGGAGTCGATACGCATAGTTACGTACAGATGAGGCAGCCGATTAATCATATTCGCGGATAGGAAAAAAAAATCTTCGAAAGAAGTAACATGGCAAATACAAATCGCCAGTAAAGAGACGAGTCAAGTAACATCATTAGCGCCTTTTATTTGTACTCGCGAAAGTTGTCGATGCAGAAACTCTGCTGCGTGAATGGATAACAATAGTAGTTATTAAAATATTTATAAATGCATGAAAAAGAATTAAAGTTTAAAAAAAATTTATTAATTAAAATTGACTTCAAATATATATTTCTCATTTTTGAAAAGAATCTTGTTACATTTAAAAGTTATCGCCTCAATAATTTCGGATCGAATCTAATTAATCTGCCTTCGTAACATATGTAATAATAATACTTTTTCGCAACAATGTAAACAGATAATTTATTGAGATGGAAAAAATCTGACGGCTAATCAAATTTATTTACTACTTTTGTATAATAAAATCCTCTTCAATTGTCGATGCGATAACGCAATCTGAATAAAACCTCAGACTGGTTCAGAACTCAAGGATAGAAAATTATATAGCCAAACGTAATAGAGGCTATGTCGTAATTTGCAGACAGCCTGAAATGTTTGTGTAGCGAAACGCTCGTAAAGTTATCGTAAATAAATTTATTATGATTTTTTTTCTTACGACTCGACTCGTTTCTTTCTTTCTTGTTAATAAAAAATCCGATTCTCTCCTCTCACCTTGGATGAATTTCACGAATAAACGAGCTTCGATCGTTCTTTGCTAGCAATAGTTTGGATCTTCGATAATAAGGAAGGAACGTCGAAGAGCGGCGAAAGAGAGCGGGAGAGAAACGCCGTTCTAGCAACGAATTTCGGGCTCAATATTCTCATCAGTCGTCGACGAGGAGCGCGACTGTGTCCGCAATTTTGTTATAGCGGCTCCACGTAAATGTCCGTAGTGGTGCAGTGACACAAAGATATCTATATTCTCTTCATACACGTTTCTTTTTCATGTTATTTCTTTGTGCATGATCGTTTTATTTAGGGGGAATCTCTCTTTTCTCGTTATCTATATCCTCGTTTATTAATATTTATTATTTATATCTGTTGAGTTTAAGAATCGTGTTGCTTTCGTTGCAAGATACGTGTCAAACGTAGTGATGATTAACTCTCTTGGATTTTAATAACTTATTTCAGTTTAAAAAATCTTTAAGACTTTATAAGTTTTACGTATTGATAATTGTAATATAAATAATATTTAAATAATATTTTTTTATTTTTTTTTATTTTAAAAATTACGCGCCCTGCAATATTGAATTAAATTGCAAAGAGTTGAGTTAATCGATTAATTTGTGTTAGAATTATTTCTAGAAAAAATTTTGAGAACATCCTGCAATTAAAAAAAGATTCATTCTATCTGTTTGTATTATACAATTCGTTTCGAGGCTACAAAAAGATCTCTGTGGTAAAATTGCTACAATGTGAACAGTAATTTTACTTTCAATTTCAGTTAAAACTTTCAGAGATGCATGATTCCGTTGTATATAACTGAATTATGGTTCATCGACGTGTTATAATGTGAAAATTATACAAATTTCTACGTAATATATACAAAAATTTTTATGTGATAATGATCTCGTAATCGAGGACGGAAATGACAATATTAGGCAAACGTTGTGTTTAATCTTATTATTTCGTTGATTTTTATTTTTTCTATAAAAAATCTCCGTGATTATTATTCAGAATATAATATACAATTTTCTTTAATACATATATTTCAAATAATTGCTACTTATATAAACTATATGTGTTGATTATATATAATATTGTCATAATCTTTTAATAAAACTTAACGTTTGTAGTATAATTATAGTTGAAATAATTACACATACAAATATTTTTAAAAACAAATATTTTGACAGTTAATGAGTGACAGATAGCCTCATTATTTACTATATGATTAATCATTACGCATGATTAAACTTCAAATTTAATCTTCATAATTCATTCATCTGTCTCGCGAAAACTGATTATGAACGCCTTTTGAAGACTGAAACTGGAAAAGATTTGACTCAGAAAGATAGGCGAACAAGAATTCAACTTTCGATCTTGTTTATATATAGAATACAAACGGCTTCTTTTTTTTTATCTTCACGGTCAGCTTTCTCCGCGTCAACTCTTTCATTTTATTATCCTCGACACATCAACACTTAGCTTGAAGCTTGAAAGCAGCAAAGAGTCATCTCAATCTTAAAAAAATTTTCTCTTATTTATTGGTAGAAATCTATCATATATCTTTCTTGTCAATTAACTGCTGAATACACATACATCTCGTGCTACTTAATAATTGCACGCGCGCTAATTTACGTGATTTAATCGACATACTTTTTTTTATTAAGAAGATTAATTGTTCATCCATAAATATTTCATTCAAAATCTGTCAATTTTTAAAGCTCACGGGGAATAAATGTCGTCACCACCTGTTATTGTTGTATAACAACGTTGGTAGGCGATGTATTCTCCAAAATCCGCTCATCGTCACGTGGTCACTCCGGCCACGTACATTTTACGATGTCTCGTGGTCGTAACAATGATCGCAGCTGCGGCGACATTTTTACATATTAACAATTACAGGCCTAGTAAGTTGAAACAATTACTTTGTCAAAATTACAAACAACATATGCAGTCTTATCGCGCATAAGCCATGTAAATTTAATGCAACTTTTAATTATTCCTCATGAAAATACATTTTAGACAATATATAATGTAATATAAATTCGCGACAGACATTTAATTAATTAATTTAAAAGACATTTACTTATAATTTTTTATTTAATGCATCGTATATTTTATATCCATTTTTTCAAATATATTTGCAGTATTATATGAAATTAGAGGAAAGTATTATTAAAATGTTGTCTCTCTCGAATTTTTTTCACATACATCGTCTAAAGTTAAAACTCACTCTGATATACGTTTTGAAATATAAATATAAATTAATAACGTAAAATGTATTTGAATGCAAAGAAATTCACTAGACATTGAATTTACCCGATCAATAGAAGTCAACTTAAGATTTTATAATGAAGATAAATATGAAACGATAATGCGTGTAATAATGCGCGAAATGCATTTTCGCTTCTATCTCCAGCCGCAACTTTGATGTATGTGCCATAATATATACGCGTGTGCATCATTATAGCTTTTCTTTACTAAATAGTACTTTCTATGTGGTTTGTAACTTTCATCTTTGCCGCTTGTCCACTCATATTTTTTTCTGGTTTGTGTGATAGACGAAAAGGAAAATTGCTTTCGTCCGCGCATCGAGGCGATAAAAGATTTTTCTCACTCTTTCTGTTCTTTTTCAGAACAAACATTCCTCTCCTGCGACAGGCCATGTCATCACTTGGATTGGCCTATGATCTGCCGGGTGAAACTCACGTTAGAAGTCTTCCAATCGCTCAGCAAGTAAGTCTAACATTCAATTACATTTTTTTGCCAGTGTTGTACCCATTTTGTAAAAATTTAATCCAACCACGCATTTGCGCACGTAACGAGTGAAAAACTTAATTATAAATACATACGTCAGAAAAGGTCACATCGCTTGACTCGTCTCGTTTGTATGCAATCTCTTTAATCAGCTGATTATACCATATACTATCGATGTTTCGATAGCCAGATAAAAAAACCGATAAATTATTAAATTTTGTGTCAAATATTTTGTTTTGTATTTATTTAATATGTATATTTCCTATCTATTTTTTTCAACAAATTTTCATATACCTTTATTTAAAGAAATCAAATATATAATTTATGAGTATTTCAATGTTGCAAATCACACTAATATCAGGTTTCAACTAGTTTCATTAAAATGTAGCACATATGAAAAAAGCAACTTTTGAGACCAAATTTTTTTTTAATTAAATCTTCTCGGATGAGAAGGAAGACAAATCATATACGAAGGTTAAACGTTGCAAGAATGTAGATTACGTCGAAGTTAAATGTTGCGAACGATATTACGCAATGTTTGACTTCTATTTCATAAAATACCTATTCGTAAATAGGTTATTACGTCTCCGCTATAATAGATCGAAGTTATAAAAGCGTTTTATTAATTTAATTATATTAATTAAAATTATATTATATATATTAATTTTATTAGATATTATTAAATTAATTTAATTTCATTAAATATTATCAAACTAAAATTATATATACCTGTTGCTTTTATAAATTTTTACAATAAAATATTAATTTCGAATTTTCAATAATGTTGCGCTCGTCCGAGGAAACGAAGAGAGGCGAATTCTAAAAAGGGAAAGTTTCCTCATGTAATAAAGAAATGCATATGCGATCGTAACCGCATCACGCGAAGGAAGTTGGATTTTTCGTTACGCACGTTTCGCGAAATAACAGCATTATAAACACACATCGTTTCTTTTCTTTTCGTGTAAGTAATAATAATAAAAACAATACACACAGGAGATCGTGTGCAACCGCGAGGAAAGTTGCATTTCACGTTACGTGCGCGGCGTGAAATGATTATTACTGCATTATAAACAGTTCGTTTTTGTGATTGCAACATCGTTACACCGCACCGCCGTATTACATTTAACCATGCAACTATTACCGAACATAACGCTCGGTTTCGGACTCGTCGATGCAATAACCGTTATGCAATCCTTAACCGGTGTAATGTGGAAAACTCTCACGATTGCACGAACGACCGCACGCTTGTCGAAATCAACACGCAAACGAGAATCGCACTCTCGGTAATAGCTAAGCTGAGATCGGAGGAAATCGGATCGATATCTTGCAGCTTTTTATCAAATCTTAATAAAAACCTGTGTAAAACACTACGAATTGAATAATACATTACTTGTTTTTCTATTTACTTTAGTTACGCACTATTTATTTCGTTTACGCATTATTCTCAAAAAAATCGCTTGAGCGATCTTGTTATATAGATGTCTATATGAAATATGCAGATAAAAAAATTGCGAAAGTTTTATGCGGAAAATTGTGGTAAAAGGTATCATGGAAAAAAATTAATTACCCTAGTTAAATTTTAGATCTCCCTATATTACACCTGAAAGTTAGGCATAATAGCTATTTTGTTTCCGTGATTATTTCATAGAGCGCTTTTATAACACTTTCGGTGAAAGATATGATAGTTAAATAACAATTCGATCTGCTTCGTAGATATAATACATTATAGTGCTGGATGGAGAATCGCGATTTTACACAGGTTCCTTACAGATCATGCGGAGATTGTCCATTGAATCAGACCGCTTGCTTGGCCAAGCATTGCGTTTCCGCGGATGGACAAAGACGGGGCATTCTTACAGCTAATCGTCAAATGCCAGGACCTAGTATCCAGGTATGACCTCGATATACACCGTCGATCGATAGCCCGAGTGCATTACACTTACTGCTTGGAACTCGGCGAAATTCACCGCAAGCATATTTCGATATCGCTTTTCTACACTCTTTTTTTAATTAGAGTTTACTTTATAATGTCATATTAACGATTCAAAAATAAAATTTAATAATATATATTAATATAATACAATATATTTTATTTTGTAATATATTATATTATATTATTTAATAATATATGATTAATAATATATGATGATCTGAAATTAATATTAAGCTGCATATTTTAAAATTGCATTATTAAAAATATCTTTTATTATTTTATGATTTAAAACGCAAAATTTAAAAAAAAAATGAATTTAGTTTAATGTAACATTAAATATTCGGGATTTTACACGTCGAAAATCATTTTAAATCATTAATTAATAATGTACAATTAATTTTATTACCCGAATATCCTCTTGTTTTATTATTATTGCTATAATTTTACAGAAAGATTGCATTAAATTGAGATATATATGAGTGTGAATGTTTGTATAAATGTGTACGATTTGATCCACGTGGCTTTGCCGATACAAATATACCTTCATTTGCAATCAGCGATCTTCAATTGCAACGAAAATTGAACTCTATCTTGTGTTAAAATTAACTCGCATGGTGATTGAAACACGTATACACAGTTTTGATAATTAATTGCGTTGCTTGAATATAGGGAAATAATCTCGCGCACGTGTCTCGTTTAACTAAGTAACACTTTGAAATGAAGAGAGTTTCGTTGAGCCTCTAATTGATCTTTGCCGCAAACGTTACGAAGCTTTAGAAATGTTGATTAAAGCTAAATTCCAAATTTCATATAATTAAATAATATATGTGTGATGTTTTTCATCAGTCTTTTATATCAAAATCCAATTTTTTTAAAAATCCTTTTCATTTCTTTCATAGTAAAATTATAAAATAAAACTAATAAAATAAATTAAAGTTGGCAAAATTATAAAATAAAATTAAAATTAGAATCAACGTCGAAGAAAATTATCGAATATTTTTTCATTCATATTTGGAAGCTGGCTACAATTATCTTAATAGGATGCATGATTCCAACGTGAAGATCCCTGAACATTTATGACGGATAATGGGCGACTAATTAGCAACTTCCAGATAGATTTACGTCTTTACAGGTTTGTGAAAACGATATCCTAGTAGTGGACGTCATTAATCGTCTTCCGGGTAAGGCCGCAGCGATGCATTGGCGTGGACAAACGCAAATGGAAATGCCTTACATGGACGGCACGCCGTTGATCACGCAGTGTCCGATACCGAGTTACACCACTTTCCAATACAAATTTCGTGCCTCCACACCAGGCACGCATCTCTGGCACGCACACGCAGGTTGATAGTTGTCACTTATTTCATATATGGTATATATTGAAAAAAAATATTTAGAAATAAGAAGTTGGGCTTATTTTAGAAATTAAATTTTATCGCATGTGATATGAATAATAATTCAATATTGTTGGTGTATTAATATTATTAATATTAATATTAATATTAATATTATTTCACCTAAAACGAGTTATACAATTATCGAATTATGAATTGACCGATTTGTTTAAAAAAAAAACTCAGGCGCTGACGTCACCAATGGTATTTTCGGATCATTGATCGTGAAACAGGCGGACCTTCGGGATCCCCATCGCACCCTTTACGACATCGAGGACCCTAATCACGTAATTCTGGTGACCCACTGGCAGCATTCGCCGGAAGTATCGTTTAACCAAGGTCACGCCAAACCGGCGATTCTTTTGATCAATGGGAGAGGTCGTCAGCCTAGCGGACCCACGGTTCCCCTAAGCACATTCACGGTCATTCCGGGACGACGTCACAGATTCCGCGCCGCCAATGCCGGAGGTGCCGGTGCATGTCCAGTGACGCTTTTTATCGACGGTCACACTCTTCTCTTGACTGCGCTTGATGGGCATCCCATCGAACCGCGGCAGGTTGCCTCGATCACACTGGCGAAAGGTGCGAGTCCCGTTAATACCTTCCCGGAAATCTCTACGCGGTAATTCGCGATATTGATAGGTTTTATGTACGGGATATCTTCTCGTATCTTCGGGAAAATCAAGCAGATTTAAGTTAAAACATTCTAAATTTGTTTAGAACTTTTTGGCTTGTATTTTGTACACTTGGGAACGACTGAAAAGTAAAAGCATCCTAATAGGTTGCTCGCAGAGATTGTAATTCAGCTGTTTTATCTTTCAAGCAATTTATTTATTTTATGACGATAATTTTCCCCTTCATTGTTTCCACTTTCGAATATACCGGATCTCGAGTAGCGTGTCTTGCAACTTTTACCTTTACCGAGATTTGCAAGAAGATTATGATTAAAAATTCCGGACGTAAAATCGATACGGTGCACATAATTGAATTTTATTCGCGCGAAACAAGACTTTCATTGCAACTTCTCGCGATTTCCATTGAGCCAAGAGAGTGACGAACGATCCTTCGATTTTCGTTTATAGGTGAAAGGGCGGATTTTGTTCTCAAAGCGAGCAAACGCGTCGCTTCCTATTGGATGAACGTGCATACGGCGAAAGAATGCGGAACGAGCGCGATAAATGGCGCGGCCGTGCTCAGCTATAAAGGCAGCAGTTCGGAAATTCCGGCGACAACGGCGGAAACTATCGATCAGCAGGATATCGAGATAGGGACGAACCGGTTGGCCATGACAACGAATCCTGCGGAGAAATGCGGCGCACAGGAAAGCCTGTGCGTCATGGATATCCAGAATATGCGCAAAATTCCACGAGCCCTGGCTATGCCCCGAATGGACGTGACGATGTATCTGCCAATTAATTACAAGATGCAAGCAACAGAACTGATAGGTGGGTGTACGTGTGTCTCAAAATGAAAATGACGCGAAGAATGGGAAGTGAAAGTATAATAAAATTAAATCGCAACCGCGCGATGCAACCGTAATTGCAACGAGCAATTAATTTCGAACCAGACGTAATCGTCTGGTTAAAAATTCTCTACCACGTTTGTACGAGAGTTTCACCGCGTTCCGCGTTATTGAAATTTTGCTACCGATTATATTTCGCACAGAGAGACATAATGCAATGTATTCGGGTCAGGAAGACGCGCGCTTTCATCACTATTATTTTTCTCATAAATCTTTTCGTACGTCTCCTTAGCTGTTAACTTTTTGATGGATTAGTAGTAAGTCTCTCCTCGATCTCTTAACGAGTAATAATGAATTTATTAAAATAGCTGAGAGCGAATCTAAAAATATAAATATAAATATTTTTTATTTTAAATTCAAGCCAATTTGACTAGAATAAAAACTTTTATTTGACACTATAAGAGATTATAAAAATTTGTAAATTATATTGAGATTATAAAAACATCATATATATAGAAAATAAAAGGATCGCGAAATTTTCATCGTGGGAAAATCGATTCTAAATTCGCTTAAAAGTATTTGAGTTTTCTGCTAATAAGAATAACGGCCTCAATTTCCCCTAATCATTTGCGTAATACAAAAAAGAAGAAATCTCACCGTCCGAGAAAACGGCGCGTAATTAAAATCGTATTAAGAGAGTAATTAATTTCGAATCAAGAGAAGGATCACGCGCGCGATGCTCGATCAAACTCGATTATCCGATCGTGGCGCGAGAATTATTTCCCTTCTTTGTTCATTCTTAGGTAACAGCGGGACGGAAACGCGAGTGTTGAACGTGGACAATGCCACTTTCACGTATCCGTCATCACCACTGTTGACCCAGGGTGGCGACGTATCGCCGGACATGATGTGCTCTAGCCACGATGACGACAACGATGACGCCGATGACGCTCGCAATGAGAATAACGAGACATTATTGCGACCTCGGTGTCGTCCGGTCGGCGGCCCGGGTGACATGTGCGAATGCGTACACGTGCGTCGCGTCCCACTCGGAGCGACCGTCGAAATTATTCTTCTGGACCAGGGTAATTAGCCTTTCTTTCGAACGTCATCAAAACGCACATGCAACTCGCGCAATGTGACGCGAACGTCACGTGTCTCGTTTATTGTGCGCGGATTCTTTACGTTCTCCTCTCTGACAATCTCCTTCTTTTATCCCCGTGAATATAAATGAAATATTTAATATACTTGGTGCTATATTTCATTTTTTTATATAGCAATATATGTATAATATTTATCAATATTATATCTTCTTCGCTATATATGACGGATAAAATAATGTATTAAATTTTTTAGGCTGACACAATGTGTCATTTTGCAAATTTAAAGATATTACATAAAAATAATACTATGTTTGTTTAATTTAAACGATTTTTTAATGATCAATCTTTCAAAGATCGTTTTATTAATTAAAAATTATTAATTAAATTTTTTATCAATTAAAATTAATTAATTAATTAAAAATAAATTCCAGAGTGCCGAGAAAATATAATTAGTATGTTGAACTTTCGATATATTCGTTATATATAAGATATTAATACAAAAGGAAAATACATTAATCACAGAATGTGGTCTTTTGTGCAAGACATACACAAAGATTCATTATTACATAACTATTAATCAATGGCATACTTAGGATAATCTTACAATAAGCGGGATGGCACGAATGAGATAAGAGGGAACGTTGGCGCACAATGGAATGTAAGCTCAACCAAGATATCTTGATGTCCTTGATCTATATTTCGTATTTACTGCGAAAGTCGGCAATTATTGATCTTGCTTTATCTTCATAAAAATCATTTCCAACGGAAACGTATATTATTACTTTTTAAGAACAATATTTGACGCGTTATCGCTACTTTTCCCAATGTGTTATTTGCGTCAGCTGAAAAAAAAAATCCTGCAACTTTTTCGATAACAATGCGAGAAACAATCGATTATCTAACGACGAGTTCCGAGTTTATTAGGTCTATCTTTGTCATAGAATTCTTTTTATATCCAATTTAATTATTAATTAATGTTATGAATGTGCTGTTTTAATTTTATGATACGAAGGATTCCATTTATTCGGGAGTTAATGCGTCATTACTTTGCTACAGGCGGTCTGGATGATCTAGTTTATCACTTACACGGCTACAGTTTTTATGTGATGGGGGCAAGACAATTCGGGCGGAGTATGTCGGTGCAGGAAGTGAAGAAACTCGACGAGAGGAAGCAACTGTTTATGAGAAATTTCGACTGCGCGCCTATTAAGGACACTATCGTCGTACCTAAGTTCGGTGCCGTGGCGTTGAGATTTAAAGCCGACAATCCAGGTAAAATTCCCAGTAAATCTTCATGTCATCAAACTACTTAACATATAAACTATTTTTACATTTAACCGGATAAATCGTTAATTTGTATTTCTTCAAACAAAACGGGAGATAAAAATATCGAGAGATGCATCAAAATATTCTTAGCGATTGAAAATAAAGATGTTTTCGATATTTTCATAATTCGACTTTGCATTTGTTACTGCTCGGAATTTCGAGATTTAATCAAATTTTAATTTTCAATATATTTTATATCGACATTTTTTATAAATTATAACGAATAATGACATTTTCCGATAATTTTATCGAGAAAAATTGATTCAGAGTTTGTCAAACATTTTAATATCGATGATTAATCTGGTAGAAACGCAAAGGAGCGCTTATATAACAGCGACGCTTGCGCATTAAATCGATGAAATTACTGATCCCTTACTTTCACATAATTCTGCAGGTTATTGGATGTTGCGTGATGAACACGCGGCTGATTGGACTCGCGGTTTGGACGTTGTTCTGCAAGTCGGGGAACCGAGCGACATGATGTCTGCTCCGCAGGACTTTCCCAAGTGCGGATCCTTCATCGGACCCGACTATTTCCTTATATAGACTGTTATAATCGCTTAAGCTTAACATATGTATATAATTGTATATAACGATAGGTTTCCACGTGTACGTGGACTAAGATTTACAATTTTTTTATGAATAAATATCGAATCATACATCGACCTATAAAAAGTGTTCTCGTCAATTTCGAATAAAAAAACCTTTTATCGCGCTTTCTTAAATAATTCCCGCATTATAGAGACTTTTCAGCGAAAGGAAACTGTTTGATTAAACGCCACACACACAATTTCCGTAACTTTCTCATTTTCAACTTCAATTAACTCGATCTAACTTTATAATAAATAAATTGTTCCAAGAATCTCTGCTACCAGAGCGTAATACATAACTTTATAATTTTCAAGTTTTAATAACCGAGAGCTTTGAGTTACGGTTACATCGTAATTATAAAGTAATCATGTTTCCATAATTTAGAACCAAAACTCTAGTACGCGCGCGATTTTCAGCCTCACACCGTATATACCACAGTGTGTTTCCGCTTCTGTCATTCACTTTTATCCTCGAACAAACGACGAATGCCGCTTCCGCGGATTATTTCAGCGCGCACATCAGGCGTTTACATGCGTTTAGATGCGATTTAACGTAAGTGTCGTAACCGCGATTCTCTCCTCCGCGGTGACGATGAATCCTGAAGAACCAGAGGCTGACTCCTCGTCAGTGACGTTCTGCCTGAACGCGCTGGACTCGCAGTTAGCGACTCTGCTCTCGGTGCCTAACGAGATCCTGCTTCTGCGACACAGGGTGTTCCGCGAATACGCTAAAATCGCAGTCGGGCCGGACTTTATTCACACATTACCGTCCTTCGTAATCGTAGCGGCCACGATGCTCGTTCTCTGGAAAAATCCTCCGTTCTCCACGCGGCTGATGAACCTCGTAGGCGTGACATTCGTTTATAAAGGTCTTCAGGTACGGAGATTTCTAAAGATTCATTATGCAGCTAGTGCTTTCACTCTGCACGTTTTTCAAGGTGTCAATCAGCTGGCTAATGATTACCGCGCTTTTATGGTTATGGCTGGTCCTTCAAAGAATACTTTATTGCAGCGTTTGGCATTATTGGAGTTACGTGAGTGGACTCGTTATTACTTCTTTTGTAATTAATTAAAGAAATCACTCTCACAATGTTCGAATTATTCGCTTTTATACAAGAGCATTTAAACACTCTTTTATATTATAAAATAAAAAAATATAATTCTAAAGTTTCTTCTACATGTTAATTACGTGTAGAATATACGTATATATATAAAATCGCTGTAGGAAACTGAGCATCGAGATATTTCATATCCCTGGTGGCAACGTGTCTGGTCTTCATACTATCCTGTACCTGTACAACCACCGGTAATGTCAGCCAGTTTTATTAGTTGGATCATCGCAATGTCGATCGGGATAATCGCGCTAGGATGCGCAATGAACACTGATCGCTTGAAAACGTTTATTAAAAAAATTTCAAGTAAACTTCAATACATCCTTGCGGTGATAAAGTCTTGCATAGAGTGGTCACAAAATAGGTCGGTATTACGATTGATATTTCTACTCTCTTATCTCCTATTTTCATTTTTGTTTTGCTATTTGTAAACATTTTGTACATATTAATTTAAATTTTTCTGATCAAGAAATTTTGCAGCAGCTCTATAATGCATAACACGTAAACTCATTATTTCTTCTTTCGAAACTCAAATTTTGTTTCATAGTATCGTGTTATCATTTCTTATAAATTAAAACAATCATAGCAATAATAATATAGAAATATTTAAAATAGATTATTTAAAAAATTAAACCAAAGAAGAAATTAAATTATAATATGTACAATAATAATAATAAAATTAATAATAATAAAATAATAATAAAAATAATAACAACAATAAATAAGATATGCTTGTAAAATTTCCTAGAACGCAACAAATACTTGTAAGCTCCGAGGCAAACGCAGCAACGGATGACAGTGAAATGAGCTCAGTTTGCGACGACGGTCGCTCAGAAACGTCGATGGATGCGAATGCGACACGAGGAGACGTACATCCGATCTCTTATGGAACAAATTGGATGCCACCGCCAAACTTTTCTACGTTCAAGGAAGCGCACCGAAAAATATCTTTGAAATCTTTTCACACAGTAACGGGAGTGAACGATGTTCAGGTAATAGTGAGAGAGGAAAAGAGAGAGAATTTTTCTTTTCAATCATAAATGAATTTTTTTTTCTCAATATTTAATTGATGCATTACGATAATTTTTATACCTTTTTTATTTTGCTATACTTATCTTGAATTTTTCTCTAAATAAATGTAACATAAAAATAAGGGCAGAAATAGGCGATCACTTATTGATCCAGTAATCTCATCTTTAGAGAGCGAAAAGCTCTTTTTTCAAGAATTTCTTTAGATTTCGCAGAAATTTCCAGGTAAACAGCTGATGCGATATAATTGCAATGACGCGGCGGTTATTACTTCCAGGATCCCGACAAATTCGCGGCCAAGCAATTCCGACACCGACGTGGCTGTCACACAGTGATACCGGGTAATTCCAGTGAGCAATCGAGTGGATGTTGAAGAGACTAATCACAGCGTTCGTTAAACGCTCGTTATTGAACACGCGCGCCTTCGGTTAATCGAGTATCGCTAATGCGTGAAAAAAAAATTTCCATGAAGGCGACACGTCAACTTCGTAGATGATATTTAATTTGAATAAACGCCCCGCACGATGCTATTTTTTATATATTTCGATAAGATTTCATAGATTCGCTATAACATTTGTACGCGTTATTTTTACACAAAATTTTCTATAAAAATATTTTTTATACGAGTGATATATAATCGTGCGCGAGATTTTGAGATTTTTGAGATTATATTGAACAATATCGAATGTACGCAATAATTAAAAACAATGCGCGTAACATTACGTAATACAACATCTATCCGATATATCAATTACATTAATAGAATATGTATATGTATATAAACTTTTTATAAATAAATATCAATTTCTAGCATCTAATTTTGATTATTTTCTCTATTGTTTTGCAATATTTTGTCCGCACAAATTTCTAATAAAATAAGTTTTAAAAAATATACATCAATTTGTTTGACAAACAGTTTTCCTTCTAATGATAATTTTATCGATTTTACAATCATCAAATAATATAATCTCTTCTTATTTTAGTATCAAAATTTAGATTTTTGAAAAAGGAGCAACACAAAATTGATGCTTGAATCTGCTTGAAATGTGTTACTGCTTTATTCTTTTTAAATTTCACAACTAGTTTTAAATATTAAAAAAATTTCTATAAAATTTTATATATTTTACTTTCAATGGCAATATTTATATATATATTGAAGAGCATATCTTATTGAAAATTGATGCCGCATTAGAAAAGTTACTGAATTTTTTATATATACAATATTAACAGCAGTATTTTTTTCGTTAATATTTGTAAAAAAAACGTATAAAGCACAATGTTATTCCAAATCATTCTATGGTCTCTTTGAGTATTTATCGAGTAAAAGGTCCTGCCGCCAGATCCCAGGACTCCGCCACTTCGCTGGCTGGCGGGGATGCGCGCAAAAACGCGCATGCGTTCGAAAGGGGTTAATATTCCCCATCTTGAACCTATCTAGTATTATTCTGTAACCACATCTCTTGTGGGGTAGGTCGCAGATATCCTGTGACAAACGCGTCAATACAAATAAATCTCGTCTACTCCGAAAGTGCGATTTATCAAACGTCACCTTCGACAAGTGAAACCGTGCGAGTCATCCGTGGATTGATTCGAGTCGGGACGTCCTCTCCGGAAAGAATCCAGAAGGAGATTTTACCCGGAAGCGGACTCTCAGGCGTGAACGAGTCTTCCCAACAACGTAGCTAACGTCTGCTTCCTCGAGTGATGTAATGATTACGCGCAATACCGGATCTTACGATTATCACGACGAGACGGAAAATTGACGATCACGGCTAGTGCATTGGAATCCTTAACGCACCCTTTGGTAAGAGAACTTCGTTCAACAAAATCAATATTTATATTGTATATATATATATATATAAACAGAATTTCATCATATTTATTACATAATATTAATTTTTATTTCAAACAAAATGTCCGCGTGAGATATAAAAATCTCTATTTGAACTTAAAATAAATTTTATAACAGGAAAAAAATAATGGAAATAAATTTTCATACACCGAGATGGAAACTGCATCTAGCTATATATATACTGAGAATATATATTAGACCTAAATGTCTGAAAAACTGCATGTATGTGTGAAGCTATAAATTTTTAAGAGTTGTAACAATGTTTTTTCACCGGCAATTGACAAATCTAGTTTAATATCGTATCTTAATCGACACATGGACATCGTGTAACAATTAAGATTATATTCGTACACGACCTACGTCATTCAATTAACGACCATGTATTTCCCACCCTCGCGCACTCAAGCGCATGATGCAAGCATCATCATTTCTGCTACGTTTCGTTTGTTGCAATTATGGCAATAAGATGGGCTGGGCAATAATAAATTTACTATTATTATTTTTTAAATATTTTAGATATTTGAGCGTATAATTATGAAATTTGTTTTAATGTTTTTTTCACTGTCTATGTATATATTAAATTTTATTACAACAATTAAATGCCACACTATCAGTTTGCATCTGAAAGTGGACATAAAAAAAAGTTTAAATGTCAGAAAATATCAAAGTTGAGTAACGTGGTTTGTGTTAATAATGCCGGATGTTTTGTTAACACTCTAAGGAAATGAAATATTATTAAAAATTGATGAAAAATTAATTATATTTTAATATTTTCTTCTTCTAATTATTCACGAGACACTTATATTTTTGATTCACGTTATACAATATATCGTTTTAAGGTTTATCTCTCTTGCATTTTCTCTGTCCCCGTATATGCTTTCATTTTTCTACCCCTCCCTTTCTTTCCCCCAAATTTAAAGTATTCAAATGTCTTGATGCACCCTCGTATAATCATTGTTCTGACGCAATCGCAATCCAATAGGGTATCAGCGAGCCTGTGTCGCATCCGAATTTACGGTCGAGGTTCACGGTCCACGTGTATACGTAGACGCGATGTAAACTTGATATTGATTTTGCGTTCAGCATCCGCGCGTAGAGCGCGCGCACGATGTGCGCATACAGACGTAGCAGACATAACACACTCACACGTATACATACATCCGGGTGCACGTGCACCCTCTTCATCCGCGAAATCCCGAATTGGTAGGACTACAATGGAGAAAGAAGTAGGGTGGCGAAAGAAAGAGAGAGATTTTTGAAGGAGGGGACTTTTCAATGAGTGAACATGTGTTCTTGTGTATATACGCATGCGACGAGGATAATGCGCGCGAAATGGACACGATGTGTTGAGCAAGAAATCGGTTTAGGTCCAGCTTGGACTAACGTGGATTGAAAAGAAATTTTTTGAAATGATATTTTGAAATGATTTTTAAAATCTCCGCAGGTATCAATTTTTACATATAACTACTTCTATTATTCTATATTTTTTACATATAACTATTTATTTATTTTTTTTCTTTAGATTATATTATTTACAGAAAGATAGAAGCAATAAACAATTTTATAATCGATATCGATATTATGTAATTTGAAATAAATTATTACTTTTACGCTTAGTTAACGCTATCTTTAAAAATACCTATTTTAAATACCTAAATGCAAATACGCGTTATTTAGATTACGTTATTCGAAAGATCAACCTGATTTATATGTATTATGTAAAAAAATCAGAGAAAGGTAAACGAAACGGAGGCGGTTATTGGAAAAGCAATTCCCAAACGACACTCGTAATTGCTCAGCTTGTAGTTGCGTGCCAGACCTTATCGGAACGTGAGCGGAAAAATTTATCGTTAGAGTGCATCGCTTTCTTCTATGAATGCAATAAAGGTCACAACAAAATATTGATATTGGAGAAAATGTGTACACTTGTGTTATTGACTTCTCGGAAATCTACATAAATTAGATCGATCTCCACTGAAAGAAGTCTATGCATTGAAAGAAATCTCGGAAATAAGCGAATAAAGTAGGAATTTATGTAATATTTTCCTGTTAACTTGTAAATTCTTAATCTTTCTTTGAAAAAGAAAAAAATAAATAAATAAATAAAAATCCAAACAGCTTTTAAAACTGAAAGAAATAAAAGCAACTGTAAATATTAGTAAACTTTCTCTTTAATTATTGATTTCAAAAATTAAAAAAAATTCAGTTTTATAAAATAAATGCTTGTGAACTTTCTATTTTAATTTGTCAGAAATTATTTAAAAAAGTAAATAAATAAAATACTGTAAAAATTGTTTTTACACATACATTCTGTTAAATTATATAGCAATCTTTTATCATCTTACATAAGACATCGCGTGTGTCTCCTTTTAGCAGAAATGTGCCTTAACGCATAATAAAAAAAAAATAGAACAATTTTATAATCGATAATACGAAGGTCGTAAAAGAGAATTTGCGTTTCATCCTTCCAATTATCTTTAAGAACCGGCTTCTCGCTCTCTCTTATAGATATTCAGTGTCAATTTTCGACGCGTTTACAGGCTCCATGGCGGAGAAAATGTATTACTGGGGCGAGGAGAAGGATCAGGTCGACCCCGATCAGACCTTCATAGAGTTCAAGGCCAAATCGGTGGGGACGGACAAGAGACGCGAGCCGTCCCGCTCTGTGCCGAAGATGACGGTATCCTCGCCGCAGGGTAAAATGACCGAGATCGGAAATAGGGAGGAAGATGCCGAACGCGGCGGCTGGGACAATAAACTCGACTTTTTGTTTTCTTGCATAAGTGTCTCCGTCGGGCTAGGGAATGTCTGGCGGTTTCCTTATCTTTGCTACAAAAATGGAGGTGGTAAGTCTGTATTTATATCAGATTTACATAAACAATATAAATAATTTTAAATATTAGAACTTTTAACCAGCCTATAAATTAATAATTAGTTATTATCAGTTTTATTACATGTAATTAAATTATAAAAATTTTATTTTATTTAAAAAAAATAATATAATAATATTTATTCTGCAAATATAATATAGAAAGTACTTCTACAATTCGAAATAATTCGAATTGCTTTAATAAATTATTTTAGCTCTCAGGAGCCTTGAATGTTATTTTATATTTGCGAGCTTCCCTAGAGTTTTAAATTTGCCACTTTAAGTCGAGGACACAGACAGTGTTAAATTTCAGTAGCATCCAACATGTATAATTGCCCCTCTAATTTATGATGTCATGTAATCCTTAATATATGATAAAAATTGCGTGAGCTAAAATATAGTTGAGCTCACAATTTCGCTTTTTCCGAGCTTAATTGCTAACTCGCTGTTAATTAACATCTTTTATGTTCATATAAAAAAATGTATTTTAAAATAGAGAAGGAAAAGTGGCTTATAATTATAAACGATGAGATAAATGAGATAGATTATTTATTTATATTTCTATAACTTGATGTGTAAAAGTAATAATTATTATTTATTATATATATTATTAAAGTAAATTAATTAGTCATTATTTTCATTCATCTCGGAATTTTGCTGCAGGTGCTTTCCTGATCACTTATGGTATCGCGATGCTATTTTGCGGAATTCCTATATTTTTTCAAGAAGTCGCTATTGGACAATACCTTGGAGCTGGCGGAATGTCGCTAGTAGGGCAATTATGTCCTCTTTTGCAAGGTATGAGAATTATTTTCCAATATTTTCAAATCAAAGTAATAGCTCGACTATGTCAATAATATATTAATGATTATTGTGGTCATATTTCAGGTGTGGGATATGCTACAATGACTATTGTATTCTTCCTCGACGTATATTATTGCATAATTATTTCTTGGACACTTTTTTACCTCATAAGTACATTCGTGAATTTACCCAAAGTACCTTGGAGTGGATGTGGTAAGTAATATACATTTAAAAATACCCAAGGCTTATTAAAATTATATTATTAAGTTTTTTAAGCCATAGAATCTTTTAAAAAATTATATTTAGAATAGATCTTACATCTTTATATGTGATGTAATAACATTGTTAAAAAAAAAAGTATTATCTTAATTGCGCTTTTTTTCTATATTCAATATATTTATATATAAATATAAATGTAATATATTATATAAATATAATATTTATAATAATATTTATATATAAAATACTGCAAGACGAGATATTATAAATCCGCGCGACATCTTTATTGCTACTTAAATATTTAATTATGTTCCGTTTGCCGTATATAGAATATTCTTTTTCTTTTTTAGGAAATTGGTGGAACACGGACGATTGTTACGATGCTGAAGATAGCACAAGCGCGCATGGACGAATAAACTGTTCGAAAATAATATCTGCTGAAAATAATACCTGTCACCATACCACGCCGGTAGAAGAATACTGGGAGTAAGTAAAGCGTATTATTAAATAATTGTTATAATATATAAACAAATAATTTGAATAAGTCTATAATAATAGATGCCGAATATTTTTCGCTAATTAATTGTATTTCTTTTTTTAATCACAAAGTATATTCTTCGAATTAGAGAAGACTTTTCTAGACTCAATAATTTTGAGTTCAATCAAAGCATACATGTATGCATCAAATTGTCCCTTGCGAGTTATAGTGCCGATTATGTAAGTTTGAAAGTATTGGGGGATTTGTGTGGAACTAAGAATTATAAGAAAATGCGACATTGATTTTCTTAAAATCAGGTCGAAGCAAATTCGCTCGTGTTTAAACGCATTTATGTAACGGAAAAAAATGTCAATATTAATCTCAAGAGAACATGTTTACATGTTCGCCACAAAAATTTGCAATTTATCAATCTAATGTAAACTCATTATAAATTTACTTCGCAGGATGATGAGTGAAGCAATCGCCGCGATTTTTTTATATATGTATTAATTGTATAACACAATTTCAATTTAATCGATATAATTATACTGACATAATTTATTCTCTTATCACAAGTATTATTTGTGTAAAGTCATGGGGTTGAGATATTGAGGCACGTTAATTGAGATATATTTGTAAGTTTAAACCGACTGCATTTTCAGTCAGCGAGTCCTGGGCATCACGTCCGGTATCGAGACTGTCGACAAGATCCAGTGGGAGCTGCTAGGCTGCCTGATTCTCGGCTGGTTGCTCGTTTACTTTATCATCCGGCGTGGTCTACATCAGAGCGGTAAGATCATCTGGTTTTCAGCTATGTTCCCGTACGTGGTGCTTTTCATTCTTTTGGGAAGAGCGGTGACGTTGAACGGCGCGTACGACGGTTTGCTTTACTACGTGACACCGCGATGGGAGGAGTTGCGCAATCCCGGACCGTGGATAGACGGTGCTACCCAGATCTTCTTCGCGTACAGTATCGGTACCGGTGCCCTGCCCGCCCTAGGCTCGTACAACAAGTTCCATCACAATTGTTATAGGTAAGCGATGTAAGATCCTATCCCGGATGGCAATTATCAACAAGATATCGAGCTTCAATAAGACAGCGTCGCTTGTCCGTTCAAGAAGTAATTTTTCGCCAACAAGAATGTCGAGGTAGAATTTAATAGTAGAACTTTCAATTAACTTTCTCGATGCTGCAATCGTCGGTTTTTGCAGCTCCATGTCGATTCGAATAAGCCACGTGTGTCGCTACACGTTAGCCGAGTCAGATTTCACGTTGGCCTTATTTGTCTTAAATGAGAATTTCTATTGTTTGCGTATAAAATGACTTTGTTAGCACGCTCTATTCTTTTTAATCACACGACGGTGTCGTCGCTGCTGGAGTCTTTCAAAAAGAGAGTTTTGTCTTGCAGAGACGCACTAATCACTTGCGTAGTCAATACCCTGACGTGTCTTCTGGCCGGTTGCGTAACATTTTCGATACTGGGTCACATCGCCCTGGAACAGCAAACGCAGGTGTCCGAGGTCGTCAAGAGCGGGCCTGGTCTCGTGTTCCTCACGTATCCCGAGGTCGTTCTGAAGCTACCCGGTGCTTCGTTGTGGGCCATTATATTCTTCGTGATGCTGCTCGTAAGAAATTGTTATTCCGACGACGGAATCGGCTGTCGCCGTCTATATTTATTATGTGATGCGTACATCGCTGTAAAAAGAGTTTGGACACGCGTTGTCGCCCTCAGCAGGAAGATGCTTTCGACATGTCACAATTTAATGTCGAACTATGTATTTTTGTGCTAAGAAAAATTGTGAAATGTTCATGGAAAATAATTTTTAAAAATTTAAAGAAGTGAAGAATTCTCAGAGAAAAATTTTACGCGATTAAATTTTAGTATAAATTCAATTCCTAGCATAAACCGATATTAGCAATTTATGCATAAAATTCTCTCGTATAATAAAATCAAAATTCGATAATATTTTATTTTCTACAGATATTTCACAATTTATAAATTTAATGTAATGATTATTTTAGTCACAGGCTTGCTCATTTTTTCTTAAAAATTTTAAAAGTTTGAGATTTAATATGTAGTTGATATTGTTCATGTCGTTTGTCTTCTTAAAATTGATAATGAGAACAAATCATGTAACAGTATAAGAATCATATTTCTAAGATCTGAATGACTATAATTTTAATGGATTATTGTAGATGCATATTACGGAATATAAATTGTAAATCTAATCATAGATTTTTTGGAGCAAAGCTTAAGCACACCTAGAGAAATTAAAATTCTTTCAACTCTTTATACAAGATAATTATATACGAATCGCTTTGTCTCTCTACGCAGATACTTGGCATCGACAGTGAATTTTGTATCGTGGAATCTTTCATAACCGGTATGGTCGATTATTGGCCGGATATTCTTCGTCCTCACAGGGTCAAGTTCACCATCGCTATCTGTCTGATAATGTTCCTTCTGGGAATTCCGATGGTCACAAATGTTAGTATCCGACGAACAATGTCAATCAATCGATAAACAATGAATCGAATATACATATAATATATATACAGAAAGGTTTAGACGCGCAATACAAAATTAAAGGAAAGAAAAATGAAAATGTTGCTTTTCAGGGGGGAATTTATATTTTCCAACTGATGGACTTCTACTCTGCGAGCGGTATGTCTATTTTATGGGTGTGTTTCTTCCAAACGATCGCGATATCGTGGATTTTCGGAGCACAAAAATTCTGTGATTGCGTACATCAGATGATGGGAATTCGTTTGAATAAATTCTGGTACATATGCTGGGTTCTACTCGCGCCGATAATCATGCTCGTAAGTATACTAATACGTTTCAATTACGACATCCAAAGCAGACCCACACAAATCATTATACTTCGAAGAGAATTAATTATATAAATCAGTGCTGTTCTCTATTTGCAACTTTTGTTCTAATTTCGAATAATAAGTGGGAAGGCAGTGGGCGTGAATCACGAAGTTTGCTCGCAAGTTGCAAGTAAAAAAATAGCATTAATGTAAATTAATGAGCATAGAATTATTATCAAGTAAAGTAGAAAGCATATGAAACTAATATTATAAACGAAAAAAACTAAAAATATATAAAATGTATGATATATTATACACGCAACAGCGAAAGTTTTCTCAGTTGTACATATTTTTATCTTTCAGTTTATCTTCGTATTTCAAATCGTGCAATACAAGCCACTCAAATATGGCAGCAGCTACGAATATCCAACGTGGGCAGAAATAGTGGGAGTGTGCTTGAGTCTTTCATCTATGATATGGATACCAGGTTACGCGTTGTATTACGTAATAGTTACGCCAGGATCGTTCAAGGAGGTAAACGATGTTTGCGTGTAAATTGCATGCATACGCAAACCCTATCTGAAATTATTATCGTACATGGAATAATAATAAGCTATAATTATTTTAATCCATTTTGAGTTGCGAATATAATCTGTCATCTTTTTTTTTTTTAGAATATCCTGAAAGGTCTGCAACCGAACATAAAATCGCACGCAAAGTTACCGAAAGGCGAGAAGTCGGCCGTGATACCAATGTCAGAGAGTAGCGCAGGCTTAATTACGAAAAATAACAGCTTCCTCAGTCAAACATGATTGATGCTAGCCATCACTTTTAACTCGTATATTAGGTTACACTTATCGTAAAAGTAATATTTATAGTGAGATAAATAAAGTGAAAAGAGTCCAGCACACGACTGGGCATTCAGTAGTAATTTGTGTCAAAATGGACGCGTGTCAAATTAATCGGTTTCATATATAATATGCTCAGTAAGACAGCGATCATTATATTATTATTTATTTAATATATAATCATATATCATTATATTTATTTAATAACGTATATCTTTCTCCTAAAGAGGTGTCAAATATTCTCCTTAATTCTTTAATAGCTGGTCAATTTTTATAATACATATCTTAATATTCTTCTTGAATTACATATTATTTAAAAAGAAATTGTTTCAAAGAAACTTCTTCCAAGGCTTATGTAATATATATTTTTAATTTGTAAAAAATACATTGAGAGTTTTAAGGAACGCAAGAATATCTTATTATCTCGTTTAAAGCTTGATTATTTAAATTTATTGTTAAAGATACCAGCTATTAAAGTTTTAAGAGAGAAAAAAATTCAGCTGTCAAGAAAATTATTTGGGGATCGCAATTAAATGATTCGTCTGCGTTGACCAAGCTCTGATAAGATAAAAGATATAATATGTATATTGGAAGCGTATGGCGGAGGAAAAGGAGTACTTATAGAAATAATAATAGTATACCGCGCTAGAGAGAATGTGTATTCAGATACCTAATTATGGGGATGAGAATTAAAAGAAGTATATTTTTATATCGCGATCACATACTCGCGATAAGTGTATGAATTTTTAACAGAGAGATCGTTTGGTTGATAATTCGACTGGTTTAAAGGAATTGAAACTTCTTGTATTGAAGGATGAGCTCTTGAGAGGAGTAGAAATTTACATTTTCTATGTCCACTCAAAGTAATGCACTTACGAGTGTTCGCGCATTTAAAGGCTCCGCTTGATGAGTGCATTAAAAGGTTTGCTGCAATTCTACGAGATAAAATAGAAACGTAGCATATATAGAGTTACTGACAGTTAAACTAAATATACTCACAATATACTAAAGTACAAGTAATAAAATAAAAATATAATGTAATTTTGGTATTCGTATGTGTATTTTGAAAAGTGACTCGATGCATTCACTGAGAAGAGACATCTTCAATTCCAACCAGTCGCGATAATCAACTGGACCGTAGCAGGATACAGAATGTTTCTATCATAAAGTTTTTTAGCAGTTTATACTGCACTCACAACTTCGACAGCACAAATATTAGAATTTTTTTTACGTTTCACGTTATGATACGATTAATAATTATAATAATGCATTTAATGACGTAGAATTATAAAGTGATGTATAAGTTCCGTTACTTATTTGCTCTAAACTCAATTTTTGATGGCGCATAATATCGGCACAATAAATTCATCTAATAGCAATTTTTATTTTAAAACATGTGAAAACTCTGATTTGAACTTGCAATCAATATATAACAAAGTATTTAGTGTCTGAGACACGTCTGACAGTATTTTAGAAAGAGTTAAAGTTAAATTTAGAAGAAGGATATATATGTTACATATATATAATATATAAAATTATTGGAAAAAAATTGAGACTTTTATTCGATGAACGATGTTATCCAATTTAATCTTCTATATTGAGGTTTTAATTTGTTCCATCAGTTCAAATGCGCCAGAGAATACGGCGTTCTTTTTACTTGGAAAAACTTGTGAAAAGTATGAAATATAAAATTGATTTATCTCATTACCACTATTAATATTACAATTAATACATTCTCTTAATTTCTATCATTTCAAATCTTCGTTTTCTCACGTAAAGATATTTTATGTACGCGAGAGATTTTTCATTTGCTCGAAAAATACAAAAGCAATAAACGTACGATACGAAGCGATATGCTTTTTCAACCGGCCTAATTCATTAAGAATATGTTCTCTTTTTTCGTCCGTATAGAGTAAATCGCGAGCGCTATTCGTCGAAGTGTTACAATTGTTGACGTTGTACAATACTAAGGGATATGGCTGCGATATTCGTTTCTATTTTAGTACCATACGGTTGCGAAGTACTTCCAATAGTAAGCTAAAAAAAAAAACGAGCGATATTATAAGCCAGTTGGATCTGCGTTGAACAAGGTGCGTATATAATTGCGGCATGATTAATTCGTAACTTTATTTAATGTGGTTTATATATATCGGCAGAATATATACACACACATATTTTGCAACATGGTTTATAAAACGACTCTGTTTGCGAATGATAACATTAGAGTGAAATATTTATACACACGCGCGAAGTCTCGATCATTTGATTATATTATTAATCGGCAAATTAGCCAATGATGACACGCGAACATGCGAAAAATTTTTTCACACACACCCATTACGAGCGAGAAAACACAACACTGCGACTACGTATATGTGTGTAACATCGCAAACATTTGTTCAGCGCATGATAGCTAATAACCACGTAACTCTGTATCTGTAAATGTATTCAATGTGATGTACACATAAACACAATCGAAAGGGAGGAATGGGGGATGCGAGCATAAATTTCCGCAATTATTCTTGCACGGTAATGTCTGCATACGTGTTGCCAAACGCAGGATGACCGCATGTATTATATTTGTCGACCGCACATATGATTCGATTATGGTTCGACGAATCGTTGCTACAACTCGTACGAAGAATGTGAAGCGTGTTATACGAATATTATATTTCTATATACGTATATATATTATGTGCATTATGTTTTATACGATGTATAGTGATATGACCGTGAGAAAATCAAAAAAGATCTGAATCAAGGCAGTATAGTTTTTTTATAAACGGAAATTAAATGCATTTACGACGGAGGAAATTGTTTTCTTATTTTCGATGTTGTAAAATTTTTCTGTAATTTAAGTTTATCGCAAATTTTAATCGAATCTTTTGTTAATTCTCGATTATACGCGTATGAGAGAAATATGAGAAAAATAGTTTGCATCGCTTACAATTATTGAAATATATTAATATATGATCGTTTATTTGTGCAAACAAGATTATCATTTCATGATAAAGTTTATTTGTGCAAACAAGATTATCATTTCATGATGAAGTATATCGAATATTTACTTTTGAACATGTGTGTGACACATAAATATAATAAAAATATATATATCTAAAATTAGGTAAAATTTTATACCTGGCGAAATTTTACTTAACTTTAGATATATATATTATATTTATGTGTCACACACATGTTCAAAAGTAAATATTCGATTTACTTCATCATAAAATGATAATCTTATTTATATTTTCAAACTTCCACAGAATATATTTTTAATTGCGATCAATAAACTGTTCTATATCTAGATTTATTTTAGAATTTTAGAAAATTATATTCTATCTAAAATTAATTTTTTCGCCATTGAGGCAATTGCGAAATATTTAATTACTTTACCACGTATTTATAACTTGAAAGTCGCAAGCGTTTCTGTTTCGCGAATTCTGAAAAACATATAACAGAATAAAAACGGTGGGTAAGAATTTTGAAATAAATTTTTGGGAAATCAGATTGCGTGAGTCGCAATGTTGTATATGTGCTCGAGGACCGATATTTGTTTAAATTCAATTACTTTTCGAGCGATATATGCGTTAAAAGCAATGCATTATTTGCGAATGTGTACTAGCTTAATGCATTGGGTGTTTCACATAGTTATAACATTATGTATACGTTTCCGGCTAAATTGTATCCACATATATGTACTCGAATAAATAGTAACGCCTATTATGTTGTGAGATAATTTTTGACATTTAATTGTGCACAGCGATAAATAATAATACTTTTTGTTCTATCGTTTATATATATTATTTCTATTATGATTTTGTGCTGTATATACGATTGTTTATTCAATTTGTGGATGTTCATTATATTCTCTTTCCTATAATGTTCATCAGTTGTTTAATGACTATTTCAGGCACGAATTACAGACGCGTAGATTAGAATCCCCGCAGTCATTATTCGTACCAATATTTTGATTGCCAATAGAATTGCACGCAGAATTTTGCATAGCGATTAACAAACGCGGACGTAACAATCCACAGTTTCAGTAGCGCCCCCAGATATTCGTAATGAATGATTGTAATGCCTCCGTAATATCCCCTCGTTCAATAAACGGTCGCTAACAAATGCATAGTTTACTAACGACACAACGTCGAAATAATTACGTCAAATGAATACAGAACTTTCGAGAACTAGATGTCAGAGTTTTCTATGCAATATATAATTTCCGAACTGCAATGTCTTCTCTCCTTAACCATCGCGAGTTTCACCAAATAAAGTAGTAAAAAATCTGTCAACTTTTTCGTGTTGAGAGAAAAAAAATACGACACAATCTCGTAAAAAAATATATATCCGGTTCAAAGCTTTTCGCAGAGACCATTATTGCAAAGGTAGGAAATAATCCATTTCAAATGACGATTGTAGAATCGCGCGGAAGTTGTCCTTCGCGTGTAATGTCAGCGAGACAGAAGATCTTGTCATATTTCGAGTGTCCCTGCTTCGTTTGTCTCTCTTTCTCTCTCTCTCGCGTCTGTGTATTTCAACTGTCAGCTTCCTCTCATCTTGCGAAACGACGCATCGTTTCGCCATGTGTTTTACGACGGCTAAAGGCGACGTGATACGGGTGAGCAAAGTGCGGAAACCGCTGATGTGTGCCGACTCGTCTGCCACACTAAACCCGATCGTTACGCGGTCTTTTATTTTGCAGCAGCGACTATTATCGCAATACTATCGCGCATTTTCCATGGCCCACCGTTCGTTGGTGACATTTTCCCTCGCGTAGATACGCGCCGTCGTTAAGACTGTCTTACGCTCCTTGACCGCGCGAGCTGCGCGAAAGGATAATGATATCGCGGACGAGTCAAACTCATTGATGGACATATTAAAAAAAAAAAGCACGGATTATTAAAAATAATCATTTAGATAATTTCGTTTAAAAATGAAATATATAAAAATTTAATAATTTAATAATAAATGATAGTAAATTAATTAAAAGTCTAGCACGATGAGCAGTGCGAAAATTATACCTTCTTGATATTATTTATTTAGTATGTTTTGATCCTATTTTCGAACCATCTTCAGCAAAAAATAATCGGATGAATGTGCATATGTCTTCCCATGACTTTCACAATTAATAACATCTGCGACGGATAAAATAGGATCAAAACGTACTAAACAAACAATATTTTATCAAGACTAATTTGTTCTTAATTAACCTACTATCATTTATTTGCAATAATTAATATCCCGAAAGCCTCATATTTCAATTTTAAAATACAATAATTAAAATTATTAATTGACACAACAATTTAGAAAGAATTACTAGAAATTTCCTGTCTTTCTTCTTTCATTTATATATTATTATTTTAAATATTATGTAATAAAGAAAATAATTAGAAAAGTGATCATATATTGTTTATTTAATTTTTATAAAGATAGTATAATTTAACAAAATATAAAGAAAAACGGATTTGCAAATAATAGGAAAATAAATAGAATAAGTACTATAAATTCGTAAAAATACTATTAAAATATTTATTATAAATATTTTATTGTGTATAAGAAAATAAATAATTATTTTAATTAGTTGAAGTCTCTAACAAGAAATATACATATTTGAAATACTTATTTCTGATAAAATTTACTAAATATTTTCATTAGAAATTTAATATACAAATAAATATTTCAGCATTTATTATACTTATGCATTAATAAAGTAAGAGAAATAGCTTAAGTAGAAATATTTTTCTTTTCTAATTCAAAAAGTTCTTTTGTGTTTATAAAATATCCTAGTTTAATCTTGACAATCAAATACAAATTAGAATAAAAATATGATTTTGTAAATTTCGAAGCTCTCAAGTGAAAAATAAGACGTAAAAATGTATGATGAGATGTTGTACTTTTCATCTCCTCCCCAATGTCCTCTAATTTTCTGCTACCATTTTGTCTCTGTAAGGCTTGAAAAATTGTCTGGCTTAAAAGTTACATATACAGAATGTCCTATTACTTTCGCTACTTTTTTGTACTAAATAGAATTGATGATATCAGTGAATAAAACAAATAGAGCCTTTTCTCTAATTAAGCTGATTAAAAAAAGAAACAAAAACAGAAAGAGAGAATAAAGTATTTAAACTTTTCTGCAGCACAAACTATACATTATCTGTATTATGCAAATTATGCTAAATAATTATATTCTCAATCAATAATAACACGGAATGCGTGTGATAAATTATAGTGTGTATCAAACTTTATTTAGCTTAACAAATAAAAACGGCGAATTTAAAATAATATTTCTTAATAAAAACATTTTATTATTTATTGTAATTTAATTTGATTTGATTTGATTAATTTGAAATTTCTTATTTTAATGCTTAATTTATCACATACCTAATTTTGAACAATTTGAAATAAACTTTTCACACACACACATGCTTTTGACCAATAGTTATCTTAAGTTTCGTAAATAAAATTATTTTTGTCCGAAATAAATTTAAAACGAGTAAAAATAGCAGTTTACTATTATCCTCGATGAAGCCACCGATAGCTAGTGCTTTTCATGTTCTATGTACATTTTCATATAACCTATCCGTTAAGTTTAGCTATCGGAAATCGGAGCAAAAGACATCATGACACTATCGCGTTACAGGATTCGACTTGCATTTCGTGAGGCGATCAGATCCTACATTTATCGTGCAGATCCCAGGAAAGTGCTCGACACCGTTACTTTCTTTCTTCATGAATGTAAGCTAATCAGTTCTTATGCGGATTTTACTACGATCGAGCAGCGAAAATCCATGATTCAGATTTCTCTGTTAAAATAATGAGTTTCTTTGATTATATTTTTATATTCGATAATATGATTCGATATTTTTTTGATTACATAACAAGATCATATAATATTTTGATAATTATTTCGTAATAATATAAATATCCGTATTGCTGCATATTTTATAATTAAATCTGTGCTTCAGAAATCAAAATATCGCAAATTACTTATCTAAGGGGCGTTCAGCAGTTGACCTATAACGCAAGAAATGTTACAGAGAGATCCTATAAATTCTTATCCATTTTAGGAGAGTAATTCATCAATCATTATTTATGTTCAATCGTGTAAAGAAATTGACGAAGTCGAAATAGAGAACTGACGCGTGGCATCAATAATTCAGTTATTTAGGCTAAAAGCATTTCTCGGATTGTATGTCCAAATTTTATCAATTAGAAAAAAAAAATAGTTGTTCTATATTTTACACAAATCGCGGGTTTATAATTGTACATAAAATGTACAAAATATATATACTCATAAAATAATTTTTTCAAGAGTTTTAATAGGTAAACCATCTTCAATTAATTGTGGCAGACGAAGTTAATTAAAACAGATAGCAAGTTTTTAATTTTTTCTTTTTTAGTTTTTTATTTTTAAATTCTAAATGGATTGGCTTTTACTTTTTACTCATTTATGAGGCTACGATAGAAGTTCCGGACAAATTTCGTGCATGTAACATAGTTGTATCAAGTAATTATCGGTGCACTTGTGAGATACATCGGTGTCACGTTGAAGCATAGGCCTATGTCTCGTTGGTTTCGGATGACCTATTCATTGAACACGAGACCCGCATTCTCACAACGATACTACACAGCAGTAAAACGCAAAACTTAAGAACCTTTGGCAACGTGATGCTACTTTCGGGTGTAAGTCCGTAACGTGTCGCCATGACGACACCCTTTATATGTACGCACTTCTGTTTCAAATAGTAACTTCAGCGGCACGTGGGACACGGTTAAGATCTTCCTTGTAAGAAAATATAAATTCTTGCAGGAAGAATATTAATTTTTAAGCGCATGACTTTTTGTATTTTGGGATTAATAAATATGATATCATTTTTTGTCATTTATATATTAATATTTACAATTAATAGAAAATGTAATAAAAAATGTTTTCTTTATTTTTATTTTCATTATTATTTCCACTATTTATTTTCACTATTTTTTTATGAGAAAATATAGTTGCCAATAATTGCGGATGTGTATAAACAAATATTTACAAATATAAAAAAATATAAAAAAAATTTTATATATACAAATAAAATGGATAAAAATATCTATCCAATTATTCTGCTACAAAATATTCTAGAAATCTCATTTCTATAATTATTACAAAAGAGTAAGATGAGCCTCTAAGTTTGTCTTGAAATATTCAACCACATTTCACGTTTATGAGTAGTACAGTATTTTAAGATGCAGAAGTGTGTACAACAGACTAAAGTGCACTTAAAAAATTACCACGGATAAATTCTCGTCGCACGGCATTAAAAACTGTTATGAATCTGCTTTGTGCGAGACATGTTTTTCATAATCTTTTAGAATATTATAACTTCAAAAACATACATAAGCTTGACTAGAAATTTCTAAGAAAGAGAAAGAAAATTTAAAAGAAATTCTAAACTTGTAGAAAAATAGCATTTTTATACCATTTTGTTGACTGATAGTATTAAAGCAAGTTTATTTAATGCTGAAGATTTGTTATTTCGCAAAAAAAAAACCGCTTTAAAGATTTCAACGGAGATCGTTTATTTTACTATCACAGATTTCTTCGTTGCGCGATATCACCGACAGTGTCTTCGCTTTATCATCACGGCCTATGCATAATTCATTGAAATTGCAATTATTTTTGCCCTGAGGCGCGCCTTTCCCTCTCACGATGAAATAGTATTATATGTTACGTTATAGAAATTATTTATAACCTTTCATTATTCCAAACGATCAATCCACACACAAAATATAATTGCATAAGAAAAAAGATACGGAAATCAACCAGTCTCCCTCTTGCGCAGGATATCCCAGAGAACATATGTCACAGATGTCTAGAAGCGAAGTTATTATAAAGAAAAAAAATGTATTGCGCGTATATAAACTTGTGATTAAAATTTTTCCATCTGTTTTTACCTACACTTTATATTCCTTAATATTTCGTTGATAAGTTATGTATTTAAGATACTTCAAAAATTTGTTTGCAAGTACTCAAACTTACGCAGGTCAAATTTTTCATGTATCGCATTTCCTTTTTGTTCGAGCACTTTGCTGTTCATGACACTTCGCAACTTCGAAACTTTGTGGAAAAACTTCTAAAATTTCCCTATATCCACGGATGCACAGAGTATGCGAGTGGAAGCGAAAATGGACTTAGGAGACGAAGAGATAAGCTTGCTTCAAAAAACTTCTTCGCATAACAAAGATTTATTTCTTGGACGATCGTAAAGGACTTGTGATTTACTTCGACATCCGAGACCATTCTTGCGCATTCGGAATTTTAAATTTCCATAACTTAAGATAAAAATCGTCACACATATGTCCTCGATATTATATTACGTTAAATGCATTACATTTATATTTAAAATAACTCATAATCGACAAACTTGTTACATAAAATAGCTTCTTTTATTGAAATAAAAATAAGCAAACTAACGTCACAGAAACTTAAGTCAGACAATTTATAATTTTACATTAAAAAGATATTTCACATTTTTATTTAGGATAAATCGTAATTTATGTTATAAAAAATTATAAAAGCATCAGAGAAACACGAGATTAAAAGAATAATTATGTCCTATAGATAGGTTTTTTATAATTATCTTAATGTATATAAGAGACATTCCATTTCTCAGGGGATCGTTTAACAGCGATAGCTGCTTGTATCGATCGCTTTAAAACGCGAATACGACGATCAAGCACTGTAAATTTTAATTCTGAGTGGACTGAGAGGCCGTTTTGTGCTCGAGAATCGCGTGTAATAGTCTTGCCTATGCTGCACGTTAAATAACCAATAAATGTCAGCGGTTAGCGTGTCTTGTCGATATTTATGAAAATCTTAATATTATTTATCTGTACGAAGGGATTAACATTCAAGTTAGTTTTCATGTCACGATCGCTTTAATTCAACTCATTTTTAATTTGCTTAAATATCAGATATTTATTTATTTTTAATTGCTCAACACTTATTACTGCCATAAAGATGAACAATATTTTTGAGCAACTTTATGGTAAATATATTCGTAAAATAAATGCTCTTTGAAAGAGAGAAAAATGCTACTTATAAATTATTAAGATATACTTCCAATTGTAATCTGTACGATATCGTACAAAGAATATATGCCAGTGACACATGACAAGTTAGCAGTTGTATTGATCTGGAATATGCAATATTAAAGTAACCCTGAAATTTCCTTTGTGATCTACTGTCTTAAACCATCAACGATGTCGATAAAAAGCTTTGCTATTATTGTGACCTGTCGCAATCTTCATCGTAAAATAAGTTTTTTTTAGCTACACAAAGATAAAAATTAAAAATAACATTAATATATAAAAACAATAAATTGTACTTTTATCGCGTAATTTAATTATTTAAAAATTTTTTTAAGATTGAAATATTATTTATATCCTAATTCGACAATACATTATTGTTCCATCGTTATTATGTTCGCGATAAGCGCCATTTTTGGATGTTTTATGATAACCGTGAGATGGAAAGGTAACAAAGATCTCTTTTAACGGGATACTCTTGCCCAAGTTTTTATAAAATGGACATTAACTCTCGGGTCGGAAAACTTTTCTTTTATTGCATTAAAAGTTTAAGATGTAAAGAGTGAGATATATAAGCTACCGGGTGTATTACGGCGTGCAATCCTCTAAAAAGAATAGATTGGGGGGTAGTAAAAGGGTCCTCGTGTAAAAATTTTACAACTTTTTGACTGCGGGCACTGACCGTAAATAAAACAAAACGTAATAAATAAAACAAGCCGTAAATAAATAAAACAAAAAAAATTCAATAAGATTTTTCTTTTTCAGGAATCAAGTTTATTAATTATAATTAGCTTTATTAATCAAAGAGGAGAGAAAATCTGCATCTATGAACAAGAATTGAAGTTTATCCAATTTTCTGGTGGATTAAATAATTTCTATGTTTACACGAACTAATCGGAGCAAAACATAAAAAATTTTTAAAAATAAATAATGTTACCAATCTCTCTCTTTTTCTCTCGCAACCTTTCATTATGGGATTCTTCAATCACCAGATGTAATTACTGCAACAATTAACATTTTCATTGATCACTTTTCGGCAAAATTGTGAAAATCCGCTCTGCAGTTTTTCGACGCCGACGGGGATTCACGTGATCGCTTCGCAGCATTTATCACATTTCGCTGTTGTAATTTTCTGCCGCTGTAATTTTACCTCCCCTGCCGTAATACCGTGTAATTATTTAACGATCAGAGTCAGGTTACCGGGGGCGCGCGAAGGTATCTCGGGGAGGTTTGCGGGAGCGCGAGAACGTCTTGCGGTGCGATTCAACTGAATGCGTCCGATTCGAACGCGATAATAAATCACATAAGCACCGCGTCAAGAAGCACATTTATTCGTTTTCCACGACACGATTCTATCGCATTTTGCAAAATGCGAGACATGTATTCGCGGAAACGACGTGTTTCGAACAGAAACACGGCCGTATAGAGAGAGCGAGGAGTCATATTTTTTGCGATCATTTTTTTTTCTTCTTGTTTTTTTTTTGAGTTGTGTCAAGTTTTACACTTGTTGGCTCGGCTGAATTATATCGGACGGGGCAAATTTCGCAATCATGACAGGGATATGAATTAGAAGAATTTCACGTGCGTCACGCGCGATTCTCGCGGACGGCTTCGTGCATACTTCATGCATGAATCTGATATCTTTATATATATGTATATAAGTATATATACATTCGTGTTGCACGCGAGAGGAACCTTAAAGGAGTTTGTTCGACATCTCTACGTTGCATCAGGTTTCGAAACTTGGTCCGCCCTCTCGATGCAGCAAACGTTTTAGCGTCGAGACGGACCGGATTCTTTATCACGTCGTCTTCGATTTTCCGATAAGCGTCAAGCAGCGAGAGATTCGCCGTTGATCGAGTTTAGCTTTGAATTATTCGCATCGAACACATTTCATCTATTATTCGCATTGAAGCTAAAAGAAGTCAACGCAGAAGCTAATGGTCTTTCTTCAAAAAATCTATCGCATTAATTTTCATCATTTAGAAATATTGAAAGGATTAACGATTATCGATTTATCGACTTTGCAATCAATATATAATATGACACTTTTGAAATAAATTTATTAAAATTTAATATAAACAGATTTACTGTAATGCTATTATATGGTTTCAGATCATAAACTTTAGGTTTAAAAAAAATTAAAATACGACAACATTTACAAAACACAAATCAAATTGAATACATTTTCAAGTGACAATAGTTAAGCAAAAAACGTTATGTTAGATATTTCCAATTTTTTATTAAATGAAACGCAAACGAGAGAGATATGTTCTATGTTCAATATCAATATTTAACCCATCAAAAATATTACAAAAAAATATGCCATTGTACAAAATTAGATTTCTCGTTGCTCTACTAAAATCCTTTTCAAATTAAAGAAAAAAATATACAAATTATTAAAAATTAAATTAAATTAAATTTTAATTTAATTCAATTTTAATTTAATTTAAATTTGTGACTATAGTTTAGTGATATTAATTTATAACTCGGATATATTTTTTCCCCATGAATATTTATTCTACAGCAGCACCCTTATTTACATTTCTCAAAGAAGCTTTAGGTGAGCCGTTCGTAATAAAAAAGAAGCGGCGCGACATAAGTAAAGTGATAAAGATTACGCGTCACTTTCAAGAAATCCTCTCATACTGCATTAACGGCAAGTAACGGAATTTGCCTGCTTTCCGTTGGATAAGTACTTAAATGCAAATAGCCTCTAAAAAGTTAGAAAAAGAGTAGCCAGACAACAGTGGAGTCACGGGGAAGTGCATTGGAATGAAAGCGCACACAATGCACAGAGGAAAAATGTTATATATGAAGAGGGCGAAGAAAATATATGGCACTTGAGAGATTTTGTAGATTTCTGTTCTTCCATAAACTGCAATTATGCTCAATATATACGATATAGAGAAAGAGATAATTTCTATTAAAAAGTACACGGAAAAAGATTTTTAATGAGTTTTTTCTCCTGCATTTAATAACTTTGCTCTTCATTTTACGTCGATTTTACTTCGACGTTTTTAGGTCATTTCGTTCAATGAATCAAATTCATTTCCCGTGCACCATCCGCACCGAGGAACAATAAAGAAGTTTCAAAACGTGCCGAATAGGACGTGTTCGAACATCGGAAGCGGAATACTGTAGTTTTTCTTCGCGCGGCTAAGGATCCAAAGACAATATAACACAAAAGTCTCGGTTGGCTAGTCACTTACGCTTCCTCTTCCTTGAATTTTATCCGAGAAACGTCTCGGCGGCGCCTCCACTCTTTTTCCAGCCTCCCTCGCGTCCTCCGACTCTTCCGTTTTTCACCGTCACGGCGCCTGGGTTACACACCCTGAGAAAGTATTACGTGCATCCTGTTCATGATGGAGGTACCGCGGTTTCCTCTCGGCGACTACTGTAGTTTCATCGAAATCCCGAGGCGCAGAGATTTCGGGGAATGATTCGGGAAAACTTTGCGGCTACTTTGTTTCCTTCTAGCAATTAACGCCGCGGCACCTCTCTGACAATTATCTTAATTGCTCAAACGAAATCATAGAGAATTCACGAGATTCTCTCAAATTCATCGAAGAATTTGTACTTAAGGTATTTTTCAATAAGTTATCTAGAAATTCTATGTATTTTATATTTTATACTTTGCAACATAAATTTATTTATAATTTTATGCTGCTTATCCTAATATATGTGTAAAATCTCCCGATCAAAAAATTATTTTGCTTTATATTATATGTATATAAAATAATTAAATATAAATATATATATAATATATAATATAATAAATATATCTATAACGTATTATATAAAATAGAACAATTTTTTTTTAAGAAAACAAAACTTAAATCTCTAAAAATGTGGCAACTATAAATAAATAAATATATATATGTGCGTGTGTGTGCGTATATTTACACATATCTTTATATCTATTCTCTCATATTTCTAAACGTTTTTTATAATTTATTTATATAAAGTAAAAATTATAAAATTTTTAATCTAAAAATGTTCAGATATAAAACTGTTTATTCAGTGATATCTTTGAAAGATGAAGACCATATACAATTTATTGTGACATTTCATATTTTGCTCGCAGAATCTTTTCCGGATTAAAACATAAAACATTACAGTATATCATATATGATATACATGCGACTATTAGTTTACTTTCAATATTTAAATTCCTTTTGTCACTTTTTGTTTTTATATTCTGTTGTTAAACCTTTTATCTACAAGCCCACAAACGTTCAACAAGAATTGACAACTTTGCGATAAAAAAGTAAATGACATTTACGTAACTTTTATCCATTAACTTTCTCTTTGTTATAATGCATTTTTATTATACTTTAATTTATAACGTATATAATTGTTATTTTTATAATTAATACAAAAATATGATAAATCAAAGCGGAGTATATCGTGCATAATTACAATATTCTATCTCGTTTTGATCAAAAGGAGTTTTACAAACTAAATTTATAATTAAATTTTTCTCTGTTATAACAAAAATAATATAATAACCAAGATTAAAATTATGTTTAGTGAGATTTTCAAGTTTAAATCAACAAACTAGAAAAAGAACTGGACATATCAGACGTCAGTAAGATATTTTTCTTTTACTTTAGTAGTGTAACACCATTAATAATATATCTGGATCGATCAGAGCGCTGCCCCCGAAAAGTTCGCGATGCAAAAGAAACCCTTAACTTGTGTACCTTACTCACTGTCACCCTCGACAACCGACGCTCACTTAGCGATCCGTGTTTCGTCTCTCGTATGCAAGAACGAGAAGGTAAAAGAAGCGTGGGGTGTGTAGGCAAACGAAGGACAGGGGCAGTATTGACCCAGTTGTGGCGCGCATTGTTCGCCCTCTTCTCGACGACCCGTCGATGCGCGTGTGCATGCGTGAAATGCGTGCGTGCGTGCGTGAGTGAGTGCGTACGCGCACAACTCATTAATGATGTCGATACGTTTACGATTTAATGGGTCAGCCGCGGCCATCCCGTGGGTGTAGGGTGTTAACCTCTCGACACATTTAATACGTACAGAGTTCGTCTATATTGGCTGAACTCTTGTAGTTCTAAGATATTTCAGCACAGAACCTCTCTTTGTTAATTCAATCTTTGTCGATTTTTTTTCAGATATGTGCATAAATAAAATTATTTAGTCTAAATAAAAATTGAAACGAATTGAAAGAATAGATATTCGTTTCTTTTTTTAGTTTTAAATTTATTGAACGAATCAGAAATTATACATCTGCATTGATGATTAAAAGCTTGCTAATATTGAAATATGCAGCCTGTCATTTGCCATTTGTCACACGACACATTATATATATAATATATATGTGGATGTATGTATATATAGGTATACCGTCATTCTGTATAGCTAATTCTTCGGTCAATATTCAATGCATAATTAAATGCTCGCATGTATGAATATGTACTGCATATAAGATGTGTATATATATATGTTTTAAATTATTTCTCATAGACGAATATTGTATATCTTGATTAAATGTGCATTAACGTGGTAAAATAATTTTCTCCGTGTAATCGCGTTGTGAAGATTAAATTAAATTCATATGAGCGACATAAATCGTCATCGATTTTTCTCGAGACAAAGTGTGCTCTATATATAGGCTGACGCCAATTTTTAACAGATCGAAGTAGAACGAACTGAATAAAAGCGATTTTATCGATTTCAACTTATCAGAATTATCTAAGACTAGAGAGTCTAGATTGACATCCTAGCTATTATAATATCTACTTTTAAAGCAGCAACAGCATTAATTGAAAAGCTATGTGCATTGATTAAAACATTCAAATTTTATTAATTCATTCGACATATTTAATATTCAAACATGATTTGATCAATATCATATAATTTATTCAAATATATTTATAATATGACGCATAATTTTCTTTTTTATGAACATCAACAGAAAATTAATAAAATTTGTCTGTAACAGAGAAGAGCTATTCATCTTTATGTATAAAAAATTCATACTTTTTATGGTGATGAATTCATGTATTATTTTCGGGTAAAAGTTATGAAAGCTTTTGTCACATAAAAGCTCACAAGTTAAGACGTTAAGACACATTTTCATAATGCATGCAATTACGCGAACATGATTTTATACTTATGTAGAGACATTAAGTATTAAAATAAAATAAGACAAAGAGAGATATATATTTCGTTCGATTACCATTTCATGTCATTTCGCAAAATGTCTCTTCGGCGAAGAGATCAGATCTTTTACTCATTTTACTGGTTTCGTGAATGGCTTTGTGATTACATAAAAGCTTCACCTTCTGCGAAATTGCGATTTCGTGCGTTTTATGACCACGAAGTTAATGTTGGAGGATCATATATATTCAGCGCGTTCTACGTTCACCACGATGTTAAAGCAAAGAGCAAACTCAGGTGCTGAAACGTCGCTGAATATCAACTGGGTAAACAATACATTGTTAAACCATTTTACACCGGTGCAGCTGCATCTACCGGATACGTTAATTGGAAATGTAGTCGCAACAGCGATATTAGCAGATCTGAATGCTTGAAGTTATTAGTCAGAAAAGCGTTACATCGTACTACTTGCTTCGAATAAAAAGTTCTTGCAAATTACCCTGGCTTTTTCTCTCTCTTTCTCTCTCTCTATTCGGTTGAATAAAGTCTATAGAAAAGATTCCGAGTGAAGTTTGCGATTGCGTTCGATTTTGAGTTCTTTTTCCATCCCTCTTTTTTTAAATTCTACGTTGATATTCATCATTATTACTTTCTCCCCTTCTATCTGTCGTTGATCCAGAAATACTTCCTCTTTTATCAAGTCATGAAAATAACAATTTCAACCATCATAATTAAGATAATGAAGATTTTAATAGTTGGAATTATTATCTCCATGACTTGACGAAAGAGAAGGTCATTAGAGTCAACAGATTGTATCAGTCTTAATGATAATTTTCCATAATATCGAGATATTTCAAACATTCAACAATTTCTTCCCTCATTTTTATTTATCGCAACGAGAAATTTCCAAAGCTCCTCGCAGTTTATCCCATTTATCCGCTATTCTCCAATCGATCTTCACGCTATATTTCCCCCGAATTTCAAACGCTTCTCCAAAACTCGCAACAAGCTCGAATCGATGCTGGCCCGATGCCAAGAGAATCGTCAGGTGGCAGTCGTCGACTTTATCTTCGCCCGAGGACGAATCCGTAAAGACGTTGAGCTTGCAGCGAGGATGGAGAGAGCGAGGTTGCCGGAACAGAGCGGAGCTGCTGGAACAGAAGCTCGGGGTGTCCCGGTCGGTTGAAGGTGGGCCCGGGTTTTCGCTAAGCGCGCGTTTTCAAGGCGCGCAGGTGCGCCGTGACGTCGTTTCCTCCCTCCCTCTTATTCTCCCACGGTTGTGTGTGAACGTCGTTCGGGGTACGCGCGACGCCACAGAGCACGGCAGAAGTCCAGAGGATCGCGAGGTCCCATCGTAGAGAGTCGGTTCTCCGCCGGGTTCGCTGCTTGTCGCTCAACTGACTTTGACATGAGCCTCGGTTCCCGCGCGTTCGTCAGCTAGGAAGGGGGATCCTCTCTCCGGAAACCAGGTCAGTCCGAGACGCGTCACGATCATCAGCGACCAACGTTTTACGCGCGACTCTCTCGTCGTCGTCGTCGCGCGATCAAGTGAAATCAAAACGAGTTGTATCATGTACGAGTGAGATCGATTCATCTTCTGTCGATTGTTTCCGTTCCGTTGACCCGGTACGTGAAGAACGCGGAAGTTGTTGTCGAAGGAGTTTGGGATACAAGAGAGAGACCAGTGGACAAGTGAGCACCTTCACATTCCTCGGGAAAAGTGAAGTGAAAAAAAAATACGCGGGTGGTGGATTCGGTGACGTTTCTCGAATTCGCCGGAAGTTTATCTCGACGATACTCTTACTCTTGCAACTTGTTCGAAGAATCTTGTCCGTGGAAGATTTTCGCCTTTTGCGCGCTTGGCCGTTCGAAGGTGCCCGCTTGTTCACGGCAGAGACGACGCGCGTAAGTTGGACACCTGTTAAACTAGCGTGAACGAAGTAGTAGTTTCGGGTAAACGGTTTAGTCAAACGACTGTTGGTGATACAATGTTCGAGTTTTCTATTTTAGAAGAATTGAAATACACTCTCTCGTATAAAAATTAATTAACACGAGAGATAGCTTGTTTAAATGTTAAATGTCACTCTTCTTCTATTTTCACCTCAATATAATCTCTTGAAATTAAACAATTGCGTTTCTTGAAGTCGCCCGGGAGAGTCGCGATCAATGTTTCATTCCTTGATACACTGATGATTTAAATTTGAAATAAATCGCAACATTTAAAATATGACACATGTGTGTAGTAAAATCTCTGTTGCGACTTCAAGAATATCTTGTCGTAGCTATCGCGACGAGGTTTATATCCGTAGTTACAATTATTCAAATCATAAAGCCATGACGCGAAATGGTGCCCGGGTGTTAACAGTTCCGTGGATGTAACGACGTGGATATAACAATGATTTGAAACAACGACGAAGAAAGTTTAATTGCAAGTTGCAATGAGTTTTGTTGCAACAGCCGAGTTAGTTAGTACCTTAAAACCACGCTTGAAATATATATACCTATTCTTGCTCTTGCTATTTAAAATTGCTATATAATAGTCTCTTGTAAAATAAACATATTCTTCTTTACGTAGAAATATTTTATAACGAATAAAATATGGTTCACGGGAGATTTCATAAATTTCGCAGAATATATTAATGGAATGAATTTTATATCAGATTAAAATTTAAAATTTTTTTATGCACAAAAAATATATAACGTAAAATATAAAATAATAAGATATATATATCTAAGTTATCTAAGTTATATATAGTAATGTTTTTTAAAATAAATTAAGATAAAAAGAAAAAAAATACCGCAACACAATTTGTTAACCAAAAGCGATCGTTTCCTCAAAAGTCTGCATTCTCAAAAGTCAATTTCTTATAAATATTCTATTCTTAGAGCACGATACAGTGATCTCTTCAGAGATCGTAACAAGTTTCCTTTTTCCTCTTGGGTTTGATGTCGGTTCCCATGAATTTTTCAAATCTCTGTTACGCCATACGCATCGATCGTGCCCTACCTTGCCCTTATACATACATATTTTGCATATTTTGCAGTCGCAGAGAACGCGCAATAATCAGAATAAATTCATATAATCGAATAATTATTCCATCAAATATTCAACATTTTTTATCTGTTTGAAAAAAATGCTCTAAAGAATTTTTTTCTAAACTTATATACAGTTTTAATTTACTTATAAGGCAAATTTAGTTTGGAAATAGCGGTTTAGAGCTAGAAAAGAAGCTTATAATTAGCTTATAACAAGATATATTTTTCATCGCTATTCAATAACCTGAGTGCACACTTGGAGGATGCTCGGATAATCAATGCGAGGCCGGGATCGAACGTTCGTTCATCAATTACCACGACAGTAACTTCCTTTTAGATCTTTCGACCTACCTTTGAGCGATTGCCCGAGAATAAGCGCGTAATATCGATCGCGGCGCGATAGTCGTGTGAACCTAGAACGGCGGCGTCGAGAAAACAATTCCTATCGCATTGAGCGTAACAAGTGGCACCGGTTTTGTACGGGTCATGGGACTTAGCCGTCTCCTCCATTGTCCCGAATTCTCGTCGCCTCGCCGGCAGACAACGTGCCGATAACAGCGAGACGTCGCAGTTCGTTCATCATCACGGATCGGAGTTATTTTGCGACAATGGAAAGCGATTTTGCACTCGACGTTTCTCGCCATGTTGTATCGGATAAAGGGCTTCATCAAGCTATCCGAATGGCATACGTGCACGAAGTCAGACATTGAAGTTTCGGGACACTGTGTGTATGTGTGTAATTTCGTATTGCAAAGCTGCTAACTTGCACACATCTAATCTTAGAGACATAAACTTGGCAAGAGATTACCAAGAGTTAGAATCAAAGTTTTGTTTCCTCCTTTATCTTCCGCATAGTGTAAATAATTTGACGGAAAACAAGGAAGAGACGAAACTTTAATTCCACTTCGATAACTTATCAAGCGCAATTTGCGAATTAGATTTGTCTCGTAAATTAGGAAACTTTGTGCCAACAAGACTTGCTTGAAAATGCATCTAAGAACTTTTGCATATACAAATCAGTGATTAATTCTTTACGAAGATAGCAATTGGGTAATTGGTCCATTTTAGTATCGGTGCGGCTGGATACCTCTCGCACGACGATAGTGCACGTTCGCGAATGTGTAGATATTTGAAATTACGGAACCGTAAATTTGGCAGCGCTTCCTGCGGGTACCCTTATTTACTCGCGCATACACATGTACGTGATACAGGCGAACTCCGAAATTTCGGGCGATATGCCACGGAGTAAGAGAGCAGGGTGTGTCCAATTCGTGTACGCATGTTGGCTCATGGTCGTTTACGTAATCCCAGGAGAATGATACAACACGATTCTGTTGTTACCTGTTTCCTTCTCCCACCCCTTTTGATCAGAATAATAATTTCGCGCGTCTTCCGTGCGCATTTCCTTAATAATACGTGTCTGTTTCCATTGTATCATGCGCTGGGTTGGAATCCCTTCGTCAATTAATTCAAAGGGCCATTTACACGAATCGCAGGCATTAAAATTGCCTCGCATGTTAACGGAGAGTTAAAGATTAATGCGCTTCTCGATGTTGTTTTAAACGGCAGCACTATTAATTAAGAATTAAGCAAACGCTTGCAGAAAATCAATAAAGAGAAAAATAACTACCTGCGCGAACCGATTATTTCGCGCGATATTAAACAATCATTTTTTTCGTTCAAATATAAATATTAATTTGCGCATAATAAAAAGAATTATATATAAAAAAAATCACACACAAATTGTGCACTTTTTATTTTCAAAAAATTCAATTTTTAATTAATTTTTATATGTAATATTGAATGAAAAAAATACCTCGAATAAATATTACGCTGTAGATTTGAAAAAGGAGTGATCTAAATTAATCAAAATATATCAAATAAACAAATATTTGCATGTATATATAAAAGATCTAATTAAGGAAGAAAAAAATAGAAAAGAAATTTTTTTCTAAATTATTTTTAATATATTTTCAAGAGGAAACATTTTACTTTTCTTCTTGAATAATAAGGACATATAATATAAAAAGAACATATAATATAAAAAGCATCTAATGTAAAAGAAATGCAAATAAAAGTATTCGAAATTGGCTAATTAAACTACGGAGTTGCTATTGCAGAATAAATGGCTGACAATTTAAAAATAAAGTGTTAAGAGAGATTGGAAAGACAATGTAAATTAAAAATTTTATTCTGTCGACTCTCGTGTACCATTTTCCAATCTTTTTTTTTTTATTATTTCCACATTTCATTTTATCATATCATTTTCATTTAAATGTTTCCAATTCTCTCCTTGTAATATCTCTCATTTCATCATTTTTATTCAAATAATTCCGTAAAATATTCATGCTTCTAACAGAGCTAGTGTCGGCATATTCAGGGACACGTGCTATAGAATCGTGTATTACTTTCGCGGCGAAATGTCAGCGAAATAGACGGGGTTACGACGACGAGCGAGTCGATTTATCCCCCTCGTTACGTCGCTGCAACCACCTACGGCTTGTGTAATCGCGAGATCCAAGATTTCTCTCGCTCACCGTAAAGGTACGCGTACCTTGCTCTTAATGCGTTATGTACATATTGCGCGACGCGAGATAATACCGCGTGTTATCGGTCGACGTTATCGCTGCGTCACATAATGCACGTATGTATGTATTAGTTGTGCGGCGCGAGAATTTTCGCCTTCCACGTCTCTCTTTCGCATCAAGATTTTGCGTCAACTTGTCTCGAAAAATGCACATCGCTCCTACGTAGATATTTACCGCTGAAAATACGACGTTCGCCGATATCCCCGCGCGTTTATCCCCGATCACTCGTAAATTGCAACCCCGGGAAACGCAAAACGATGTGGCGCATCGCAAACATTACTCATACTTTTATACCGCCTCTTCCTTCTTGTCACGCTACATTCTTTCTGATATGCAAATGATATTTATACTGCTCGCTCGCGCTATTAAGATAAACGAGGGTGAACACTTAAGTTCAGATAAGTCATCATATAATGTCTCTCAGACCACTTGAAGAAACTTGATTTTATTGTTCTTACAAGACCGGAAAAAATGCGAGATCCTCCTAGCGTTACACATTTATTACATTTCAAAGAGATAGATACAAAGAGCGCGCACGCATTCATCTCAGGTCATACATACATCCATTTTCATTTATTGTACCTTTTCATTTCATTTTCTTACTTAAACACGTGTGCATAACATTTCCTTTGCATAACATTTCCTTTGCATGTTTACATTTATGAAAGTATATTCGTGAAATATAGGTACATATGTCTTTATATCTCGAGTTCTCCTCTAATTTGCATATACGCGCAACAAAAATCTGCATTTACAGTTGAAATCTTACATTTACATTTTTCACATTAAATGTTTAAAATTTAAAGTCTCAAAATTTCTCGAAAATTTTATTATATATTTTTTCACGTTAAGAAAAAATTTACTTCAAACTTTTTTCGTAGAGTATGTGACTGCAAAGGCTGATATGATGTATCTGCGATTTTCTGCATATATAATAGATACATAAATATTTCCGGAAAATTCGACGTATCATTTGTATTTATTATACTTTACGGTGTACGTGAAATTGGATTTGCATTGCGTTCGACATGAATGTATGATTTCTGCTGGATGGTATCATTTAACATATATCATCTTTATTGAGAATCGCATCGTATGTCCGTTGCATACGCTGCTGCGCGTTTTTCTTTGCGTGAAAATTTACGAAGGCTGCAACAATGCTAGGCTTCCATGCATTTTCGCTGCAGTGGAAATGCATTGCACACCACTTTACTTTCCCGACCGTTGCACAAAGGGGTGGTTCGCGTTGTTTGTGAACACACAACTCGTACTGTTTTACACAGGCACAGTCTTGGGGCGAGCGTAACGTATTTCCTTCACTTTATGCTTTAAAACAGCATGACGTTTTCTTAACACCTGTTTCGTTAAAAAGCGCTTCGCATAAAGCTCGGACTTGTTCAATCGAGAGAGAAATCAGGGATTTTTATCAAGTAATAAAAGGAAAGAAAAAAGAGAAAAAGATATTCGAATGACTTTTAATTGTGTAATTATATTGCAGACTTTCTTAGAAAAAAGTACATTGAACAATTTATTTTACAACATAAATCGATTATTATACAAGTGACTATTAAAATCGAAAATTAAATTGCAGTTGTATATTAAGTACTCTAAATACTTGTCTCGCGTGATATTAAGGAACAAACTGTTTGGAAGGAAATGTTAACTTGAAGTTATTAGGGCTGGATATTAAGGTCGAGGAAATTTTCTCGGGGATCAATTAGGATTCATCCTATTAGATGTGGTTTCATTTACGGTTGTGCCGCAAGGAAGATGGAAGAGTTATAAGCTGCTTGCACGCGAATTCGTCGCGCGAAAATAATGAAACTGTGTTTCGGTTACGTATCGACGAGTCGTTTTTCACGACTCGCTCGTGGATTTTCCCTCCCGAAATATTTAATTAACTTAGCAGAGCAAGAGCCTGATGTCTCCGGGAAAGTACCAAGCCTAACTTGAACGTGTTTAACGTGACCCAGGAGGGAATAAACGATTCACGCGATGCGGGACGCGAAAAATGGAACGTCGTCGTCGTCGCTCGTGTATGTTATTTTTTCGTGCCGCTTGAGTAAAAACACGAGGATCGATCTCACGTCTGTCAACTGCGCGCACAGCGGATAGAGAGAGAAAGAGAGAGCTTTGATCAGAGCATATTATCTTTGCATCCGCAAAGGCAACGACGATGCTCGTTAATCCGAGGGCTCGAGTCAAGGCGATTTTACCACCCGATACGCTGATCTCGTCTTTTTTTATTTTCTCCCTTTTTCGCCCTACGTTGACTCCGTTACATTGTGTCGCCAACAGCGAAATCACTCGCTTCGACTTTCCGTGAATAACAATTTACATATATTCTCCTTTCAACGCTCAATACGCGTTATTTAAGACTCGCGGTCCATATTTTCAAGAAATATCTTTTGAATCAGCACAGTCAAGAAATAATCCGAAAATAAAGAAAATATGCATGCCTACGTTTTTTCATATCACTTGGTAATATACACACTAGATTGTGCAGAATGTATATTTGAATATTATTAAATAATTCCAAGATATATATTTAATTTTCGTATGTTAATAAGAAAAAAATTTGTACAAACACGTAAAATTCTTTTTTTTTCGAATTTTATAGTTTGTTATATATAATCAAAAATTTCTCGGTGAAAAAAAGTAACACGCACAGTTCACGTTGCACGAAGGTGTATGTAATCGCTCATTTCCAAATAATGTTCCTGAGATATGTCTAACTTTTAAGAAAGAACTTGAGTTCGCAAACAAAGGAAGAGTAAACTTTCGCTATTATCTTTATAGAAGATGTTCAAACTGTCTTTTTTGGTGCTATACCTTTGACATATCTGTTATACAGATGCTTTCTACTACATAGACTTCATCATCGCGCAATCCATTAACGCATCCACGCGTTTTTCAATCTCTTGCAGCATTAATATCAACATCAAAAAATGCAAGAAATGAACGATTGACTTTATCACGTACTACGTAAAAATATAAATTTAATAGAATCAAACCAGATGAATGATCAAACTGTAAAGCTTTTTATAATTAATCCATTTATCACAGGAACACTCATTTATTACGGAAATATACATTTAATCGAATATAAGTTAATGTGGAAATTTTTATATATCGTGGAAAAATTCCTTTTCTCCAAGTTACGAGTGCTACTAAAAATTTCAGTAGTAAAAGCAGGGACATAGCTGACCGCACGTAATTATAGTTATGCCTATGTGTTAGCTTCTAGTTTCTAATAAAATTTTTAGAAGCGTAAAAAGACTTGGAGACAGTCTTCTTTTCTCATGCATTTTTTTTACATAATTTTGGTATTCTCAGAATTTTATATATATATACTGATATATAATTATCTAGTATTAATTATATTTTTTTCTGTATCTTCATACACAATTCCAAAGAACCTGTAAATATTTGATAAAAATTTGTTATACGATTTTCGTTATTATGCGAGCATAATAATTCGAATGATTTTATCTTGTTTCTTGGCCGTACTTTCGATATTGCTTGTCGCAGTGATGTAGTGTAATCTCACTTCGCTCGATTTTTATCGTTGACCTTAAGAATAAATCTCGTGGCTCGATATTTTAGTAAAGTTTAAAATAGTACCGGTGAGAAATGTTAAAAGTTTACGATGCAACTATTTCTTACCGCGGCCTCAAAATTTGCGCTTTACAGAGCCATTAAACAAAAGATATTCAAAAACTTGTAACTCTAGCATGACGTTCCTAATGTGCGTGACTGCACATAATATGGCTGAGAAAGATATGAGACAAAAAGAGAGACAGAGAAAGAAGAAGAGAGGAGAGAGGAGAGAGGAGAGAGAGAGAGAGAGAGAGAGAGAGAGAGAGAGAGAGAGAGAGAGAGAGAGAGAGAGAGAGAGAGAATTTTATTGTACCTTAGGGCAATGTCCGTTGAGGGGTGAGATAATACATGCACGTATATAAGCAACTATGCTGCAGGGAATTTACATGAGTCCTAGCAAACATGTCAAAGCTGGATTAATGTAAGCAACTAGCTACGTGTGTAGATTAAGATTAGACTAGTTATCAGCTATACAAATGATTATAATTAGAATGAATTTACACAACTTTATATCTATTACAGAATTTATAAATGAAAAAGAGAAGAGAGGAGGAGAGATGCGAAGGAAACAGAAAACACATAGAAACGTATATATAGTCGTTATTTAATCCTCCAGTCGTTACTAAATAATATCAAGATTATGTTGTTAGATTAGGTAATTTAAATATATATTATAATTAATTGCGTTAAATTAAAAAATCAGTCCGGTACATAAGTTAATCATATATATTTGTAATTGTACGCGCAATTTAACAAGTTTATCTTTTTGTATTTCCTCTTTACATTTGCAAGACATCGATAAAGCGCATGTTACGTTGATGTACGTTGCTATGCATGCTGTGTGAATTACAGCACTGTCAACCATAGAAAATTGCGTTTACCGCGAACGTAATGCGTGCTAACTTCGTAGGACAAGTCCGCATAATTTAGACGAGGGATGACGAGACGATGTTGCTTTTCCCTCGTGTATCTTGCTTTCATGGCACGTTGATATAGATAGAACGACGATAAAGTTCTGTGAAACGGCAACGTCTCCGCGTATGTATTTACCAATATTGAAGAAAAAGCTATATGTCGCTAAATAATCGCTAACGTTTGTGCGAATGGAATTGTGGATTTGAATCGGGAAAAGCTAAACAGTTAGCTAATGGCGCCGTGTTAAGTTTCCACCACCCTGTGTGTTCCAAATAGATGGCATTCATTAACGTGAAATACGCCACGCTGATAGAAGAAATAGATTAGACGTTTTTATTTGACCCAAAACAAGAGATAGATAGGACGCTATAAAGAAGCGATATTGCACGGTGATATAGCTTTAATTAATCTGAAATACTTTCCTTGTTCGAATTCAAACGCACCTACCTAAGTTGACGTCACGCACAAGATTTCTCTTGTGTAATCATTTGTATGTAATATTACCCTAAACTTCTAGAGATTTTAACACGAATAATAATGCTCCATATAAATTGATTTTCCAAATTATATATATTTTTATTTGCATATTATAAATCATATAATTACTTTCATATAGATATGTTAGAATATTCTTCAAATATATATATGAACACTAGTGTCGCGAAATGATTGATTTAGATATTTTCTTTTATATAAATTAATGACCCTTAAAAGATTTGTCTTTCATTCAAATGAAAAAGAGAGTATATTCTCATTTATACGAAAACTTTTAAACTTTGAGAATAATCTCAAAGTAACATTTTTTATGAGACTGTCGCATTATTATGTTTCAATGGTTTAATTTCAAAATTATTCTATGTGTTAAGGAGACTCAAAAAATAATATTTTTAATTTGCTATTCTTCAAAATTAAATATTTTATTGTTATCAGATGTGAATTTCGGACTGCATTTAAAAATAAAAGAATTAAATTGAGGTAGAGATACGCTTTTCCTATATATATTCTCTATATTGTGCTATTGCTTAAATGCGACGATAAAGGTGTATTTTCATGATTCCAATTTCGTTAACAGAAACAAGTGAATTGAACTCTTTTCTTTTTCTCACAATCAGCTAGAAATCCTTCCTCCAAAGTACAACATGTGCTCCTTTAACCTTTTCACGCTTGATAACAACGATAGTAATGCAACCTTTGCTGCAATAATATCGGATATTGATTGCTGACGGGTATTATTTTATAACGTTTGAAAAACTTCACCGAGCATCTTTGTACAAGCGCGATCTCCCTGAGATGCTTAAAATACGCGGCAGGCATATAAATACACTAAGGCCCGATTGCACGAACGTCATTTTGGTTTTAAGCGAGACTTAAATATATGTTTGTCTTTATTTATTTAGAAAAAAAGATAAAGATAGATACATATTTAAGTCTCAATGATGGCTAAAATGATGTTGGTGCAATCGGGCCTAAGAGAATTGCGTATCTCTGTATCTTATGTCGACCGACGTAGCGTTACGTATACATAATCTATTTAATAATTTAATCAGACCTCTCTCTCTCGTTTAGGAATGAAATGATTGAAACTGCGGTTAACATTATACTGTATTTTCTTCAATCCAACTTCGTCTCTATACACACATCGGTTTTGAACTTATTTAAACTTTCCTTAAAACTTGCTTTTCCCCCTTCGCCCCGTTTTCGTTAAGATCACATCAAACGCGCCGCCAGCGTTGTAGCATCTTAACAAGACGTAACTTTGTTATCGCGCCATATACGTAACTTTCCTCGAATTCCGCGGAATATTGGCACTTTGCATTTATCGGGCGTGAATCTCATTTGCTCTGATCATAATTCATGAGAGGAATCCGCCTGATCGAGATCTTTTTTTTTTTTTTTTGAGCTAATGCAGAGAGGAATCCGTCTGATCGAGATCTTTTTTTTCGGAGCTAATGCAGTCGCTGGGGATAATCCTTGAATTGATATAATGCAGTTGGAAAATTGGTGGAGACGGTACGAATTTAAATGAACCACGACGAAAAACTTTCGTCGCAAATATTAATCGTTATTAAATGCCGACACTTCATCGTAATCAAAACTTTTAAAAGCTTCCTAACAATAAGATTTTTATAACACGAGATATTTCAATGCGAAATATATTCTATAAATTGACATTGTGACTTAATTTTCTTTTTTATGCAGAAAAAATACTAACTTGCAGATAATATTATCTCTCTACATTATTAAAAAATTAGATATTCTTATTAATTCACATATATTAAAAACAGGTAAATATTATTATTTCTATTAAAGTAATTTTTCAAAAAACTTTTTACATCTTTTCTTATTTATATGCATCTGCCATTTCTACTTTAAGACACGGACATGTGGGAATTCTGGGATATGACGTATGGTCTTGTAACAATAAAGTGACATAATCTGGCATTTTTCGGATATTTCCGCTTCAGATATTTCGATACTCCCGATAAATATTCCCAGTAAACATTTGCAGCGTATCACACATATCCTTACACATAATATTGTTATCTCGGTCTAAAATTTTATTATACTTCAATTAGATGTATAATGATCGCGCTAGCTGCACAAATTTGTCAAATATATAAGCAAATATCTGCTATCTAATTCATCGTTCATCGCCGTATAGCTTCCGCATATGTGGAGCGTGCTACAGACTTTAAATAAATTATGCAGGAAGCAACGTTGTGCGCATGGTTTATACAATGCTGCGGAAATATAAACTCAATCATAAAATAATAATGTACGTGCTACGAACTCGAGTCAGGATACATGTAGCTAAACGCTAAACAATTATTTTGTAAAGTGATTAAAATAGTGAGAAGCGCACTTTTATTATGCATCTAGATTAAAAATATTATATCTTCGATATTAAAAAGAATTTTTATATTTCTATTCTAAAACTTTATTCCTCCCATCGAATATGGTTATCCGATTCTGAATACGATTCGTCTCATTTATTTCATATCAATATGAAAAATGTCAACGACTCAATAGACTTTTATCGATAAATATATGTCAAAATATTGATCGCAATTTTTAAAAGAAAGTTGCCGATAAATCTTGTGTTAAGAAAAATGGAAGGTATCATTTATGTTCTTACGGGAAAGAAAAGCTGATTCGATAGTGCTTTCCATAGTGTTTGGTAAAAGTGTCACATAGCTTCACTATTGTTCGATACAAAAGCTTGTATGAAAATGCAAAGCGCTATTACGATAAGGCGTAACAAACTTGTTAGACTCCGGATCAACTGCGAAGACAAAAAAAAATAGATATATCCCGGTTACAAGTTAATTAAAGTTTGAAAAATTTATCATCTTACGGAAATAACATATTACCATTGTGAAACTTCAAAATTACACAGGTAGAGTTTTGCACAGTTTTAGATGAATTATTACGACATATACCTTGCCGCGTTCCTCCTCAATCTACGTTGATACTTGCGACATACGACGGAATACTCACATTCTCGATAATTAAAGTTTTTGAACGGATTAATTGAGACAGTGGTTAGAAAATGGGGCAAATGAGCAGAAATCTTGTTTTAGAGAAAAAAGACCATTCAAACTTCTAATCTTATTTTGGAGAAAAAGTTGGAAGCAGCTTGTAACTCTGCTAACTGTTAATAAAGTTGTACACTTACACTGCTGTTATTCACACATGTAATATACTTTTTTAGAGAGCAAGTTGTTAAGCTTTTAAATTTGTTTTTTAAATACTGCGTATACACGTTGCAGTGTATTATATATAGGTATATATAATATATATGTATATATAAAATAAATTAAACTTTAAATTTTTTGGAAGCAAATTTTCGATACCGCAAAATCACGTTAACCGTGAAATATACAGAATATCCATATTGATAAAAAAAAGATAAAAATGTGTATTAAGAGTACAATAACTGTATACAATACATAAAATGTGTGAGTTTATATAGAAGAAGTTCACTCGAGCTTAGTAGCAAAGGGCTAACTTTACTCCTAAAGGGAAATGGAGAACGAAATGATAATGGTGGAACGTGACAAAAAATTCTATTTCTGCCCTAACGGTGCTTGGCTCTGCAGTGTTTGACAGAACAATTTTGGTTTGCTCCCATTTTCGCGTACGCGTTTGTCCCTTATTGACAATAAACCTGTCAACTTATCGAGGGTCACAATATCCGTCTACCTCTCTTATCTTTCAATGAAGTCTATGGAAAAAAAATTAATAAAAGTGTCAATGTTATAAAAAAATAACGATTTACATAATTTCGAGAGTTTACAAGTTTAAAGAAAAAATACAAGTTTTTCTTTCCGAATTTTCTAAACCTTTGTGAAATTAGAGCAAATACTTCTTCTAATAAAAATAATAATTATATGTAAAAATTCTAATTTTCAGCTGCATATAGAAATAAAACAAGATTACGTAGAAAATCCATTAGAAATGATAATAATAGTAACTAAAAAAACTTTCTGTGATATTATAAACCGATTAAGGCCAATTATGATAAATAATGCGATTATTTTATATATATATATATATATATATATATATGTTCGCTAATATATGCAACTAATTGATTACTAATATGAGATTATTGTAAATGTGGTTTTAGATACGCTGACACATGTGTATATTAATTATAACTAATGTATAAACTTCATGTAATATTGTCATTTTGACGTATAATATTGTTTTAGATTTTAAATAGCAAGATCACTAAACCTCACAATCATAATTGTAGAAATTATAAAACTTGTATACTTCGTCTCTTTTGAAATACATATATTTTAAATTTACACGGCAAATCTTATGAGATAATCGTAAAAATATAACGTAATAAAAAAAATACTCCAAGTAATATTACGTTAATTTCACATTAAATGATCCAAAGAATGTATATGAAAAGCATAATTATATCATTGAACACTTCTTTATAAATATAATTATATCGCTAAAAAGATCTCGTTAGAAACAAACTTATTGAGTATAATATGTGCAATATAAGCTTTAGTGTGAAAGACAGAATTTGAAATTTTAATTCAAACGATGTTACTAAGATCCAACTTGCCAATAGAAGAAAGTAAATTCCAAACTTTTATTATGAATGCCAAAAATATAATTGTTGCCAAAAATAACTCGATATGTACAGATTCTATAATCTACATGAATATGCTATTGAATATGATATTTGATCATTAATCAATTCCGCTGTTGTTAGCCCATTAGCAATGGAAATTTTTAAAACTTTCCTTAAATTGTCGGAAATAGCTACAATGAATGAGCACATGCAATCGAGTTATTTTCTTGATGAAACATTATAGTATCAATTAAATATTCTGATATTTCTTTTCGTTTAACCATTCTCAAAAGAAAAAAAAATATCTGTAATAATATCGATCACGAAAAAAATTCTTTGAAATTATATCTTGGAATATTTAAGGCTTAATTGATATTTCAAGCGTTACATATATGTATAATAAATAATCAAAGATATTTTATTGAACGCTGAATATAATAAATTTATAAGATATTTATATTTATATTTATGATTTATATGTATATAATTCATTATAATTAATATTTAATACAATTACTGATATAATTATTTTAAAATTATATAAATTAATTTAAATTCTACGTTTCTTTGTCTCTTTAAAACTTATATAATTTTAATATATTCTATTGGTTTTAAATTTTTGTTATATTCGAAAATAATATATAAAAAATATAAAACATACAAATATGTATGTCAAAAACGTACTTTTTGTACACACATTTTTAAATACTTTTTGATATATAATTGACATGATATATAATTTAATTATATTCACTAGCGGATCCTAACGTCGATAATATAGGGGGGGGTTTAGCAAAATTATTTTATTTAATATTTTTGGTTTCATGATTAGCTTTTATTCCAGGATCAACGACGTCAATAGCTCTTTAATGTTTGTTTTTCTTTATTTATATTTTTTAAACAAATTCAGCAAAACTGTTTCTTTTAATTTCCAGGGGGGGGGGTTACCCCCCCTTCCAGGATCCGCCAGTGTATATATATATATATATATATATATATTATATAGATATAAAGAATTTCTCGCCTAATTATTTTGATGCAACGAAATTATCTCATCATTTCGTCCCATGTCTGACTTAATCTATACTTAATTCCTTGAATGCGTAATGAGTATAATTTATAGTGTATCTTATACATACATATTGTATATATTATATATATATAAAGAATTTCGCCTAATTATTTTCGTGCATGAAATTATCTCATTATTTCATCCTATGTCTGACTTAATCTATACTTAACTCCTTGAATGCGTAATGAGTATAATTTCCAGTGTATCTTATACTTTTATATATATATATATATATATATATATATATATGTATATTATATAGATATAAAGAATTTCGCCTAATTATTTTCGTGCAACGAAATTATCTCATCATTTTATCCTATGTCTGACTTAATCTAAACCTAACTCCTTGAATGCGTAATGAGTATAATTTACAGTGTATCTTATACTTTTATATATATATATTTTTTTATATATATATTATATATACATATATATATATATATATATAAAAGTATAAGATACACTGGAAATTATACTCATTACGCATTCAAGGAGTTAGGTTTAGATTAAGTCAGACATACGACGAAATAATGAGATAATTTCGTTGCATGAAAATAATTAAACGAAATTCTTTATATCTATATAATACACACACACACACACACACACACACACACACACACACACACACACACACACACACACACACATATATATAGAAAAGTATAAGATACACTGGAAATTATACTCATTACGCATTCAAGGAGTTAGATTTAGATTAAGTCAGACATACGACGAAATGATGAGATAATTTCGTTGCAGGAAAATAATTAGGCGAAATTCTTTATATCTATAATCTATATAATATATACAATATGTATGTATAAGATACACTGGAAATTATACTCATTACGCATTCAAGGAGTTAAGTATAGATTAAATCAGACATAGGAGGAAATGATGAGATAATTTCGTTGCAAGAAAATAATTAGGCGAAATTCTTTATATCTATATAATATATACAATATGTATGTATAAGATACACTGGAAATTATATTCATTAGGCATTCAAGGAATTAAGTATAGATTAAGTCAGACATAAGACGAAATGATGAGATAATTTCGTTGTACGAAAATAAGTAGGCGAAATTCTTTGTATCTAATATATATTATATAGATATAAAGAATTTCACCTAATTATTTTCGTGCAATGAAATTATCTCATCATTTCGTCCTATGTCTGACTTAATCTATACTTAACTTCTTGAATGCGTAATGAGTATAATTTACAGTGTATCTTATACTTATATATATACACTAGCGGATCCTGACGTCGATAGTTCTTTAATGTTTGTTTTTCTTTATTTATATTTTTTAAACAAATTCAGCAAAACTGTTTTAATTTGCAAGGGGGGAGGGGTTAACCCCCCCCCCGATCCGCCAGTAATTATATTTATATACTTATTATATTATTTTTAAATTTAATTATGATATTTCATACATACATTTTTTTAGAATCTATTCAAGATAATTTTCTCGGCACGTAAATATATCGCTTTGCTCTCTCAATCTACAATTTACAATAATTCAAGCGGAGAATATTGATTTGAACCTAGGTAACAAGTCTTGCATGTTGTACTATCACAAAACGAAATCCTGATTCAATATATCGTCCGAAACTTTAGGGTTGACAACTCGGCGAATTAAGCACGAAAGTCAGAAAGCGGAATTACTTTCTCGCTCGAGAGACGCGGCACGTTTCCGCAGATGTTGGGCTAGTTTGTAAAGTTGCATCGTCAAGTGATGCAGTCGGGAGGCGACCAAAACGACAAGCGGAGTTGCGAATTGCAATCGCGAATCCTCGCACGGTGCTACACTGACTCGGTTTGTGTCACCGATTAACTACGTGACACTTAGGTCCGCCCTTAAGGTTCGGCGGACAAGTTACTCGGACAATTTTCATGATCCCCCCTGATTTAATGCATCGAAACGGAATCGTCCTTTGTCCAAGTTGAATGTAGTTTCGTGCAATGTAAAGCGCAATTGTCCTGTCGTGAACAACGTATTACACATGCGTGAGATGTATATTAATATCTTCCACGTTTAATAAAGTTAACAATTCTCGTGATAATATTAATCAACATCGCGTCTCGCTGTCTCTTCAGCGAAATAAAGAAGATTAGTACATAGCGAATTTATTGCCTCCATTTTAAGTTACCAATTATGATTCCCTTTAATTATTAGCGCTGCATTTTGCTTCCGCAAACCAACACAATTATCCAGATTACTAAGAGCAATTAATTACGATACATCTCATCGCTGACACTCCGAACGCATTCAGGGCAGATCAATAGGGTACACTTCAGAGACTGATATGGTGCTGATTCGTAACACGCTATACGAGGATCTAATTGTAAGTGGACACTTTATATCGACAGCATTAGTCGAATAGAATCCCTATAGAATCCCTATAATTCACGCGAGAGATCATTTATAAGGATTATTCTGAGAATTATTCTGTAATTATTCACGCGCAAGCGTCCTCTTTTCGAGAGAAAGAGAAAATTATTCTCTTCGCAATAGACCTCGGTTGCATTAATAGAACCGATCTGTACATGATACATATAATATATACATGTATATATGTATATATAGAGTGACAAGCGATATGCGAATTCAAGAAGAAAGATTGAGTGTTGACCGTTTTCTAAATAAAACAGAATCGAAAATGTTGAGGTAAATCAGTGAGAAAACCGTAGTAAAATCTTTGCACTGCTGCGAGTCATTACGAGAATACGTTTCCAACATAACTGCGGTATCTCAAACCAATGTTTTGATTGTAATCAAAACTTTGGACACGATAATATGACGTTCACGAACCGCACAGTAATATAAACGCGTAAATATTAGTCAATGAGAGTCGAGCAATATTTCCCGCATAAAACTGTCCGATGGAGGATATTCTCGAGATTGAAGTGGCAAAAGCTTGTTTGCTTGTAATTCTATTTAAACGCTTTTCGCTCTATGAGACATGAAATGTAATCGAAACGACGTTAATGCACTATAAATTTTAGAGCAGTAGAATCATGGAAATTTATTGGCATGTTGCTCAAATAAATTGTCATTATGATCAAAATATATACCGCTAAAAATATATCGACATAAAATAATACATCGCTAAACACTGTTTGCAAATACACGGGAAAAAAATCAATGCAAAGTCGCGGAGAAATATCTGTTCAAATTTTACATTTGCGCACAAAATGAATATCTCAAGTCCAATAAAATATTTCTAATCAAATATAAAATGTCGGAGACAAAATAAAATTATCGGTATAAATTTCATCTCTATAATATTTCTCGGTGACATCGTTAATTTTCGCGCATGATATCAAACTTTTTTTTCGTAACATTCATCGAAAGATTCACGTTTACAGAACACAACATCAATAGCGACGCTATCAAACGTTTCGCGTTTTTCGTTTATTTATCGGACGGATGTCACGCCATCCTCCTTCCCCCCAGCAATGTATAAAACAAACATTTAATTTTCCTATTTCGCTTCTCGTCTATACTGTCAAACGGGACGAGGGTTTTCGCTTCGGAAATCGATAGTCCTCTATGCTATTTTCGGGTCGAATACCTCTTTCAGGTAAGATCGGGGATCAATGCATGCGAGCGAAATAAGATGCAGCAGACTGCAGGCGCCGGAAATCGCAAGCGATTTCGTGAATTTTCCTTTCCAAGAATATCTCAACAGCAAATGGAGACTCTCGAGTGGGAATCGATCACCGTGTTATTCTTTTCTTCCAGATTTATGCCGCGATGAAAAATTCTTTATTCGGGCGATGGTTTATTCGCTCCTTTCATATCGATTCGGGAAAAAAAAGGCGATGCGCGATGCTTCGCGTAGTCCGACTCGACACGGCTAACGCGGCAGTGGTTGACCTGTACTACTGCGAACCGCAAGAACCGCGTCATTTACGCGATAGCGTTGCGATGCGGACTGTCATGTCGATTGTATAAACAACGTCGTTCTGACGAAAAAATATTAGGCAAACGTTTTTTTTACTAATTCCCTCTGCTACGCGAAAAAACTCCCGTTGTACGTACAATAGTGATTCGCATTACGTGAACGTGATATCGCTTTCTGCATATTCAGTAAATTACAGAAATCACGCAGTGTCCCCGTTTTATACATTTTATGCTTCGTAAAAATATTTGCAACTGTTATATTCAGAATGTCACGACAGAATGTTATTCTTCATTATCTTGCGTGAGATTTACCTTACCCAGTCATAATAATCATATTTACCGGTTTAACGTAAAAATTGATTTAAAACGAATCATCTGATAAAATGTTGGCGAAATGCGAGCGCGACGCTGGGGATAGGAAGATATAGCGAAAACAATTTTGCATAAACACATCGATCGATGCTGGAAAGTTCCCTGAAGAATAAAGCATTCCCCGACGGAAATAAGTATCTACTATTCTTGACGTCCTTCGTTGTCCTTTCTAAAACTGCCGATGTTAAGAAATATATATCAACCTAGCAGTTGCGCAAACAAGACTTGACATACAGTTTGACATTTTAATACTTGATGTACGGCACGTGGAAAGTAAAAAATGAGCAACAAAAAATTTACTTTGCTAATATTACTTGCATAAAATAGTATTGATTGAGAAGATTTCGAAAAAAAAGATTTAACCTCAGATATAAAAAATATTATTTCTCGAAAACATATTTTTTACTTCGTATAAAAAAAAATATCAGCGTAAAATAATTTTATAATCGTATTTTATATTCAATCATAAAAAAAATATCGCGCCAAATTATATTCAAAATAATCCATATAAAAATGAAATAACGTAATAAGCATCTTTTTTAGCTTAAATTATTTCATTTGAATTATCTTCTCTTTTTCATCGAGATATTTAAATTATATAAATTTAATAAATAATAAAGTAATATAATATTACTAAAAAGTGGAATTTTTAATCTTCATCTTTTTAAAATTATTATTTTAAATGCAAATTTAGAGAGAACTTTCTTTCTATATTATTTCTATTTATTATAATTTTATTTTCTTCCTTATATAGTTACTGCCAAAGTGACACTTGTTTTTAAAAGATTCGATACACAACTATTAAAATAGTGACTAAATTAAAACAATTTTGAGTTTAATTCCAATTTCGCATGTTTATTCTTTTAACTGTTTTCTTAGAGCAAACGCTTCAGAGTAAAAGGTAGAGGTTTCTTCCACGGATTGTTTTCTTTCAATTCGATTTTGCACTTGCGAAGATAGTTTACTTTTCTCTGTACCACTCCGCAATAAGCCAAATCGAAATAATTTAGAGAAATTCAGCAAACGGATTACATTGTTTTTTCTATGAAATGTTTGACTGCGGCAACAAAATAACAAACATATAATGCATCTAATATCAATTGATACTTCCTATTTTTTAATATATTTGGTTATGCGTATATTGAGTTTTTGTGTACCTATATCATTTTCAATATTAATTGATACTTGATTAAATCACCGCTATGTCTGCGACGATTGCATCGACAATATTTCAAAAGCATATATTTGAGAGATTATCTTTTAGGCAATTTTCTTCAAATACCATTTTATTCCGTGAATATGACAAAAACATGCGAAATTTATGTCACCTGCATCCAGGGTGATCCTTGCATTTTCCTGGCGAAATTCTATTCTTTCGCGCGATGATACATTTATATCATATATCTTACAGAGAAATGTATAAAATGTGGAATTAAATTTCATAAAAGACCAGATGGTTTTGAATATTAAGATAGTGCTTCCGCATGATGCATCGACTGAAAAAAGTAGCAATTTGTATTTCATGTCGAGCGTTAACTTGCGAAAATCTATGTGAAAAATTTGCGCATATGATGTATGCGATTTCCGCGGTATCGATTGGCCTCGTAACATAAGTGTGCCCGATAAATTTCCATTTTTATGGAATTTGGGATGTATGCGAGGAAAGAGTTCTATCGCGCAGTTAGTCAAATGAGCGAAAGTTAATAGCGAGACGAGTTTATATTCGTAATTGCAAATAGATCGCTTTTTTCCATAAACGCAATCGATCGATGTGTTATTACAAAATATTGCAAAAAAATACCGCGTTATATACAATGTAAAATAAGTATTGCGAATAATAATATGTGTCTTATATCCTATCTCAATGTTTTGCTTATCATGCACCTGTATTCGCATGGATATACTTCGTCACCTTTTATGTCACACATACAGGTCGTTATACAGAGTGCATTTTATTAATTTTTTTCCCATCACATTCCAATAATTTCATAATATCGTAGCGGTAGAAAATTAATATTTTTGTTTCGTGTCACTGATAATCTAATCGAAATATATCTGCTCCACAAATGCATATTTGTAGAAAAAAACAATACATAGTTTACAATTTTTATGTGATTTATAATAAATGTACAGATATGAAATACAAAGTAAAATTGTTTTTCTTAGAACCGAGTAAAAGTAAATGGCATTTTACGAGTTGAGCATCAGAGAACAAAATCTCATTTTTTCAATCTCAAATAAATGTTAGTTTAACAAATTTAAATATATAATTTAATATATAGATTACAAAGAAATATTATTTCCTTTTCTAAAAAAGATATGTAAAGTCGATACTCGCATATATCGAAGTTTATTGTTGTCGCTTTTCTGTGATGCTCATTGGCTGTCAAGATTCGCATTGTGCGTTATAATTCGTAGCATCGAGAGTCATCGCGAGAGTTAGCAGTTTGATAGTTTGTTCAAAATAAAATTAAATATAATAATGATATTAGTTTTAAATAATATATTATAATACTTTAAACTCGATTAATATTTTTGACAGTTATCAGCTGATTTCTGTCAAAAAATATTAATCGCGGATAAAGTATTATAACATATTATTTAAAACATATAATTTTATTTTATTTTATTTTGAACAAACTATTAAACTAGTAACCCTCGCGATAACAGCCTCTTCATGCTATAAATATAACGCACAATGCGAATCGAAACAGTCAATCAGCATCGCGGAAAAGATGCAACAATACTTGCGAGAATCGACTAATAAATATACCTTTTTTGGAAAGGGATGTTATAATATTTTTTGTCAAAAAATATTAATCGCGAAGATAATATATAACATATTATTTTAAATGTTACTATTTTAATATTTTCGACATATTCTATACACCTCCATATTACCGCTATACAAATGTTATAAAATAAACTATTTTTCACTCACCGATACGTAGAATAGCGGAGTTGTAGTACACAGCACGTTGATCTGAAACAAAATATTCAAATTATATATATGCATATGTGTGTGTCGAATAAACAATGCAGTTTAGAAAAAAATGTTTTGCATACCTCACAGTTGTCCCGCTGTTGCCCGATGCCTCCCCGGGCCTCCTCCTCCTCTCTTGGTCCTTCGTAGCACTCACGACACTCACGAAAATACGAATAATTACGATTGCCCGATACTTTACACGGCACTCCTGACGCGCGACACTTTACGGCACTCCCGACACGACGCGTGAATCGCACTGTGTATCGCAATGCTACCTGTAACAAATAAAATACATACCTATATTAGTATAATCTTATTATTTCGCATTATAACATACACAATATAAATATGTAAGCTAGAATAAACAATAGATATATCCACGGATCGCAACACATTCGCGCGCGCGACAAGATTAAGTTGGGTTATGTTGCCAAAAGAGATTTTGCATCGAATTTTTCGCGAAATATGCGTTTCGAACAATTACGACTATATATTAACGTTGAAATAATGATATGCGATTGATAAATATTACAATACAAAGATTAGAAATCGTTTCTAATGATTATGCTTACTAATTAATCACAGCGGGACGCAGCTCCAACTGCCTGATACTCGCGGCGTTTCGGTAGTGGCCGAGCTATGCGCTACGAACATCGGCAACTTCATTCTAATAGCGCGCGCGCAATACTATATACATACATGACTTAATATTAATAATTAATTAAAACTCGAAGGAGATTCGTTCGAAAAGATATAGCTTTAGAAAGAAAAAATATTAATCGAGAATAAGGTATTATATAACATATTATTTACAACATATTACTATTTTATAACTTTTACCATATTATTATTATATTTTAAAATTTAATGAGCAAATTATAACGTACACAATATAAATATAAATATGTAAGCTATACTTAATTAGTAAATTTTCGCTTTATTAATATTTTTTGACAGAAATCAGCTGATTAAAGCGTTAATTTGCTAATTAATTTTTAAAATAATAATACGTTATAAAAATTAAAATAATATAATATATTTTAAATAATATGTTATAATACTTTAAACTCGATTAATATTTTTGACAGTTATCAGCTGATTTCTGTCAAAAAATATTAATCGAAAATAAGGTATTATAACATATTATTTACAACATATTACTATTTTAAGTTTTATAATATAGTTTTATTTTAAAATTTAATTAGTAAATTAACGCTTTAATCAACTGATTTCTGTAAAATAATATTAATCGAGTTTAAATAAACTTCATATTATTTTTTTAATATCATTTTTTTTAATACAAAACCAAAGAATGGCGCGCGCTTGGGTTGTTCTAGTAGATATTAAAAAGCTGCGACAAATATAATGAGATTTTCGTTAAAGAAATATTTCAAATGTTAAAACATTTTTTTCTTCAAATTTGATGCAGTGACAGTGATTCGTTCTATAATTCTTCAAGTTCCTCAAACTTTTCTGTCAATTTCGCAAATTGATAATTAACATTGTTTCGACGTGCGACATTAAAAAAGGTTCGATAAAAATGAAATAGACCACCTGTTTTCAGGACTAATGAAATCACAATAAAAAAAAGAAAATGTAAAAGAAATAATATATAATAATATTGGGGGCTGAATTCTCTCTTTTAGATTGAGAATTATGAGGGTCTCGCGAATTTACGACAAATTTGAGCGTAATGTAACGAAAAGTTGCCCGGATAGAAAAAAAGCGAGCGGAAGAAGACCGGTTGCGTTTATCCGGTTTATGCGCCCGTGAAATTCAACGTCGACGACTAATGATCCGTCTCAGCTCGGCGCCGACAATTTTATTGACAAGCGAATTTCGAAGCATGTGGCTACAAGAGGCTACGTCGAGATCGAGACATCTCCTGTTCCTGCCGTGCTTCCGCGCGATTTGAGAACATGATTTATCGTAATAATATTCTAACAATAAGGCGAATATTCTATTAATACGTGGAATACTTAGATAGAAAGTATTGACAAGTGTGATATAAAATTTTTGGTGTTAAACTTGTGTATTGTTAGAGCGATATTTCACAGGCAAAAAGATACATTTTTAAAAATGAAACACATTTTTCGAATTTTAAAATTTAACGTTATATCAAAAAGCTTTCAATAATTAAAAAAATTGCTTCTATTGATAGCAAAGTTGCTGCGTTATCCAAAAAACATAAAGATCGCTGAAAGCTTTTAACAACGCGTTAAACAATTCAATTTTATTCCTTTATAAATGTACGACAAGTGTACGACAAACTTTTTGAAAATACTTTTGAAAAAAACTTTTAAAAAGATGAAAAAAAGTTGTTTAGATATTGTACTATCCTCTTCTACCTTTTTCCAGTAATGTCATGCCAAAATATAATACTACAAAAATTGCAAAAAAACATAGACTGCTTCCAACTTTACTTTTCATCAAGTTTGTAGAGTAGTAAACTTTATTTTGATAAAATTTTGATTCTTGGATTAAATGCAAAAAAGTTTAATGCTGAACTGATAAAAAGAGAAATGAATAAGTCTTCAGCGTGATCAAAAAAACATGAAAGAAGGCAGAGAGAATTTGTAAAAGACATTTACTCTTTCAAATTGAATTAATAAAAATGTCACTAATTTAAACTATGACAAATTTTCACTGAAGAAAATGAATGTTTTACTATTTTTCAGTAAAAGCACTTAGACATTTTGTCTTACATTTCATTAATTTATGTAATATTTCATTGAAAAATCAGCTACTAATTGATTCTTCTCAGTGCGAAGAATTTCACTGTATAACATGCTCATCAGTCATAATTCCATTTAAGAGAGTACATAGAGTTATAATTAATTATAAATAATAAAAGATACATATTTCCTCAAATAAATTAATATTTCTTTTAAAGAGATGCTTTTTTCTATTTTAATTTTATACTTAAAATCTATCGAGCATATTCCATCCTGTTGAAATTTTATAAAATAAAAATATTCATAAAATTATATAAATTTTTCTCAGACAACTTGTAAAAGTTCTATCAATTTGTAATATAGACGCATGACATTGTCACTTTTCGACACCGTAATGCGAGTAATCTCACGAACATCAATCAATATAATTTTGGTGTCGACAACGGTGATACAGTTGTATTATTTTGCGGGGAATGCAATCACAACATTCCCTATTAGTCTGTGGTAGTTTCATCGAACGATTTCCCGCCGCGCGACAACGGAGAATTCGATACATTCCTCTTGACATCAATTTCCGTCATATCAAACACGCGAGATCGAGTCGTTTATATATCATTTACTGAAATATGCAGATGTCAGTAACCATTGTTCCCGATTCGATCTATGTATTTTGTATTCGAAAGTGTGGCATTAAGCCTCAATTTGACGTTCGCACCATGTCGTAATTATCAATTTCGTCAAACTTGTTGCTAAATAAAATCCTGTTTCTATATAAATATATTACGAAATTTTACTATTCCCATTTGATCTCTGCGATCAAATCCACATTGTACAAAAAAAAAGATTTACATAAACAATAAACAATAAGTATAAAATTATATAATAAATAAAAATGTATAACATTTTCATTATGTAATTTACACTTATTATATACTAATAGAAATATATAATATTTCCCCGTTATTTATTGTATAATTTTATACTTATTATATGTTCATATAATTTTATATATTTTTTATAATGTATGCAAATAAAAAATTTTATCTATGTGTTATTATCTGAAAAGAGTAAATATAGTCAATTATTGTACGTTTACTACACAAATAATATAAATTATGATATTGTTCTACACTAGATTCAAAATGTGTCGCATAATAATCGCATTGACGATTTAATGGATACGGGTTGAAACTGGAGAAAATGCATTTAATTAATTAGTGTAACGAACGCCTTTCTATAATGATTCTGTACAAATATGGGATAATATTTACGCTGCGAATTGTTAGCCAGTAAGATAATTTCGATAAATTTCATTCCCAAATATTATTATAGGATTACGAAATTAATATTAACATGTAGAATATATATTTTTGCAAAAAGTTATATAAATTATAAATGTGTCAATTATCTTGCGTATCTTATACTTCAGTTATCTTTGCGTGACCTTCGAATATAATCACTAAAGATTCACTACTTATCCAAACATAATTATATAAGTATTGATTTTCATCGACATAAACATCGACAAACATCGAATAACTACGTCGTAGTACTGACAATTTTGCGTTGAAAACGAGAAAGTACGCTTAATAGATCAAGTACTTTATAAGTTTGCCAACGAGTGCTTTTGCAATAATTAGATGCGGCCATGCAATATTTGCGTTGTGAATTGTTAGCTCTTAATTATTACGCAAGGTTGAATAGTTATGGTGGACTGTACATTGTTCATATCAAACAGCGACTATCAAATTGCTCGATATAATCGTGGACATATAAACATAACATAATGCAACGTGCTAATTGTAGTTCAAATAATGTACGTTCTATGACATAATGATTAATGAATTTGTATCTACGAGCGTAGCACCACGCTTTACATATCTGCTTCATATCGTTATCGACGTAACAATATATCAGATGGGAATGTGATTAACTCTCTTCTTATCGAAGAAATAACAAAATCTTTCCTAGCAGCAAAGTTAAAACAGAGCTCATTTTGAATAAAGTTTTATTGTTATAAGAGTTTATAAATATATATTTTATCAGTATTTTAATGTGTTTATTGTGCGATTTAAACTTATGTAAATCATTTAAATTTACTTATTTGTCTGTAAAAATATTTTTAAAATAGCATTTATATCTACTAAATTGTTCTATGAACAAGTAAAAGCTTTGATAGTAAAAGAATATTACAAGAATAATTACATCTATATATGTTGCGTTTTAAAGTTAAGAAAATTTTTTTTCTCTTAAAGAAAATATTTTTTTTCTTTTCTTTCATCAGATGTGTTCTCCAATTTACAAGTGAAAATATTAATAAATAAAAATATTTAAAAATGCCAATAAATATTCTGCAAAGTATTTCAATTCCGCGAGAGATTAATAATTTTCCCAAGTATAAGAAGACCATTACATGACTGCAAGCATGAGTGGGTCAATTTTAATAAATTCCGTCACTAATTGGCAAACTTATAAAGTTGTAATTATGGTCATCGAAAGAAGCATGATGTAAGAACTTTATTAAAGTCGTTCAATATATTCTAAAAACTAACGGAACTGATTATCATTGAAGCGTTTTTAGCCTTAGATGTCAAATTGATTTAACTGCCTGGAAGTCATTTGAATAATTCGGAAATATCTTGCACATCGAAGCGAGAATAGAAATAATTGATTGGCCGTGATCCAATCAAGATAAAAAAACTGACGTTATAGATTGATTCTAATTTGATTGTTTATCAAATTTATCTTATAATAATGGTGCTATCATCGAACAAAACGTTTCCTTCAAATTGATGTGTAAAAATTGATTTGCATTAATTATATTATATAACATTTTCCTTTCGAATAAATTATTCTGTAGCAAAAATTTTTTTGCTACAGAAACTTAATCAAAGCAAATCAATTTTTACACATCAATTTGAAGGAAACGTTTTGTTCGATGATAGCTATCATGACGCAAATTTGTAATTTGCTACATTAAATATTGTCAAAGTTGGCTGACATGAATTTCTGCTAAATTAAAAAACTCGGTTGAAATCAAATAAAATATAATTCTATAATTGATTTATACTCTCAAAATTTATAATTTATAAATTTTTGTTTGTTCGGTTTGTTAGGTTCATAATTATATATACGAATAATAAAACAAACAGAAACATTTCTAGATAATTTTATGCGATTATCATTGTTGCAAGCGCAAACAATGAGCGTTAATTAACAAATTAATATTTTATTTCAAGCAGAATACAACTTGAATCTATTAAAAATAAAAAAAGTATTTGTATAAAAAAAATTTTCGGCTCATTATGTCAGAAGAAATCCAAATAATGCTGATAAAATTAATACAATCCTTTAAACTATATTGCTTGGATTTCTTTCTTATATATTATGTGTCATTTATAATTACAATATCTATTAATTGTAGAAACGCCGTTCTACAATTAATAAAATAACAAACTCAGAATATTTCAGTAACGTTCGGATAATTGCAATTACAAGCTATTAGACGATTTATAATATCAGATAAGGAAAGCTGCAAATGCACTCATTGTGTATGCTCTCCATACGTAAAATATATTATGTGACAACGCTATATAATTACAATTATACCAGTACATTAATCTATTATCCATTTAATTCTAATTATTTAAACACATTAATTATTTAAATTGTTATTCAATAATGACTTAATAAACGAATGGCAATTGCGGTTATATTGCAAAATAAATTAACGGTCACTCAATTGGATTCAAAATTGCGCTAATTATGATAAATTTTATGTAAAGAAGTAGTAAAGAGAAAGAGAGATGCGGTACGCTTATGTACATATACGCATGCCAGAATAAATGATGATGTGGAAGGGGCCAGAATAAATGTGGCGCTTTAGAATATATTGCATTAATATGCATACATTATTTCCCATCTATGTTCTTCATCTATATGCTAGTTAGTTGTTTTAAACACACCGTTGGATTATCGACCAGCTAGGCGACCTATATCCATAGTATTATTGTTTGCCAACTTTGCGTCTTTATCGTATTCGAAGAATTGCGAGTGTAAGTTTGAGATTTAAGAGAGAATCGCAAACCGAATGTGCTACTTTAAATGTTAATGCATTCTCTTTATCGTTTTCCCGCAATTTTAGAGAAAAAAAACTCAAGTCAGACTAACTCAATAATTCAAGCTATGTAATTCTCCAACTATCTTCAGTCTTGTAGTTTTCAAACGACGCTCTACACGATATCTGATAATAAAATATTAAATTCGACACACATAAGTTTGTGACAAGTTTCTGAATATCGTAAACTTACAATATATTTCGATTAGTCAGATTTTAATTTGATATGAATATATCGGGAAATATAATCTTATATGCTAATGTCGCGTTTTGTTACACGAGTAATAAGTAAGAATCATTTTCGCGCGCAATGTATCGCGTGTAAAAACACAAATGACTTTAATTCCTACAAATTTATGAGAGAATTATAATTCCTCTCGTTAACTTTTATGTAAGAGATGTATCTCTCATAAATGTAAAATGCCGAAACATTTGCGTTTCATTAGTCTACACATTCCCATTTCAATTTTCATTGATATTATATACATATAAACGGGTTTGAACATTTTTGTGTGTATGCATTCGGATATTAATTAAAGCTTATCCATTATAAATTATAATTGACCCGACGCATGTTATTTATCGATGTGAAATAACTGCATCATATATGAGCATCTGTTACATATTCTCCATCTCGTTTTAATATTTGTTTGCGAGATTTTTATAAATGTAAACATGTTAACACGTGTCATATGTTTGGCGTTGTGCGGAATATTCGTGAAAAATGCAGAGAATATGGTGGATAAAATATCTCTCTTTAATTCTCTTAAATATAAACGCGTGGAATATGCTATCGGCAATTAAATTTTGAAATAATGAACTTATGGTATTTGAAATAATCAGGCGACTCGTATTATTCGCATTATTCAATGCACGGAGATGCGTTTGAATTATATGACGAAATACGGAAATTTGGATTATATACAGAGATCAGTTATGTATACCAACACTGCATTAAATGAGATTCGAACAAATTAGAGTTTTGCGTGTCAAAAAGAAATAATCTAAGAATGATCTTTTCAAGAGAGAAGAGAGAGAGAGAGAGAGAGAGAGAGAGAGAGAGAGAGAGAAACAGAGAATCAATAAAAATCTTTTTAATTCGCACATATGGTAAAAATCAAAGAATTAAGTGGTCTGTGACAAATCTCTGTTGGATTTTTGGAGAAAGCAAAAATTAATTTTAATTATAATTATAAAATTGTAAAAATTATAGTCTCACTTCGTAAATTTTGCGAATTGTTCATTTTCACATGTATCGTAGTAGCGTTCGTTAAAAAATATCGTAGATAGATTTTTGAACGATTATCTTGCGTAAACAGACAATCGTCCTTGTCAATTGAATAAAGTATCCTCGTAACAAGCACAATTCGCCTCCAATATATGACCCGCGTTCGATATATCGATATATCGATCATTCGTTTCGGTAAGAGTTCAGCTATCTTCCCAGGCAAGGCTCTTGAAGTCGAGCACACTCGTACCAAGAACCTATGAGTTATGCTCGATATTTGATGTTAACATGGTTGATCAAAGGGCAAATCGAATGGTCAGTAAACGTATAATCATAAATCATGCAAGATCCCTATGTGACTTCATGATGCAGTTCAACTCCAACCGCGTTTCTGTGATTGAAACTGGTAATTTAGAGTAATTTACGTAAATAAACGTTGCAGTGCGCATTATAATTTATTCGTGTGCAAACCTTATCTGATTCTAAATTATATTATTATTCTATTATTTCTCGTTCAATGAAAATAAAAAAATGTTAATTTATTTTCTGAAATAAGAGAGAAGATGAGACGGGACCTGACATATTTTTAGAATAAATATTTCATTAAAACTCATTGTAGATATCTGACAGTATCCTATTCTTAATATATTTCTCGACAATTATATCTTTATTAAATTTGCGTTAAAGCACAGGTCGCACTGTGTTATGAAATAAATTGAATTTTATACTATATATAATCGAGCTAATTTCAATATTAAATAGTTATAATTCAGTTTCTAACTAAATTTGTATTTTTATTTTATATTTCATATTTGTAAAAGATATTCTTATCGTTTTTCAAAATTTTATTTTATATAAATACCTAATTTAAATACGAAAATATTAGAAACTTCAAAAAAGATTTATCAAATTAAAGAAAGAGCGAAGTGCCAAATTATTAAATTCTAAATTATTAAATTGGGGCAATTTAAAAGCAAAAGAATAAATTAATTAAATTATTTTAATTAAATTATCTAATTCAGTATCTAATTCAATTTGTTCCAAACTTGTATATCTAGAGTTTATAAAAATATTAGAAACTTTAAAAAAGATTTATCAAATTACAAAAGTAGAGAGCAAAGTACCAAATTATAAATTCATAAACTTAACATTATACTAACTAATAAAAAATATTAAGTTATATTAATCAACGCGCGTGCATTTGTCGACAAAATTTCATATAGGCTATCAATCTCAAATATAAATCGAATAAAATAGCATGGAAAAAACTACCTTTATATGCGTAATAAAGAAAAAAAAATTTCCTTTTCTGCAAATTTTAATTTAAAAAATATCTTTCTCAAGCCTCCACTATAGCCTTCCTAAAAAAAATCAATAAAAATTAAATTTTTAAAGATTCAAACGCATTTAAATATATTTATTTGATACGAAATATACATATATGTGTAAGCAGCGCTTGCACATATGGGGTCCGGGATTTTAGAACGGTCCTGTTGTTCTCGCGTGCACATAAATGTGCGAAGAGCGGTTCGCGCGCAGACACGCAAATTGTCGTGTGAATATTCGATTTCCGGTGTTCGGCTGCCGTGCAATTTTCGGGTGCCGTGATAACGAACTCAGCTATTCGCGACTGCAACAGCAGTGAGGCGAGGAAATTTCGCGTTTAGCGCCTCTACGTGTCCTCGGATCGATCGTGCTCGATCATCATTTGTACTTCCTCGTGCCCGAGTGTACAGCGCAGTGCAAATTCGACTTGATTTTTTTGCGTGTTCTCGTTACGTGTTCGTCGCCCGCGCGTTATGACAAAAGGCGAACGTGCGCGCGTGATGGTTACAAATCAAGCCGATAAATTAAAGGATCTCGCCGCGCGCATGGTTCCACGAGCAACGTTCGATCATCCTTGATTCTTCGTGCTTCGCGACGGGAGGATGATGGATGTTGAAAGCTCAGGAGCTTCTGCAGAATGCGAATGTTCGCGAGATATTATTACTGCCCTATGGAGGTAAAATAGAAGTATGATGCATTGTTTTTGACCCCTAACGTAATAGAATGCGGTGTGTTATCTAGGTAGAGCTTGAAATCTATTTATGAATTGTTAGTATTGAGTTATAGAATTGTTATATTTAGAGATTATTATACATATATAATAGAATTGTTGTATTTAGAAATCAAATAGAATTTCGATAAATTCAGTTTTGAACACTGTGGTAGAGGATGATCAAACTTAGACTTTATAAATAGTCTCGTATGTCTCTCATAATTAGTAAATCTGTTTTTAATCTATCAAACGTTCAAAATATCTCAATGCTTATTAAAGTAACTCTTTAAAAATTAATAAGTTTTTAAAAAGTAAGCATCCTATGTTATAAAATAATTGTATTATGTTATGTTATAAGTGTGATCTCTATTTATTCATAAACAGTGGAAACATGACAATTATATGCAGTTGTATCTATAGTACAAATAAAAATTATGCTTATTAAAATTTATACAAGAGAAAAAGTATTACTATCTTATCGATAATCTGACCTCAATGCAATTAAAAAATTCCACAGATAAAATATATGAAGAAGAAAGGGAGGAAGAGAAAAAGTATATAAAGATTACGTTAATGATTAAAGCGATATTGCTTATCACTAATTGATGCATATGTGAGAGCTAATCCGCGACCTAATCTAAATAGAAGATTCTTTAATTACATTTTCAATAATGTCGGCGAGTGGGGATTAATTTTTCTTATCGCATGGACCTTCCTTATTTTATCAGATAGGCAAACTTCCTTGCAAAGGTAGAAAGGTAAACGGAAAGGAGGAAGGTCACCTGGCCATGCTAATGCCCAGTTCGTCGAGCAAATTGTAGGGTCAAAGTAGGCTAACTCGCAGAATCCTACGTAGAATATTATGCAAAGTAAAACATTGTGTCGTGATGTGGATGCGAATTTAAGTGCCCGGTCCGTACGTGCTCTCTCTTTCTCTCTCTCTCTCTTTCACATACACAAACATATACACATTCTCAGTGGTCGTTTCCGTGTGGTTTTATCATGCAAAAATCGTTTTCCTCCCATTCCGAGAGCGAGTCCGGAGTACTCGAAACTGTCGCGTCGGTTATATGTGTCGTTACAGCGTTATTGAGATTCCGATGTTTTTGCCCAATTTATCTTCCTGCACCGCCATCACTGCGGTGCAAAAAGCGGAACTGTGTAAGCCGCTTTTTCGGCAGTAATGCCCCTGGCAATATTTTATAACCGCTAATGGTTGCAACAGTAACGATATCGGAACTGTGTAACGAATTTATAATATGCAGATCTCAGGCCTCTTGCATGTGTGTTGCGTGAGATGAGCGGATTGATGCATATTGAAATATTTAAAAAGGTTTGCGGATATTTTAGGACTCGATATGTGCAAAGATCACGCCCCGACATGCGTTTTGAAGAGGAAGGATATTGATCCCGAACTAATTTTAGGAACTTGAACAGAATGTTCCTTCGAGTGAGGTCCTCCTTTTATAACCACGGATCTATAATGTTGTACGTTTTAATAAATAAGTTTAACTGCTTGGATAATTATATAATCGCCCATGTGCGCAAAATATATTAATATTACGTATATGAATATTTAAAAAAAAACAAAGAGTTTATAAAACATTTATAAATACAATAATCGTTAAATTGAAACGTAAGCGAAAAAAGGTATAAAATTATAAGTTTTATAAGTTTTATTATAATTTTCTCAAATCTCTGACTTTACATTCAATTATTAGTCACTTAATCGTTTCAAATATAAATTTCCACGGGCACAAAAAAGATCTTTATATTTGATTAATGTGATCAACGTTGTCAAGAGAATTGAGTGAATTAAATCTCTAGTATAAAATATTGAATCACATCCTTTTATTGATCCAATCTTTTACCGAAGAGAATACAATCTAGCACAATCTTAATTATCTAGATAGATTCTATAGCAGTAATTCCCAATGCCGCAACTGTTAACTGTGTGATTCGATTCATAGCAAGACATAGATTAAAGCCACTGCATAATACAAACTCACTTCGCATGGCGAATCGCGTTGTTAATATTCTCCACCCGATGCAATTTTAAAACTGTAATTTGCATTTGTTCAAGGAGTTGTTATTCGCTTATTACAAAAATACTTATAGAGATTTATAATACTTGTTGAGAGTAAGAAAATACATATGAAATATGAAATCACGAGAAATGCGTACAAACTATTTATCAAGCATCATAATACACACGCGACATATCGTATAAAATAGAGATATTTCATGATATAGTTGACGGTATCACGATCAATAATAATTTAAATCTGACTTTGTGACGTCTCGCGTGAAATCTATTACGACAACACAAGTTTCGCTAAAAGGATTTTTATTTAAACAATTTCAAATTAACTAACTCTAAGTAAGAACACAAAGCGTTGAAAGTAAGCACAAAAACTTCTTTAAACGTTACTTTTTCGCTGCGCATTCCCCTCTTTCTGCGTTCTTATATTTTATTCTTGCGGTTTTACATTCACATAGCCGCGACTCGGCCCAAGGGACAGAAATTCTTCGACTTGAAAGAAAGAGAAGTCATGCTCGTCGGAGATCTGTTTACATTTACATATATATTTTAGCGTTTATTATTGCGTCAAGATGATCCGGATATTTTCTTTCTCATTCAAAAACATATAATTAAATCATATAATTAAATTGAATTCCATTATATGTGTGTTTCATATTATTGTCCATTAAACTTGCAATATTTATGCCATATTCAAATTGTTTTCATATATAAAAATGGCTATAAAATATATATTAAATATACATACTTAAAAATAAAAATATTTATTATATAATAAAATATAAAAATACTCGGTCCAATTCATTTATAAATATAATTTCGAGTTCTATTTAATTTCTATGTAATTTAAGTAAGTAATTTTATGTAATTTAAAGCAACGTATATATTATAAAATCAGCATCATTGCATATTCTTTTCTTTTCCCGTTTTCAGTTTGCCGTAAAACTTGGTGAGACTCTATATTTCTCCGAAACTTGGAAACCAACAGGCTACTAAATAAACCACGAAGATTATATTTCAGGGATAAAGTTTTAACATAAATAAGAAAACGCAAGAAGAGAGAAGGAATAATAACGAAGATAATAACATGAGAATTTTTGGAATGGGGGATTTAGATAGCTTTAGTAAATATATCGAAGATATAATCTTTGAGATGCAGCTCGCGTCAGCATTACGTTCAACAAGAGTACGATTTTTCGTGATGCGACCTCTCACAGGTCAAGATCGATTACGGTGGACCCGAAGAAGTTGACGTTCCCACAGAAGCTTGAGAAGCAATCAGCTTCTTGCTTTCAAAGTTATCCGTGATGGGCATTCGAGGCAAGATTCATGGCGTATCCAATTCTTGCCAAAGAAACTTTTGATACCGAAAGTCAGCATAAAATAGAAATGCATTTAGACTATTTTTATATACATATATCCCTCGTGCAAAAGTCAAGATATTTAATAAATCATTTTCTTTCATTCATTCTTTTTATTAAAATATTTCTTTCTGAATCTATTTATCCCAAATTTGCTTCTAACAATTTTTACGTCTATTTAAACTATTTCTTTTGTGCGTTTCTATTTATACACATATAATACTTCTCGCGAGTAAAAAGAAAATTACCATTGATTCTAACTATAAACATAGCGGTCTGATCGATAACCTGCATATGTTTTCAAGTTGTATTTGTTCTCTTTCGTTTCATGTTCATCTGACTTATTTATTCATATTTCAAGGATTCAGAAAAGTTGTATCTATATAACGCAGATGCGCTCGCGGATCAGAATGACTCTTTGTGCCAATATTTCTCAATATATAGTATCCTATTTTTCGCATATCACGACACATTCCGTATCTCTTTTTCATCTAGAAATTTATCTTTGCTCATTTCCCGCATGCAATGCTCTTGCAATTGCCTTTTATGCGCGATTTAAATAAATTGCTGCCTTTATCTCAGCTGCTTTGTCCTCTGATGAAATAATAGACATTTATTTGTGTTGTTGCAAAAGGCAGATGCAACAAGATAATTATTAAACAAATGTATAACTTTTCCATATATATTCAATATATATAAATTTTCTGGAAGTACGAAAAAGACGCAAAATAATACAATTGAAAAATCGAACATCTGATATTTCTTTCACATAAATTCTTTTTCATTATAAAAGAGAAATATATACGAGTACATGATCAAACACATTTTCATATATTTAAAATAAAAATTATTAATTTAAAATAAGAATTATTAAAAAATTAAACAAAGTGCGATACTTTTTAAAAATTATTTAATATTCAATTATAAATCTCTTTATAACTTTACAGAAGGATAATATTTCATTAGAGTAAAGCGCGTTGAAATTCAAGAATAATTCGTTTTTATTCCCTCAGTCATAAGTCAAAAATTACTGTGATATTTCCATGAAAATGGGAAGGAATTTGCCTCAAATCACTCATAAAATCTGATGTCTCGAAGACAAAAATACACCACATATTCTTATCTTTGCTTTTATAATGAAATAAAAGGAAAATATACAAAAAAAAAGAAAAAAAGAAAAACAGAAGAAGAATAGTAAGTAATAATCTTCGGCAAAACGAGAATAACCTCGGATGAAGATTCAAGATTATTTTTATCGTCTACTCCATCCATCCATTACATTCTCTTTCACTCTTTGGCACCTTTAGGCAGTGACCATTTCTTCGGTCTATTTATTGATTTGTGCTCTTTTTCGTCACACTAAGGTGGGAAATGTATAATACTGTTTTAAAGACTCTAAAGCAATGCTGAGTGAATCTTTTTATAAACATTTTCCAATGCTTGTTGCGAACTAGCAATACTTGGAACATTCAGATGCGTTTCATCAGATTTTGCGGATTTATCTATTTTTTCTTTTCCTGTCTCTGTTTTGATTAACCCATATCTCTCATATAAAAATGTATGGCTGCTTCCTGTTCCAAATATAAATTGCCGTTTTTCTCTCCGGCTTCTATATTATTTTTTACAGCGGCTTCTGCATAAAGATCCATTGTCTTGTATTGATCCATCGTGAAAAAACGTCCTCGTTGTAAACCAATTTCAAGGGAGATTAAAGTCAAAAGGAATTCAAACTTATTTTACGAAGTCAAAGTGGGACTCTAATGTACGGTTAGATAGAAAAGGATCAATAAAACTAACTTGTGCCAAAGTTTTCGCGTCTCAATTCTCTCTGTATCGTATCACATTCCATGTACTATTCTCGGTTTATCTTCTTACAAAATACATTAAGCGACTGAATTTTCTTCCTCATCTTTATTTGAACTGAGTTAATTTTATTCTACATACATTTTAAATAAAAATTATTAAAGAAAAAAATTATATTAAATATTGATTATATATCAAATAAAAGTTATATCTATATTGTTATATTTATCGTTATCTCTATATTCAATCTAATATAATTTGCTAATAAGTGCTCCCTTCCCTCCGCGTCAAAAATATCATTATTATTGCTTTTAGATAGTAAATGATAATTAAGCGCACATGGAATAATAATCACGTTTTCGCTTTTTGATGACAATTTATTTCGCTAATGGATATTACCGAATTCGACAGGACCTTCGATTACGTTATTCGTGATAACTTTTTGAAAAGATTACAAAAATAATAAACATGCGTAATTAATACCAAATAATACTGAACGTCAACCCCCAATAAATTGTCGAATTTCCATATTTAATGCTGTTTAATTAAATGGAAGAGAAATGAGCAATGTGCAACCTATTGTTTAGGTTTTGTCGTATCTGCGGTTTACCGCGAGGTTGCTCTTAGCGTTCCCATTGAATAGAATGTTCTTTTAGCAATTTGCCTTTTTCTCTTTCTTCGGAGTCCTCTAAATTCAACGTTGTCGAGAAAGCAATAAGATTCCACGCTACCGCACTGACGTGCAATTCCAAGCAATAAAGAACCAACTTTTAGAGAAAGAAAGCTCTACTTTCCGTGTATACCCGACAACGTTTGTTGTCTAACTTTTATATTTTGTATCTATTTTAATTACTCTCGTTGTGTGCGTTGCGCATTCACATTTATTGCATTATTATTGCACACTTTAGATTACAGAAAGTTACTATTGCACGTAGCTGATGACATGACATTTCTTTCGAATGCAGAAAAATTGTTAATCAAAATTTTTCTACTATCCTCGTTTATTAATAAAATATTTCTGCGTGATTAAGTCTCAAATAAAAATATCAAAATGAAACACACTCTCGAGAATTAACCGAGAAATAAAATTTCATGAGCTACATACATATATGGTGGAGAAACTTATTTCTCTAAAGTACGTTTTATTTTTTAGAAAGATCGCTTAATATATTTTTAATAATATTAAACGCGTAAAGAGATTTTAAAATAACGGCATTTCCGTCTTACGTTCTATTAACGATAAAATAATAAATTAATATCAGCACAGTCTTTTGTTTAGATTCCGGTATCTTATTTCACTACTACGCCCACACGCTATATGACAGTACTTTACACTAACTAAGAATTTTCTTTGCCCTGTCGTCATTTATTAACGTATTTTCTCGCGTCAGGCATGTTTCTCACATGTCTGTTTTTTACACCGCAACCTTTGTTAGATGCAACATTACTCCGAAAGTAAATTCGTGCTCCCCAACAGTTACCAACTGCCCTGCAAAATACAGAGAAAAGCTTTCAAAAACACACGTCGCGATAGTTTCTGTACAGTGTTTTCATTCTATTTTATCTCCTTTCTTCTGCATTATATGAATTTGCTGCTATATGTATATCGGTGTATAATTTTTGATTCTATAATAGTTACACGTGGCAATTTAAACGAGAAAATTATATTATTTTTGATTTCATGTGTTGAGTGATCGTGATATAAGGTTTTTGAATTGTGTGTGCATTTAGAGAGAGAGAGAGAGAGAAACGGTAAAAAGCGTTCCGAGATAAAACCACGGTATTTAATTCACTTTTGTCATCGGTGTAGCGCGGTTTAGCTCTGTATCCGGCGCGCTTAAAATCGATTGAATCTTCTATTTAACCCCGGAATGAATTTAACAGGGATACCTTCGAAAATACCCAGCATATTTCACCGCTATCCGTTTCTATCGATTTTATCGCCTTTGACAATATTTGCGAACCACATCTTTGTCATACGCGCGTTGTATTTCACTGTACAACCCAGAAAAGGGGTATAGGTTCTATTTCTCCCCGGATAGTATTACCTATATGTATTGCCTTTGTACTATCGCGTACACAATGAATATTTCGTTCATGCGTACGCTTTGTGTCATAGCAATTTCCACCTCCTTTCGATTGCTTTGTCAGTCACGGCGATTGTTCCTGTCGCATTTTGCTCTTTAAATGTGCTGTTTCGTTCGTTTGATTCCTTCAGCCATCAATTATTCCTCCAGTGAATCAATTATATTATTCCTCCTTTCTGCATTACTTATGCTTCCATAACGTCACGTCATTTTTTTCTATTCCATTTATCCCGGGGATCTATACATTCGTTCTCTATATCGCACAACGACAATAAAAAGATCACACACATACAAACACATACAAACTCACATAAAAAGATACGCGCGTGGGGAAAATATATTCCGCATACTTTTATCTATTTATATATCCATTATCTACGGATCGTGCATACTTGCGGCCAACTTCTTATTCTTCGTAAATTGTAAAGTAATACTTTTCTCATGTTTCTCTCTAACCAGACGTATACTCTCTCTACTACTCCAATTGAATTTTTTGTGGTATCCTTTCGTCACCATATTCTCGGCTCCTCTTTAAATCCGGAATTGTTCCACACCTGACACAAACAGGCAAAGCGAGATGTAACGTCTTTGTGCTAGCCAAACGACCGTAGGAGCTAAGATATTGCCGGACTTTAAGGCTGTTATAGCATGAAAATTTATTTGCGGTAAAACTTTATAGTTCGCAACACGTTCTTAAACACGTCCAACATGGTTGTATTAAATTGCTTTACATATTCAAACCTCGGGTATATCTCGGGATGGATTATTGTAAAGATAAATTTTCAATAAATAGATTGCGAAAGAATTACTTCTTTTGAATTGAATTTCCGAATCCGTAAAAATATATAGAATAGACTTTCTCTGAAATGAGATTGAGTTGCAAAATGGAGAAACTAAAACTAGTGCAAGCTGCAAAGGTATGCGTGTGTGCTCAGCCATTGGTCAATTGTTCAACCAATCAATGATTGAAATTTTTACAGCGCGTTTGTGTTGTACGTCGAACGCATTGACGTTTATCAAAAAATAACAGTTTTCAATCTATTTGTAGAATAAAGGACAGATTTTATTTCGGATTGCTGAAAAACATGTGCTGGAAATGACAGTTAACCCCAATTAAGGAAAAAAAAGAGTAAATTTTGATGTTTCTCTATTAGCAACAATACTTTGCGAGATAATATTCAAAACAATCTTCAAGAAACTAAATATTTTTATCCAGTTACAAAAATACTTATTAAAAATTGCATGTTAAAATTTTGGTGAAGAGAAAATATTCAAACTTTTATCGAAAAAAAATCGTAGATAAAAGGGGAAAGTACAGTCTGATGTGGGGTATTCTATAAACGAGAAAGTGTGAATACAACACAGACCGTTGGATCAATCAAATCGTCTCATCATCACTTTCGTATCGGAGTTACTGATCGTCAATCGTTTGGAACAGAAATAAGAAACGGAGTAGAAGCGGAGTAAGTATAGTAAGCGAACGCGAGAGGGATGATGAAACGAGGAGGGGACGAAAGAGAGCGAGTCGAGGCGAGCGGGCTACGTCACAAAAATCGATAGGACAAGGGTAGAGCGTACCGGAGGGGAAAACGGAGGCGCAAAAGTTCGGCGATAAAATCACGATTGCGGTGTATATAGGGTAAAACCCGGAGCCGGACTCGCGTATCGAGCTTATCCCAGGCTGAAATCAGAAAACGCGGCTGAACGCGTTTTTTCTGTGGCCCGAACTGTAAAAACTAACGATAAGATCCCTCGACACGATCCCGTTATGAGGGTAAGAAGTACCCCAAGACGGCGCCGTCTGTTGTAAAACTCTATGCAAGGCCTAATTCTAAATAGAGTGAGGCAGAATCTCGAGAGCTAGAGCTCTTTTATAAATACGCTAAAAATTTCTCGCTTACTTTGTATTTCCATTTGATGCGGTTTTCTCTCATAAAGATAAACCGATCGACTATCCCTGCGGCAAAAAATAAATCCCTAGTCCGGTTTCAGTTTGACCTGAAAAACTTTATCAAATGAGGATATCTTAATTCTTTTAAAACTTGTTGTAAGACTGTTTGTTAGCTCTGAAACAAAGGTACATATAAACTAAGAGGTAAGAAGTGTGCACGCGAAATATTACTTGATATAGAACGCTCTTAAACACTAGCGCTCAGCTTAGAAGCTTTTTGCAAAAAAAAAAAAAAAAACATTTAAATAATTTGTTTGTATACATATATATTATGCGCTTAAAGAAATATTATCTCCAAACAACATAGTAAATAATAATATAAATAATAATATAAATATATATAATAATAAATATGTAATATAAATAATAATAAAATAAATGCAAGCCATTTCCTTACTTTATCACCGTTAAAATTAAAATCCAATGCAAAATAATATTTGCACAATAATAATTATAAAATAATAACTGCAAAATAATATTTATCATTATCAATGCAATCTAATTGCATCTTTTAAAAGAAGTGATATTATTAACGACTAAAATATTTATAGCCTAATTAATTTAAAACTAAAATCGATTCTTTCAAACATTAACGTGCCGTTTTATTACTCAGTCTTCCGCTCATCAGGGACAGTGTCGATGCAGGGGTCGAATTAACGATTCACCAGTTTCAAGGGAAGAAACGCTCTAGAGAGCGCAGAATGATTGAATGTCCTCAGGGATATTCCTGCCTCTGGCGTATTACATCTATATCCTGATGCAAGGAATACGCTGAACTTTTTCGTTTTTTTCTCGCTTTTCCCCTCCTCTCTCTTTCTCTCCTTCTCTTTCTACATATATACATATATATGTAAAATAAATTTTTATTCTTACACACTTTTACTTTCTCTATTTACTTTCGTGTATTCTTAAATTCTAGGTTCGTCGAAAAGTTTATCACATTTGCCCCAGTTGCACCATTAAATAGTGTCAATTATGAATATTCCTTTTGCTTCCATTTTGCATTTTACCATATATATAAAGACAAAAATAGACAATCTTTATTGGAAATTTCGTAATTTTGATTATATAATGGTGCAACTGGGGCAAATGTGATAAACCTTTCGACGAATTTAGAACTTGAGAATGCACAAAATTAAGTAAAGAAAGAAAACACAAAGTAAGAATAAAAATTTTATTTTTTTTTCATAAAACTGAGAACAGTATCTTTTACGCAAGACGTGTTTTCTACAGAGACAATGTAATTTAAAATTTAAACATTGTCCAAATAAATGGCTCATGCTTTGCTTTAAAAAAATATAAAATACAGCAAACTCCATGTATATTCACTTTTGTACATCCCGTCTTGTATATCACTTAATCGAAAGAAATTTTCCCCAAAAAGAAAAAGAGCAATTTCGTGAAGATAGCGATAAAATGGTATTACGTCGTTGTCCGATGATATTAAAAGCGGTGTGGAAGTTAGTTTCGCGCACCTTCGTGTACTCCTATCCCTCGTAAAACGTATACCCTCGATATTTGTCTCGCAATAAACCGTGTCCGAAAAATATCCGATATATACATACATCTAAAAATTGATTTTTATGCGAGGAAAAGAATAAAACGGTCTCTGTCCCATAAAATCAAGCGAGAAGAGAAAGTGGATCGCGCGAAATGGAAAAACCAAACGAAAATAAAATAGAACACGCGTAGAAAAAAATCAACCTTAATTGCTACGGCGAATTTTTTGTTCGCATCGGCAATTGCTTTCAATTTTTTGCAATTTCGCTCGTTTATACCTTATCGAGAGAGAGAGAGTTCAGACCGTGAGAATGCTAATTTTGTAAAATAATCATTACCCACTTCTGACTTTACTTTCGCCTCGTTACAAGCTCAAATACTTCCGTGTTTTTCTAAGGATCGCCCGACACGGGCTAGGCGGAAGGAGCAAGCGTAGCGCAAACCCAGACTAAAGTGATATAACGTGTAAGAAAATAGACGATCCTCTTCACCTTATATTTCATCATAACGTGAAGTTATATAATGAAGTACGGGAAAGTCATACTCTGACCCTGTGTGTATACACAGGGTGAAATACTTTATAATATACGTGGAAATTCCTTTATTTTGTTGGCTCATCAAAGAATAATTTAGGGAAAGGTCCTATTGTTTCATAGTGTAACCGCGTTAGTTGCGCGAAGTTAAAGTTTTGATGACGTCTCATCAATCACGAAAGATTTTAAATTGAGTGACTCATAAAAATTAAAATGTCCATTAAATGTTGCTTAGCGTCGTAATTAAACATTGAAAATTTATCAACGTCAGAGTAGTTGTTATACGTTGCTCTTGCGAGAATAAATAGTTTTAATCACACTTGGAAAGAAAGGTAATAGCGTTAAAGTAATATCGAACATTAATCTATTATCACGACTCGATATGCCAACTCTTGCGCTTCGATTTTCGCCTCCGCACAAGAAAATGAAGATGAACGATTTCATATTTTACCGCCGTTCATCATCTCAAACGTCAAACTGTGCAGCTATTAAATGTGATAGTTAAGTGACACTAAAGCTAAATGCGACAATACTTAACATCGTCTACGACGATGTAATCTTTGATTCAAAATTACATTATTTTATTAGAAATAATTTTCACTGATTTAGTCGCGTCCAAGAACATTTAAAATAAAATCAATATTAATAAAGAAAGAATAGAAGTAATTCAAAAGCGGAAAATTTAATTCATCACTTATTATTTAAAAGTTGAATAAAGCCCATGAACCAAAGATATTTTAATTTTGCAAAAATATAATTTTATATAACGTTTATTTCATTCGTTATTAATTTCATTCTGAATCTACAGTAAAATTGAAAAGACAAATATCAAAAATAAAGAACGATAGTAATTGTTTGTCATAATTTACATTTGTAATCATTTACTTCGCTAAATTTATGTAAATTTCGTCCAATGCTACAGAACTTTACACAGTCGTTGCTACTGTATAAATAAATTCAAAATCCTTTCAAGTTAATTTTATACTAATAAATTTATAGTGAAACTTAGAAATTACATTTTCACTCTTCTTGCAAAAAAAAACAATTTAAACTAAAAATAGACAGACGGAATGAATCATGAGGCAAGACTCATAACATTAGTGAGATAAGATCGAAAGATAAAAAAATTAATATACGAAACTCTAATTTTAGTAAAATTAATCAAACTAATCAAAGATAAGAGAAATATTTAACGGTCTTTCAAAAGTCTTATTCTTTGACAGATTCGAATAGATGTTTTTTCTCATGTCTCTATAAAGAATCGCGCCTCAATTTTAATGATATGGGAACGTTAGAGACATCGATGCGAGAATGCAAGGGTTATCGTGAGGCCTCGACAAAAGCGCGCATTATAAAGCGTTTGCAGCGTGTTGAAATGAAATGTGCGCCTTAATAAATCAGGTGAAATGCGATTCAGGTTCTTTGTGCATGCGGAATCGTTGGCGCGAAAGGGAATGAAAATGCCGATAAAGGAAAAGCCTGTGCATATACGCATTATATGAGCCACGGGAATACTACGGGTCTCTTCGTGAATCCATTCGACATTCGATTTCGCGAAGTAATCTCGAGTGGGCTCGTGATTTAGAGAGAAAGTCGTGACGTCGAATTCCCGTTTCCCGTTTGACTCTGGAGCTTACATGAGATACGCTCAAACTTTCCACCGTGTATACGAATAAAAGTTTCTATATTTTGAAAAATCATATCGCTTTACTTCCCGTGTTTTCTCTCACTCTCTCTCCAAAACCGTCCGCGATGACGAATTAAAAGCAACGACGATAATCGAGATTCCTGTTGGAATTCCACATGGAAATTATCTAAGAGTGTGCACTTCGTTGCGACGTACATCGCGTATATTTTTTTCAAGCTTCTTCAATACAGAATCCGCGCTAGTATGTATGTAGTTATATACATTTAATGTTATTAGCGGTATTACACGCTAAGCGTAACGGAAGAGAATAGAATCACCGATCGTATCAGCCGTATTCATGATACGACCTATTATAGCTTCGTACCACGTCCCGGTGCTTTGTCCGCCATCAAACTATATCCCGTTTATGCTTCCAACCGTGCTATGATCCAAGGATTTAGAGGCTCACCGATATATATAGCGAAGAAAATCTAGTATGATTCTCATCGGATATAACCTTTCCACCCCTTCACGTCGGTGTCAATGTGTTCTTAATATTATACATTTTGCAATATTTATTCCATTACTATATTTCGTAGTTTTAAATTTATTGCAAATATTTTGCAAAATTTTTTAATAAACTACTATACAATTGGAAAACTCTGCTGATATATATATATACGCACAATAGTAGGAGATTTTTCAGTGACAGTGATACATGGAAACCGTATTCTGAACATCATATTAAGTAGTTTCATATTATAAGTTGCGTGAAATAAATAATGCATATTTTATTCACTCGTGCATTACTATATATGCAGATTGAACCTGGCATTTTCTGTAACTTCATTTTATAAATACGGATGAAATGCCAGTTAACTGTGTGAGACTGAATTTCACTTCTTGTATTAGATTCAATTAAAACTTTGCGGAAGTTTCTTTCATATTAAGAGATAGTTATAAAGCGACGCGTATTCTTCGTAGAAAATAAGACTATAATTATAAGCATGAAGTCTGGTAAATACTTGAGATGGAAATACGTATTTGCCAAATGATATTCCAAAGCAGTCCCGTTCGTCGGAAATGCAGATATTTGCAAATGCATTTTCTTTTAAACTTCGTTTTGCTTTTACTTTTCTTGAAATAATTTTTCTAATAAGTTTGACTAACATTTTCATACACATACACAAATGGCATAAAATAACTTCTAAGAAAGCTCTTATTTTTTTTAAATGAAATAAAAAATGCATTTGTATAAAAATATAAATTTGTAAAAAAAAAACAATATGTAAATATATAATCATAATTATTTGGATCTTTATAAAGTTTTTTTGCAAAAAACATTTTATTCAATTTAATATTTCTATAAGTGCAGTATTTATGCTTCAATAGCACTGTAACCATCTCGCAGCGCTTTTATTTTTCTTTAACCGATGCTGATGTTCTCCTCAAATGCATCAACCCTCTATATTCTGAGTCGTAACATTAATCGCTTAGACATGCTGTTGCTTTAACGAGCACGTCTCTCCTTCTAGAGTGTGCGGTAGCAATAACTACAACTATAACACTTTTGAATGTAAAACCGCAGTTTCGTATAAGATGATTAAATAGAACGATTTAATCTCTGCGCAGAGGCAGAGCTACATTTTCAATCCATATAAAAAAATAAACATATTTAACCTCTTTAATTAAGAGCTTTAGAAAAAAAATCTCTGATATTTTTTATATTTTTAAATATATAAGTGCATCAAGATTGTTCAAATATACGTATTTGTTCTATCTTTATACTTGACTTATTGCGAAACTATATTTAATATGAAAGAAATAATTTATCGTAACAATTATCATATATTTTGTATTCTCTTCAGTTTCTCTATCTTCTAAATATCTTCTAACAGCATGTAATATATTGCATAGTAAGATATTAAGCATTGTGGGATTAAAAAAATATTATATATTGTATTTAAGTCATAATCTTATAAGAGAATGGAGAGAAACATTAAAGCACTTTTCTGAATTTAAGATTAAAATACAAAATACAGCGAAATGAAGGACGATTTTCCATTGTACATAACTATAAAGTAAAGCGCAGCTGGTTTTATCCGCGCGTCGAAAAAGATATTTGTTGAAAACTAGGCAATACATTACTACTTCCTCGTTTCAATGCGATTTATCCGATTCGCAGTCTCTTATAAATTCTTCGAGTCCCACGGGAATCGAAAAATCGAGAGCTGCATCGGATCTGCCCTGTTCGCCAAAATCGCATTACCTCACGTCGCTCGCGTGATTTTCCCGGCTGAAGGAAACCCGGAGGACCTACTACTACTACCACTATTCATGTACATTTTCGCGTTACATGTAACATGTTGCTCAAAAACTGCTATGTAAGATAACAAGTTCTTGTTCCACTATGAAGTTGTTGAATACATGCACGTAGTGAAACGTTTTTTATATATATGCATGAAAAGATAAAAGAGTGCAAAATAAATTGCAATAAAAAAATAAAATTAAAAAAATATATGTATATTTTTATATGATACATAATTCAACATTTTACATGCGATTATGCAGTTTTGTTTTCTTTTAATATTTTTTATCTCTCATCGTAGAATAAGAGAAAAATAGATTTTTGCATTTTTACATTTTATAAAAATAACATTAAAGCGAATTATATCAAATTTATTGTTGACAGAAAAACATTTCGAATTGATGTAAAATATGTTAAAATAATAAAGAATATAAATATACATTATATATATATATATAAAATACATTAAGAATTTCATTTCTACTAATAAAATCCAAAACATAAAAATATTTATGATTTATCCAGTAAATTTTTACACTTCTACATATGTAGAATATAAAAGAATCACGTATGTCTCATAAAATAATTTTTCTTACACGTTTTATAAGTCTTATATTTTAAAAGGAATACGCATAAATGAAGAATCGTATAAAAAAAATCAAAACTAAATTGTTACTGACTCTTTTAGGTCAGTTTTGTCCGAAATATTAAACTAAACTTCGCGTAGGCGAACAGTATATCAAAAAGATCGCGTAATATGACACAGGTAAGACGCGCTATTGATTTGCTCTGATCAAAATTCCCTATGAAATCGAGAACTGCGTCCTATTACGCGATCTTTTTGATATGCTGTCCGTCTACACGAACACACTTAGCCCCGATGGGGCGCATTTAGTATCCCCAGAATGAAATTTCTATGATGGATCTGAGATCGCTAGAGAATATATGTATACCCGGCGCTATTTTGCTGCCATGAATCTCCGAGGGATAAATGTCATTTTCCTCCGTAAATTCTTGTTATAGAATAAAGATAATAATCTCATCACAACGAAACACGGATTTTTAATACTTGCGATATAGCATCGCCGAAACAATTATGCAGATGTCTTTGGATAAATTTCCTTTTACTCTCCTCTCGCCTTACGTCGAACGAATCTCAGAACGCAGTCTCTCTTGATATTCGCGAAAAGACTTTTCTCCGCGTAACCTGCAGTAGCAAAGCCGACTTATCTTGCATTTCCATGAGCTGTCTTTAAAGCGTAAAATTAAATAAAGTTGCTAAGACCAATCATACCCGCGATTTTCTGCAACTTTCTCGCAAAGACTGAAATCCGCGAAATAACTTTTCCTCAGATAAGTACTGAGCAATGTAAATGTATTTTGAAATTATTGAATCTCTTAGATTTTTATAAGAGTATCAGACTGCTTTTAATTTATTAATGTCAGTTATTCGCGCAAATATATATATAGAATGGTTTGAGAGATAATATAATTATTTGAAAGCGCATTTATTTAATATCGGACAAAAATTACGGAATTTTGTCGCTGTAAGATATGTCGATATTCAAGAATATCAAATACTGATGATGTACATATGTCTTTTTTGCAAATTTTGTAGAGTTTTTGTGTCATGTCAAAAATAGGTCCGCATATACCTTTTTTTAACTCAATCGATAGTCGAGAACAGACCATACTTGGAACAGGCAACACATGTTATTCAATATTACCGTCCAGATTTATTTGCACGGGCGAATGTTCCTCCCTTTACAGTCGAGGTCAGCGCGAGATCGTTCGTGTGATTTTTGTATGCATCCTATCTGAACCACGTACTTACTACTAGAAGCTCCAAGGCTGACCCCATACCCTCTGTAAAAGCTGACTCCTTCGGATCCAACTGCCGTTTCAGCGAGCACGTTTTTCTATCGGTACGTGATGGTACTGACGATCTCGCGGAGAGCGCAAAGAACGAATACGAGGGCGAAAGGTTACGGTGCTACAGGTGTGCCGTACATCTCGTTTCAGTGTACCCCTTTATAGTAAAACGGTAGTATCACCCCCATTGTAAAAACGTCGAATCCGAAGTCTTCTCGACCATCAAACCCGCAGTCTGATTGTTACAAATTACCTCTAAACCCGCACCAACCCTTTGCCTTTTCCAAAGTGATCATTCCTAACCGATAAAGATTTTTAGAATCCATTTCGTGCGTATATTCTATGATTTTATTCGATCGAAATCGAGTATTTTATTGGTCTAATATCGCGCATTTTACATATATTGATCTTTGCCAATATATTGTCGTATATATAATTTTGTAAATCTTTTTGTTAATATATCCATCATCTTTTGTATATTTTTATTTAAATATAAATGCATATAAGTCATCAATATGTTAATTAATTAATTAAAAAAAGAGATTATCAATTTACCTAGAAATAGGTAAAAGTTCTTTGTATAATATTCATCTTGTAATGAGATCTTCATGCAGTCCGTATACAATGTGTGTTATACAGAAATAAAATTTACATGTTTAAAATTCTTATTATTTCTTCTTTAATTATATAGACACACATACATATATACATATATATAGTATTTTTATGTTCATTATTTTTTACTCATTTCTTGCATTATACAAAGATATAAGAAGTACATCTGATTCATAATTAAAATAATTAATTTAAAGCTCTATAAAAATAATTAATTTAAAGAGAAATAACAAATGACTCTCTCAAATTAAAACATTAGTATTATATTGGCAATTTAAAGCTCTGTAAAAATAATTAATTTAAAGCTCTGAATTAGAAAGAGAGTGAGAGAAAGATTTACAAGAAGAAAATATCATTGATCATTGATAACTCAAATTTTCTAAATATACTGATTGAAATACCACTGTACCAAAATATATTTGAGTTGTAGTTCACAATTTTATAAAATAAATCGCGTAGTTGCTTTTGTTCCGTTGTTGGTGCGACATTATTTACAGCGAATAATGTGCAGTAATAATTTCACATGTATGTACCAATATACGTTGTGCTTGCACGGGACGGAAGCTACATTTGGAGTGCGCCTATATTCGAGACATTTATCAGATTTCCCGCTTTTACATCACATTCACATGCTCGCAGCAATTAGAGTGTAAATGCGCATAACAGAAATATTAAGTAAATATTTTTGTTTTCGGAAAAAAATATATATATGCACATACAAATTATAATATAATATGTTATTATATTATAATTTGTATGTGCATATATATATTTTTTTCCGAAAACAAAAATATTTACTTAATATTTCTGTTATGCGCATTTACACTCTATATTATAGTATAAATTATAATATAATATATCTGTATCTTTTAAGAATGTCTATTTCGTAAAGAACGTAAAATTCGTGAGAAAAAATAATATTCATGTTGTGCGTGGGAAATTAAAGTGCGCCCCTGAATTGAATTTGCTTATTCGCGAGACTTCAAAAGTGGAATCAATCGACAAGGAGAGCGTTCTTTAAACTCTCATAGATTCTTTGCTTTGGTCTCAATATTCTGATGCAAAAATGGGTCGAGAGTTTCAGTATATTTTTACCGCGATACATATGTGACGTCTGAATAATTAGAATCGTGACGTTCAACGCGTAAAAACGTAACAAGAAATTCCACGCTAAGTACATAGAAAAAATATTATAGTAAAAATTACAATATAATTTTTATAATCACGAAATATACTAACGTGTAAAAAAATTTTAATTAAAGAATATTTTTATTCAATAATATGATATACGTATTATATATGTTACAAAGAATATTATAATGTAGGGTACAAACAAATGCATAATCATTAATAAACAGTAAAACAAATGCTTAACTTACAATTTTTATAGTAATAAATATTCTAATGTTATATTTTAACTTTATAATAAATGCTGTAAAAGGATATTTTCATTTTTTTATATAGTTTATACTGTAAAATTTTCTCTTTGTATTGAAGTGTAAACGAGATAATATATAAAGCGCTAGAGATGTAAAAGTAGATTTGAATTACGATATGTTTTATCTGCAGAAATAAAGTATAATTCTATATAAATAGTATACGCGTTGGTCTTTCCGGAAAGAAAATATTCCAATTATAGCATAATATTCATGCATAATTTTTATTTCCTGATATAACTAATTTTGTGCGCGTGAAATGTATATATTTACTATTGGTAACAAATTGGAAATTGAATTGGTAACAAATTGGGAATTAGTCTTTCATTACGTATTTTCTTTTTAGAAAAGGGGGAGCAATAGAAATATATTTATAAAATATATATTAATCAAAGGGGAATATGTAATATATATAATAAAAACCAAAAAAAAAAGAATTTAACGTTCGAAAATAAGATGTGTTGCATAAGAAAATCTATTTTCAGCGAAGAAACAATGTATCAATGGCAATTCTTATAGAATGAGAACGTTCTATTTCGTAAGAGATTGCATTTACAAGATCCATCAATATCTACTTTTACCATACTCTACTTTACTTAACAATTCGAAATAGGACATTGACACCTCGGGCAGAAATAAAGCATCTGCGCTTTCACATTTGTCGATCTCGGTTCACGCAACACAATTTCCTCGCTTTTGCGGGCGAGGGATTAAACATCCATCGTCGGGATTAAAACATCGTTGGCGTGTTCAAAGCCAAATGTCAGTTTAAAATCAAGCCAAGCTCGGAAAGCATAATTGGGAAAACCAAGATCGTTGTTAACACAAACGTCACGTCGTTTACCAAAAATTTGCACATCCACTTATAGTCGCTTCGACAAATATTTGCAGGGATAACTTTAATGCGGGGCACTCGCGCGAGTTTCTTACCTTTTCTACATCAGCTTTCTATTCTACATTATATTTTTCCAACGATACATTTTTATTTATCTTTTGATGTTTTCTTGCGAAAGATACCTGTGATACGCTTGCCTTGAATTTATTTTAGAGAAAAATATATGTCTCTATATATAAATATTCCATTCAATTTGTAAATGTTCATTAAAATGTATAAAATAATTAATATTTCTTGATAATTTCTTTTCAAAAAATTGATAATGTTACGTGATTATGATTCGTTTTCCATAATTACGCACGGATTTTAATGTTCGAAATTTTAAGATCTAAAAACGGTAGAAAATTGACATATCTACGTCACTATGTTTCGTACGTAAAACATGCCCCGTATGATATTTCTCTGTCCCTAAACATGCGAAATTGTGTTCTCGATTATGCGGCGGCATGCAATTTACATCATATTGCGCCTCGCGCGAAACTATAATTGCGTGGACTAGAGCGAGTACAGCGAGGGTTCATCACCATGAAACACTGAATCCCGCCAATAATAATCAGCCGAAGCGAACCTCGGCGAGAACAGCTATGCCCCGCCAATCTATTTAATTGAAATTGCATGTACATTACTCGTCGTCAGGAAATCTCCGCACTCCAGTATTTGTGCTGAAATCAGTGTCGGCACTTGTACGAGTAACACTTTCGATATGCTCTAGCAAATCAACAATTGACGCATCTCTATAAATTTTAAAGAACTTCTTTCTTCTCTTATATTAATGCAATAATTATGACTAATAATATTTTTTGTATTTTTTTTTACTTGTGATTCTTACCGCCTATTAGTGAAAATGAATTCTAATAATTCCACTCTTTATTATCTATTTTTTTATCACGTGTAAAACACGCGAAAATACATTACTTCTTTAAATAAAATTTAAATATGCGTAAATATGTAAACAATATAAAATGCAAATTGTTATGAAAAGTTTGAAGACCTTTTTATTAATCGGAGAAATTGTCAAGATCAGAATTGCATATTTAAAACAAAAAAAAATTCTTGTTTTAAAACAAAAACGCGATTATGACAATATGTATTTAAATTTAAACAATCAATGTAAGTATTGATGAGAATTTTCACAAATATGACATCCAATAATAAAAATGTTTTTTCGATAAATCAAATATTTAAAATTAAAAATAACTGTAAATTAAAAGTAAATATAAAATTATGTAGAAATATTTCCCATATATAACATATTCATGAAAATATTCTTTCATATTTTGAAATAGCTATTTCAAAATATTTCTTCCAATCTCAACTTTATAAAATATTTCTCGCTACAATTTGAGGTCATATTGCGTTTCTTTTTATCGCGCGAGCTTTTAATTGGCGTTCCAGAATAATGCGCGTTATATTGTTGTATTGTACATTTATTGATTCCATTTCTGCAATCTTTTTCATTGCAGGTACGTACCGTACAGAATGTAAGCTCAACTGGCAGTATTCCATTAAACGAGAAACGCCCGTAACATCCGGTGAGTAAATATTTCGCTAGTGATAAAATAATACGCGAGCGCAAATATGAATGAGACAAACACGTTATCGTGATATACAATGTAGTGTGCTTTGCTTTGCTTTAAATATTTGAAAAATTACAAATATAATATATAGAGAAACAATGATTTAAAAGTTCATTATAATATTTTAGTGAAATAACGCTTTGTAAACTATATAAAAATTTTTGTAAGATTAGACGGATCAAAGATTTAAGTTTTTATTTTCGATTTATTTTAGATTTTGTAAATATAATAACAAAAAAATTTCTCTCTTTACGATTAAATATAATTGATTACGTTTCATTACGTTTCGTGCATTTAATCTATTTTTTAGCGTTGTGTTACAAGTTTGTTAGAAAAATTATATTAAGCCACAATTTTTTAATTTTACAATTTTTTAAATATACTGCCATAGATGTATGTGCGCGCGTTTTTATCTTTAAAAATATCAATTTTATCAAAAATGCAAAAATGTAATTCTGATTTTATCAAGAAAGAAGAAATAAAAAAAAGAATCTTCAAAATTTTTAAAACAATAAAGCCGTTCTTATAAATTATTTTACATCATTACACTAAATCTAATTTAAAAATAGCAACATATAAACGTATTCCCCAACGCATGTTTTATCCATGATGAAAAAAATTACGGTACAATGCGTGACAAAGGGCGCGGTTTCTCTGTCATAAGTTTTGTGTTAATAAAGAGTTCGCGAAATAATTAGCGGAAATGTAACTGGATCATTGCAAAAGGCAAACTGCGTTAACACATTGCACTTTTGATGTAAGTAAATACAAGGAAAATAAAACTGTATACGAATCACCTATATGCCATTATTTGCATCCTAATCAAATATTTGTTCAGCACTCGCGATAATTCAAGCTAGAAGCGTACAATGTAAAGTATACTTTCTATTATGCACATACGTGCTTCTTTATCCTTTTCTTCCTTTGCTTCCCTTTATCGTCGTCTTTATCAAGAATACGGTTTGAAGAGTTAGCAAAATACGACTACGTAATAAGAATAGTCAAAGGTATCGGTCCGGCGAACTAGAAAATAAAATCCTCACGGAATCGTCTAGAGTGACGTTCTGCGCACGTATTTTTTCGTTGGCAGACAAATGGAGTTTCATGGTCGAGGAACTTGAGAGACATAAAGTGAAATTGTCAGAGAGACAAAAAAATCTGTATACAAACAGTGTTCATAATTTATCTGCAGAAAATTTTAGACGATTAAGTTTAATGCGATTTAAAGGCAATATCTTCTTTTTTCTATCGTGCACTTAACTTGCAGCAACTAATAGAGACTACTTGTAAAAAAAAAAGATGAGAACGATACTTAAAACACTTTTAAGATACGATAAAACCAGAGCGACACGATTTTATAGAGTTTTATGACACATAAGTGAATGTCATTATAATCGGAGTAAAACGAGAAATAAAGAAAATTACTGAACTTTGCTAATTATTTTAATTCTCAAACTTTTGCAATTTTTTGCATCGTTTTAAAATTGTTTTACCCTCAATTATTCTATTAATATCTTTAACAATAAACTATTAATATCTTTAACAATAAACAATATTTTATTGTACTTATTTTGATAATTTTCAAATAATGATCAAAACATTTAATTCAATTTCTTTGTATTTCTATACATATAAGTTTAAAATTGCATTGGGGGGGCTTCTGCAATAACTAAATAATTTAATTCAAAAGAGTAATAAACGCAAATTTATAATGTAACTTTTTTGATAAAAGCGGTGCTTAATGAATCGTAAAAACCATAGTTGAAATGCATATTTTAGAATTGCAATAAGAACGAGAATGTCCAAAGACAACGAAAGCGCGATTGCATGCATATGTATACATGTACATATATTAAACCAGTGCTTGTGATGCAAACGCTATTTACGTAAAAGATTTATAGACACAAATACACATACATTACTGCAATTCTCTTATTTATACATGTCGCTTTGGAAAAAATTCAATTTTGCGTGCTAACACCCGAGAGGAATTTTTTTTGCGGTGATATTAAATATAAAAAAAAAAAAAATCAAGCGAAATTCTTTCGCAATCCGATATTGGAAATTTTATATGAAATCGAATATTTTTTCGCCTCGTATTTTTTTCCTTGTACATAGATTTGGGTAATTATGAAAAATTATTTATCGCGCATTAATTATGTATCGGATGAAATATTATACGTTATGCATACATGGAAAGCACGATAAATCACCTGTCTGTGAAACTGCGTTCATTGCAAAATGCACTGGGGATAGATCTTGTACATTCAAAGCATGTAACGTGATTTCACGTTAAACGCCCTGTTAATTAATTAACGTTGATCGAACTGAGAGGAATTACCGTGGAACATTGAACACGTGTACTTTGATATGCCGAATCGGCAGACGATACGATGCCTGTCATACGTAATGAATTAAATTTTAGAAATAATCATCGGAAGCGCGTTTGTGGCGCTCGGTCGAGCGTCAGTTGCTCAGATTTTATTACAATTACGTCTGTCCGCATAAATCCGTCGTAGTATACGCGAGTGCAACTCTTTGATTTTGCCCCGGCTCTCCCAAGTGTATATACCCAAACTGACGCGGAATATATTTCACAGAGTTGGAGTTCTGCAATATGTATATGCGGTTAAAATTAATGGATGAACAGCGTGTTCTGCAAAGATCGGATTGCTGAGAGGAATCTAAACGCGAAATAGTCTTTTGTGATTATTTGTTGATGTTTCTATGTTGATCGTTTCTATAAATTGTGAACCATTTTCCTCACTCGTAACGATTTATAAAAAAGTTGTCTAAAAATATCTTCAGTAAAAAAATTATTTTTCAAAAATCAAAAAACACCTGATAAATGAGAAATGTTAGATATCTGTATTTCTTTTTTAATTTTTCATCATCGATTTTATATCATCATCAATTTTAAAATTTTGATGTCTCTCTCTAATTGCAATAGAAAAAATAATAAAGATAATAAGAATTTCTTTGCTGCGCGATTAAGATAAATAAATATTGATTTATAATAATTTCTTTTTCCATATAATCTCCTAATGTTACTGATGGTACAAGCTTTATTATTTTTAAAAAATTATTTTAAAAAATATTTTATATAAACTCACGCGTTGCGTATTCATTGCATATGTTCATAGAAATATTTGCATTGTTTTTTGATGTATTACGTGTTACATAAATATCACAGGTCATGCTGTATGTAGGTGTTACAAAGTGCACTTTACAAAGTACTACCTACAAAATATTTCAAGTTGTAGGAAGCAGTTCTTTCCGCCCGGGATGCTCGTGAGTAGCGCTACGTTTCTTGCAGGACAATATATCGCGAAAAATCGAATCTTTCTTTTGCGGAGTCATATTGTTCGTTGAGATATCACGCGGGAGATTCAACGTTTCAGACATATTCTACAAAAATTTTTCAATTCTTCTATGTGCTTTTGCAATCAAATCAATTTATCGTGCTATACACTATACATATATTGACGTCATCGAGAGCAGATACAGCTTCATGCAATAGGAAAAGAATTAAACACGCATATCGACTTATTCATGTAGAGTGATTGGATTGAAAATTTAATACACAATTTTGCGCGTTCGACCATCCCGCGTAAAAAATATGTCAAAAATTAAATTGATTGCCTCATGAAGATCTGGGCATGTGATGCTGCAGGCTATCTATAAGTAAACCTTATACGATTATTTAATAAATAATGTAATTATAATTGACATTTAATTAAAGCCTGTATATAGCTGTATTTTATGCATAATTATCGATAATTATTTCGTTATATTAAATCGGATGCATATTCGTAAAATGTGTTTTACATCGTAAAAGAAATAACTCTTAATATAGATCTACTTTTATTTAGTCACAATTTTTACATTCTTTACTGAAAAATATTTTCTATTTTCTCTCATCTTCAAAATTATGAAACTATACTTTATCTATGTTAGATAGTTACTAGCTATAGCAATAACATTTCAGTATAAATCAATAATCTGTTAGAGACTAGAAATTATTTTGTAAAAAATTATATACGATAAACAGGGAACTTTATAGTTTATCGTTTTACATCTATGAGATTAAAGGAACTTTTGATCTTGAGCTAACGTATTTATCGTCAGTGGCAAACTAAGTATATAGGACCATCGATCGAGAAGAAAGCCCTTTAATTCTATTTATCTTTAATCCATTTAATCAATTCTCTTTTTCTCCGTTCGGGCATTTTACGTTCTCTCTCAAACTATTGGCGCAACGAGCTGTATTTTGCGGTAATATTTACTCAAAATGGATCCGGAACAAGCTCATTAAACAGGCGCATTATTGCCAGATTACTATAGTGCATGTACGACGGCGTGGCAGTCAATTTTAGACTAATTAGGACACAGTATGAGTCTTACTCCGAACCGACGGTGTAGAGATGGATTAACATAAATCCAAGATGGTAATTGAAATTACCGGAATGTTCTACCATCAAGTGAGGACCTAAATATGATTGCGCTAATGTTACACGAAGTTTTATGTAAAACGTATGAAAAAAAAAATCGAGATTACACATATATCTGCGATTTATTATAAATTTATGTATATAATTTGTAATTTCTGCAACGCATTGATTTACCGTACATTTGCTACAAATTAAAATGTACTGTGGTAATAAAATTGTGGGAAATATATTTAATCGTGTTTATAAAAGAAATCTGAAGAGTAAATAAGCGCAAGATAATAAACGATAATAATGTTTGAATATGCAGAGTTGCACGGCAGAGATTCAGCCTTCAAAGGAAAGGGTCGTCGTAGTTTCCTTTCGAATAACGCAATTGCGAAGGTACTTTCATCTTCCTTAATTTGGGGAAATATTTTAATCGCTTCTATACAAAGAAAGATAAATATTCGCGCAAACGGAAACGGTCTCTATTTAAGAGCCTTTAATCGCACAATTATGTACATAATGTCAAATAGTCGTTCTTGTTAACAGAAATATTTAATATTATCACGTCTTACTGAATATTCTGCTTTTTTAGAACATGAATTTTTCAGGTTCTAATATATAAACCAGCTATGTGAACCTAGCACCCGACTTTTTAAAAATTAATTTTTTAAAACGGAAAATGATAGCATTTCGTTTGTAGTTGTTTGTAGTAACAATAATTTCGTTTGTAGTTTTATCAATTAATAAATAAAACAAATTTTTTAAATGACTCGCACTCGACATTGTGATATCGCAAATCCGCTTGCGCAGTCTTCTTTAGAATCGTTTGTAGTTGTTTGTAGTGATTTTCTTTTCGTTTGTAGTTGAGCGGTTCAAAAGTTATAAAGAATTTGTTTATAACTTTTGAACCGCTCAACTACAAACGAAAAAAAAATCACTACAAACAACTACAAACGATTCTAAAGAAGACTGCGCAAGCGGATTTGCGATATCTTTAAAATTAACAAATTTACCTCTTGGACGAATAAACAATTGTTTATAACTTTTAAACCGCTCAACTACAAACGAAAGGAAAATCAGTACAAACAACTACAAACGATTCTAAAGAAGACTGGGCAAGCGGATTTTAAAAATCTTAAAAATTGACAAAGTTAGCTCTTGGACGAATAAACAATTGTTTATAACTTTTGAACCGCTCAACAACAAATGAAAGAAAAATCACTACAAACAACTACAAACGATTCTAAAGAAGACTGCGCAAACGGATTTGCGATATCTTTAAAATTAACAAATTTACTTCTTGAACGAATAAACAATTGTTTATAACTTTTGAACCGCTCAATTACAAACAAAAGGAAAATCACTACAAAACTACAAACGATTCTAAAAAAGACTGCGCAAGCGGATTTGCAATATCACAATGTCGGATGCGAATCATTTAAAAAATTTTTTTTATTTATTAATTGATAAAACTACAAACGAAATTATTGTTACTACAAACAACAACAAACGAAATGCTATCATTTTCCGTTTTAAAAAATTAATTTTTAAAAAGTCGGGTACTAGGTTCACATAGCTCGTCGTGTGCGAATAATATTTTATTACTTTATCAATAGAATTTATTATTTAAATATTCGTAAATAAAATTTTAAAAAAATTGTAAAAAATGATAACATTATTTATGCTATTATCGCGATATTCGTCAAAATTATTCGAACGAGGAATAAAAGCATGCAGGGATGAAAAGAGTTCGGACGCGTTACTATTGTCGCTTATATCGGACGGATAATCACTGAAATCGGCTGACCAGTGCTACTTTCTATCCCTGATTAATCGCCAGACTCGGAAAAAATCACTTTCTCATTATTATTGCATATGTACATTATATTGCATATTATATGCGAGTATAATATGACTCATTTGTTAAATAATTTTGTCGAAACGCTCATATATACATGATGTTATATGATATAAAACTTTCTGTTTTTTTTTCCCCGATTTAAAATATCAAACGGTAAGAGTTTTATACGTCGTGTGAGCTATGTGAATCTAGCACTCGACTTTTTAAAAATTAATTTTTTAAAACGGAAAATGATAGCATTTCGTTTGTAGTTGTTTGCAGTAACAATAATTTCGTTTGTAGTTTTATCAATTAAATAAAAAAAATGTTTTTAATGACTCGCACCCGACATTGTGATATCGCAAATCCGCTTGCGCAGTATTTTTTAGAATCGTTTGTAGTAGTTTGTAGTGATTTTCCTTTCGTTTGTAGTTGAGCGGTTCAAAAGTTATAAACAATTGTTTATTCGTCCAAGAGCTAACTTTGTCAATTTTTAAGATTTTTCAAATCCGCTTGCGCAGTCTTCTTTAGAATCGTTTGTAGTTGTTTGTAGTGATTTTCCTTTCGTTTGTAGTTGAGCGGTTCAAAAGTTATAAACAATTTGTTCATAACTTATGAACCGCACAACTACAAACGAAAGGAAAATCACTACAAACAACTGCAAACGATTCTAAAAAAAACTGCGCAAGCGAATTTGCGATATCTTTAAAACTAACAAATTTATCTCTTGGACGAATAAACAATTGTTTATAACTTTTGAACCGCTCAACTACAAACGAAAGGAAAAAGGAAAATCACTACAAACAACTACAAACGATTCTAAAGAAGACTGCGCAAGCGGATTTGCGATATCACAATGTCGGGTGCGAGTCATTTAAAAAATTTTTTTATTTATTAATTGATAAAACTACAAACGAAATTATTGTTACTACAAACAACTACAAACGAAATGCTATCATTTTCCGTTTTAAAAAATTAATTTTTAAAAAGTCGGGTACTAGGTTCACATAGCTCGTCGTGTGCGAATAATATTTTATTACTTTATCAATAGAATTCATTATTTAAATATTTGTAAATAAAATTTTAAAAAAATTGTTGTAAAAAATGATAACATTATTTATGCTATTATCGCGATATTCGTCAAAATTATTCGAACGAGGAATAAAAGCATGCAGGGATGAAAAGAGTTCGGACGCGTTACTATTGTCGCTTATATCGGACGGATAATCACTGAAATCGGCTGACCAGTGCTACTTTCTATCCCTGATTAATCGCCAGACTCGGAAAAAATCACTTTCTCATTATTATTGCATATGTACATTATATTGCATATTATATGCGAGTATAATATGACTCATTTGTTAAATAATTTTGTCGAAACGCTCATATATACATGATGTTATATGATATAAAACTTTCTGTTTTTTTTTTCCCCGATTTAAAATATCAAACGGTAAGAGTTTTATACGTCGTGTGAGCTATGTGAATCTAGCACTCGACTTTTTAAAAATTAATTTTTTAAAACGGAAAATGATAGCATTTCGTTTGTAGTTGTTTGCAGTAACAATAATTTCGTTTGTAATTTTATCAATTAAATAAAAAAAATGTTTTTAATGACTCGCACCCGACATTGTGATATCGCAAATCCGCTTGCGCAGTATTTTTTAGAATCGTTTGTAGTAGTTTGTAGTGATTTTCCTTTCGTTTGTAGTTGAGCGGTTCAAAAGTTATAAACAATTGTTTATTCGTCCAAGAGCTAACTTTGTCAATTTTTAAGATTTTTCAAATCCGCTTGCGCAGTCTTCTTTAGAATCGTTTGTAGTTGTTTGTAGTGATTTTCCTTTCGTTTGTAGTTGAGCGGTTCAAAAGTTATAAACAATTTGTTCATAACTTATGAACCGCACAACTACAAACGAAAGGAAAATCACTACAAACAACTACAAACGATTCTAAAGAAAACTGCGCAAGCGAATTTGCGATATCTTTAAAACTAACAAATTTATCTCTTGGACGAATAAACAATTGTTTATAACTTTTGAACCGCTCAACTACAAACGAAAGGAAAAAGGAAAATCACTACAAACGATTCTAAAGAAGACTGCGCAAGCGGATTTGCGATATCACAATGTCGGGTGCGAGTCATTTAAAAAATTTTTTTATTTATTAATTGATAAAACTACAAACGAAATTATTGTTACTACAAACAACTACAAACGAAATGCTATCATTTTCCGTTTTAAAAAATTAATTTTTAAACAGTCGGGTGCTAGGTTCACATAGCTATATAAACCGGATATTCCTCACGTCAGATTTCCTATCAACACGACTCTTCGCGAGTTTTGTTCTCGCGAGAGCTCTTTGGCCGACAAAACTTGTCGTTCCCACAATATTGCAATATATCGGTGATGGAAGCGAGTAAATAAAAGAGCCATCGAGAAAGCACACGAGTCTCATGTGCAGTATTATATAGCCTCTATGTAGGTAGCCAGGTGTACGCTACGCACTTGGATGTCTATTTTTACAGCTAGATACACAATCGAGTTCCAACTTTTCATGCGCTACTATCTGCTGCAGGCAATGTGGATATAGATCTGTGGTACCTACAACTGATATATGCTGTAGATATCACATTTCCTCGTTAACATTTTATTTAAATAAATCGGACAATTTAATTTTTTTAATTAGAAAAGAGATTTAATGGAAATAAAAAACTTAATAAAATAAAATAGCGTTCTCGATATAAATTTGTTAATAAAAATTGTCCGCAATTGTGTGAAAACAAATTCAATCTAAAAAAAAGCACGCTATTTAAAATATTCTTCGTATAATTTTGTCGTATAACGAACGGCACAATTAACGTGCAACGTCGATATTTAACATGAACAGTTCTTGAAACATTAAACTGCGACCCGGATCGCCGACATAAGTCGTCCTCCATTGGATCAACCAGTCCTCTAAAAAAATATCTTTCACAGTTTACACACGAGGCGGTCTAAAAAAAAAAAGAAAAAAGAAAGAAAAAAAACAACATTCATATCGATCTCGCACGTGACTGGCTGTCGGGAAACGCGATCCGCGCCTGGATAATTTAGCATAGTATGTGCAGGCCGTGTTTTAGAGAACCATGCTGAGCTGCATATTTCATCGTTTATTGTCGCACGCAGATAGCGGCGTATGAAAAAGCACGAATGCTTTTTAATCCGCGGAACGATGCTACGTATCTTCGTCGCGGCGGCGATTTCACCGTTTTTATATTCCTCTTCCCGCGCATTTCACACGACCCGCCTTTATCTCCGCTCCTCTTTCTCTCTCGCTCGCTCTTTCTCGATCGCACTTTCTCTATGCACGCGATGTACTTTAAAACTAATCTGAAAATGAAACCAACCCGAGGTACCAACACTGATACATTTCACGGACACTACGAGCAATCCCGCGATATAGCCGTGCGAGTAAGCCGATATTTATTTTCCGGCTCTCGCAATTTGTAGAAGAATGCGAATGTCTGAGCGGTTAAGGATAGATGCGAAGAGGAAGTTTACAAGTTTTACACAAAAGAATAATCCACTCTGGATAAGAAGCATTTTAATCTCTTGAGTGATGCAGAGTTTGTCTCGCACCCGATTTAGATGAAATAAACAACACGGCAATATTTATTAGCTAATTTTTCAAATAGATTTTCATTTAATTCATTTTTAATTTAAAGCTTAGTCAAGACAAAAGATGACAAATAACTTCTCGGCATGAAAAATTAACTGTAAATTTGCTTAAGTAACCATGTTTATAGAGACATCGTTTATAATTTTCGAGTAAAATATTTAGTCTGAACAGTCTCTGTGTAAATGAAAAGGGGACGATATATAATAATTATAGAGGGAAAAAAAATGCCGCGATATTAAAACGGGGCGAGATACGCGACCGAACAAATTTGTCGTTTTTTTTTTCGTCCCCTATCGGTGGTTGTGCAAGCTTCGCCGCGCGGTAATAATTGTGTATACTGAAATTGCAACGAAAGTAAAAAGCGCGCATCAACATAATATCGATCGATATCGCGGCGCGGTCGAATTATAAACAGCGCTATTAGCGCGATATTGCGACAGGAAGACAGAATATTTGCGCCACAATTATAGCAGACAGGACGTACATAACTCATATCGCGCATGTTCAATTATTCAGATAATTGAGATGGAAGTAAATCCTCATTTGATCAAGACGCATGCGCCGCGTTAGAGCTCTATACGCCGGTGATATAAGTGACAAAGTTCTAAGGGCCTTTCTGGATCCAGGCGTTGTAAATAATGTCGCCGTGTAGTGTTAATTAAAAAGTTTTGGGCGGTTCTACGTGCTAGACGAACGCGCGTGCCTCAATTCTCTCGTCCGCGATTTACGTAAAACATTGCAAAACTACCTGCTGGTGCACATCGCGTGCATCGCTTCATTTAGTATGTTCTCCAAAATTTTTGATCTATTCGCGAAACGTTACATCGGATTTATCATACGTCACTTCCGTTAACCGAATAAATTTTCAGATGAGTGTTTATGTCGAATTATTCAAAGAACATGACGAATAATGAACAAACATGAAGAATCTCTTAACACAGATGTTAACATATAAAATTCTTTATTATATTTTTTTTTACTGCGAAATTCATTTAACACAAATTGATGAGTTCAAGTATATATTTAAAAGTTGCTTCACATATATTCTGTATAATAATTGCAATATACGATTTACTTACGATTTGATTTTACGAGTCGTCTTTCGTGCAATCGATAAATACACAAAACTCATTAAAAACATGATAAATACATAAGAAAATTAAATATTTGAGACACTAGTTGAGAGACTTTATTCTCTCATTTCAGCGTCATCTCGATGTAACAACGTATACATAATCCGTAGAAACGGCATATTATAGTCAACAACTCCCTCTTTGTGAAGAGCCCAAGTTTCCTTAACATTTGTGACACGTGCTGGGAATACGCAGATGCGCGAGAAAGCGCAACAATTTCTGACTGTTTCGAGGAGGGAATCAGACTGACTGACAGTTCAGGAATACGTTATTTGCGAAAATAATAGCGTTTTGTCCAACATAGAGAAAACGAGACCGCTTAAACTCGCACTCGAAATAAACAGAGATGGCCGATGTAATAAGACAGCTAATCGTTCTCGGCGCAGCATCCCGTTATATATTGTCTCTGCTGCGATAACAAAGTCAGAGAAATTACAGTCTGCTCCGCTAAATGTATATTTGCAAGATGAAGAGCCATCTTCACCAATTTTCGCCTCCGACGACACCCTCGGGGGCTCAATTTGCCTTGCCCGGGAAAGGATCTTGTCAGGCTCGCTACCTGTGTGTGCGAGCACGATGTCTACTTAAATATTTAGCAGGGTGCAAGAGCGTGAAAAAAATATGTCTTGGCGAACCGGTTTACGGCTTTATCGAAATGATATGATAGCGAGAAGATAGCCTTAGTGCATGACCGATGAAAATACGCGCGACTTTCTGTCAAACACGCACTTGCTTGTTTGCAAACTAGATTTGATTGGTTACACGCTTTTTTACTTAATCACCGCATGATCTTTCGCGAATATTATCACAGAAAGAAAAAAATTCTTTATTTTCGAAAAACACATCTTACATTATATTGGCCTAATTTTTGTAGAACGTGGGAGTAACGTGGAAGTTCTATGTTAAACTCGCATAAAATAACAACTCACGTAAATACCATTAAAAAACTGCAGTAAAAAATAGTTATGTAAAATTTATTATGTAGCGTTTTTTGCACATTTTTGCAAATTTTTCCAAAATTACAATAATTTAATTTTCCGAAATTGCAATATTTTTATTTAAAGCTAAAATCCTAAGCTATCTAATATTGAAAGTTAAATGGTTGTGTATAATAAATAAATTCTTATTTAAAGTTTTCATATAAAATCCGCCGACTCAAAAGTCGTCAAATAATTTAATATTCTAAGAAATTAATGGGTCAATTTTGTCAATGTGTTTTAATCTAGAAAGAGAGAAAAAGAAAGAGAAAGACATAATACTGCTCTTTTTAGCATTCAATATATAGATTATCTCAATTTATAAAATATATAGTCAATTAAAGATTATAAAGCATAATTCAATTTATGTCAAAAGTGATTAAAATATTAATCAATCGATACTCCAATTTCATCCTTTTCGCAATAATTAAAAGATATTTTCAGAATAAATAAATGCAGAACAAATTTATATATTTTTATTCTACATTCGGATAATTGCAAAAAGAATTTATTGATTTATTCAAAGAGCCAGAGATCCCTAAACTATTATATACATATATATACATATATAGAATCAGAGTTTCTCCACACTCTCGGGAGAATGCCACATTTTGCTTCTGGGTCACGTGAGCAAAGCATAAATGGATTAATTATATCTGAGAATATAATCGAGCAGTTAATTCCATTCATCCGGGAGGATTCTACGTGACCAACGAAAGTCGAAGAACGCGAGAGGAGCGAGACATAAATGCAGGAATACAGCAGCTGCTTCATTTTAGTATATTTTACGCCTTCAACGGGTAAAGCTCGGTTGTTCCTGTGGGATTCAACCCGACTTATGTCTCGGTTATATTCAACGGGCTTTTGTTCGTAAAGTTTCATCAACCTCACGATGTAACGTTGCCGCCCCATCGGACAACGACGCGAGTATATTAATTTTCTTTTCGCCCACAAAAACCCGGGCACTTCTGATAATTCATCATTTAGGGCAGACATTTCTCTATTCGTTTGGAAAAATTTCGTAAGCTCTCCTGTTGCTGCTTTGCATATTCGAGATTCAGATTCATCATCGTCACGTCAGAAACATATCCCATCATTATCGAATTTTACTAAGCCGAAAATTCTGCGGATTGTCTAATTTGATTTTTCTTTGACATACTATGTATATAATAATATATTGCGATATAAATTTTAAGAAATTTTTTATTGAAAGCTAAAATGCTAAGATATCTAATATTGAAAGTTAAATAGTTGTGCATGATAAATGAATTCTTATTTAAAGTTTTCATGTAAAATTCGCCGACTCAAAAGTCGCCAAATAATGCGTTATTAAAATGTTAGGCGAGAACCGCTATTGTGATTTTAGCTTGCATGTGACATCCGTACTATACCCATTAACCTTAATGCATATTGTTACACGGTGTGTAATTTTCCTCGAGTTTCAAAGACGCCCATCATCGACATTGTAACGCTCGCGGATCGATACCGGTTCACTTTCGCGAAGTTTCCTCCAATTTGATTGCTCGACGTAATTTAAAAGTTTTTCGAAACGTTATTGAAGTCACACACTCTTCCGCAAGTGCAGTAATGTCCGTCTTAAAAAACACGATTTAACTCCGATTAAATCTTTACGAGAATACCACATCTATGTGGATCACGACTATCATATTATATGTATATACATACATGTGTATTGTATATGCGAGCACAATCATTTCTCCTTAATTGTGTTGCTATCTCTCGTGACACGTATCGTTCTCTAACTACGTCGGCTTTGCTGCGTTAGATGGCAGCTACCATGCTACCTTGCGACACATCGCTACGTGATACTGATGCTGATGCTAGACGTGGCGAGATCCGCATCAGCTGAGACAATGCCGCGAGTTTATTGCACTTTATCCCAATGTAGAAACGACGAAATGGCTTTAGCCAAGTCGTTCTTCGTGAAAGCATCAAGAGAGCATTATTATTAAAATACGCTAGAAACGAAAAATATGACATTATTTCTGCATTCATTTTATTGCTCTGTAAAATTAGATCGAATTCATCAGTATCATGTAAAAGAACACCCTTTCTACAAATATAACTTGGAAACCGATTAAAAAGTTAGAAACTCCAACTTCAAACGTCCCTCTGCAAAATAAATTCTTGTGTAATCATAATTTTTTTAAGAACATTTTTCTACATAAATATTAACGCTAACTTTATTTTCCGTTTCTCCGTATTTATTCTTTATTTGGAAAAAGAATTTTAGTTTCGGTTTTATATTTAAAAAAAAAAAGCGAGGAGATAATTTCATACTTTTTCATTTTTTTGATTAATGTCCATTTTTATTCGATAAAGGAGTTATTTAAAAAATTACAGAATTTGCATATGCGTCATTACTTATTCCCGGCTCGTCGCGAGCAATAGAGAAAAACATAATGGCATATCGATTTCTAATTACTATGAAGCGTGACTAGCCACCGGCTGTGCACAGCCGCTGGGCATATTTCTATCTCTTTCTATCTCTTTTGCGGGAGCGTTTATCATTACGGAATTAGTGCAATCGTCCTCAAATGCGAAAATCACTAGTATCTCTCGCCAGAAATTAATTTTCGCGCTGCGACACACGCTGCCATCGTTGAAATCAATGCCGGAAGAGGTAATTAGGATAATCGGCTATTTCTGAGTTATACCGCGAACGATTTAACGCACTACCCATAGATCGATAGATATCGTGTAATTAATTCGGCCATTTTACGTGGGACGTGAACTATACGCGACATTTGACCGGTCAGCTGGTTCGTTGTTTACAATAACTGACCGCTTATTAAAAAGAACAATAAAGCAGATACATAAAACATGTGGAAATAATAACGTAGTTCCTTCTCTAGCCACAATTTTTTTTTTAATAAAAATTTAAAAGTTAAATGTTCCGTAACAAAAATGTCATTAAATTTCTTTGGACAAGGCAGTAGGCAAATTTTTATCAACAATGCATAAATGTTATGAAATGTTTAAATTTTTTGTGACTAAAAAGATCATCAAAAAAATAAATTTTTCAGAATTAATAAATACAAAAGTATGTGCATTCTTTATATAATTTCAAGTAAATTTTAATTAAAATTCTTAAATTTTGTTTTAACAGAAAAACATGCCCAATATAAAACATTAATAAATTACTGCATAAAAGAGTATTAAAAAAAAGTTAATTTAAAACTTAAAAATGAATTTTTAACAATGAATCTTTTTTAACAAAAACTTTTTCATAGAACTGTTATTGAAAGGATATATATTGTACACGCGATACAGAATATTGCACACAAAACCGTTATTCGCACGTATATTACCGAAGAAATTTTCTTTTCTGTTGCAGCAATAGAGAATCTGTTATCACTGTTATAAAAATCGTGACGTGTAATTCTAGTCACATTTCAACCGAACCCGAGATGCACCAGTGCGGCGAATAAAACTTGAGCGGCATTCGTGTCACACCTAAACATTCTATGCCAGGTTCGCTATCGGAAATCGTTATGGCTTACAAAGCTTTTCGAAGATAAATTCGCGACGTTATAAAATGCAATTAAAATTATATATTTTACGTTTTTTTTTTCTCTAGTTTCTCTCTTTTTCTTTGATTTTTTTTACACTTTTCAGAATACTTGGATTGAGAGCCCTCGGTCTTCTTGAAAGAAATTATTAAAAAGGTCAAGGGTTTGATTGTTCATTAGATCTTGCTCATACCATAAAACGCCCGGCGGCTCTTATTCGGCATAATTAAAAACTTAGTGCTTGTTTATCTTTTGCGAACAAATTTCATCAAGGTAGCTCGTAAATTGCACGCCTACGCCGAAGTTATTAAACCGCGCCGCGTGATTCTACATATATGCGGTGTCGATTATACGGATATTATCACGGCTGCTTTATCATTGCGCTTATATCGGGGCAACAATATAAATGAATATTATTGTATTAACTCACTATATACCATGTTCATATTATTATTCGAACGAAATGATTTGTATTAACTATGAATAATGTTCGAATCATAGAATATCATGCGGCATTTTAAGGCAAACAAGAGCATTTAGTATTATCATTTTCTCGATAACGATACCGTCATCCTCTCTTATAATTGTCATTAAATGTATAAAATGTTACTTTCAAATTATTATGCAATATTGCAAAGTATCATAGAATAGATATCATTTTTAAAAAATCTAAGAAAGTAATTTGTTAGTTTAAATATAGTCTTCTACTGCACATCGAACAATTTCCTTAAAATGATTCGAAACGTCTCGCACTCGAATGCACAATTATTGCATATATGCTGCTGCAATCTCATCGTAATGGTAGGCATTTGGCAACAAAGCGATTCAATTCTCTTTGTAGAGAAACACGTCTAATGCGATTCGAGTATCATTGATCAATCTTATCATCTATCCTATGATAGCGGAATTCTCTCTCCTTTCCTCCTTTCCCTCCTCCTCCTCCTCCTTTCTCTTCGGCAACCACAAACACGGCAGTTTGCTCTCACAATTAGTTTGCGATCGGCGAACCAGCTTTGGCAGTCAGACTTGCCTTGGCTAATGAATGCTCCACTATTCTGGTGCCATTATCGCAAAAGGTACTGTCTAAGTGTAATGCGCACGGTGCTCGAGTTGGAGAACCTCGTAAATATTTTACCTGTCTAATAAGATTAGCTGGTGAGTTAAATGCAAACTTGCCATTAACCAAAGTGATTTGCGGAGTATTTCATTAAAGTAGCAATCATGGTCAACTCCACTGTTCATCAATTCTTTCCTTCATATCTAATCTAAATCTATAAAAGAATTCACAGCACGAAGTATCCCACATTTGTTTACGCGATTATGTACATACACTAATTAGAACATATGACTGTAAAATGATTTGTACTTATAAAAAAAAACTATTTATGCCAAATTATACATGATAGTATTTTATTGTATATTTTATTATAAATTATATTGTCCGAGAGAAAAGAGAGAGAATGAGAGAAAAAGAGATTGCCTATTGTATAGTTTATTTACTTACGATATATAAATAACTTTTAAGTTCACGCGAAAGTAAACAATAATTAATAACGTTGACGCTTATTACATCAAGTTGCACTGCCATTTAACATGTGTAACAATATTTAATATGTAGCATACTAATTATGATATCGGCGAAAATTTTATTTTATCTGTAATTAATTATGCAATATAATTATTGGTACGTAATAATAATAATATATATATATATATTTTCCTAATACCGATTGGAAACCCGGTTAGCGCACAGGGAAATTGTAATTGGAAGCTGTGCCGGAATATTTTAATTTTACTCGCGAGAAACGACCATTGCTAATCCTAGTTAACATTGCAGAGAGTTCCAGCGTTAATTGTTATTTATGGCCGACGGAAGCATACGCGTGAGTTTTTTTTAACGACGGTCCGAGTCTACACCGTGGCATCAATTATAATAACACCTATGTTTAAAATAGTAACGTACGATTATATGATTATGACTTTTTCAAGTTAGAACTTTGCGCCGTCCGCAGGGAGAATAACTGCGTAAGGTGTGCACGCATATTGTAATAATTATACGCAAAAGAATATCACAAACATTATTCATTGTTATTAGTGTATTCGGTCACATTATTTTTACTCTTTGTTTTTATTAATCAGAAGTTTTTATTATAGCAAAAACAATTTTAAAATTTTAATTAAAGATAACTCTTTTGCGCTTAGTTCGTAAACTGATAAATAAATATACTTCAGAAATAACATAAAGCAATAAATCAAGATAAAATTTAATTAATGTAAAAACTTGTTTATAACTAATTATTAAATTTGAACGCAATAATTTTAAGATAATTAATGCTCCAGTTTGATGAAAGAGAAACACAAGTTATGGAAAGATAAATATTTTTTAAATTTTCATAACTTCAGAGACCGGATTTCACGAATTCAGGAAATCTTTTGCTCGTCTCGTAAAAGCTTTCGCTATGAAATATGAGTGCCAAGAACAAAGCTAGTAGTTCCTGCGGCAAATCTGGGGTGACCAGGTGCTTAACCCGACTTTAGACCGAAACTTAACTCAGATTATTATCAGTGATACTTGGCTCTCTCATAGTTACGGAATTATGCGGTATCCTTTCAGTCCTTGAGATGCCATATTTTCCGAAAAATATATAAATATGCCATGGAAATGATGATTTTGATGCAATAGCAAAGATTTCTTTTTTTTTTTTTTTTTTTCTTTTTCGCGAAAAATCTTACGGAATCCGCATTCCTCCATTTCAGTCGCGTTTTTCTTATTTTGCATAAACCTATATATTAATATAATTATCCGTGTACTACACATTTTAAACAAATATTACAACAATAATTCTGCAACTGCACGATATATAACTGTGCAGAGAGTTATAATTCAACATTTCTGATTCGCATGGGATTTCCGAGGTACGAGTTTCTCTGTACAATTTAATCGAATTTGGACCAGTTTACTCATAGAACTTGTCAGCATGCGGATTCTGATAGTCGATGGTTCGTTTGTGAATATTAGTAACACCCTATATGCTCAATTATCTTCCACAGAATAAAACAAGAATCTTCACACAAAGAGTTCCTTCTTAATAAAATCAAGTATAGAAAATGATAAATATATTCTTAAAATTTTTTCTATAAGAAATATTTAACAGTAACTTATGCAAAAGCATAATAAAGTAAACTTCAAGCCAATTAAAAAATATAAGTCAATTTTACAAAGTGATAAAATGTCATGTATGTGAATTTGGCACGATATTCTATGAATTAAAAAAAAAATAACAAGAGTTATAATAGCACTTTTCATAGTTCTATAAAAATTTTAAAAAGTTCTGGATTTTCTTTATTAAAAATTCAAACAAGAAAAAATATGTGTTAATTCGCGAATCTAATACGACACTCCTCCCTCTAATATATTAAAACGCGTTAATTGTTGAAAACAGTTAATGACCGAAACTCTTTTTAGATTTAACCTAATAATGCCTAGAACTCTTATAGGACTCTTGAAAATTATGAGAACTACAGAAAATCATCAGCACGACACAGTTTCATTAAATATCATGTTGAGCGTGAATATTATAAATCGATTAAAAATTATTAATTAGTAGAATATCGATCTAAAATTGCACATATACTGGACCTGAATAAAACTACTATTACTGGGAACTACTGGGAACTCTTGTTAAAAATGATAATATTACACGCGTTTTATTATTTTAGAGAGAAGAGTGTTAAATTCGCGAAATTAGCACATTTTTTCAATTTTGAATTTTTAATATTAGAAACGCGGAATTTTTAAAATTTTTATCAAGAACTGTAGAACTATAAAAAGTGTTATTAGAACTCTTAGTATTTTTTTGAAATTCATAGAATGTTGTGCCAAATTCACAAACACTAAAATGCCTACAATTCAAAATTTAAGTTACACAGATAAAAATATTATATATAAATGTTAATTCTTATTCATATTGGCTATAAATATTTTCGGCATATATATTATTTTTTGATAACTAAAATCGTATATTTCTCATCGATTATTTTTTTGTAAAAAATTATGCAGTACACGTCTTACAGAAGATATAGAATGGCAAGCCTCCTTTAAATTCGTGTTACGTTTTAGTGGGTGCTGTTTGTTTTGCGAACCGTTAGTTTGTTTTCTGTTCGCTCACTTTATTTTTATTTATTTTTTTTTTGAGACTTTGCTAACGATTAAAAAATTTATCAGGAACCATATCAAGTTGGACAAATCAATCGAGTTTGCATTATTTATGCAGAGAAAACAATTTTATCCGTTATAAAAATTGCATATATAAATTTGCATAATATATTTTAGCATTAAAATTGTTTTATCTATAATATCGTGAATATCATCCAGAAATTTGTATCGGTATTGTTTCTATCTCAGAAACATGAGCAAAGTAGTAGGTATCATAAAATATTTTTGAATTCCGGAGCTAAAAGCGCCTCTTATATTGCAAGGGTATCTCCGTTAAAGTGATAGCGACTAGAAAGAAATATATGTAGGGTTTAACGATATGATACATGGCGGGAAGTGTCTGGAGGGATAGAACTATAATAATACGTAGACGGAAAAGAGAAACATTAAAACTGCAACAAGATATAACGCGCACCATCAGCGATATAGAACGTACAAAGCAATTTCAGTTCCGGCACGTCATAATATTGTAAACGTAAATGTGGCTTAAATGTCATTTTTCGACGAGTGCAATTGATATAACAAATTAATATAATCACATACCAATATAGACGGATTAATACGTCTATCAAAGAGTATTTTGCATTATTTTAAACAGGTTTACGGTCCCTCTTTTGATTGTCAACTCTACCTCCGTATATAAATATCTAATAAGCAGATAATTGAATAATTCTATTATAGAATTTATTTGATTCAAGATAATGTTTTAATACTTCAACTATAAATATTTTTAACAAAAATCTTTCTTGTTTAAAAAGTTAATGTAAAAAGTTTAAAATAAATTCTCTCTTTGTAATTATATATATATTGTAATTATATATAATAATTAAATATATATACATATATATTTGTTTATCTTTTTTGATATACTTTACAGTTTAAGATTTGATTAAAATAAATCAATTAAATTATCCGCGTCAGATTTAATTATATACGGAATAACATTATCGCACCATGCAAGTTATTATAAAAAGAAAAAAATGTTTGTAAAAAAATTATAAAAATATCTTAAAAATATTATATTAAAATTTCACTCATATTCTTTACTTTACTCCTAATCTTTATTTTACAAAATAATGTTATTTATATTCTTCCTATATCGATTATGCTTTTTCAGAATGATGTATGTTTTCAAACATGTAAGGAAAATTATATTTCCAAATAGTATCTGCCTATTTTTATTTATGATTTTATAGATTATTTTTCATGAACTCCGGAACTTTTCTCCAGATTTGACAGAAAATTGTCGCGCAAAACGTGTGCCAAAATGTGCAATTTTTCGAAAATTTCCAGAAAAATATCCAGTTTTATTACGGTTAGTACGATGGTGTTCACGGCTTCGATGAGATCGTAAACGTTTACGTATATCACAGGGACGGCGAACGAAGTTAAGCCTGATAACGATATTTCGCGAAGCTCGTTGCACGTATGCGATGCATCTCCGCCAAGATGAGATTATTTTCAACCGCGAAATATATCCTAACACTGACTTTATCGCAATTGAACCGAGTAATTTACAATCATTACTGTTAATATAAAATCGTTTTATACATAGAGAAAGAAAGAGAGATATAATACTAATTAAACAATTAATTTTGTTTATAAATTTTTCTCTCAAATATAAATTTTTTTAATTCTTAATTCCTTAAATCAAAAATATTATTATTATTAAATAAAGATAATCCAGATAACAAACCAAATTAAAAATTCATATAAAAGAATTATATAAAATATATTATCTATAATATATATTTCAAAACTCAAAAATAATTTAAGCTTTATAAAAAATCACAAACTTGTTTTTTGAAACTTTAAAATATACATCTCAAAATATTTCTTTATTATTATTCTTTATTATTTATTTATATTAAAATGTAATAACATTAGCTGATTAATTTGGCTGATACCTAAATTATTAAAAAATTAAATAGGGCTTAATATATTTCTGCTATATAAATATGTAGATAAAAATTTTTATAAAATATCTCTAAAATAATTAAAATTGTATTATATTTATATACACGAGCAATTATAAAACTTTGTTTTTCCATCATTTTTAATTGACTGTAGAATTTTTGTCTAAATTGCACAAATGGCTAGTTTTATTTGTTAGAAAATAATTCAAAAATTACTTTTCTTAAATGATATTTTGTGGACGTATACAATAAAATGATATTTAAATATCTTCGAATTTTGACGTAAAATCAGATTTTATGATAGAATAAGAGACAACTTCGGAAGAAAAGACAATAATTTCTACTATTTCTCATAAAATTAGATATGTCAGAACGGATCGCAAAAATGCATTAACTGCGTAATATTACGATGCTGCAGTGAAGCCATAATATTTTCCATTAAAATAACTGATCTGAAATCATGTTCTATTCTTATACACATATATATGTATACTATTTCAAATACTCCAATGTTTTCAAATGGCTTCTAATAGTATACTCTAATGTTATCTTATTACAGTATACTCTAATATTAATGATTATTTTTATCTAATATTATATAATAAATATCTATTTCAAAATCTCTCTCTTTCTTCACAAATAATTTTATTTGTTACTTGCGATAAAGCTTTTCCTTAAACATCGACATGTATTTTTTCAATTAGAAATAATTATTAAAATAAATGATCTTTGATAGCGCATAAAAATACGAGCATAAAATATCCACTAAAATCTAATAGTCTTTATTTTTCTTACTAGAATTTGAATCAATTTTTTAAACTGTGACTCAAAGCACTTTTTATATGGAGAAAGATTAGAGGAAGATTTTAACAGCAAATAATCATTTCGTATTCAGATAGAGTATTCAAATAATTAATTTAAAGCGTCAAAAATGCTAAATAATGTGTATTTATATTAATTAATATTATTATAAATTGGATAGTAATAATAAAAACAATTCCGTACTAAAAATAATTTTTACAAAATTTTAGCAGCATTCTTATATAGAAATAATCGACATCGCAACTGCAAAATGATTACAATTAAAGAAGAATTAGTTGTAAAAGTAAATTTTTCGTTTAAAAAGAGATGCAAAAGTTATAATCAATTATTATCTATATACGTAGTCGCAAAGTGTAAATGTCAATTTCTCATTCAGATATAATAAAAGAAAATAATTAAATTGCCATTATTTATTTCTGTTTGCTCTGTGTACCATTGATGTATTACATTTTAATAAGCGCAATTATTTTAATTTCATAATAATTAAACAAATGGTTATAACTCTGACCCAACAATATTAACATTTATTTAGACTTATTTTCCCAACAAATTTTCGCTAAATAATGTATATAGATAATTTCCATGATATCTGGTTTGCTTGTTGCTGTATGCTTTTTTTTTACTTTTACCTCATAGCTCATCGAGACTAATTACTCGCATTACATCTTATTTCTTTTGTACGGCTAAAGTACATCGCGTGATACAGGCGCAAGTAACGGCTCGAAATTCGCAGGCGAATTAAATAGACCGCGAATTCAATTTCGGCATGGCTAATTAAGCACTAGAAATCCCTGGTTTAAAATTTACGAAGCTGCGCTTCGTGCTATATCAATCTATATCTTGCGAATATCGTAAAGCGGAAGACACGAAAATGTGCGCGGTTAGTTTATCAGCACGATTTTAATATATTCAAGGAGAAAAAAAGGGCTCGTGTTTCTCTATCGATTAATGTCGTCTATAGCGGTTAAAGCAAACACAGTTTTAACGTTATTTTCTCTTCAAAAGAAAAAACAGCATTACAATTTTCGAAAGAAAATTTAAATCGTTTTTTGACTCACCGATCGATCCGTAACAGCAGAGTTGATCTGTAACAAACAAATAAAAAATCTAAATTATAGTAATGCTTCAAATAATTAATATTTAAAGAAATTATTATTGTACATATCTCGAATTTTATATTCGGTGTTCATAAACATATTTTTTATTGAATGAATTATATAATTTTCAAAAAGCAAATTTTTCTAGAGTAACAAACTTTTAATAAGATACTAAGAGATTTTTATTTCTAACTCTTGTTTAAGTTGTTCAAATAAATAAAAAAAAATAAACGCAAATATACGTGTGTATGTGTGTGTGTGTGTGTGTGTGTGTGTGTGATTAATAAAAAATAATAAATCAAAACAAAGCGTGTTTCAATAAAATATATCAACATTTCATCGGTAATCAAAGTGCGATTGTCAACGACAATGAGAAATGCGAAAGGGAATATCGCTCGAAAGCTTTAAAAAACCTTTTGAATACTTAGCTTCTCTTTCAAAATAAACCTTCCAAGTAAACCCTCCCATCAACATCAAAGTGTACCCAGTAGGAGAAATCTTGTCGGCAAAAGAAATGTTTAAAAAAAAACGAGTACCGGATAATCTTTTTTCGCCGCTATTTTCTTAATTATATAAAATAAATTATAAATTAAATATATTGTGAAATTGTGTATAAACACCAAATATTTTATTCAAAACATCATCCATTATTAATCACGATGCAACATATGTTCAAGTATTATATTGTAATGAAAAGTAGTTTTATACGAGAGGACAAAATAGAGTCGCATTATCGAAGGCTATCGAAATAGAAGAACTCGAACATTATAATGCTTAGCGTACAAATATTGACTGAATAATAATAATCTTTTCGCTTTCTGCGTGTCAATTTTTATCCTTTCTCCCTCTCGATTTCATTGTAGTATTGTTTAAACGCTCCATTATACCTCATTGACATATTGCCAAGTAGGTATGTAAACAAAACCGCGCGTCGCTATTTCTTACTATAAAAATCCTCATAAGGATTATCATGATTTTTAAAACATTTACGATAATTCGCGTTTATAAATTTTTATTAATAGAATTAATTAATTGTACGAATATAATCACTAATTGTTCGTACGTACATATAGAGCGAATTGTATCTGCGCCAGCCCAAACATCATCGTGCGAATACTACAAAACGCGTATGCAGTATAAACGAAGGTTAATTAATTTGAACTATTCCAATTGATTTGTTAATTGTCTCGTCTCGAAGCATTACTTTATGCCAAATAATTTAACATTTTATAAGTTAGTTCTAAACCAAATATTCTATTCATATGATTGATTATTAATAAACGGATCGGCTTGTCATTATCTAAATTATTCAATCCAATTCGTGTATTCCATATTCTATGTGTTGATTGTTTTCCGTTATTTGGTTTGATTCGGATTCATATTACATATTACTTCGCTCTCTTAATCCGGAAATGACAATAATAATAAATTACGTATCCGCATAAAAATTTTACGCATGATGCGAAATATATTCAAATCGATAAACATCAATGTAGAAATAACTGTCGCTTGTAAATATCACAGTAAATAAACATTTCTATTTATTTATTGTTTTAATTTCTATTTAAAATTGATAAGTCGAACGATATATCTACTTAAATAATTGTCGGTTTGATACGCTTACGAATCGTTAATAGTGAGAATAAAATAATCGTGCAGATTGATAATAGCTAACATTGTTCGTGGAAATAATCGCGTTTTCTCTTGGTACTTGTGATCACGCCTCAAAAGATAATAATACAATGACACGCGGAGCGGCTCGCATTACTAATTGCCGGCTAGGTCTGTCACTGCGCGTGCGAGATTTATTGAGATTTATTAAATATTAATATTATTTTTTAAATATTTTTAAGTATTATTTTTTTTGCTTTCAAAATATTTTAGTATATATACGTATAAGAACTAATAATAAACTACTCGAGAATAATTTATAAAAAATCTTCTATATTCTTCGATGAATTAATTATATGTTATTTTACATGATTTCAAGTGAAATAAACAAAACCGCGCGTCGCTATCTTACTATAAAAATCCTCATAAAGATTGCCATGATTTTTAAGACATTTACGACAATTAAATACGAAATAAAGATAAATTATACCGATAAGTATGAATAGACAGTCTAAGAAAAATTAAAATAAAACTGACGTTATAATACAGATGTGAATAACAATTATTTATGTATTTTCACAAATAAATTATTTAAAACATGTGATATAATCTTGTTCCGGTCTTCATCATTCATAACCAGTGAACAAAACTGATGTTAATATTATTATTACAATATACAAGAGTTATATTACTACGTTTTAACCATGCATTTACAATATTTATATGCAAATATTATCATTATAACTCAAACATATTCTTTGTAATTTTATTTGTAATAATCAAATTACTTATAGCAGCTAATATCTCTGAAGTACTAATTACAATATTGCTGTGTTGTATACATGTATATAATATTATTATCTCTATAATACATGTTACAATATTTAAATAAAAATCCGCACTCTTTAAAATATATAAATTATTCTACACTTTAGTATATTGTGTGAAATATTTATATTATAATATTTATTATAAATATACAATTATTGCAACCCAAATATATCGTAATCAATAGTTTAAAAATATTAAACTGATAAGTAACTTGATCTTTAGTTAAATTATAAATAATTATAATATTAACAATAGACATAAATATCGCAAATGCTCATATAACTACAGCATAGAATAATACTCATATTATAGTGATAACATCTATGTTTATGCAATTTTATAATGCAATACATTTTTTAATGCTTTTTCACTTCGTTTGATAAGTTAGCCACACACACAGAGCATCAGCATTTTATAAACATCAAAGAAAAAAATTAATTCTTCTATATAATTTTATCTTTTAAATATAATGAGTTATGAATATACCTACAATACGTATACACATTATATTATAATATCTATATAAATATAAATATTTAAATCTCTTTTTGACATTAAAGTTGAAGTATTCTTCAAATTCAAACTTTCTTCATATATATTTATTTCATTAAATATTTTAATGTGTATAAGACAAGAAAAGAGTGACCACGTGGTTCTTGTCATATCATTTCACAAGTTAAGTTCAGAATGTTGTAGCAGCTGTTATCACACTCAAGATATACGTGTGTACGCATCGCTTAATATCTAGCGTTGCGTACAATTTACGAAGTATAATTACAGAAGTATAAATGAGTGCTATATATATATGTATATATATAGTCTGCAGTTATAGTAGGTATATCAGTTTAGTACAAGTTTAGTACAAGTTCCCTCGATTGCAACACGCCGTAAAGAGAGTCCCGGCGCTCTAATCCCATATTCTTAGACTGTCGTTAATATGACGGCGACGGTAATCTGTTTCGAAGCGTATAATTGACCAATTTAGGGATATATGGGTCGTCCTCCTTACGAGGAGGCGGCGGTTCTCTCAACGCGCTCTTCCTTGGAATACTAGTCAGAACGTGATCGTGATTATACTCCCCGGTCACGTTATACTCGGTGGCTGAGGTCTTTGCAGGACAGCCCGAACCCACCTCGCCTCTCGACCCGCGTGCGCTGTGGCCGATCAATATTACGTATACGTTGAGGGAGGCCAAGCGAAACGTCGAGCAACCAACAGGTGAAGTAACATCGCGGCAACAGACTGTAGGTACGAGGCCAAGGGGAGAATATAAAATTACCCTCCTCGTGGATAGAAGGCTGCCAGTCGATCTCAGTTCGTCACGGATGGATCACTTAATGCGCGAACCACCTTGGGCTTTCTCATGGCCTCGACGCATTTTCCATTCTCCTTTTCCCCTTATCAGCCTCTCTTTCTCCTCGTCCCTCCATTTCTCATTCTAACCCTACTTCCGGATGCCGACATAAGATAGAACTTTAAATAAACGTTCTAATTTCAGCGCGATTCCTTTAATCGATAAATTTCCGTGATAAAGATTCACCTATCGATTACGTAGTCTAATAAACGGACCGATAATGCGTGGTAATTTCAGATTTTACAGTTTATATCTGTTGAACGAATAAAATCTTTTTGTCAACAGAAGTCTGATTCAATGCAATAAGTCTTGTGTACTGCATTATTTGAAGCTTGATGCTTCATTGTATTTTTAATTATTTTTTATAAAATAATCGTATATATTATGATATTAAAATATCCTATCTAATCTTCTATGCTACGTACAAGTAACTATTTTCATGAAGATTTTATAACAGTATATTGACCGTTAAAGTTTTCTGTTATAAAAACTTTCTTTTTTTAGTAAAGTATAACTAATCTTCATTTCTCATTTATTTAGATAATCAATTTTAATCTTGGTATGTTCAAAAATATTATGTTGTATAATGTAGATGTTTTACATTCTCAGATTATTTAGCGAAATTAATATATATATCAATATTTCCCGAATTTTATCTTTAATTAATTTAATTATAATTATTATATACATTTTTCTGAATAACCTATTTGGAAAATTCATTCCTTCAATAATAATCAGATTTCGATAAAATATGAAAAAAATTCTACATCATCTATATAAATGTATCATAAAATATACTCTACAGAAATAAACCATATATTACACATATTAAAAATTATTCAAACTTAAATTTAATTCAAACTAAAATTTAGTTTTTAAAAATATTATACGGTTTATCACAATTCAAATATATAATATATTAAACAAATTGTATTACGCAATATTTTTTATTTAATTTTGAAATTGTAGAAATATATAGAATTTCGTTAGTTGATATTTAATTATATACTGTAGCAGATTATTGTAATTTAATAATTAAACAAATTTTCTGGAAAACTGGAACATTTAATTTTATAATTGTAACAAAATGTATAATGATTAATTATTAGGTACCTAACGTTTGTTTTAATAAAAACGTTTCATAAAATACAATCGTGTCAAATCAGTCATTACTGCTAATGATATATTGCACAATTAATTGAATAAACAAGTATTACCAAATTCTGTTCATCAATTTTTCACCTAAAAAACAAACTCATCCCTTCATCCATCATTAAACGCGTCATCTTCTTTATTATTATGCAATAGTTACGTCTAAAAATTGAACTCAAAATAATTATTAATATTAACCGAGGCATATCTTGGCCCATGATGGACGTGCCATTGTATCGTTTATTAATACGCGCGACGGAACAATGGCGTGGCATCCGAGCCAGGCATCTAATTAGGAATACGCTGTTGGACGCACGCATGGTTCATTAGGTCACCGAGTCGTTATACCGACGCTAACGAATGCCATATTCCGTAGCTGGAACCGAATTCGACGTCGCAGCGCGTCCTTATTCAACCCATTCGTTCGTTACGATGCGTATATGTATCCGGAAAATATGCAAACTCCCAGCGTGTCGTCGTCGTCGTTGTTGCACCACGGGTCGCATTTGCATACGCGTTTCGCGAACGACTTGTTCGCGAAAGTCTACGACGATCCACGCGGGTAACATTTTCCGTCTGGAAACGAACGAGCGACCCGAGACGGAGACTCAATTCATGAGAGAGTCTGATTACTTATATATAGAGATTTACGTATCACGGCTCTCTTAAACTGAATCAGTGAAGAAAATGTCACTGATTAAAGTCGTGACTAGATTTCACCGAAATTCAATAAGTATTTCACTGATTTTTTAATGAAAACGTTCATATTTTGCTCTTCCATTTTATTTTTCATTGATTATTATAATAAGATTTCATTGAAAAATAGTAACACACCGATTCTATTTAAGAGAGTGATGATTCGATATTTTTATCGTTCAAATAGGATTGAAAACCGCCAATGTTGTTTTCGTAATAAAATGGAAAGATCGCGTAAAATGTATTGACTATGAAATTATTGTGTGCATCTGATAACGTTATTTTCAGGCGTTGATGATTTAATGTTCATCCATTCGCGGTGAAAGATTGAAGCACAACACTGGAGATTAATTAAAGGTTGAATTTGACACTAACTCGCATAGGTTATTTACGCGTTGTCTCTGTTCGCAAATAAACCTCGGTTTTTGTTGTTTAACAACTGTCCTGTAATTACTGACGTATTTGATAAAGAATAGAGTTACATACACGCGCGCGCTCGCATGTTTTCAAAAGTTAAAATTTTCTGCAAATTCTTTTTGACGCAGACTATGGAACAAAACGAAATGCAAGTAAAATGACTCGTCGGCGAAACGACCAACAGGAAATACACATTTTGTAGGATGGCGATAATTGGAAAGCGGCAGTAGGTTTGCCCATTAATTTTGCTCTGTCTGGAAAGTTGAAATCCAGTGATTAACTGGGGACGTACACGAGAACGTGACATACATAGTGAGTGTGCTGTGCAAAATTTTATCTTTTCAATATAAAGATCGTTACTATATACATATGCATAAATATCGAATGCCAAGAAAATTATCTATGCGAAAAAAACTATAAATGTATAGAACTTTTAGAAAAAATTTAGAATAATTAAGTATTTAAATTCGAAAATCACAAAATGTGAAAATTAAAAAAAAAGATAATTGATTGCTATATTGATATAAATAATAACAAAATTAAAATAAAACAAGAGGCAAATTTATATATAATAATAGAAAAATATTTAAAATTTTTCGAGATTAAAAATATCTATAAGCTACATAGAATAATATAATATAATTTCAAAATTGAAAAGATATAACTATAATATTTGTATAATGTGCAAAAAATGGAGATGGAGAGATAGAAATATAGAACAGATAATTCTCTTTTGAAGCGAAAATGCAGATTGCACGAGATGATAAATCTACAGTAATTTCGCGCAGATGACAAATTGGGCATTCAAAAAAATTGGTGAGTCGTAAGAGAGTTTGCACGATTGAGGAGTGAAACGGACAGGGAACTTCGCGCTATCTGTCCTCTCTCTTTTCTTTCGTTAGTATCTGAATACGAAATCCTCTTACGAACGCGGCGACATCCCTACTAATGGTACGCCATTAGTTGAAACTGGAAGCACTTCATTATGTCAGATCTTTTCCACAAATGTCAAGACGTCAGACAGAAAATAACCTGACGTACATACAGAGATAGATACACCTCTCTAAATATTCGCGCATCATGGCTGTTGATTATTCGAAAACCAGCAATGCTATTTCAAATCAGCGGGAGAATATGACTGACAGTTTGATGTATCTATGTTTAACACGTATCAAATTAGAAAATTAGAAGATTAGAAAATAAATAAGATTTAATAAATAATAAGATTTGTTAAATAATGCTTAATAATATTATTTAAATTATAAATGATATTGTTATATACATATGTAATTATTAGTAATCTTTAGATAAAAATAAAACAAAATGAAAAGAGAAGCAAACGAAATAATGGATCAAATAATAGAGGAATTTGTCTAGAATTGTTATTAATTAATTACAATTTTATAACATTATACTATATATAATATTGAATATATATGAAAAAATTTTAACAATATATTATATATATACATATTATTAATTAAGTATATTATTTAATGAATCTATGTTGCTTATCTTCTAATTTCATTTTGACATGTGTCAAACGTGAATACATCAGACTATAAACTGTCAATCACATTATCCTGCTGATTTAAAACAGTGTTTTAGAATTTTAGAATAATAATAATTGTCATGATGCATGAACATTTAGAGATAAAATGTGCGTGTCGAATATACCCCGATACACATACAAATTCATGTGAAAATGCATCTATCAATATATCTTAAGACTTATCTAGCTATTATATATAGCCAAGGAAAGAATTGCCCCTTTATCGGAGACGATTTGTCGAATTTTTACATCACGCTTCCTTTTTTCCTGTCCCAAACACTCGTTTGTCAAGTTATTGACAGAGCGTCGCGAAATATTTTTACGTTAAAATATATGTCACTATACTGTCAGGATATATCAAACGTTTTATGACGTTACACGTCACAATTCTATACTAAAGAGAGATTGCTCTTATTCCAATATTAAAGTAAAAAAATATTTTCTGACAAAGTATGAAAACATTTTCTCCTAAAAGTTTTTTAATTAATTTATTACATTACTCTCTGTATATATTATACATATATACATTGTTTTATTAAAAATTAATTAAAAACAACAAAATAATACATGGGAAAATATTATGATTCCGAAAACATGATCGAGAATTAGTTTTTAATATAAAGTCGTTAATCTCTTTCTCCTAATATCTCTTTTCTACCTCTAAGATTTAAAAAAATATGCAATTTGAAGCAATATATAATTCGCGATAAAAGTACTATACTTCGTATTAAAACTTTTACATACAAAAATTTTCGAAATTGAAGAAAACGTGATACAAGGCTACGAGTTTTCTGCCTCTGTTATATTCGAAATGATTTGCTTAGACTTCGTTACATCTCGTGCGCGCTACCGCAGGATTAAAAAGGTGAATACACAGTCTCCCTTGCAGGATTAAAAAGTGGATCACGAATTCTACTCGACGAGCGGGAGCTGCTGAGAGCTCAGTCTTGCATGGCGCATTCGGATGCCGCGATGCGAGAAGCGCATTCGGCATCTGCATCTCTCGCGGATGCGCGTCGACGGCACTCGAGCCCGCGAGAACATCCAATTCTCCGAGTAGAGAGTAGTAACGTTGTAGATTTGTAGTACAATAATCATGAAATGTACGCTCCTGTGAATCCATGCCACTTCCACCTCTGTTTATTAACCTAATTTCGCCGCGATAGCAGCGTGGAAAATATCCGTCAGATAACAATGGATCAATCTATCATCGCGAATATTCTCAAGCATTCGGTTTCGCCGACACTAATGAAAATGCATCCATCCCGAAGTAAAAAGAGGCAATATACGCGCTGATATTATCTCGACATGGTTACGCGCGTGTCAATAAAATATCCGTTTTGCATAATCAGATATTTCAAAAATATAACATATCGCGAATAAATTCATCTTCATTTCGGATTCTTCATTTCATAAATGCATTTGATTCATTTTGAAATATATTATTAGCTATATATAGCTATTAGCTAATAACGTATATCCAAATTGAACCAAATTATATATATTTAAATATTATATGTATGTATGAATTAAAATAATTAAACCAAATTACATTAATTAAATTAAAATATTATATATATAATATATATAAAATTATATTTTAAAAAATATATATGTATATATATTTAATATAAATTGTACGCGGGATTTTACGAACGAGAAAAATTAATAAGTAAGTTTCAACCGGGATGTGCAATCATCGCAAATTGATCAATTCATGCGAATATATAATCTCTGCGAGCATTAATACATCGGCGAGTCGAGTTATAATTAGAACTAGAAACGGCGAGCGTATTCACGAAGGAAAATGCAAATAATGTATTTCCCATGTGTAAAGGGAGCTCGAGCCAATAATCTTCCACGTAATCTTCTTAAGCCACGAGCGGATGCGTTTTCGGAAAATTTCAATCCGCCCAACATCCCATGCGCGATGCAAAGTCAACGCACTGGTATTATTAGATGTCTCTCTGGTCGTGACAGTAATGCTCGAATTGTATATCGCGTGGAGGAGACAACTGTTCGCCTTTCTTTTTTTTTCAGAAACGCGAAGCGCCTCAATTATGAATGAAACCTTGTTTGTAAAAGTCGTATACCTATAACGCGGAGTCAGAAGCATCCGCGAAGCGGCACACGAAAGTTTAACGATTTAGGAGACAATGCAACCCGCTTCTCTGCTCTTTTTCCTCTTAAAAAAAAAAATAAAAGGAAAAAAATAATCGCGCGAGAGGAGATGGAAAAACACAGTACAGCTGTCTTTTTCATTTCACGACCGAGGCAACGGACTAACAAATCATTCCGAAAATAATTTCGCAAACTAAGAACATTGTAAGCTCGCGAAACATTCTTTTTGCATGCCATGACTTAAAGCCTATGCGACATACATAAAAGATTTATGCAAATATCCAATCGAGACCAGAATTCTGATGTTTAAATCTCATCAAATGCAATATAACTCTTTGGACATGAGATTATTTGACATTATTACTTAATTGTAATTAATGTTTGATGACATTCCTCTGCCTTTAATGTATGTGTATATATGTAAATCACTATTCGATAATTTTTCACTTGCAAATCAGTAAATCAAAATAAGTGTTTTTTTTTTTTTACGTATCTAACAATAAGCATGAATAAATTTTACATTTAATTGTAATAATGTTTTTCGTGTGATAACGTTTGTTAAAATGAAGAAAAACCAACCGAATGTATTCAACGATATATAAAAAATTATCATCTACAAAACAGAAATATAAAAAAATGTACTGTGTGTGTATGTGAAAGAGAGAGAGAGAGAGAGAGAGAGAGATGTGCAGCATACATTTTATTTGTAACTGCGTATATCGTTATATAAGGATTAGTATAAAAGCATGTATCGTACTGCGACGAATTTAATAGTACGAGAGTTCTCGATACGAGAGTGTTCAATATGGAAATTCAGATGGGAATTCTATTAATAATATTATTCATTGTGAATTAGTAAGTAAAGTAAATAAGTTAAATAAGTTAGTAAATATATATCTGTAGTGTATATATGGTCTCTAATCTCTTAATCTTTTAATCTCTCTTATCTCTACTTTTATCACTATTTATGCCTCTTTATACATTTTTTTTTTATAATTTCTTCTTTTAATGAAATAAAGTTCTTATCTATTTTCTTTCCTTGTTACAAAGTTTGTGAAACAACAAATTGTATAGTATTCTAAAATTTGAAAAGTATTAAGTTTTAATTGAAAATATAAATTTAAATTTAAATATTAAATAATTAAAATATAAAGTAACAAAGACATTAATATACACCACATGATGTTATTCTTCTTCTTCATTCAAGCAAAATTTAATTCAAGTAAAATTTATGGCAAAGCGATCAATGCGAAAGTCACGCAAAAGCGTCTTTATATTGATTTTAAAGATACTAAATTCTATATTTATTTGACAAACGTTACTATTCTTTCTGTTAATCATTATTATTTAAAAATATATTTATATAAGTTTTGAAATTGTTCAAGAATAATGTAGTTCACTTTGCAAAATGCTACTGTGCGCAACAGCATTAATTAAAAATGAATAAAAATTTTATATCATTAAAAACTATAATTTTTGAAAGATAATATAATTCAATCTTTCAGTCATGTATAATCAACAGCTGCTGTACCCAGTGTTATTACAATCGTTTCGATAATTTGTAGCCTCCAAATCAAATTAATACAATTCATATATTATGACAGATGAGTGCACTCAAAACTTGTACTAACTCTTTTGAATATTTTTCTATAATTAAAATATATAATTTACAAATTAAATAACAAATTTATACATATATGTATACATATAAATTTATTTTTAAATTTATACATATATGCATAAAATTTCCTAAAAAAATTAATCATAAAATGTACTTCTAAAACATAATTTTTCTCATCTTATTGTTAGTATGCATTATATTGTATGCGAAAAATTAAAATATCCTAAAAGATGATTATTCGATTTCGTCCGTCGTAATGCACATTAATCTTATACAAGATGTGTTATCAATTCTACGTAAATACATATGTCGATATACATATCTCGCTGCGTGTATCACTTAATGCCTATGCTAATTATACATGCAACGTATGCTAATAAAGCGTAATAAGTTCGTCATATATATAATGTCAAAGTGCGCTAAGGATTAAGGCCATAGCCCAAGAATTCCATACGAATCGAACCGCTGTGATTTAATTGGGAGTAAAACATCTCATTTTGATTTTCACATCAGCAAGATAATATTCGCGTTATGCGGGGATTGTCGCAAGATAATATAATGAAATCGGAAACACGATCGAGTCACGCTATGTGAAAACATGAATGTAAAGTTACGGGGATGCAGATAAATATTTTGTAATCGTTGAACATATTGCAAAACGCAAAATGACGCAGCTTGCTTTTACTCTTTTTACTGTATCACCTTTTTACTGTATCCAGTAATATGCGTATACATATATCACGTTGATATTTAAATATATATAATATATATTTAATATACACTAAGAATATAAAGGCTCGATATATATCAAATATAAATCGGTAATAGATAGGCTATTCGAGCCGTACGCGGATGTCGGTGCGTCGATTCCAACGAAAATTAATTTTTCGTTGGAATTAACTAATTGTGCACGGGGCACAAATTTTGCTTGGTACACCGCCAAGACTTTATTACGGAACAATCTCAATTCGAGATTTTTAATTCCAAAGATCCCCTCTGTCCCCCCTAAAGAAATGTAGGCGAGAAAAATATAGATCCGAAAGTCGCTGAATCGGGAATCGAACCCGAGACCTTTCGCTTGCCGGGCGACTGCTCTCTATTATTTAATATATATAATTTGCTAAAAAAAGAAATTATATATAATTTTCTGCGAATGTATAGCATTGCTACAATTAAACTAAAAGAAGAGAGCATTTACTCAAGTCTATTAATAAGATAAAGCAAGGTCATGAAGTGCGATTATATAATTTAATCATAACGTAGCAAAATCGCAAACACGTTTTGCGTATTATAAATCAGATACATGTTCTATATTAATCGCGAATTAAAAGTTTGCGACATATTTTTTTATACATATACAAACACACACAAAATGGTGATATTTGAGTAATAACGATTATGCGAATTTATTCTTAAACTTTTCTTTCAGAATAAGAACATGCGTTTTCCGACAAACCAAATTTCACGGTTTCTTTCTCTTTTTTTTCTGCGGAACGAAAGTCAATCACGTAAGCATGCCGGCACGGAAAATGAAAAAAGCACGTCTATCGCAAGCGTACTCGAACAACGTTATCGAAGTGTCGACGTCATTCAATTTAATAGAGTGCCTCTCTCTCTCTCGCTAGATTGTACAATTTATTCTACGCCAACCGTCGCGCAAACAAAACGGGGCGAGATATTGCTGAGCAAGCGAAGACGAATCGATTTGGGCGACGTCAAACGGTTAACAGAAGGGAGTCGCACCTCGTCCCCTCGTTCAAACACTCGATAGTATGCTAATTACCGTTCTCGTGCCCGCATTAATCTCAATGCTTCACAATTCGTGCTTTGTAAAAGCGGCGCTAAAAGAGCATTAAACGTCAAGTTCATTCTATAAGACGACGTATTTTGAAACAAATCCTTCCTCCAGCTCGTACGTGTGCGCAATTATTATTGGTTGTTTAAGGAAAAAATTCGCGAAACAAGAATGTATTGCTTAACGCTGCCACTATATCTTCTCCGATATTAATTTTCTCGTCACTTCTCTCAGCCCTATGATACGAACATTTCGCCATATATATGATAATAAATTCCGCGACTTAATTCTCGGCTCTAGCATATACCGTTAACTTTTCGTATTTTACGCTCATTGCGCTAAACAAGAATGGGACTTAAGTCACAGATATTGCGCGAAAACGTTACTCCTGGAAGAAATCAGCACGACGGAAGCTGAAAGCTCTTAATACTTTCCCAATTGAATCTTCTTCTCCGCGAACGCAACTCACTACCGAACTTAATTAGCGGTCGGGCAATATCCTTCATCTCGGTTTCGAATCTCTTAGAAGAGAGTACCTTCGGAAAGGTCGTTGGAATACGTAATAATGCATCGTCTTGTTCTCTCTTCATTTTTCGATCGCAAAAGTTGTCTTAATCATTCGTAATTACGACATTATTTGATAGATCAGTCACTGATCAAAAACGGATTGTCTACAGATAGTGAATGGAAGTGATCATCCAATCCTAAGGCGATTTATGCTATCTTGATTAACTTGAAAGTATAAGATTTAGACAAGAAAATTGATGCGTCTTTATTTCACTTTATGGTTTATACATATTTTTTATTTCATGAGAAGAAAAAATGTGATTTAAATATATGTAATAAATAATTGATTTAAGCCATTTAATATTGTATATATTTGAAAATTAAACAAAATTGTAAAAGCTAAAATTGTGAAGTTATAATAAATTTAAAATAAAAGATTGCATAGTCAGAATTTAGAATTATACATATAAAGTAATAATCATTTGATATACATTTTTTAGAGCCAGAGCTCATATAAATTTATTCATTCTGTATATGTGACACTTGTATTAAAACTTTACATTTCCCGAGTATAAATTTATCCTGACATCCATTCGCTTAGTTTATAAAGTTAAAAAAGCTCATATATAAAACGTGTACTTGTGTACATTTTTATATACAAAATATTCAGAGAATTTTACATTCTAAAATAAATAGATACTACAATAATTCGTATCATTTTTGTGGTTATTGTGTCATTCTTTTATATTTTTACCCTTTTACAACTATTTATGTCGTCATAATTATATTCTAAAGTCATTTAAAAAATGAGTAAACAATATCATATTTCAAGTATAATCTGCAGAATGACGCTGTTATTAAAAATAATGAAAACATTAATAAAGAAGTGTGTATACGTACGTCACACACTTTACTTTTAATTTTCGATATTGATACTCTAAGAAGATTTCTGCTGGGTGATTTAAAAAAAAAAAGAAAAAAAGACTGTATACCTTCCTAGACTACGAATAAAGAAAGGCAAAGGAAAGAACATTAGCGAGACATTAGCGTTATGCCTCCGCAAAAGTCATAAATCAAGATACTGGATTTTCCATTATGAACACTACGTGTGCTCTTTCTTTTCCTTCGCAATCACAAAATCATTTGCACGAAAAACACTCGCTCCTCTGATCGCAACGAGAGCAACTGTGACGTTATATGGCCGATATATTCTCGCGATCCCATGATCCCTATGTGCCGGAAGCGGCCTATTAGTCGAGCAATGTAACGTCAACGGACACACAGATCAGCAGCAACGCAGCACTGACATAAGCGAGCTCTACCAACTGTGACGCCTTCGCGCCGGAGACCAAGAGTCCTTAGTCTTTAGTGATGGTTTCGCTATCGACATCGCCGGTATATCATAGTCCCATTTATACCTAACCCTTCGAATCCATCAGCTTCCGGGGTCACGTCGGGATCGCGCCTGCGTATTTTCGACGGCGTATTAAAGGGGATCGTGTCGGATATCGACGACGTAAATACGCGTCGCGTTGACGTGTCCTCTTTCTGGGGAAATTAACGACTGGATATCGATTCCGGGACCGTCCAATCGATCGTCGTTCGAAAATGATACCGAGAATGACGTAGTGTGACGCGCGACCAGTCCAGCGCGATTTTCGCGGCGCAATTGCGCCGAGTATAGATGTGACGCACGGATATTACTATTAAATGGAGAAGCAGTGAGTGATTACTTCGTTGGATGGTAGCGGAAGCTTCGCGCGCGCGTCGATTTTCTCGATCGAGTTTGCGGCCGCGTATATAGATGGATATCGGGCGGTGAGAGGTGTTTATCGGAAAAATAAATCGATATGGGATCGTGAGCTGCGACTATAATGATGGTGTATTCGTTGCACGATATCGGGATTAGTTGTGGCTCGAGGCTCGCTCACGATACCATCACGTCGGGAGAGTGATTTCGATAACGTCGCGCCGCTGTGTGCATGTGAAGTGATAAAATTGATTCGATTTCTGATTTCCTTTTGCGAGATCTGGCAAAACGTTCGCTTTACGGGCTGAGAAAATTCTCAAGGACAAACACAAACTCTTCCTATGCATTCGCGTTGCACGAACGTACGTGTTGCGCAACGAGAGGTAAACAACGAGGAATAAGGATGCGCGAGAGTGTTAAATAAAATAATAAAAAAAATTCGCACATTTATGCGACTAGCCAATCGATTGAACTGTCATACGCAGTGACATCGAAAGCGATGCCTAGTGATCACGCGAACACACGTCATCACTCCATTTTACGTCTTCCGTTGAGTGTATTACGAGCTAGAAGAAAATACGACATGCGCCGCATGGCTCGGTATGTGTAAATTGATAGAACAGTTGTGCGTATTATATTACAGCGTTGTATATAAAAAAATTATATTTAAAAAATATATAAAATAATATCAATAATGCGTTTCTCGATAATTTTAGAGTCAATTCTTTCTTAACAAAAATATGATCATCGTTCCTTAGCAAATTTTTAATTTTTAGCACTAAGTATCTTTCCAGTTAGACTTAAAATAGAATTCTTCGTAAAATTGAAATAAAAGACAAAATTAATAATTACAAGATAAAACATTAACATTTATATTATTAAAAGAATCGCAATTTGCAGAATTTGTTTAATTGCGAGATATTGTAAAATAATTATGTAATTAATTCTCAGGTTAGATTCTGAATGCAAAAATGTTAGATTTATCACACACACAAACGATACATTCTATACATTTTTGTAAAAAAATAATATGAGAGTTCGCAGAAATGTAATGTGAAGTGCGAGAGTAACTTTTTAACACGCTAAATCTTTAAAAATTTTAACAGCGTTGTAACATTGTATTAATGGATCCTGAAATTTAATGCATGTTATTAATATCCATGCGTAAAAGTTTTGCGCACCCACTCGACGCTGGCGATAAGTTCGCCATTATGCAAGTATACGAACATTTTCGTAATATAAACTTGTAGTGCGATCGGAATATTATTCGTATACGTTATTGTTGCGTTGTCAAGCTTAAAACATATGTGTTATTCTGCGCTAACACAGACGCACAATAATTCCGATAAATTTTCCATTACTCTGCACAAACTACATAATTATTGACTCAACATTAAATAAAAGGGAATACTGTTCTATTTTTTAGTAATGATATTGCGCTATGCTGGCATTTTCCGCATATATCAACAAATAAATAGTTTTTAGAAAGATAATTATTGCGTTACAGTAAAAAAAAATGGTTGAACCAGTATGCACATTTTATATTTTATTATTTCATAATGATTAAAAAAAAAGACCAGAAATACATTCCTCTCGGAATCCTATAGTTACAAATTAAAGTCGACTCTGTATAAACCAGATGCTACGTTTCCTCTCTTTTTATCCTTTTAGCCCTTATTAGCAGAAAGTTATTTGATAATGCGCGATGTATTCAGATATTAGGTTCTCCTTGTTCTCGATAAATTAGATTCTCCCCGTCATGTTCCTCTACCTCCTTTCCATAAACGAGGGGAACTTATCGAGCTTTCGTTTGCTTGCAGACTCGGTGTACTGGTACACCGTGGCAGAGCGAACAATGGATATGAGAAGAGCAGAGGCTAAGTAGCTAAGGCTGCAGGTACAGGAACGGAGACGGCGCGAGGGGAAGATTGGAGAGAGGTGCGACAGAAAGCGAGAGTGAACGCGAGGGAGACAGGCACGGAGGGTGAACAGAGAGGGAAAGTCCGGGAGGGTCGGCTATTGTGACAAAGTCACGGGGGAGAAGTGTGGAGTCGTACGAAAAATGAGGGAGCACGGTCTGTTGGATGTGTGGCGGCTGGTGTGGTTGCTCTGCCTCGTTCTAGCGACGGGTCTAGCCCAAATATCGCAAGTCTGTCCGACCCACAACGATATCTCGCCCTGTTACTGCAGCGTGAAGAAATCCGGCCTGGACATTGTGTGCGAGATCACTGACATGCAACATATCAGCAAGGCCATGACCGTGCTTAAGGGTAGACCGAACCTCGTGATATTCTACCTTAGACTTAGGCACAACAACCTGCCGAAGTTGGTGGGATACGTGTTCCTTGGGCTCGACATACGCCACCTCACCATCCATAATAGTAGCCTCGCGGTGCTCGAGGAAGCCTCCCTTAGTTCTCTTGGTAAGTGTGTTATATTAATGATATTCATTTAGCGAAGAAGGTAGAAATATTAATTAGAGGGTAGAAAGAAATACGAGATATTGAGACGTGAGTATTTAGTCTCTTTTCAGAAAGAAATATTTTAAATATATAGGAAGCTACATAAAATTACACTTTAATGGGATTAAATCATAATTTCGTTAATTGAAATACATAAAATTCTAAATAAAATATTTTTAAACGTGATTAATGACCATCATGAATTAATCGCATGTGCATTCTCATTTCATTTCCAAATATAATAAATTATAAAAAGTGTTTTATATTTATTTTAGCATATAACAATTTTTATTTTCACAAGTGAAAATGAAGTGTAGGAGATTTGGAGCCGTGCCCGAATTAATGGCAATTTATTTAACTTCTTCAATCAAATCACATCAAATAAAATAGATATAATTTTACATAGACGTTTCGATCTCGTTTAGATCATCTTCAGTATTGAATTAAGAAGTCAAGTGATATCATGTATCTCTTTCACAATTGCAAGGCTATCACTTGACTTCTTAATTCAATACTGAAGATGATCTAAACGAGATCGAAACGTCTATGTATAAGTATATCTATTTTATTTGATGTGACATTGAAGAAGTTAAATAAATTGCCATTAATTTGGGCACGGCTCCAAATCTTCTACACTTCATTTTCATTTGTGATTACAAACGAGCCTTATTTATAGAATTTATAATTTTTATTTTATTTAAGAATTTTATGTAAATTCCAAAAATATAATAATGTGCAACAAATTAGAATCATTTGCCATTAGATAGCTGTTATACATAAGCATTCTCGTTAAACAGTTATTGCGCAACAAGCTCAATCCTAAATGTTTGAGGATTTAAATTTTTAACTTTAAAAATTATTAATTAGTTATGATATTTAACATAATGATTTTAAAGTTTAATCGCAATTTTCTAAATAATTCAATATATTCATATACATGTGAATATTCTTAAAAATCATATTCAAATAATCTCTATAATAAAAAAGTAACTCCTTGATTAAACGCGTCTGTATATCAACAAAATATTCAATACCGTAATTTCAAAGTACGTCGCTGCCAGTAGGTACATGAAGTGATGAAAAAACCTCCGCGTTACTTCATGTAGTATAACATTTTTTTTACAGCACAGAACAGCAGCAGCTATCTTCTGGCGTCAAAAGACTTTCAAAGATTTAAGATCAGTTTTTTTTTTTTATATTAAAGCCAACATAGAGGCACTCATGCTGTCACGCGAGGCCCGCGTTAAAGTCGACTGCAAATTTAACCCCGCCTTTAAATTTCTTACCAAGCTCCGGGACTCACTAAACCGCCAGTACACCGCGCGTTTGCGGCCATGCAGATTCGGAATAAATTACTGTAAGGGACTGTGTGGAAAATACGTTCTTTTTACACCTGCCGTATAGTCGAGATACGCGAAGATAACCGCATCGCATGGCCACAGCATACGGGGGACCTTAATGAGAATGCAGTGCCATGCTGTGAGGCATCTCTGCGCGACATCGCTCGGTTGCATTAAGACAAAAGTGCATTAAATATATGGGTGCTTTGACTTTGTATTCCGAGTTTCACGACGAGTTAATTGTTTTATAAAACAGAAAGGATATTCGAAAAACTCTTCATATCATTAGTCAGCGCCAATGTTCTCGCAAAAAAACCCCTAATTTTTGCAAAGTAATCTTGCTAAATTTTTTCGTTCTTGCGTGTATCTGTATATGTGTGCATAAGTTTACAGATATTTCTCTTTTTTAAATAAAAAATAAATAGATATAAATTTGACTAATATTGCAGTAACTATTTGTGTTTTTATGTATCAGCATTTTTTTCAAAATTATTTGCAACAGTGCCACAATTTGAAATTTACATTTACACGAGACTAATGAGTCTCAAATAATATATACTATATTAATATTGGTAAAATCTTTTTATTAATAGAAAGGATATATGTATATCCTAAATTATCATATTAAATATGAGAAAGCTTTGAAAACAATCAAATTAAAATTTATACATTTGACTACAAATGCAAACACAGAATTGAATAATTCACTTCCTTACAGGATCGGGATTGACACAGCTGGATCTTTCCCAAAATTCGCTAAATAGCGTCCCAACCTCCGCGTTACGAGACCTCCACCATCTTCTAATTTTGAATTTAAATCGAAACAAAATCGCAACCATTCACAACAATGCTTTCGAAGGTCTCGATACACTTGAAATCCTAACGCTTTACGAAAACAAGATAGCTAGTATAGAGCCAGATGCATTTAAAGGACTCGATAAGTAAGTCTCTTTCTACTGACTGTACTATCGCAAATTTCAAGAAAATGTATACAAAGAAAAAGTTATAAGAATCAAAAAGCTCTTTTTTATTCAATAAAGAAAAAAAATTTTAATTATATTTACTTAATTAATAGCTAATAAAATAATGCATTGAATTAAAAATAAGGGCCTCTATATTTCAGCCTCTAATTATTTATTAGAAAATAAGAACTGTTTTAAATCTAAATGTTTCTAGCCGGAGACTCAAGAGGCTTAATTTAGGCGGAAACGAACTTACAAGGATCCCAACTAAAGCTTTAAATTCATTAGATTTGTTGAAGAAATTAGAACTGCAAGAAAATCGCATTTCAACCATAGAAGAAGGTGATTTCGAAGGTAAAGTCGATAATTTCTGCAAAATTCTACTCTGCAAGATGTATGTTTTTGAATATCCCTTATACGCGACTTATTTCAAAACGTACCTAATATCTTAAACATATGACACATTTTTACAACCAATTAGCTAACATTTCAGCTTCTCTCTGATGATCCCTTTCTTGCGCAACAATTTCAATTTTGAGTAATCAATTTTTTAAATCTATATTACATACATTCTACGTATACAAATAAAACGACTTTAATGAACGTATATGGATATTTCATACAATTAAAATGAAATAGACTCGTCGATAAAACGTTTTACCCTTTCAGGATTGAAAGCACTCGATTCATTAGGATTGGCGCACAATCACCTTCGCGAGGTCCCGGCGCGTGTATTCTCCCACTTGACGCAATTAAACTCTTTGGAACTCGACGGAAATCAAATTACCCACGTGGATCCCAATGCATTCATCGGTCTAGAAGGTAATTGTAATTATAATTTAAATAGCTATTTAATCTATTAACCGCAGATGTACACGGATGCAACATTAAAAATGTTTACATTATTGTAATATTAATCGTCATTCTTTACAAGTTTTTAATTAAATAAAAATACTAAAGAATTCAGCAGTTTGATATGTAGTAAATTATTATAAAAAATACCTCTATTGTGTGTAAAAAACATAAATAACTGACGTCATATTTTATTTATATTTATCGAACAGTTCAAATTTTATACATATACAACATGTCTCGATAAAAGTGTCTCGATATTCGATTTCAATACAGTCGCGGAATTCGCACGGTCTTATGTTTACTTTACCATAAAATTCTCGCGGTCTTTGCAGATCACGTTCTACTTTATTTATCGTTTCAGACGTTGCAACTGCTTAGCATTTAAATTTACTGCATGCCACGACTGCTCGCCGGCGATGCAATCGGTTCCCTTTGGGTGTAGATATATAAACGGGCAAACGACACTTTACAAACAACCCTTCATCTTGCTACATCCTATGAACACGAATTCGAATATCAAGATAGTATTTCGACAAAGCGATATTCCATGCGAGCGAACAGTATTGACATTTTCGACGATTCAGTCGAGCAACATATTGATAGCTTTACGATCAATAAGACAAATTATTTGATCGGATGTGAACACTATTATACATATAAACAAATATAAATTAAATATTAGTTAGAATTCTAAATATCCTTTGTATTTGATATGCCGAAATATTCTATCCCCGTCAAAAATATCGTATTATCATTCTTATTTTTTAAAAATTTTTTTATAAAAGATTTAAATCATGTAATAAGTTATAATTTTATCCATTAGAAATTGCACACATTTTAAATCATATACGTGTATATATGCATCTATATATTATAAATAATAAATATAATTTTTTGTATTCAGCTTTTTAAATATCTCATCAAAAAGTAGAATTTTTTTTTTACTTAGAACTTTTCAATCACTTATTTCGTTATGACGACGGATCCAATTAGAGTTTTCGATTAAAGTACTTGATTTATACTTGCGTAATTTTTTCTCAATTGATTATATGCTCGCTGCTGTGAGTATAGCTTGATTTGATTATAACTAACTACAATCCAAAGAAGTTCGTTTGAGCGTGTCGCAACTCTCGAAGACTATTGATGCTTCTCACGTAACGAAGCTATCTACTGCGAGCCAGATTGCTGTCTCACTCATTCTAATATACATATTTCATACCTTTGCACGACTGTTTTAATTAAATTATTCGTATTACATCAAACGAGAGAATCAATTAATTCTTTCACAAAGAAGCTAATAAATAAGGAAGTTTAATGAGAAATTTTGAGATAATCAGTCTTATATATATCTTTGCATCTTGAATATCTATATTCTTTTTAATATATTTTCGTAATCTTCAATCTTTCGTTCCAGAAAATTTACAATATTTACGATTGGGAGATAATAATTTACATTCGATACCGAGTGACGCTTTACGACGTTTACATCGCTTACGCCACCTTGATTTGCGGGCAAATAACATCACTATACTTCCGGAGGACGCTTTCACGGGCTACGGAGATTCCATCACTTTCCTTAATCTGCAGAAAAATATGTAATATCTTTTTCTTCCACATAGGATTTAGGTCATATTTAAATCAATTAATTACGCATTAGAAATTCATTTCTTGCAGTTTGATATAATAATCTATATTAGCATGAATATGCTGAAAAGTTTTCTCTGGCGTATAAAAAGTGCATTCATTATACTATTTTTTCAGGATTAAAATTCTTCCGCCCCTGGTATTCGAAAACCTTAATTCGCTGGAAACTTTGAATTTGCAAAACAACAAGCTCTCACATATCTCGGAAGAAATCACAGAAAATATCGTTGACACTCTACGTCACATCGATATAACAGGTAATATTATATGTTTCTTTTACTGTCTCTCTCAATAAACAGTACAAGTTTTATGTGATATATAGTGGAAGAAAGTAATCAATAAATAGAATAATATATATTTCATATATAAAATTATTTAGCTTCTTTGAAAAACTATAATTTTAGCAAGATTGCATCTTATCAAACTCATCAAATTTTGTTTCGAACGTTGAAAACTTCATACATTTCGCGCAGCTTTATTCGTTTTATTTCCTTTCCTTTCCGTTTCTCTTTCATACAGATAATCTTCTAATTTGCGACTGCGACCTACGATGGTACTCCACGTGGCTCGCAAATCTACGCGACAAGGACGACGAGATGATGTCGAAGAAGCGAACGGTCTGCACGATGATTTCGGAACATCGCGAGTACTCCGTGCAAAACATCCCGCTCGACAGGATGGGTTGCGTAGGCAAAAACGCCGGTAAATACTCGTCAACGGGTACCGGATGTAAAATGTACGTCGACGCGACGTTACCGGTGTTCGTTCTCGTCGCCGTTTTGGTATAAGTCCGGGCAAAAGTGCGCGATGACTTCTCGCGATTGCAATACCATTTCGACTTTTCGTTTCGAGACGGGATTAACGATTGCATTTAGCAATTTAACGTTTGCATTAAGCGCCGCTATATAAATCGCCACGAATCATGATGAGTTTTCTTTATTCAAGTTCAAGTCAGAGAGACGAGAGAGTGTTGACACGAGAGGACTTTCCTCGCTTGTTTTTCATCCTTTCTTTTCGAGGTAATCGTGACGCGATAGCGGAGACGTATCACGATTCCGCGATGAACATATCTTGTCGTAGACGTAGGACCAATCTTTTGTAGAGAAACTAAAGTGTGAGAAATCTTATCATCGTACGCGCAATAATTTAATATATACTCATAATGAGATGTGGCCTGTCATAAAAATACATAAGCCTGACATAAGCGAGCCTCGACGCGAAAAGTTGACAGCATCAACACGGTCGACCGAATCGTAAGTGATTTTAATCGGAGTCGAATTAAAGCGAGAAAAGCATTACGCGAACGAATTATTACGTCACGGTTCGGTGTGACGGGAATGATTGATTCCTTCGGAAAACCGCTTTTTTATTTCCCACGAGGGGCACACGAAGACAGACGTTTGTTTCGTTGTGCGGAATGATATATTGAGCATATATATATATATATATATATATATATATATATATATATATATATATATATATAGCAGCTCGCGCGTTTTGCTTCTTTTTTTTGCAAACGCGTCCATGCAATCGCGATCACGCATGGACAATCATATATTATATATATAGTAACCGCGACAATCGACCTCTCTTGAGAACTGAGTACTTTAAATTCCTTCGAAATATTTGCCGGGCATTTCCGCAATATATTTTTCCCTATCCGGATCACCGGAAGATTCTTCGTCGGTTCGATTCGATTTTAATCAGTACACGCGCCATTATTATTTATCCTGCGAAAGTCAGTTTGCCGAAACATTTGGATTTTAATCGAATCAATATATACCTGAATTTCCTCCGTATTATTTCTAAACTACTTCCGAAAGCTGCAAGATAAATTAGTTTTAATTTAATGCTTAAGCGTACGCAACAAAAAGCAGACCGAGATTTATTCGTTATGAAAAAACTTGATGAAGCCCGCGGAAAACAATTCGCGAAAGTACAATAACCATATGTTAAAAAAATAATGCGATAATTTCAGATCGCAATATGTATCACGAGCAATCCTTTTCCAATTGTCGAAATGATAATCACAAATGTTGCACGGCTATACTTTTTAACGTAACGACGAGCGGAGCGTAGGAAATTAAACTTGCTATGAACGGCGGATTTATTTCTGATAATATCACTGTTATTTATAGCGCACTCAGATGCTTTACGATCGAATCGCGCCCGTTGCAATTGCACAGTAAACGATCAAATACGCGGCCTGCTCGCTGCTCGTTATAATTTGTCAGATTTCTATCGCGAAAACAATATGTAACAGAGTAGTATACATACACATTCTCAACAATGTGACATGTCACTTCACCTCGCGCGGTTCGATAGTGCAGGATCTGAGCGATTGCTAAGATCGAACGTCGATCGCGAGTGCGATCGACGAGTGGACCGAAGAATTCTCGCCCGCCAGGTACGCGCGAGGTTTCTTCATACCGGAACGTTACATATCAGCATCGTTGCCAATTATTCCGTGGTTATCTGTTATTAAAGCTCGCGGCGCGAGATAGTATACTCACTAGCGGATTCGAGTGGCCGGAAGTCGGTCGCCCCTAGGCGCGATATTCCGCATCACTCGTCGTATACATATCAATACGTTCCTGTTGAACAATAGTCGGTGTTGCAAATAGTCGGCATTCTCCTAATGCTCGCGCGTTCTCCGTATGTCACGATCTTTCCGCAGGCTTGAAGCTACTAGGTGTATTATTTTTTTATCTGTTATCCACTTACAATTTCTTTAGTTTAGAAATTAAGAATTATTCGCGAACGGATATAATAAATTAAAAAATTAAAAAATAGGTTATTCGATTTTTTTTGTTTAATTTGCTTTAATATATAAATAGTTGATTAAAATTAATATTAATATTAATTAAGGCACGTAATGTGATCACAAAACGAAATGTGTGTTAATTAGATATTGCGGGAGGATAGAACGAAAAAAAGTATTCGTGTAACATCTGTCTCTTATCAAATTTTCCCCTGGAACGTCTCTACGCGACAGTCGCTAACATTTTGAGATCGCCCCGATACTTGCTTAATTCGATTCGCAAAGACTCGATCGCGCGCGCGCGCGGAATGAAATAATGACTGCGCTGATGACACGTAATACTCCCAACGATGCTCTCAGCAGGAAACCGACACTTGTCAAAGTGTCGGTGGAGCACTATCGCGGTTATTCAAACGCCTCGTTGCGTCCCAGTCGTTACAACTCTGTTACTTCGCCATACGTGCGCTAAAATTGCATCATCTTGCAAAAGGAGGCATCACATGCAACGCACATGTTCGCGAGACAAACAATCACGAGGCGCGTAATTCCTTGTGTATAAAATTTTTTTTTCTGTAGATTAAAATAATAATTTATGCTTATATATATATATATATATACATATACATATATACATATATGTATGTATATATATATATAACGGAAAGATATCGTGACATACGGAAATATAAACTATGTGTGCTTCGCTTCGAAAAATGTTCGATGAATGCATCTAATGATGCATCCAGTAACGCTTTTCTCAGAGAAGACATATCGAGCAGAGAAACCGATTGCGTAGAAAAACGCTGTAGAGTTCATAGGGACGTAGTGCTGATCACAGTGCTAACGCGGAAAGTAATATGTGTTTTGCTATTCGATACGTATAATAAGGATAAGGTAGAATTAAGCCTAAGGCATTATTATAAGAAGCCATGTGGCGGAATACTAAGGACATCTGTATGCGTTATATTGGCGCGTCCAGCGGAGCTTTTCGAAAGAGAATTTCAGAGAACATTTTAATCCTTGGCTTCATACTTTATAACGCAGCTCGATTGCAATAACATTTCGCTATAAATATATCTTTTTCATAAAACGTCAGAATTTTGTAATTCGATAAATGTATTATTTCGATAATCCAGTAAAGAAAACTTGTACGTACAAAAATAAAATATTAAGATCTCACACACGTGATAATTTAAGAAAAAAATATGTTAAACGCTATTAAATCCGATGGCGATAGCATGTGAGGTGCTATATTTATCTCGTTTATATATCGCGTCAATTTTACTCATAACAGTTTTAGATTCATGTAACAAGGCCATCTTACATCAACTCTCCGGAAGAAACCATGTGATTGATTTAATGCGATATCTAATTCGCGAAGATATATTTAGAAAATAAGATCTTCTCTTTCGAATTGCGCAAACAGGAGCGCGTGACGATATCACATACACACGTACACATATCATTTATACGCCCAATCTACTTGTAAGATAAACTGATTAATTAAGTCGATTTAAGGCTTGACGAAGCTATAACGACTAAAGATCGTATACATATCGTGAACGTACGAGATTTAAGAGAATTTATTTGTTAACATATACATATATACATATATGTACGTTATATATAATATATATATTATTATGCATTATTACGATCATAAAAGATATATATTATATACCTATATCTCTTATATATACATATACGCACTAGATGTTTTTTCTAAAAAGTTATATCGATAACGATATATGAAACCGCCGGGCATATACTGACGTTGTAAAAAATTTATTTCCATACATTCTGAAATACGGAATATTTTTTTCTCTAAATAAAAAATATTTATATAAAAAATTTATATAAAAAATATTGTATGTTGCTACATTAAAATTTATGCAAGTTAAAATAAAAAATTAAAGATACGCCAAATGCGATCCTCTGCAGGCCCTACATTTAGCTTAGGATCCGTACGAGGCATATCTATATATTCATTATTCACATTTCCCAATTTTTTAAAATATTTTTATAACTGCATAACGAATAATTCACGGGCATATAATTATTTAAAACATGTATAATTATGATTAGAAAAGGGAAAAGAGACGGCAGTGTGTGAACGGCAACAAGTTACAAAAAAAAAGTTGATAGTCACGAAAGTAAAATTAGCGAAGTAGCATAATAAATATATTATATCTGAGTCGGAAGTTTGGCACATACACTTTTACTTTTATTGTAATAGTTGATAAAGGATGCATTTAAAATATAATGAGAAAATCTCTTTCTCGGATCATTTTTCTGTATTTTAACCGATTATTCCCTGAGAGTGTTCTTTTTATCATATACATTTTTATTTCTCTACTCTATTTCTAAATTTGATTTTTTTGCTACTAAATTAATAAAACGAAGGTCGTGGCAATTCTTCTTCAGATCTGAATCGATTTAATTTAATTCGGCGAAAAACTTCCGGCTTAAGCGCGTTAGGATATATCTCTAGGCAACTTTTAAAGCGAAAACGGGAACGTCCAGTTCGCGTGACTCTCGAATCCTTTCGCTGCTGAATATTACGCTGGTATACACGCTGTTAAAATGCTCTAATAATTACCGTACACGAGAATGCTGTATTTGCGTAACGCACGTACAATTGTCTATCACGCTCTATATCTTATCGAATAATAATCAAGCAAAATCGAGAGGCGAAAAATATCACTCCAGTTCACGAGCAGCACTGCTGTAAAATGACAGTTCACAAACCACGTGCTTGTCAGCGCGGTTGCAGCATCGAAAGGATTACAGACATCGTCGGACACCGAGCCCGCAGAACCATATCGAGACATATCGATGAGAGACGGCGCCAGCCTCGTCGGGCGCGCCGTTTATTATTACTAATTATTATAAGCGGATATTTTTGTACAGCGTCTTACAATGTGGTCAGATCGTTGCCGGCACGCCTGACGGGCGCACCCGGCCCCTCTATTTACTTCATTTAATAGCGCGTGATACCCTGAAGAGACGCGTATATTGTATATGCGCGTAGAGACGATAATATCACACACACATACACATATATATTATATATGTATATTATGTGTTTGTATGTGTGTGTGTATATATGTATGTATGTGCGCATGTGTGTGCGTCAACGGGACGTGTAAACGAAATTATCGACAGTCCCACCCGCGCGTAAGAACGATAAACGGAGCTTAACTAACTATCGATCGAAGGATCTTTGTAACCTCGGTGCTCGCTCACACGTCGCTTCTTCGCACGACTCGAGAAACCTCGTATCTGTGTTAACACGTACTCAATACGCATGTACACACGACATTACACGAACACAACACGTTATAATCTTACGGAGCATTCCATCCCCTCTTTCTCACTGTCTTCTATTTAAATAAAGGGAAAAAAAGGAAAAAAAAATCGATCGTAATATTCTTACGTATATAAGAAATAAAGTCCGTGTTTTAAGACAAATTAGAGATATAAAGAAAAATTAGTTCTCTCTCTTGTCAATCAATGTATACATGCAACATCTCTCGTATATAATCGTATATAACACAATACCTAAACGAACACACGCATACAAGACTAAATCACGCCTAATGTTATATTGATGTTACATATATGACACACACGTACACAAACTTCGTCTGTATATGTCTATACATAATGTTACATATATATATTGTCATGATATGATAACTATTACGTGATATGTATGTATTATGAAGCATTTTTCCCCTATCGACCCGCGACTCGGGCGTCTACTCAAATTCTAATGTCTATATGTCATTGTTTATTATATCGTTAATGATTATTACGTGTATATGTGAAACTTTCAAATGAATAAAAAATGACATAAGCAAACGCTTATTCGTTATCACCTGTACCTTTTACTTTGCTAAATTGCTATGTAAAAAAAATCACGTTCTAATAAATACGCAATTAATAAAAATATATTTCTTTTTCTATTATTAACTTTAATCAATATTTATTAATAATCTCAAATTATATATGTTTTGACATTTCTAGTGACGTAACAGTATATGTTGATGTGTTATTTTAAGATGTGAATTTTAATATGTGATAATTTCTCGAGGTTTCTCTTTAGTAATGTTGCATCGCTAATCAATACGAGATACATATATCGACAAAAGCATCAGAGATAATATTAATCAATGTCAAATGCAAATTGCGATTCTATATTCGATGAAATATATTAGACTGTGTCAATCGAATTGCATCGTATAGAAATAATGAACAATTAACAAACAAAGATGCATTGTGATTTTGCTCTGGATAAGAAGATATATTCGTAACTTTTAATATTTTTTTCCTATTTCTTTAATTCTGCAAATTTTTTGTGTATGTAAAAGTTGGCGTCTTATTTCGTGGATTTTAGCTTAATTTTTTTTTTTGCTTTTTTTTTGTTTTTAAGGTAAAACTCTTTTTAGAACTTATGTAGAACTATAAATCTTTTCCTGATAATTACTGATAAGAAAAATGCCATAGGACAAAGTGAGACATTGCGTGAATTTGGCATCTAAATTTGTCTTAAGGCATTTTCGTTGCTTTAATGGTCAGAACTAGTTTTTAAACTACCAAGAACTCTAGAATTATTAAAGATAAAGCCCGAACTCTTAATTATTTATGAGTTTCTACGAAATGAGACGCCAGCGTCATACACCCCCATTATCGCTACAGAAATGTCATAAAATAAAAACTTTCTCACTCACCGATATGTGCAATAGCAGAGTTGTAGTAGGTACACAGCACATTGATCTGAAAACAAAATATTCATATTATGTATACATATACATGTGTGTGTGTGTGTGTGTGTGTGTGTGTCAGGTGTTTTGAAAGTTTGGAATCGGTTGAATATTTCATAAACAATTTAGAAAAAATGTTTCTATTTTGCATACCTCACAGTTGCCTCGTTGTCGCCCGATGCCTCCCCGGGCCTCCTCCTCCTCTCTTGGTCCTTCGTAGCACTCACGACACTCGCGAAAATACGAATTACGATCGCCCGACACTTTACACGGCACTCCCGATGCGACATGTGAATCGCACGCGTATTTCGCGTACATTACACAAATGAGAAAAAAATTTATGCGAAATAATAATTGCACGAAGCAACGTTCGTTCGGCACTCGAGAATCTCGCAAACTTGCGCGCAGCTTATCAACAATGCTACCTGTAACAAATAAAATACATACATATATATAGGTATATATAGGTATATATAGGTATATATATTTTAGAGCAATCTTATTATTTTTGAATTATAATCCAAACTTATATAGTTTAGTAAAATTAATCAAACATATTTTATATTTTATTGTGATAGATATTATTTTTTATTGTGATAAATATTAGAGAAATTCTCATAAAATTCTCTCTCATATTGTCTCACGATGACATTTTCAGAGTAAATTCTAAGAGAAAATTCTCTCTGTGTATTGAAAATAAAAAACTCTTAATTATTTATGAATTTTCATGAAATCAGACGCCAGCTTCACACACACACATACACACACACACACACAAGTTTTTTGATTAAAGAGTCACGTCAAACTAGTCAGAGTTACTAAACTGAAAAGCATAGTAAATATTTATAATTATTATAAATAATCAATTCCCTCAATTAAATTAGATTTTGCATCAAGTATTCTCGGTGATAAATCTCGAGATAGAATTTCAGAATTTCTTCGCGAAAGAAGTTAAAAATGGCATTCTCATTACTTTATCGAATTCGAATAACATATCCCTTATTTGGTTCGCTAACAACGCGCAATCGAGTTTAACTTGCTTAGAAAAGTTGATGCAATGCGTCCGCAAAGTTAGAAATTCTTTTCTCCTATTTCAGCCACAAATAAGTTGTACAATTTGTTTGTTGAACAATTTGAACTTTTCGCCATTAAATTGTCTATCACAAAACGAGAAAAAGGACGAATATTGTCTATTATACAAACGAGAAAAAGGACTCTTGTCACGAAACGCGAAACTCGATTTATAATTCGAGAAGATCGACGTCGACTGTATACAAAATAATTTTTTCTAATTACACATCTCTAGCAAACCAACTTTGTTGCACTAAACTCATGGAGATTGAAAAGAGTCATAAACTGCAAAACCGAATTACTATTCTCATCCTTGCATTCGTATAATAGTTACGCAACTATTAAAACAATGGACGGACTTGAACGAGTGGATCTAAAAATTTAACATGTAACGATATAATGTGAGTTACACTTCTATATCATATTAAAAAAAAGAAATGATTTTCTAAATAATTGTTTTACTTTATAAAAATTTGTTCTAAAGAGGGTGCAATAAAAAAAATGTGTGTGTATAATGAATTAAATAGAATTTTTAAAAAATTATAAAATATATTTTGGATTTCTTTGACCATATTATTAAGTTTAAATATTATTCCAATATATGTAATTTTCAAATGCTGTGTATCCCCTGCGTAATATTAGTTAATGAATTTATCCAGAAATCTCGGTTCGCTCCGAACCTAATTAAATCTGGCTAACAGCCAAAACTGACGTAGGTCAATGTTAGATGCTAAGAACACACATAGTAAATAGTAATAGCATTGTGTAATTTTAAAAAAATATTGAAAAAAGAGACATAAAAACATAAAAATAATAAAAGTACATCAAAAAGATACGCGATATTGTGAGAATTCTGATGTCCTGATGTCCTCATCTTGCACAAAATTTGCATGTATCAAATTATTTTTTTAATTTGTTTTATATAATTATAGGAAAAAATCGTATTTTTTAATCTAAAAGAAATTCATGTTAGAAATTCCAATTAAAATATTTTCCAATTAAAACATAATTTTATTATTAAAATAATATAATTGTGATATTTGTTCTTGTTAATATTATAATTAGACTCGGTGTTCTAAAAATGAAACTGTAGAATCAAATAAATAAAATAACGAAACGAAAATTATTTTAGAAATTATAGACAAATGTGTCCATAAACAAATATGACAAAATTGAAATGATCGACGGAAATTTACGGTTTTAACTATCCTAAACTTAGCAATCTTCAATGAGTCGTTTATTATGGTAATGAAGCAATTCCCCTACCCAAAATTATTTTTAGCCGTTAGGTCAGTAGTTCGCGATTTAACATCGAAGCTTTATCTGATTGGCTGGTAAGGATTAACATACATATATCGAGGTTAAAGGTAGAGTTGCCAGATGATTTTTTAACGTTCGAGCTCTCGGCAATCCACTGCAATCCTCTAAAAGGATGCAATGCCAAACTGCTATATGTACGGTACGCTCTACAACGTATAACCGCTTTCATGTTCGCGAATAGTTCGTTATGTGCGGGGGAACCGTTTCGCTATATAACACGCAATGTCTATACGTCATATAAAGATATTATCAAATATGTCACGAAAGAGAGAGAAAAACAGAGAGAAGAGAATATTCTCTCCCAGATTAAATTATCTCTATATGAGTTAAATAATATTAGCTATACTATATAATTTATTGAGAAAATATTTTAAAAAATAAATTTGAAGAATATCTAAATTCATATATATAAATCATGAAAATTAAGTTTCATCAAAAATAAGCAAAAATACATCGTTTATGAAAATCTGAGTAATTCTGAGAATTAGAAAATCTGAACTTTTATTTAAATAAATTAATACAAATATAAAATTATATCCAAGAAATTAGGCAATATATTATATCCGATATTATAAAACTTGCTTTGCTAAAAAATGTTAAATTATAATGTTTAAATAAATATATTATAATATATTTATGTATAGTTTTTAAGATGTTGTATTCAATTAAATAAAAGTTTAAAAGTTGAATTTAAAGTTCATTCAATTGCATGAGCATGTTAATTGTTTCGCGAAGATACAGCCGTGAAAGTGTCCTAAATAAGAATCTTTTTATAGCGAGTTCGATTCGATTGGCGATGATCTATTAACATCGATTGTAGGTGTGTATCTGTAGTTTCGCTCTGCTAATTACTACGGCTCAGTACAAAACTCTCATCGGGGCAGTGAGTTACTATTAAAAAAGAACTCATTAATTACTTTGTGATTAATTTGACAGTTTCATTAAAACAATAAACTTTACCGATATGGTAATTATCATGTAAACTTATATAGAATTAATATTTGTTAAATTATAATTGCACGCGATGATTTGCCTTTTTCGCGATATATTGTTAATAATTTATACTTTAATTAATAACATTTGTTTGATATTGTAGGACGAAATTCAGCTTAGTAAAGATCAACTATCCCGTAAGTGCATTTGCATATATTAAAAGCAAAATTATTTTCGTGATATAAATATATAACGTGATATAATACGTAATATAATTTAAACTATTAGCTATTGGATAAGTGTATTTAAATATTCAGTATCCAAAAAATTTGAAACAATTTTTCTGAATAGATTTGAAAATGGCATTCGACGCGTTCGATCACAACAAAAAAGGATGTATCAGTACGGATATGATAGGCACAATTCTGGGTATGCTTGGTCATGAAGTGAACCCACAGGAACTTGGAGAAATTATATTAGAAATTGATATGTGGGGTAAGTATGATATCATACTAAAAATGTATGTGTATATATAAAACATAAATTTATTAAAAGAGAATTTAATTATATTCGTTAGCGTAATATTTTAAATATACTCTAGCATTCTAAACAATAGATTATAACTTATCTATTTCAAACAAAAATATAATTTTTTTACTTAGAATACTTAGTTGCAGAATGTGCAATAGAGTTTTTGCAAAAAAGTCACGGAAAATTAATTTTTTAAATAAATAAGAAATTCGCAAAAATGCAAACAAAGAAGTATTAAGACATATAACAAAGGATTAATTGAAAATATTGGATATTCATTTCTAGGAACCGGGGAATTAAAATTCGAGGAGTTTTGTCAGCTAGCGTCGCGTTTTCTCGAAGAGGAGATTGACACTGAAGCGATACAACAAGAGTTACGAGAGGCATTCCGATTATACGACAAAGAAGGCAACGGTTATATCACCACCGACGTGTTCAGAGATATCCTTCATGAACTGGACGACGCGCTATCTCCGGAGGAACTTGATATGATCATAGACGAAGTGGACATTGACGGATCTGGCACACTCGATTTCGATGGTGAGAGATTTTGTGTGGCGCACAGGTGTTAGTCCACTTCGTCTTCGCATACCTGACTATAACCCGGCGTTTATGTTACAGAATTCATGGAGGTCATGACAGGATAAGTTATTACTTTGGCACCGCGCGGATGCGTCGTGTCTATCGCCCACGCTTTAGACAACGAGTGTGCCTGTATAAACAGAGAAGCTGAAAACTCCTCGAAATTGTATATGATGCTGGCAGAATATAAAATCGTACGCTTATCACATAAAAAAGTCTCGCCTATTTTAAGTTTTACGTATTTTATTTAACAAAAAGGACATAAGTTTTACACATAAAATTTATGTTTTTTTTCTTTGTTAAATGAAATACATGATTCGAGAAGTCTAATGGTGATTGTAATAAGAAAAAATTCAAAAGTTTCTTAATAAAATATAATACACATTAGAATATATAGCCATGTTAAGTATAAACTAAAAAAAAAGACTTTGATATCTTTGAAATAATAAGTAAATATAATAATGCCAAGATTATATGTATCTCGAAAAAAATTCATAGTTTGTCGAAAATTATAATTAAATAATATATCTTGCCTATGTGATGTATAATATTATATGTATATTAATACTATGTAATTAAATGTATATTTAAGTTTAAATGAGTTTTGAATAAAAAATGCATGCAAAACTAACAAATCGATTATGTTATAAAATTATAAAAAAGTCATAAATGAGTGAGATTTATTTCAATGAATTTCGATTAAACTTCAATGGAATATGATCATTTTTTTTTTTAATTTTAAACGTATAAGCATATAATTTTAATAAAAACTTGATATTATATTTATTTTTTTGTTTAAATCCACTATAACAAAATTAATTAGTAATTAAAAAACACGATAGAATATGATTTATCTATTATAAATTATGATATTGATTATTTTATCTATTATAAATTTTGATATTTTAATTGCGCGCAGTTAAAATTTTGATAGAAGGAATGTATAAAGGAATCAATATCTCACATTTTTGTATGTTATTTCAATGACTGAAAAAATGCACATGTGTGCCCTGTAATTCTGCGTTATTTCTCGCTATATCATAGAGAGCCATAATTATAATTTCAATCAATACAAGATGTTGCACCTGAAAATACATGCTCGCGTGTTTGGCAACTATAGTGGCACGTGCTTTGCACGCATCAACCGCAGCATTACACGCGCAAGTCTGTAACAGTAATGTAATCTATTGTGAACTTTTGTCGAAAGAGTAACATGCTCCAAAAAGCTCGACAATGCGTACAACGGCAAACGGCTGTATTCCGGAATGAACGATAAAATCGCCTAAATATAATAGCAGCCACCGGGCTTTATGAGCTTATAATTAGGAAGCTAAGAATAAGACCTGTGCAAGGTTATTACTTAGAGCCGTCTTGGGTCAGCCTCACCCATGAATTTTCCGGCGGTGAGCCAATACTGTCTATTGTTGCATCCATGCAAACGATCACACATCGTGTCGCTCGTAAATTTTGGCATTCGGAAACGTAGGAAAATTTCACAATAAACCGCTTGTGAAATGTCGCCTATAGCAATTCCAATCGTAAAATATTTCCGCGACGGCCTAGTTAAAAGATGCAATTTTATCGGTATTCAAAAAGACATGTTAAGGATACGATAAAAAAGTTGCCGCGCTAATATAATTCGTACCGCTGTATCCTTCAATATAAATAATAATTTGAAAAAAATTTTATTTTATCTAATCTAAAAGCTAATCCTGATTATAAGTAGATAATTATTTATGTAATATATATTTTTCTGTAAAATTTTACACATATTTTATCAAATATTTTAATCTATTATTTGTCTTTTATCATAATGCACTATAAAATAAATTATATGCATCATATAATACATTACGCGGAAACAATTTTTTGTCATCTATACATTTAGATTTTTAGATTCACAATGAATCATATTATAATAGATATGTTATATCGTAATAAATTATATAAAAACAAGTTATATACCTATGTATATGTATAATATCAAATTTATCGAATTAAACTTTTCTTCATTGAATATAAAAAAATAATTTCATACATTTAATTTGTAAAATTATCCGTAAAATGTAAAAATATTTAATATAACAGAAATTTAATATAACCAAATATGTCGTGTCTGCATATAATCTTCCCAAATCAAACATAGTTTTCAATACTCTTACACTCTTACATTATAATGTACATGTACATTACATATTTGGCAACGTGATTTTTATAAAATCATATAAAATCATTAATAGTTCTAACATATAACTTTGTTATATTAATTAATATGTAAATAAATTGATCTTTTTACTATCAAATTCACGTTTTGTTATATTCAATTCATGGTTTTGTTATAAATAAGTAAAATAAACTTTCACATAATTAATGTAGTTGGATGTAATACGTGTCATAGTTAATTATTCGCATCAAGACGAATCGCGTGCAATATGCTCGCATTAATTATGCCACTGTAAGAACGTCAGAATATTTGGCCGTTTTGACAAATCGAATGTACAACTGCCAGTGGCATGGATAATTTTCGAAATTAAACGCGTTGCCATGAGTTCTGCAGAATTAGGTAAAATGCGTCTATGGAAATAAAGTGGGAGACGCGTCCTCGATGAATTTGAAAACCGCTAGACTCGGCATGTGTAGATACTACCTGATCAATCACGTGCCAGAATATCATCATTATGATCACTTAAAACAGAAGTCTGCGGCCAGAATCTGGTGCATACCCGGGTAAACCGTCGACGCCAACGTACCACGAGCAGCGCATATAGTTAACATTACTATGGCAAGTCGTATAATTTTGATAAACGCGAAACATATTCGTCGAATAATTCCGTGATTAGAAGTGTAAAAATTAGATATACGAGTAAAAAGTTCATATATAATAACATTAATAAATTTTATTGCTAAATTTTTTACTTAGTAGTATTTTAATATAATTAAACATTAAAATTAAATTTTTAAAAACAATAATTTAGCAATAAAATTTAAATGTTATAGAGATACAACAATAAATTATTCAATAGAAATGATAAAGGCTCAAACAAAATTAATTAATACTCTGTAAATTTATCGTGAATAAATTGTTTCATTAGTGTGATTTTAAATAATGATTGACTTTTTGGATATAGTTACGGGGATAATAATTATATTTTTCACGATTCCAGGAGGATCTAAATAAGGACCAATTAGTTTGTAAGTATATCATTTTATCGTAATAAAAAATTCAATATAATATTACAAACTATCTTTTTCTTAAATAGTGTTGAAGAAAGCTTTCGACGCTTTCGACCACGAAAAGAAGGGTAGCATCGGCACCAACATGGTGGGCACAATATTAACTATGTTAGGTCATGAAGTCAGTGAAACCACGTTACAAGAAATTATTAGCGAGGTAGACGAGGACGGTAAGTAAAATTATGACGACCTCACGGTTATGTTCTTTACGTGCTTGACATTTTCATTTTTATATTTTTCTTATATTGACAGGCTCCGGTGAACTCGAGTTTGAGGAATTTTGCACGTTGGCTGCTAGATTCTTAGTAGAGGAAGACACTGAAGCGATGCAACAAGAATTACGCGAAGCATTCCGATTGTACGATAAAGAAGGCAACGGCTATATAACTACTGAGGTGTTCCGCGATATTCTTCACGAACTTGATGACAAGTTGACACCGGAAGAACTCGATCTGATGATCGAAGAAATTGATGCCGATGGATCGGGAACGCTCGACTTTGACGGTATTTTTTTAAGCTACCGATACACACTTTTATTTCATTTTTCGTGTTATTTATTAACTCTGAATAAATAAATCTAATATGTGTTGTTTGCACAAAATAACCACCCTCTGAGAAATTAATATTTAAATTAATTTTGAAAATGCTTATTTTACAATTCAGTATTTTAAAAACTAAAAAAATATACTTTAAGTTAATTTAATAGAATATATATCTCTTTAATTTTTTGTGACATAATAAAAAATATTAATAAAAATACTACTATAATATTAAATTATAAAAAAGGTTTTTACTAGATTTGACATTATGCTCAAGAACTATTAAACCAATATTAAAGTATCATTAAAAATGTCAAGTATGTGCCAGGAATCTATTTAAAATATGTTTAAGAACACAAGAGCCGCATACTAGTGTAACAACTGTAATTTGCAAGATAAGATAACACATGTGACATGCTTTGAAAGCCAAGTAGTTCATTTAAAATCTGCTCAAGTTACAAAGCCCTGAGCCAAGAAAATTCGTTTCGCGCACGTCAACGTCAGGAAAGCTTAACATAACCGACACTAATAGCAAAGTCGATCGAACATTCAATAAATCTGTCGCCTTGGGTGGTTCGCCAAGTTTACAGTCCGCGGAAAACACGAGGCGCTGTTTGATTACACTAACGCCCACTACATTTCACGTGGTTTCAGAGTTCATGGAAGTCATGACGGGAGGTGACGATTAAGGCGAGCTGATAATGAAGATGAACCGCTCAAAGGCTGGGATTAGCTGCACAATCGGCAACGTCAGAAAGAGAAAGAGAGAGCGTTTTATCTTCATCAACTAGCACACACGCTTTTGCAAACTAAACTATAGACGAGCGGAAAATTGGACGTTCACGATAATCCATGGTTATCGTTGGCTTTCATCGTGCAAGATGAAGACTACATTTCCAAACGTTTTCGATCAACGCCAAAAGCAAAATAAAGATGAAATTACCCCGGAATTAAATCGGAACAACCCTAACGAGTTGACGCGAATAAAATAGCAATGCAAATCTCTTCGTCATATAGCAAAATGAGTACACGCGCTAAGCTCTCGCGCAATTATCTCTAATTGCTGATACAGCGAGGTAAGCCATAATTTCCTACTGTATGAATATCAATTTTGTTTCGAGAGTCTACGCGTGAAAGCATCGAGAGTTTCGGTAATTATATAAATCGTACGCGGTTAATTATTAAGTTTTACGTGCCTGCGTATTAGATACTGTGCGTGCTCTTTCTATGCGCGAATGCGCTGCGCCTAAACGATATTATCCTGTCCGCAAAGTAGCACATCACGTTCAAGTACGTAAGGCGCGTTATATTAATTTTCTTCGTAATTCAATCAATTAATAAATTGCGTCATTATTAATTTTTTAATTTTTCAATAAAGAAGATCGACAAAATTGTAACCATTTCTTTACCGTTCTAATTTTTTTAAATTTAGTTACGCAACGAGATAAAAATGTAATTACAATTCAATAATTAAAAACTCAGATAATTAAATAATTAAATTCAGAAATTGTGACTATTCTAATACTATTAGATCAATTATTTAGCAATTTCAGAAATTTGAGTCATGCTTCTAAGCAATTAAAAATATGGAAATGTTTATTTTTGTTCATCAGATGTTGTTATCATCGTTTGCAAGATAAAGCTTTCTACATTAGATTATGTACGACCGTACTGTAAAATAAATATATTTTTCTACTAAAATTTCCTATTAAATAATCTTTCTATCTTATAATATATTATATAGAAAAGTAATGAATAATGTGAATAAAATAAATATCTCAGCACCGTAATATTTAATAAAATATTTTAAGAATATATCTTGTTCATTTATACATCTGTTCCCTATTACAATCTGTAAGGACTAACAATAAAACAAATGTCAGCAATCATTGACACCGATTACTAGATGTACAACTGGTGGCATTTTCGTTTTGAAATTGAACCACATAATAAGTATACACAATAAATGTCGTGGTTCGTGCAACTATGTGCTGTGAGACCTTACCAAATCAGGTAGCTTTGAAATGTTCCGTCACGAAATTATTCTCGCGATTCTCACGTCGCCGCGAACTAATCTGTTTCGCGAAGCTTAACAATCTCGCTCATTGTGCATAGAACATAGAATCTCGCTTAGAGTACAATTATTTGTTGGAGTCAATAAAAACAGAAATGTCATAACTTCATCTCTTGACAATCCAATCGCTTTAAAAGGAAACAGAAAGACAAGACCAAAGAGTAGTATAATTTCGACATATAATAAAAGTAACACTCTATAAAATTATTATAGAATTTAAGAGATATATGAATATATATACATATATACTATATCATTTTGCATAAGAAGTATATATTATAATTTCATATCATTTCTAGGTTTCATGCGATAAAATATATTTGGCTATTTAATTATGATTTAATTAAATATCAATTTGCCCTATTAGCAACAATACTTGTTTACTTTATGCCCTATTAGTAACAATACTTTGATACTTTGAAATTCCAATTTCGCACATGTATTGCGAAGACAATGTCGCACACACTACATAAATTATGAGAGTCAAAGATTTTTATATCCTTTCTCTTTCATATTATATCTTTATAATGATAAAAATTTGTTATAATTATTTTATCTTCAGCTTTTTGAAATTAAAACTATTCTGTAAAAATTATAACAGTGTCATATTTTTATTTAAATAGAATATATGTATATAGTCCAGAAATGTAAAAACTAGTAAAAAAGAAACTTAATTTTTTTACTAATTGCGTATATTGCCGATATCTATATAGCCATCTATGTAGCTATTAAAAATGTATTTCAGAATGTATATAAGATTCTTTATAAATTTTCGTGGAGAATAACCAAATTTAAAAAACCGTGGATTTTTTTTCCGCACGCACACAGATGAATTATATCAGAAAAAATCGCGGATAATTTATTAGAAGATCAACATCCAGAACAACCTATTTTTCTTTGAAATTTTGTGAGCGACATTAATTCATCAAAAATATAATCTACACTATCAATGGGAATATCAAAGTCGTGTTTTTTTCTGAGAATTTGTTTTGCTCTTATTTTTTGTGCGATAAAAAATGTGATTAAACAGAGTTTTAATACCTATAAGATTATTAGCGTAACATTATACATTAAATATATACTAAATTATGTCGTAAACAAAAAATTATTTTATTTTTTCTTATATTTTATCTCATTCCATTCATATGTGTACATATAAAATGCAAGGAAATATGTTTCTAATTTTTTATTCCACATAAAGGATATAGTTGAAAGGATGATAAAAATTTTACACAAACTTTCAATGACCGGTCCGTTTAACATGCTCGATACGATATTTTTGGCGGTGATATAAGTTTGGTAGCGCGTCTTAAATCGTATTCGACATCGTACGGATCGATGCACAGTTATATCACAGAGATATACGTATGGTGCGCGTAACCTAAATATGGAAGACAACTACTATTTCGTAATAATATTGTCTCTCCGTTTCCTTTTATAAATAATTACATGAATAAAATTATTTTATTAAATACGTTATTATTACGTTAATATTTATACGTAATGCATCAGGTAAATTTTATTGTGCTTATGTCGACATGTGGCGCGTTACTAAATTCGTTTAATAAAATTGTTTTTTTTTATCATCGTGCATCTAAAATTATTTTTTATATACACAAATGTTTTAATATAGAAATTAAAAATCACTATTTTCTAGAATCAAAAATCAGTTTATAGAAATTGTAAAAATTACAATTTATGTTAAAATATTTTCATTTTAAGATTAAGTAATTTACAAACAAATGTCAGATGATAAAATTTTCTATAAAATTTGATTCTATAAAACTTAGTAATTAGTTATTATGAGAATTATATTTATTAGAAATAAATTTACGTTTATCTCAAAGAAATCTATTAAAATATTTCCATGTAAGATATGATAATAAGTTATACATTATATCTGTCACTCGCACATGATGATTCGAATTAAAATGAAATACGTCCGATAATAAGTAATAGTTATGATATTTTTTATCATGTGATCTTTATAAATTTCTTCAATAAAATATTGATATGGCTGCTATGATTAATAGAAATTTTAATGATAAATTCTATTTTAAATAAAACATGATTAAAAATTAATTGACATTAATTTCAATTTCTCACAGATACAAATTTTTCTTTTAGAAATCGAAAACAGAGTCTCTCAAAATTTTTATCGAAAAATACAATATTATAATCCAAATTGATCTCAATTAAAATAAAAAATTAATATTACTTTTTATATGATAAAGATATTAAAAAAGATAGCATCCTATACATTTTCAAATTCCTGTTTTTCATATTTAATTGCCTAAACTAACTTTCTTTGAAACATAAAAACTGCAGGAGTCTTTCAGGAAAAACTTCATTAATTATATCGAAATTCTGAAAATATAATCCTATTAACTTCACGCAGAGAAGTGATGTAACATACGACACGCATAACGCACGTATGTACTTCTTCATCGTGTCGTGTTCAACGATTCGTTATGGTTATGCGCAATGGTCTCAAGAGACAAACCATAGCTCTGAGAAGTGCACTACGAAGCTCGTTTAATTACACGTGCACGTCATTTAACGGAACTTTCTCCGCCAATTAAGTCGAGTTACCTATTGCTAATTCGATAACTAATATCCACAACTTCAATTGACGCTTCCCAAATATTTTATTACAATGCACGCATATAATATATCCTTTTACAAATAAAAAAAAATATCTCGTTTGACAAGTACGTTGGACTCTTTGAGCTTTCTTCTATGCCCAACAAATGAGAAAAATATCAATATTGAAATAAGTACGAGACGCAATATAGAATCGATCCTATACACATATAGTTCGCGTAAATTATTTTAAATTTCAATGTATTTTTATAAATAACAAACACGGATATAACCGCATTGTAAAATATTACACGCGAGGCTCGTCTGACTCGACACATTAGATCCGATTGTTAATCTCGGTCTATGAAAGAGAAAGTGGGTGAAGGCTAGAACGAACGATTTGCTACAATTACTTGCAGTCTCCTTCGCGCGTATTACACTTCGCCAACGAAACAAGTCCCGCTGCGAGAAAGTACAAGTGCCTAAAACACGATCGACCGAGAAAGATCTGATGCACGCGCACCCTCGCCAATCGCAGCAAACAGAACACCATTTGTTTGAATGATTGAAGGGCTCGTTAGAGATAGATATGGTAATATTTAATTTAATTTTTGTGTTTACCAAAGAAAAAAGTAGAAATATTAAATAAAATAGCAATTTTTTTCTAATGCTAAAGCCTGATTTTAATTTTTTTATAAAGATATAAAAATTTCAAGAAATCTTTTTTTCTTTAATTTCTATTTGTATTGTCGAATACATAAAAAAATTAAACATAAATATTAACAACCAATAAAATCAGAAAGGTTTATAGTTCAAAAATCTCGAATGCACATTGTGAATGCACAAAAGCGAATGTGTTTGCTTGCAAAATATACAAAATGTTTCTTCTATTTCAATAAGTTAAGATGTTGATATTGCATATAATAAAAAATATTTCATATACAATTTATATAATATACTTATAATATAAAAATCACAATAATAAAACTACTAATTTTATTTTATTTTCGCGCGTTTTTAACTTTCCAATTATAACATATAATTAACTACGGCTCTGTTAATAAAAACGATCGATTTGGTTTAATGTTGTTAAATATTATTTTGATGAAGAAAAGTGTTTAATTAACATTCTTTTTCATAATAAAATGTGATGCATAACTTAGTTTATATATGCATTGCTTCTCGAAGCTACTTGCAATCGCGGGGCTGGTGATTATAGTAAATTATACAATATCGGCTAATAAATACATCTGCTATAAACTTGGTCGCATTCCGTTAACGATACGGCCTTGCTCGCATTTCTTTCAAATTTCTTTTAGAATTGTTTGCGAACGATTATTGCAACGACCGAATAAATTAGATTAAATCAGATTTAAAAAAAAATAGATTAAAAAATTTAAAAAATAAATATTGTCAGACAAAAAAGTTTAATTTATTTTCTTTCTTTCTTTCCCCCCTTCTCTCCCTCCCTCACTCTCTCTCTCTCTCTCTCTTTCTCTCTCTACCCTGCGCTTGTATTTCATCTTAATCGGTGCTCTTAAGATCAATATCTGATATCGGGATTGAATATTCCAAACTATCAAATATAATTATTATAAAGCCTGCGATTAAATATCTTATGCAAACAGTAGCAGATCAGTATGATTTATTGTATTGCAATTTTCGATCCCGGTATCCATCGAGATCATCGAACTAGTAATTTAAGGATTATATATATAGAAGTCATTTAATTGATTTCCACAGTTCTCTCCATGTTAAATATAAGATAAAATTCTTTATATCATATAATAATATTTAATCGTATATATTTATTCATCTCTGCTATATAGTTATTTTATCCAATTGGAACAATTCTCTCATTATGATTAAAATTGATCGTAATCATTTCTCGATCGTATTTTTATCTAGCCGCCACCATATACATATAACCTCTTGTATTCGAAGGTAATACAAATTTTCGCAGTTAATTGGTGCAGCAACCAAAATCTCCCTAGGCGCTTTCTAAGGAAAATAGCCGTATACCTTTTGTGGAACAAATTACAAGATCATGCGTCTGATCGAAGTTAAGTCGATCACGTTTCCCATAAATGTTTTATGGCGCGGTTTTCGAGCCAGGAATAGATAAGAAACGTCTTGTTACGGCTGAGCTCATGACCGCCAGGGGAATAGCCAAGTAACACCTTAACTTTTTACTGTAGGTTTTTATAAAATGTTGGGAGACACAATCATCATTAATAAAAGTAGTATAAAAAAAGATTTTTGAAAAAAATATATATCATCTCAAGATAACAAATTACTTTCACATAAAATAAAATTAAAATATCAAATGTTGTTGTAAGAAAATAAGGAAAAATACCTATTACTGTTACTTAGATTCTTGCAGTAAATATGTAATAAAATTATAATTCCGTGAAACTAAAAGAATATATTTCCAACAAACACAAAATTATTTTCTATAAATATGTTAAGAAAGATTAAAAATGTAAAGAAACAGCAGGCATTCGTGAGATTTCACGAATAAATGTTATTTATTGTATAGTATATAATAATATAATTATACTGTTCCATAAAAAATATGCAAATATGTTTCTTAGAAAGTGTCTAAAAAATTTCTGGTACATTAATTACTTGCGCGAATTTCTATTACTTTTAAAATAATGTACACTTCTTGAAACGATAAAATATAAATACAGTGTCCAAAAAAATTTACAATTGATTTTTATCATAATGAGAGAATTACATTGATGTAACGATAAAATAATATGTCGGTAGCTCGCGATGATCGAGATTGTGGTAATGGTTTTGAGAATCGTCGGGCCGTAAAGTCGTTCAATGGCAAGAAACGGCCAACACTCGCATAGTAGCGATGTAAGATCAGACATTATCTAGGTTTTGTATAGAAAGGAAAATGTTCGCAGATTGATTGATATTCAACTGCGGCCGTTCATAAGACGATATTACGAGAAACCAAGGCAACCGCACTTCGCATGCTGTTCGAAATTATTGTCGCGTTCGAGCACCACACCTCAAAGTCCGTTCAAGACAAAAATAATCGCGATATATGCTTATACAAGTTTCACGACAGTATAACTATAAGGATACGAAAAGATCTTAGTTGAAGAATGTGAAAGCTATATTTCTTGATAGCATTTTTGTCCGTGTTTTTGTAAAAGATTTTTATCTAATTGGAATAATGTTCCCACATTTGCATTTATATTATTTCAGGAAAAGATAAATTTCTAAAATAAAATCACAAGTAATGTATAAATATTTTATGAATTAACGTGATCGTTTTCTCCTGATATAATTATACCTTAGGATAAAGATTTAATTCCGAATGTATAAGATATACTAGTTTCATTTACAGAAATAAATCATAAAAACACGATTAAAAGGCAGCAACAATAATTGCTTGAAGGAAACGAACAATAATATATGAGATTATAAGTGGCATAAACACATTATTTATGCGCGCGCCTTTCATGTAAAGAAAATTGTTTGCCCTCTGCTACACATATATATGTATAGACATAAACATATTATATATGCAATAATGTCTAAACAGCACGAAATTACACACGTTTCGTGAGTTTGCCATGCACGAATTAGTATGCAATGACAGCATTCTCCGTGTTCGCGAAAGTAAAAGTTACCGGATACAATCTATTTATTCTATTTATTCTATGTATTCTACATAAACAAGCGAACCATATCCAAAGTTGGTCCTGATCGATTAGTAATAGTACTGAATCGATTCCGGTTGCAGTTAGATTGATAAGCCATACGCGAGTGTATACTACGGAAAACTAAATCGCCAAAAACAATAATTCAGATTTAATTGATCAATTTGAATTTCACGCACTTCTTTATTTGAGCCTTTTAATTTTTATTTTGTTATGCATATAACTAATTAATAGCCTAACTTATATGTATAATTTCCTCATTAGTTTTCTCAATAATTTAAGAATTAATTTGAGTTTTTTTTTTAAATTATAATAGATAAAGTTCAAACAAATTTTCACGGCGCTGTTTCCGCGAACGAATTTTATTTTGACGTTTAATTAAACGTTTTCTTAAATTTAGATACAGAAGCAAGATCTCTAACTAGATCCGGATAAAGATTGCACTGAATAAGTATATACTGCGCTCACAAAAAAGAAAGTAATTTACATATAAAAAAATTCATTAATTATGTATGTTAGTATAGATAATTATATCTTTGATGATAAGATCAAGTTTCTAGAATAAAAATATTGTTTGCAATGTAATGAGAGAAGATTGCACATTTTATTTATTTGTTAATAAATGAAACATTAATCCATATCTTCTTTGCATAGATTATAAAGAAAATATCGCGATTGCAATAGCGAGAAGATAAATAGCTTAATTTAAATATACAATAAATAACAAATAATATTTGCATAAAATGCTGAAACTCGCGGATGTTATATATTTTATATGTATAATATTCATAAAATCTGACTGGAAAACTTGCAGAAGCTGTTTCTCTACTACTTATCATATTGCGTTATGTTCTAGGAAATGACATTAAATCAAATCGTTTCCCATAGTATAGTAATAGTAATAATTTAAAAATCTCTAGCAATTTTTTTTCTTTATATTATATTTTTTTTCTAGTACACAGTAACAGAACTCGATAGATATCTTCCTTTTTAGAACTTACGAAATTTTTCTCATTAATAATATAATTGTCGATCTAATTTTCGAAATTAGTGAATATTTCATTATATTCATAGAAATTGTTAAAAATTATATTAATATAATTTTTAATAATAATAATAATAAATCATAAAAATCGTTATATATCTTTATAATTTTTTTTAATTTATAGGACTTAAGATTCCCCCCCCCCTCCCCCTATTAATCACATCTTAAAAAGTTTTTTTTTAGCTTACAATAGAATATTATATATATTGTATACATATATTAAATTATGAATTTATAAATAAATATATATAACATATAGTTTTTTATGATAGCACTTCTATTTCCGGAAAAAAAGAAGGGAGAAAAAAATACATATCTTTCTTCTGATTCAGTTAATCAAAATCCTGTGGGAAAACCCAAATTCCGGGATCATAAATTGTAATGTTAACCAACGTATTAGAAAGGAAGCTATATGTATACCTAGCGTGCACCGATTGGTATTTGGTATCCGTGAAAGTCCAGACCTCCGTTCGCACGAGCTTGTTGAGGAATCACTCTAAATGATCTGTACCTCAGGCACTTTCCAGCCGATGACTTGTCCGATGTGACGTTTACTTTACGGTAACGGATATCCAGTCCCGTAACAGCGGCCACAAGCCATCGGCTGTAATCGTGTGTCCTTCGAGAACGGCATTCACTGATGCTAACCGATATAAGGTGCTACTCAGGGCCTTAGAATAACAAGAGAGTCCTAGTTTCGTTATGCCAATGAAGATTGAACTATGCGATTGAAGTCAACAATTCACTATCGCTACATTATACGTGTTTTATGAATTAATAGATACTTAATACAATCGATATTGCGAGCATATTGATTATATTATAGCAAAATTTATCTTTAATACGCGCAAAACTATGTAGTATTCTTCGAAATATATCACAATTAATTAAAATAAAAATACCATTTTTAATTATATATTGTTTCGTCACATTTTGTGCACGAGGAGGTCTGAATTTTCCAGATGTAATATTATTTGTCAATTTTATTTTCCTTCTAATATCTTTATATGCAACGCGCAGAATTAATTAAAAGTTTTTAGCGCACTAGTAAAGTGAGTCTGGAGCATGTGCGCTTTGCATTGCCCTACACTAGAACGCTCTGTTATTGGGTGTATATGAATCGTATAGCAATTCGCGGATAAATTCGTTGGAACGCGTGAGTGTTAAAAGCCACGCAAACTCCTTTCACCATGCCACCGGATCAACGAAGCATGCTACAGACGGATCATTGCGTCTAACCGATCGAATGACTCTCAATGTGATTCATAACTTGCCTCGATCAACTAAGTCCGCTTGAAATCAGATCTATCGCCAAGCAACAGCCAAGTTGTACCGAATAATTCTAATATTCTTTAAATAAAGTGATTAATATCAATATTTTACAATTCATTTAATTACAAAATAAGTGATTATTGAGAGGATATGTTCAATAATAAAGTATCAATTATGCAAAAATTATGTTGCCTTTTACTTTTCGATATATAATATTTAGATATATAATAATTTAAATTGATTATTTTGATATTTTTTATAAAATATTATATCATAGATACAAAATTATATAAAAGTTTTATATTTAATAAAAAGAATATGTATCACATTTTTGTATATATTTCTGTCTTTAATTATATTTATACTATATAAAATATTTATTATATGAAAGAAACAATAATTGCAATAATCACAAATTTTTTAAATATTGATAAATCACGTGTATTGATCTCAAAGATAATTATCGTTATTTTTAAAAAAATTACTTTGTCATACTTTATTAACTTTCGCAAGCCTATATCCTGTTAAAAAAACAGGACGAAAGAAAGGATAAGTTAATGATAGTGTGACGTGATATACGTTGAAATGCTTACACTTAAGACTACTTTAAGCATCCGGAATTCGTTCCAAAAGTCAAAGGTTACGAGAGAAAGGATTATACCAGAAGCAGCATCATATCACGGTGTATCCCCGCAAAATAATAATATTGTTGCGTCATCATTATTCATAAATTAAACTTAATTCGTATTGGAATTCAGTAATTCTATGCTTCCTTCGTACTTTAATTTATAAGTAAATCCTGCATGTAAACGTACACAGAGAAAATTTTTTTGGGGAATTTACCCTGAAAATCATGGTAGTCTTGGCACAATATGGTATGAAAAGAATTTTATGAAAATTTCTCTGATTAATATTTATTACAATAAAAATAATAATATCTATCGCAATAAAATATATTTGATTAATTTTACTAAACTGCATAGTAAAAGTCAAACACATTTTATATTTTATTGTGATAGATATTATTATTTTTATTGTGATAAATATTAATCAGAGGAGGTTTCATAAAATTCTTTCTATATTATATTGTCCCACGATTACAATGATTTTCAGGATAAATTCTAAGAGAAAATTCTTTGTATGTACGTTTTTTGCTTTTAATGTATTATTGCTATGTATATTGCTATAATATATGTATATTATTTTAAATAGATATAATTTCTTTTGCTAAAGAAATTATTGTAAACTCATTATTAAATATTTTTACATGTGAAATGTACTGTACATTTTATAAGTTTAAATCAGTTGATTATGTTGTTGTAATAAATTCATTAAATTTTTCATTAATGTTAAATTAATGCGACAGCTATTTCGTAAATAATTTGAAGTTTTCAGATAAACTTCAATCAAGAATGCATCGCATATGCTATATGTGTAATTGCAGATGTTTTTGCACCATAATGCAATTGCTATATGAATCTGATTCGATATTCCAACGCAATTGACTAAAATTGTATTCAATTTTATATCGCTTTATACTTACGTCAAACAGTAAATAAAAAATTCCACAACGATATATCAAATTTACATCTCAATAAAATAAATATATGCAACAATAATTGTTAAACAATATAATTTAAACAATAATAAGCATAAATAAAATGCATCAAAAATTTGTTTTGTAGTAAAACTTATAAAACTTCAAAAAAGTATTACGATTTTATATTTTCGAATATAATAGCATATTCGAATATAATGACATTTTCACGCGGACACACGTATCGATATAGTTAGACCCTGCTCACAATAGAGACAATATTAGGAATAAATATTAAATATTAGGAATAAGAATTATTTTAAAATGATAAAATCGAAAAGACTCTATTATAAAAATACAAATTCAAGTAAAAAGGCCTATATAGTAAGGGCTCTAATAAGCTGGTAAGAGCCTTTTATACTCGAATTTGTATTTGTATATCAGTTTTTTCGATTTTATTATTTTTAAATAATTAATATTCCTAATATTTAATATATATTCCTAATATTTCTCTATTGTGCGCTGGGCCTAACACAAGCACAATACTTTATGATATTTACATATTGCAGCAAATCGTGATATAATCCACAAAGAATTATGTGAGCAAGTGTAGAGAAACAAAGCTACATATTGTATATTACGGTTCGGTAGTTTTAAGATTGATGCGATAAAATTGATCCGTTTTACGATTTTGCGCCAGTTTAAATCATCATTTGTTATGACGTGGATGATAAAATAGTATTTTACGTAAAAACGACAGACAATTTATATTGCATATATTTATATATGATTTGCCATTCTTTTCATTCTCGAAATTTCCTTTTGATTCAATATCTTTACTATTTTTAGAAATCGATGAATGACTTAATTAAGCGTGATTATCTTTTTCTTTGATTGAGTCATGCCACGTGATTAGGTAAAAGATGGTTATTGCTACATCAATTGAAAGCGTTTCACCAATCGCAAAATGTATTTATCTATAATATAAATGAACTAATTAAACCATTTGTAACAATATAATACAATTGAAGTTCGCTATTTTAATTACGAACTATACTAAAATATCAGCAAAAAGAATTTTTCAATTAGAATTGAAAATGCACATATCATTATATTTCATAAATAAAAAAAAATATTTTTTTAAAATTTTATTTAGAAATTTTTTATCGAACTATATAGTTTGATAAATTTATTAAGATAAATTCTTCTTTTTTTTCTAATTACAAAGAAAATTTTCAAGCAAAACGTTATGTTTAACAAAAATTACTAACACAATTAATTTTAATTGAAATAAAATTAAATACGCTCTAAAAATAAACAGTATAAGTATTGCCTATATTTATTTGTTTGTGTTGCTCTTCACATATTTTTTATAAAACAATATGCATAGAGCAACACAAACAAATAAATATAGATAATACTGTTTATTTTTAGAATGTATTTAATTTTATTTCAATTAAAATTGTGTGAGTAATTTTCGTTAAACATAACGTTTTGTTTGAAAAGTTTCTTTGTAATTCTTAGAAAAAAAAAGAAGAATTTACCTTAATAAAGATTTTGTATGTACAAACACTCTGCGTGATGTAGCAATACCAAATTATTGCAACAAAATGTGCAATGTACTTTTGTGAATATAAAATCACTCACTGCTATTGCTCCGCATGATGTATCTTCTTATCCGCTACAGATGCTGCACCTGTAATTTATAATTATTAATTTTATTTTAATTGAAATTGTGTTTGTAATTTTTGTTGAACATTAAATTTTTGAAAATTTTCTTTGTAACTCTTGGAAAAAAAGAAGAATTTACTTTAATAAAGATTTTGTATGTATTTGTATAAACTGCGTGATGTAGCAATACCAAATTATTGCAATAAAATGTGCAATGTACTTTTGTGAATATATCACTCACCGCTGTTGTTCCACATAATGTATCGTCTTATCTGCTACAGATGCTGCACCTGTAATTTATAATTATTAATTTTATTTTAATTATAATTGTGTTTATAATTTTTGTTAAACACAAAGTTTTTGAAAATATTCTTTATAATAACTCTTGGAAAAAAAGAAGAATTCACCTCAATAAAGATTTTGTATATGTATTTGTATAAACTCTGCGTGATGTAACGATATCATGTTATTGCAATAAAATGTGCAATGTACTTTTGTGAATATAAAATCACTCACCGCTCTAATAACATGTTGCTCCACACAATGTATCTTCTTATCTGCTAGAGATGCTGCACCTGTAATTTATAATTATTGATTAATATTTGTTTTTCATAATCCATATATTTATTCATATATTTTAAGACAAATTTTTTTATATTAATTTTAATTCTTGTACATGTGTACATAATATGTTTATTAATTTTTTAAATTCTATTAAAATAATATACCTCATTACTACTCATCAGCTGTTGCAACGACGCTATTGTTCTATCAATTCTTTTGACGACGAATTTATCTGAATTTCACACATTTACGATCGTGCGGATTTCATTTCATGAAAGTATCATATTCACACTACCGACGCGATATATTGTGTGTCCACGCATAATATAACGATAGTCCGATACTTCCAACACGACACGTTTATATTTAGGCGATACTTATATTCTCGATTTAATATTTAATAATTACAAATGCGGAGTTAACGGAACTGTAGAGCATATTCGCATTGACGATGCGATATACTTGTGCATAATAACGGTCGTTTCACGCCCGAAACTTTTCTCCACATTCCCGATACTTTTCTCGACGCTCCCGATATTATTTTCGACACTCCCGATACTTTTCGCGACACTCCCGATGCCCTTTCTGGCATTTCCGCCTTTTTCTCGGCACTCGCGCTCTTTCTCTCAACATTTCCGCCTTTTAACCCGCCTTTTAATCCGCCCTTTAACCCGCCATTTTCACTCCCGACTGCCAACTGCTGCCAACTTTCGGTTGCAAAAAAACGGAGTGAGTATGCGTCTTTGTCCGCCATTTTCCCGCCACTTTATCTCAACCCTTCCGATACTTTTCTCGACGCTCCCGATATTCTACGCATGTTGCAGACAATGTACGCAATGTATATAATGTGGCTGCGTATAATACAATGAAAATTCGATACTTTTTTTAGCACTTTTGATCGAAATTATATCCGCAGGTACTATTACCTTACCTAACTGACACGATCGCGATGCTGTGACTATAAGCATGTACTACGCGAATCAAATATAGTTGACCCGAGTTGAAAAATTTGGTTAATTTCTATTGAACGCGAAAGTCATAGATTATGCATTAACGATTGAGATTGACAATCAATAATAAAGATGAATAAGTAGAGATCGAAGAAAAATCATCAGAATCGAAGAAAATAAAGATTCTTATTATTATTTGGATCTAAATGGTCAAATGCCTTAAGCTTCAATGCACAAGACGCTTTTAGAAAAAAAGAAAAATATGTAAAGTCAATATCACATGATTTTCGAAATTATTTATTCTATGATCAATTGAATGACACAATGTTTAATGTATTCTTTGTTAAAAAATAAGAAAATACGCGGCCTTAAGGCATGTACATATGTACATATGTATATTAAATATAATATAAAAATATATTATATAATAATTTTTAATATTAATTATTAATAAACAAGTTGCAATATTAAATATTATAATTGTTTTGATGATATATAAATATAATTTATATTTATATATAAACACATTATGCATACACACACGTACGTACATACATACGTATAATATGTACACATGTTCATATATAAAGATATACTCTTTCTCTTTTTTTTTCATTCACTCTCTCTCTCTCTCTTTCTCTTTCTTTTTTCTCTTTTATGTTGTTTATCTTTTTCTCGGTTTTTCTTTGTTAAAAAATAAGAAAATACGCGGCCTTAAGGCATGTACATATGTACATATGTATATAATATATATTAAATAAAATATAAAAATATATTATATAATAATTTTTAATATTAATTATTAATAAACAAGTTGCAATATTAAATATTATAATTGTTTTAATGATATATACATATAATTTATATTTATATATAAACATATTATGCAACGTATGTACGTACATATATACGTACAATATGTACACATGTTCATATATAAAGATATACTCTTTCTCTTTTTTTTCATTCACTCTCTCTCTCTCTCTTTCTCTTTCTTTTTTCTCTTTTATGTTGTTTATCTTTTTCTCGGTTTTTCTTTGTTAAAAAATAAGAAAATACGCGGCCTTAAGGCATGTACATATGTACATATGTATATTATGTATATTAAATAAAATATAAAAATATATTATATAATAATTTTTAATATTAATTATTAATAAACAAGTTGCAATATTAAATATTATAATTGTTTTAATGATATATACATATAATTTATATTTATATATAACACATTATGCAACGTATGTACGTACATATATACGTACAATATGTACACATGTTCATATATAAAGATATACTCTTTCTCTTTTTTTTCATTCACTCTCTCTCTCTCTCTCTTTCTTTTTTCTCTGTTATGTTGTTTATCTTTTTCTCGGTTTTTCTTTGTTAAAAAATAAGAAAATACGCGGCCTTAAGGCATGTACATATGTACATATGTATATTATGTATATTAAATAAAATATAAAAATATATTATATAATAATTTTTAATATTAATTATTAATAAACAAGTTGCAATATTAAATATTATAATTGTTTTAATGATATATACATATAATTTATATTTATATATAAACACATTATGCAACGTATGTACGTACATATATACGTATAATATGTACACATGTTCATATATAAAGATATACTCTTTCTCTTTTTTTTCATTCACTCTCTCTCTCTCTCTCTCTCTCTTTCTTTTTTCTCTGTTATGTTGTTTATCTTTTTCTCGGTTTTTCTTTGTTAAAAAATAAGAAAATACGCGGCCTTAAGGCATGTACATATGTATATTATGTATATTAAATAAAATATAAAAATATATTATATAATAATTTTTAATATTAATTATTAATAAACAAGTTGCAATATTAAATATTATAATTGTTTTAATGATATATACATATAATTTATATTTATATATATAAACACATTATGTACACACACGTACGTACATATATACGTATAATATGTACACATGTTCATATATAAAGATATACTCTTTCTCTTTTTTTTTCATTCACTCTCTCTCTCTCTCTCTTTTCTCTGTTGTTTATCTTTTTCTCGGATTACGATGTCGAGCTTATACTGTGCAAATTAAAACATGATTATGTTATGAGATAAGTCATTTTTGCTAGTTTCTATATTAAAATGCGACTTGTAAGATATGTCGAATATAAAACACACATTATTATATACATATGTATATCTCTTTATTATTCATTATTACAAACGCGTTGCAATATTTATTTGACAATCAATTTATTACTTTTAATAGTGATAATATAGATTGCGTGTGAAAGAGAGAGAAAAAATATAAATAGAGATCGCATGAAAGTTTGACCAATCATATGCAAGAAAAAATCTCGCTTCTGATTGGGCAAGTCGCAGCGCCTTAATTCGCAACATTTGCGCTCGTCTATGTAATGTGTATTACGCATGATTAATCACGGCGGGATCGCGGGACGTGTAGTGTACTTCGGAGGTGTAAAATCGCGATCGAATTTTGTGAATGTCGACGAAAGAGAATCCTTGCGATCGTAATAATCGTTATGAACATAATTATATCACGGTACGATACTACGTGTATATATAAGAATCATTCTCGTTATATTTGAGGTACGGCTTATTGAAATCTAAACATGATCCGTGCAAGTAAAGGCACAGTATTGATCAAGATGGCCGACTATCGTATCACTTGTATGTACGCAGATAGATTATATATTATTGGATACAAATAAATGCGTGTAATATCGGGATTATCGGGAGTGCCGCGAAAAGTAATCATCGTGTCACGCATAAATGTATAGTATATCGCGTCGGTAGTGCAAATTAAAAGTAGCACAACTCAAAATGACCTTGGGCGCCACAATTGCGCACGCACGTACACCAACAAGTATTGATAAAGGTATTATTAATCATAAATTATTACGTTACTGAGAGTAAATACTGCATGCAAGTAAGCGTATAATATTGCAAAAACCAAGAAAATATATCGGACTTACTGGTTTTATATTTAGAATTATAAAAATATATATATGTATATATATATAATAATTATTAATATATTTGATATTTTTTCTTGGTTCTTCCAATACTATATGCTTACTTGCACAGTATTTATTTTAACAATAAGTAATAATTCCTCAATACATATTTCATATATATGTAATAATTTATATGTATATATGTTCAGAAATTTTGAAAAGTCGATTTTATAAATAATGTAGACAATATTTAAATCTATTGAGACATATATTAAATATATTTTAATTTTTTTAGGAACAATTATTAAGTGACAACAACAGTGCAACAGCGATGTAGCAGTGCAACCTACAACGTAATAGCAGCACAACAGTCTGTAAGTGATTATTTATAATTGTGTTGTTTATAATTGTATGTGCATATAATACTACAAATGTGTTAAATTTGAATCTATATGCTATATGCTATCTATCTGTATTTCATGCTGCTTTGCATAAAGAGATCGGCTCTGATATTTATTAATATTAAAGTGTTAAAGAGACATGCACTAATGAACATGGAACGTGAATTTTTTTATATCTTATGTAAGTTTCTGTCGACATATACCTACATATATTATAGCTATTACATTTTAATTAATTAGTATGCACATTTTAATTAATTAGTATGCACATGTGATTTATGTTACTCTTTCTGATTTGATTGATAACAGTTTCTGCTGTAACGTAACAATGTGCAAGGGAGTTAAAAAATACGTTTCATAAATAATATATTTATTAATATATATACATAAATAATAGAGTTATTAAAACATTATCTAAACTTACATTAATCGATTACATGATAACAATAAGAATAATAGAATTGTAAAGTGTTTTTTATAAATTTGCATTTTTTTATTATTGTACATTATAAATTATAATTTTTTATTTGAGAATTTTTAATTTTGATTTAATGTACGAAAGATGCGCAAAAATCGAAAATAATATTGCAAATATAATATCAAATGGAACAAAACTTTAGCTGAGTCTAATGACTCTATGATTTTTTTTATTTTTAAATTAAAGTTATTAATTTTGTCATAAATATGTTAGATGTTGGAAGAGGTAGAACTATATTGCGTACATAGAATCAGATCAGTGTGAGACTATAATAATGGGATCTATTACATAGTGATAAATAGTCGCAATTTTCCGACAAGCTTATAAACGTTTTAAAGTTACATCGACATTACTAATCAGCTGAAATCGGATAGATCATATAGCAAGCAAGATTAATGAATCCTGTATGCCAGCTGTTTGAACGATTTTGAACTATGAGAAATGGCATAATGCTGTAAAGATATATTGTGTATGATATATAAAACCACATTAAACATAATTATGCGAAGATTGCTATTATTAAATATATTAATAGAGTGCTCTTTTTTTTATTTTTATTTTTTACAATAAAATCCTTAAATGCCTTTGAGTAATTAAAGTCATGAAAGTTTTTCTAATGATTCAGTTTCACCGTATGTTATGTAAAAGTTGAAAAGAAATGCTTTGGAAAAAAGCAAGTTACATTACTAAAAAGGACAATTTACGATTAAAGAGATTTTACAATAAAATTTTTTCCTAAATTAAATTTTAAAAAAGTTTTTACTTATATAAAAATCTTTGCATATTTCCAAAAATTATATACCAAGCAAAACGTACGTTGCTATCCTTATTATATCTATAAATGTTACTTTTGCGTTATGTTACATTCTACGTTACGTATGTAAACTCTCCAAAAACAGAAAAAGATGGTTGTACAAATTTAATTGCTCTCGCAAGAATATCTATGTCTTAATTAATGCGATGTGATTTAGTTAGTTTCAACGAGTATTTCCGCGTTTCAATGTTATACATAACAGTTTAAGAAGAGGTGTAACTAAAAATTAGATAAGAAAAGTAGATCAATTATCGATGCAACATGATCATTGATGCGTTACTAATTTGTGCGAAAATTTACAATGTTTATGCATGCTTTATGTTATGGACTTTCTCTCTTGTTATTAAAAATGGACACCCGCGACTACAAAAATAGACAAATCAGAAAGGAAATATACTTTCAATCGGCAAATACCGAGGATTATAAACGGGACTTTAATTTCTTGTTTGCTGCTTAACAATTTCATCTATCATTCGTAGATCGAGCGGAAGAATCAATGACCGTGATTCGACTGCACCGATTATGAGAGATAAGATCATTATTCGTTCCCAAGACAAATTTGCATTCCGCGTCAATAAAATTCCGGGACGTTATTTCTTATTAATCTCTGAACATTCGGTCGCAATTTATCTGTCCGCATCAATTCCCTTCATTTTAAATCGCATCCGCTCGCGGTCGCTTAAGGCTCGCGTATCGCAGAAGGCGCACGTTAATAAACACGATCCATTTTTAGTGCGCCTTAACATCGGTTACATTACGCTCTTCGGCAATCGCATGCCGAACTTTCTCCGCGGTAACTTTATACATCGGTTCTAATAGCGTACATACATATATCCACGTGTGCTGTTCTATCAGCGAGATCCTACGCATCTGTATCGCCGACGCATGTGCTATTGTGCGAAGGCGATTTATAATTATTTATTTAGAGCACCATACAGGAATATCCTAGATTCACCGTATTTTGATAAAGTATTATTGTCTTTTAATTTCACCTTAAAACAGAGGCGAACGCAAAGTTTTATCATAATGAGTAAAAGATGAATATAAATTAGAAATAACATGAATGTTTTTAAGAAAACAAATCTTATGCATATATTTTTCGTAATTCAATTTTCTGGGCATACATTGTTAAAAATAATAATAATTATTATAGTAATCAGTTTGAGAAAAGATATAAATATATATAGAGTTTACACAGACGTTAAATATTTAAAAATGCACTTTATTCTCATAAATAAAAAGTCCCGTTTATATCTTTGAATTTACAAATCATAAAATTGATTTGCTCTCGTATATTAAAAGTTACGTGTTACCATAAATCGTAATTCGTAATTAACGAACTTTTCTAGAGATCTCTAAATCTAATTAAAAGGCATTTTGCGCAAATTCTCGTTTATACCGTGTAATTTTTATTAAATTCCGTTTTACTGACGAAAAGCTTTCTGTCACGCATTGGAAATGTTTTCAAGAGGAATTAATTAGCCGGGTTGCGTTAATTTTTCCCATCTAGTAATGGGCAAAGGATTAATGCGATCGTAAACTGACACAATAATGCTCTTACAAACTGCAATTCCGTACACAATAATTACATTCATAATTTGTATTAATCGAAATAACATATCTCTTTTTTTTTTTTTATTCGCATATTTTTCTTTGCTTTTTGTCTCTTGTTTTTGTTTAAAATTAATTTCAGAATAAAAATGGCAACATATTATTATAAAAGAGCAAGATAATTTTTAAAACTATGAAATCATAAATGGTTATCTTTTATGGGCGGTCTTGGCAAAAGAAGCATTGAAAAGATTTATTGCTTCGAATTGTTTATTAGATACTCGCTCGATGTGTGGTTAATGTAACTTTCATATCAGCGCCATTTGCACGCAATGTTGTTCTTGGCTACGTAATCGTTCTAATAACATATCGCAAGCGTACATGCCCGCACCTCTAACTTCGATAAAATACGATAATGGGTGCGATGTGTACTTTACTAAAATTTACCATATATTTATCCCAATCAACCCAGTCGAGCAACAAGAATTAATTCTTCCTGTGTATGTGTGTGGCTAATTTTTTTTGCATAGTTTTGCGAAATATATATCTGGGCAATTTTTATTATCTTTCAAAATTTAGTCACAAGTCGCGTTCAACGAAATGTTAAAAGCTTGAGTCTTGTACATTCACGCAGGAAGGTAGTAAAAATTACGACCATCTTGATTGTAATTAAAAGTGGCGCGTCGATTCCGTTGCATTAGTTGAGATTAGATTAGCGAGAGAGGATAACGCGGCATATCTCACCTTTATTATCATCGCGAATTGATCGCATGCCTCGATCCCATATTAATCAACGGCAACTCGCGCAATTATAAAGACAGTGGCTGTTCGAAACATATGGAAAATTGCCGCAGTCTTTAACGCGAGTTGAGTTTCTCCTTCAGTTGCGTCACGCGCAATTCGTCCCACGCATCGGCGCATATAATTAAAATGTTGCACACGCTGCGGGATCTACGCTTTTTCTAGCGGGGACCATCTAATTGGAAACGAATTAATTTAATCGTGGAATTTCTCTTCGTTGCGCGAAAGATCGACTCTGCTAATCGGAGTCGCACTATCGCATCGTAGCGATTTATATTATACATACATGCGCTTATATCTCATCATTCATTGTGCATTGTGTTGCGAGAGACAAAATCGATAGTGATCGCTGAGAGACAATAACCTCTGTTAACTGCGGGAAGTGAACAAGCAGTTGTCTGCATTGATCATGAGAAGTGATAGCGTCTTTCTTTATTTAAGTGCAATATAAAAATATATATTTTTTTTTCTGTTATATATTTTTTATTTTTAATTTCTATTTTTAGCAAAGATTTAATTCTCTAAATTAAAATTGCGTTTAATTGCATTTGTTTTTATTTCGCCTTTTTTATATATTTTTTTAAAGATCACTTTATTTAGATTTATAAAATGTCTTTATTTATGACGCATGATTTGTACTTATCGGGATTATATACGTACATTTTTTATCTTCGCTCGCATATATACGTTCTTTAATTTACAAAACGGTCATCGAACGAAAGAAAAAAAAAAGGAATGACGGATACATAAGTTCAAGTACATATCTATCGATGTTCCCCTCTCAGCTGATTGTCCTGAACCGGAACGAATGAGTTTAAATGGGGGAAGGGGGGGAGTTTGCAGTCGCGGAATCTCTAATTACAACAGGAGGAGGAAAATAATAGACCCGTGCAATTGAGTCCCGTAAGCCTATTATGAAATTCTAGGCGATCAATGCTAGCTGCCCGGTTTATATCGCCTCAACATGTAGGTAGCTATTAAACGGTGCGAGACAAACACGCGCCGAGCCGGAGAGTCTTTTATGAAATGTTGATACTTCGCGATCATTGATTGTGGATAGGTGATACATATTAGCCGGTGGTGCGTTCTAATTGATCAGCTGTCGCCGATTTCCTTCTGACGACGGCGAGCCGCGACTCGATAATAATCCGGCCGATAATAATCCGAAGAATTACATTATAGTCTGGCGTGTAATAAAGTCGGAGCCATAATGCTCTTAAGAGGCGTGATTAAAGGCTTATTGCATGTTAATAATAATAATAATACGAGCGTGCTGTCGCTAGGTCGCCCGCGAAATTAAAGCTGCGATTTAACGTATCGTCTGCGAGAAAATCAATAAAAATCAGGAAGAAATATAGTATTATAAAATGTCTACAGCTTCGGTAATAAAGATTGTAAGCAGTGTATTTATCAAATTATGTCATTTTTTAGTAATAACGTAAAAACTTGCTATTATTATTCTTGAAATATTAGTTTTATCTCAGCCGTTCAAATTATGTATATACTAATATCTCTTTCCCAATATAAAACTACGAATAAATAAGGCAATTAAATTATAGAAAAATATAAAAATTTCAACTTAATTTTTGATAAATAATTACACAAATATTTAAATAAATAATTAAGAAAATATTTAAACAAATAATTAAGCATGTACTCAATTCTATATATATTGCACGTGCAAGTAGATTCATAAATGAATTAAATAGAATCAAGTTTTTATATTGATATCGCAGAAATATTCATAATATTTTATCTCGTTTACGAAGCAATAAATATTCCGCGCATCATGCGAGAGCACGTGGAATTACTACGCGCGAACGAATGACTTAAAGAAAATGTTGAATGAAGTGCGGAAGAGTCTCGAAGAGAGGTTGCTCGCGGCTCGTGTCTCGAGGACGATCCATGATCTTGCCCGATCCGAGGACGTCTCGCGAGGTGCAACGATCCTCGGTTATGCAATCGGTCTGTCCGTAACCGTGTGTCCATAACTCTATCACCTTCGTGGTGAAGACTCCGATGATGCAAACGTCTCGCCAGCCTAGGTCACATAACGCTAGGAGACACGCGCCCTGAACTTGAGAGGCTCAAGGGAATCTTCTATGTGTTTCTCTCTGGTCACGCGTGCAATGCGGTTTAATTGGCGTCGTGTCCTTACAAGGATTCTGCCGGCGATTCACGTCACTTGTATTCTGAACGATCACTGATCGCTTTCAGAATAATGATATCGGATAAAGATGCGCTGCACGTGCTAATGGGAATTATAAACAGCGAAGCCATTAAGTCGTCAAAATTTTAGAAATTGATTACAAGCAATTGAATAAAAAAAAAAAAAAATAATTTTGTTAATTGAAGATAAATATATTGATTTCCATCAGAAAGAGAGAGAGAAACATTTAGCAAAAGAATATGATTATATATTATTGATTTGGTTTTGTTTAAATTTTACCATTTGATATATTCGAAAACATGAATAATGAATGATCTAATAAAATGGTAATTGTTGATTTTCTTTTCTGCAATCTTTATTACGAGGTCTGTAGTAATTAATTTAGTAGATTACGATACATTACGTGCATTATTTAATCATAATTGCAATTAAACAGATAATTAAGAAAGATAGCAATTAAATAAAAATGATTTAAATATATGACTCATTATATAATATTCCGACACGTTTTTTCGTGTATTTCACACAGCTTTTGAACACATGAATCATTTTCCTTTCTCCTACTTACGGCGCAACACTATTGAAAGTAGACATTATTAGGAAGTAGAGAAAATATAGCATGTGCACTAAAGTCAACCACATAATAATTTTGTTCTTTTCTATTTATTATGAAATAAAATAAATTTTGATGTATTATTATGCTTTGAATTGATCAATCTAAAATTTATCTATTAATTTTTCTTAATATTTGATTACGATTGCTCTAATTATAGCTCTAATACTTAGATATATGTTTTGATAAAATTAAAAAGATTTGAGAATCATCAAAAAGTTTTACTCTTTATTTAAATAATAATGAAATATAAGCAAAAAATACTAGATGCAATTTTTATATTAAAGAGAGTTATTTTAAAATCGGATATTACAGAAATATAATAATTCTAAATTATATTTAAATGTATGTAATAACAATACTTTTTCAGTTAGAAAAGTGTAATACACATGATTATTGATTTAAAATAACAAAGGATATAATAATAGCACTCTAAATAGGTTTAAATTATCTTAATACATTTAAACATACGCCCAACAGCGTTCGTTTCAAATTACGTGAAAATTTTCAAGAAAGCATATCTAACATACATATGCTTTCTTGTATATTTGGAGGAAATATTTAACAATCCAGCTGCAATCAATTCACTTCACTTTCTGAAATCTTAAATACAGTGTGTCCCTGAAATTATATGTTAGACACACCTGTTAGAAAATCGAATTGTCTGTAACGAATTAAAACGCATGCAGCAACACTGCAATTCACTCGTTAGTGCGTGATATTTACGATTCGTGTATGAATATAAATATATTGCTTACTTAATGATTCATAAAATACGTCAGAAGGTACCACACCCACCCGAGTCAAGTGTGGTACGAGAAAAACTTCAATGCCAAGAATGCAGCATAATAGTTTCATTTCAATTTGATCTCAGCGCATTCTTTTCTCAAATACCAACATTTTGCACTTCTCATTAACTATTAATATCATCAATTAATTTTTAGAATCTTATATAACATAAGCAGACATTTTTTAGTAAATATATAATTTATGATATAAACCTCAATTTTTTAAAATAATTGTACTATAATATTTCTTGTTATCTCAGGTTCTCCCCTATCACTAAATAAAATCGCATTTATCAATTAATTTAAACAAATCATGTACTAATTTGTCATTACATAGATTTCGTCACTCGAATTAGTATTTTTGTAATATTTAAAGCATATAAAGCATTATACACACACGTACAAAATTGAACTCACAATTAGTCATTTGCTACCGTTAAAACCGATTTTGCCAATTTCACTGAACATTCGGAATTAGTTTCACAGAGTAGGGCAAAATCTCTCGCAGAAAGTTTTTTTTTACAAGCATGTACGTATGTATCGTGAAGGAAATGTTTGTTTCAACAGCCTAAGAGGACAATGCCCTGTCCTTTTTTTCGCAACGATATACTCTCTCGCATTTTCCGCTAGTCACTTATGTTGAATCGTATCACGAACCTGTATCACGAAATTACCGATATATACTCGTTAATCTTCTTAATTAACGCTTAATTAACGCTAAGTTTACTCTATTATTACCTTCTGACGTGGCTTTTTAATCGCCCAAAATAAAACCGTGTAGTTTGGCAACACATACTGCACTTTCATTGTCGGTTCACGAGATATCGCTTACTATTTCATTGATTTTATGTATATAAAGAAACATTCGTAACAGACACAACTAACTACAAGTTTATAAGAACTATTCGTAAGTAATACCGCGATTAAAGCATATCGGATTTTAATTGCACGCACATTGTTACACTGTAAAAAAGATATTATAAATTAAATGAACAATAATTATGATTGTACATCTCCTTTTACAGTGCTGACTGTATTACTTTTTTTAAAATATTTGCTAAGCTGTTACATAAATTATAATTATACATTTTTTATATTATTTTTCTTTTTTAACAAATAATAAATCTAAAATTAATATTCTAATTAAAAATAAATTATATAATATTTATATTTTTTAATGTGTAATGCGTAAGATTTTAAAATGACAAATTATCAATGACAATAATATTTTTTTGTTATTTGTCCTATTTTTTCTATCTGTGTGAAATTTATTATTTGAACAACTGTATTAGAATGGCGATTTAAATATTCAATTCAAACTTACGTAAAATCCTTGACATTACAACGCTATTGACAGCGCGGTTGATTGCCGAATAAAATTTTACTCAATCATAATAGTTCCATGCTCAAATGACGTCAAAAAAACAGTTGCAATTACACTGAAATACTCACTACATTAATGCATTGTCACGATACGAAGCGATATCCATTGTACTTACTTTACATCCTGGCATTATATGCGGAAATGCAAAGCATCTGTCGATATTGTACGCATTTATTAATCATGAGAACGCAAGAAAATTGCAAGGAGAACAGACTCTCGATTCAGAATGCATTTCGATTGGCAAAGCGCGCCTTCTCATTCTTACAATGCAGAATTTCTCGCGCGATTTACCGCGAAAGTCCGGCGTCCTTTGTTTAGAAAAATTCTTTATTTGTGAAACGTACAGCATGGAATTACATAGATAGATAGAAATCGATCTCTTTCTCGATAGATACTATTATATGTATATATAGATACATTTATAGATACTATTATATGTACATATAGATACATTTATAGATACTATTATATGTATATATAGATACATAAATGGTATGCTATTCATTCATTTTTATTAAATTGCACGATAATTCATGAAAGAGACAAGCAATAGATACAAAAACCAGCATTATTATCGGAAATAATTTAGAGCGTGTTCATTGTTCATTTGATTTTTTCGAGATTTTGCAATTCTTGCATCTTTACATTTTTTAAGGATTCCAGATATTTTTCAAAATTTCAAATCAGTTTAAAATTACAGCTCCGATGCATTGTTGCATCTTCTCAATTTTCCTTATATCTTTCCATTTCTTCAAATGTTCAATATTCGTCTTTATATAATTTAACTTTAATTTATTAACTGTATAATTATTAATTTAAATTTATTTTGATTTTATTAAAAGAATATCTCTCTTGTATATTCAAAGATTCAATTAATTAATATCACGCCGTTTTCTAGAATGCGATATTGATAATACAGTCATACAACTGATAATAGCCAAGAAAGTTTGATTATAATTTGGAAAACAGAACAATAACATCAATTACGGCGAACAGAGAAGCGTTTAAGCTCGGGAAATTGGTCCTCGATAAACTCGCCATTATATATTGCATGATTTTGCATTATATCGCTACGTACCGTATGGAAATGCAAAACGTACAATTTGATTAAAGGGACACGGATCGATCGTGAAAGTTTGATAAGCGAGCGTCGAGCTTTCGCAGCGCGAACGATTGAACCGAGGAAAGGTATATACATATAGTCACGGATTCTCTCTTAATGTTGCATGGAGCGCAGCATACGATTTATTACATAATCGTGATACATCGAGACACATCGCATGCATCGCGATAGCATCATGATTTTCTTTTTTTAAACAACGCATATTAGTGTCAGAGATACATTTCAATTATAACTTTATTAAGGCTCTTGGTTCTCGTAAATCTTTTTAATTAGCACTTGCGTGGTTTTTTCCGGTTTCTTTCATCGCTCGTGTTATATGTCGTAATTTTTCTCGTAAGACACTCCTTCTTGCTTCTAATCGCTTTTCACCATTGTGCTAGACATTTTCCTTGCGATATGCAAATCGTATAAATTTCACGATTCATATTTTATCTTTTAATAATTTCCATTTTTTCGTATATAAAAATAATTTATTTAAAGTTTTCTTTAATAAAGAGACACTGTTCTGAAAGTATTAAAGCGAAAAGTACTTTGTAACAACCGTAATTACATGCGCACAATGAGGAAAAATATAACGGGGAGAACGAAAATCGTGAGAATTTATCGAAAGCGTTACGTGCAGATTTTACCCCGAACAATCACATAATTTTTTTTCGATGGAATAGAATAATGTTATAAAGAGATATATATAAAAAGGTATTACCAAATAGCAGTTATGCGTTTGCACGCCGCTTTCACAACGTTCTAATAATAAAAGGTGTAACTAGGTGTTGTTTTATCGTTTGCAATACTTATGTGCTACTATGCACGCCATACTTATACATATATATAAAACAGATATATAAAACAGATATGCTTTATATATAATGTTAGGATTATCTAAAATTCCTAATCTCTTATTTAAATGATCAACAATTTTTCTATAAGTTTTATTATACACACGCGAATATTAAATGAGATATGAAAAAATTAATTTACTGGAAAATAATTAGTGAGATATTGTGTACGTCATATATTTGTTAGATAGCTAGTTACTTTCGATATATAACTTATGAGCGATCGTGATACTCGTTAATCTTTGTAATAACGGCTAGCACAGTTTACGGATTTCTTTCTCTTCGCAATTTGTTATTCAAGAATATATCGCGCAAAACGTGATTAGATTATGAAATACACTAGAGCAATCAATATTCAAGAGTGATAAACACCGGTGTTACGTTATTATTACATTCTTATGACAACAAACTCATAAATAGATACACTTATACGCTCATTAAGCGCATTTTATGCGATATATTTACACGCGCGTTAAACACATTTTGCGTTTTTAAAAAATTGAAAGTGTAAATTGTTCGCCTTTAATACGTGTGCCGTTTATAGCCACGCGATGTTTTTCTTAATATATACAAGAACTTTTTATATCTTATTCAGATTGTGTTACGGAATCTTACATATATATTTATTAATTATTTTAAATTTCAAAATCCTTATTATTAGAAAATTATAGAAAAATTATTGAATCGCTGTTTCTATGTAGTTTACGAAACTTTTAGAAAATTTATTTTGATAAATTAATATTTAAAAATCTCTTGATTATTGGCATTAATTATAGAATATATATAAATAAAGTTAACAACTATAGATTGAAAATGTAGAAAATATTTTGCATATTACGAGTGAGAAAAATGTTTATCAAAACACGATTGAAGGTCGAGAAGGAAAGATTATATATATAACATTATACTTATTAAAGAATTCCTCTAGGTAGACGGTTTTTTATTACACATTTATATGTAGTAGCTTCGTAACATAACGTACCAATTATGCTAATTATTCGTTGCATGTGCAATATACGCAATCAGAGTAGCAATTGTAATTTCAGAATCATAGATTAGATTTCTTTGCATAATAAGTCGATCATCGAAAATTTGGATCCTTTTGGCTAATTAGACTCGGAGCATAACAAGCAATTTTGCGCTGGCAATTGATTATACAACGCGGAAACTTCTTTCAATCAATCAAGGCTGTCGATCATGAATCATTATAAACAATAAACGAAAGCAAATTAACGAGAAGGGATTCTAAGTTTCCCCTGACTGTTCTAACGTCGCAGCGCGACCTAGTTTCAATTCAAATTGACGCAATAGTCCGAGCGCATTCCTACTTATTGCCGTGCAGTGGAATGAAGGTTGCATGAATTTGCAATAAGCAATTTACATCAAAATATGGCCCATATAATTTGTAAACAGATTTCCTAATTACAAAAATTAATTTTTTAATATAATTCTCTAAAAATTAGTTCTATATTAGATCTGAAATAATTAAATCAACTATGAGGTTTTAATAATATCTATCTTTTAATATAACTTTGCAATTAATTGCGATTTAAATAAATTACATTTAGTTCTTTAATAATTAATAATCTTATCGACAATAGGATTTTCCGATGATTAACCAAATGAGTTTTCTATAATACAAATAATTAGGTTTTTTTTTTTCCAATGATTATTCTCTCATAATTCATTCAATAAGAAAGAGTCATTGTGGGATCATTTCTTTGCCACATTTTTCCTGCATTTATATACCAACATCGCAATATTTATTTAGAAAATGTTCTCGTTTCGCTGAATTTCTCTTTTAGCTAGCCTTGAATTGCGAATGCAGATAGCTCATTGACTACGCATTCAACGTAATGCATGTCTAACCACAACGATCTGTAATTTATATTTCACGAAACAATGTTGAACTGGGCGTTGTCCAAGACAAAGTCTTAGAATACGTGGTTTACCTCCTTCCGGTGAGAAGGAAAGTAATAATAACTATTATTATTTATACACTTTTTACATACTCAATTATGACAAATCGAATTGTTTTTTTGCATTATATAATGTGAATTGACGTATTATATGAAAAGAGCAAGAAAAAATTCAATTTTTAGTATAAAATAAGTTGTAATACATTTTCCATTGTGTTTTTAAAATATGCAAATTTTATAATTAAGAAACAAATTATTTAAAAAAATAAGCTTTATTAAAATTACGTCAATATTTATTTTAACTTTTATGTTATGTTAATATTTAACATGTAACATAATTCTGAATACATCTTGTTAAATATATTGTGTATGTATATGTATATGTATTCTATACATAACTAATTCTACCTGCAAACAAAGTCATATGCTGCAGTATAATTAATAAACCGCTTTATACGTTGTGGGAACAAACTGAAGAACACATTATGCGCTACGTAATACATCATACTGTCCATAAATTTCGATCTAGATTAACGTAACGATCTAACGCTAACGTAATCAATAATCGCAGAGAAAGAGCGATAACCAATGACATGAAATTGCCTGCGTTTCGCAAACATCACGATATTTTGTTATTACAATGTTATCGCTACAGCTAATAGGCAAGGGCTGGTAATATTTATAAAACCTCAATCTGGACGTAACACGCCTTATATCGGTTAATGATTAATGAAAATTTCTCGTGTCGTTGCGAAAAATCCTGCAATCATTGTAGAAAGATCTCTCTTTTCAAGAAAACTATTTAACACATTGCTATAAAAATATCATCATTTACTCTCTCAATTTTTATATTTTAATAATGTCAACGTGACGCCGCGTTTTATCTGCTTAATGTCGGTTTGAAGATCAGATATACATATACATATAGTTAGAAAACGTGCGGTGAGAATATGTATCATTGTTTTCGAGTGTCGAAAGGGTTAATGACGAATCCACGTATGGCAGAAGCGGTTAGGAGCTTGAATCAAGTCTCGCACGAATTGTTCTATCCTCCCGTTTGTTAAAGAGGCCGCCGCCCGACGGCGCACGTACGCAATTAACCGTAATCATTAGTATCACCGTGAAATCCGAATGCGGTAAATGGAGGAATCACAGTTCGGTGAAACACATGCCGCAAAATAATTATCGCGAAACTCGAAAAAGAATAACGAAAATTGCGTGTAGCACCAATCGCGAGAATAGCGGCGATGATTTAGAAACCTCTCGTTATTGCTGCGTTCGAAATCGCACAAAATGATATACTTGACTGATATTCCTTCGTTTAGTACGGCCGGTTGTACCGATTTTTTTTCTCGCACACATAATGACCCCTTGCCGACAGGAGTTTGTACAACTGAATCGTTTTATATCGATACCTTTCCAAGATTAATAGATTGAATCGCCGTTACCTTTTCGTTCCACCGGGATTTTTCACTTTCTATATCAGAAAATTTAATCTGTTACGAAGTTTTCACGTGAAGTTTTTTTTATACGATTGCCCAGATAGATATATCAATTCACATAATTGAAATAATATATTTTAAAAAATTATATATACGCGCGATTTTAATTTAAAGAATGGAATCTTTTATTCTACTGCGATTTTAACCAATATTTTTTTCTATTTTAAAACAGTTATCACAATTCATCAAAAATACTAAAATTTTTAAAACTAATAATTTTTGGAATCACACTTGATTACTTCAAATTACATGAAACCTAAGAATTATTATATAGCCACATATAAAAAAATAAAGACAATATGTAAGCTTTTTAAGACTATACATATAAGATTATATCTTATTAAAATTTTTTGGAAAAAGCATATTTGTATTTTGTAAAATTTATCGAACGATTTTATCATAAAAATCATACATAATAAGGTGTCTCTACATCTATATGATACAATAATTGTGTAAGACGTGATGACGGTTGTCAACAGTTCATAGCATTGTCAGTAAGCGTGCAACATGCATACTTTATGCAATGATTGACAGATTTGGCAAACTAAGCTTTTTACGATAAGTATCGCGACTGGTGTCATGTTAATTGGCACACAATCGTTGAAGTCGGTGCGGACATTCTATTTATATGATAATAGATAGCAACAGATAGTAGACACATGATCGGGTGCATTATTTTTCTATTTAAAATTTTTAATTTAAAATGAAATTTTTTTTTTATTTATGATAAAATTTTATTTATGATAATCATGAAAAATAAAATCAAATAATAATTACGGGCAAATTCAGCTATGTTTCGATTGGAAATCAAATTCTGTATCAAAGCTCATTTTAGACAAATTATAATTCGCGATAAAATTTGGGACAAAATTCTATTTTAATTTTGTATCATATATTATAGAAAAATTTGAAGAAATAAAATACACAATAAAATATATATGTATATACATTATACATACCTACATATATATAAAATATATAAATAAAATAGATTTTTATGTCGAATTTTTTCGCGATTCATAAATCATTTAAAACGAGCTTAATCAAATTATAAACACAATTATTTTTATTTGTAAAGTTATACTCTCTTTCTCTTTTTATTTCATATAAATGCTTATTTAATCGTCAACGATCGTTGAAAGTAAATATCAGAAAGCGGTATGTACCATTCGATCTTCGTTCGAACAATCAAATCAGAACAATTTCATAAATCAGTTGTCCAGTCTTAAATTAAAATTCCCACATGTCATATGATTAATAGCGCATTACGAGACGGACTTTAATTCAGATGATCCCAAAAATTCTCACGCCTTGAATATCGAAGAAAAATAAAACGCGAGAAGACGCGAGCGCAGATTGCGAGATAAATCGCGGACGATCTCTTGATATTTTAATTTCGATCCGATATATTGGACGCGCATTGTCGAATCTTAAAGTTTTTGAGGTCTTCAAAGAACGAAACGAAACTAGTCTCTCCTCCTTCACTGATTACTCACCGTCATTTCCTCGCGACTGTTTCGCGCGCGAAGAGAACGGCATGGACCTTCCGTCATCATCTCGGACAAGGATAAAAAAATTAAGGAGCGGCTGGGATAGAACAGACATAGTCGCCACCGCATCATCGCGAAATCTTTTGACGTATTCGATGAACCGGTAATACATAGGTGTGGGTTTGTGACCCCGTTTTAATGCATTTCCGGTGAGCACGCAAGCGTATATTTATCGGCGATTATTCCGTGAATACCAGTTTTTATTGGTCCTTTACGGCTCAATTTCTCATCCGTATTGTTCTCTCCGTAAATTAGTTCCTCGATTTTGATACGATCTCCGATATGGAGATTGACAGTCTTGATATATTCCAATTATTTCGATGCGTTGATACGTGACATTGTATTTAAAGAAATTCTGTTGTTTGTTATAGAATCGTTTGTTATAGAAACAATTTGAGATCTCTTTTTTATTACAAAAAAAATTCAAACATCAAATATTGACATTTAAAAAAATATTAAATAACTAATTTTTTTTAATAGTTGTCAATATTTCGAGTTTTCTCTATTAAACAAAATTTTAATTATTTCTGCAATTTATATTTTAAATATATCCTAAATATAAGGCTTCTTCTAAAAATATTAAAATAAATATTTACTCTTTAATTGATATAAATATTGCATCCAAGATAATTTAATCTCTAGTCAGCATTACTCAGATTGATTGTCACATGAATTATCTTTATATTATTATTATTAATCTTATAATCTTATATTATTATTATAATCTTATATAATCTGAGTTGATTAAATCTTTATTTATTTACTTTTATTATGGATAAATCTAGAAAGAAACAAAGAGTCTGCAACTCAGAATGAATCTGATTAAACTGAATTTTTGATCTGATTATAAATGCAATTCAACCTCGATGTTACCGGATCACCGGATCACTAATGAAGTTTCACTAGTACGTAGGTCACTTTCTCAAAATCCCTCATGAAGCGTGTAAGCCGAACATCTATTTTCATTTTTACGATACAGTGTATCTTTCAACAAATCTCGATATACGCCCACTTTGAATTATGATGCATCTCACTTTTTTTTCTTCGTAGTAAGAGAACACACTTCCGGTGTGCAGCTTCGGCTAATTAAATTATAAACTAACTGTACCCCTCAATTTCCTGATCTACATTCGGTCTTATTCTCAAGCCGCTCTCACATCTTTCTCTGCTTTGTTGTTTCTTCCTAAAATTCGATGTTGCGCGGACTGCATTTTATTATTCTCAAGTTATCAAAAGCAAGAAGGGATGCTTTCTGCGTTAAATATTATATTACTGATAGCTTTAAATTATTTTCAAATAACTATAGCGATTAATTTTTTTCCCAGTAGTTTTACATTATTTTACTAACAAAATAACGGTATAAAAAATATATATAATTATTAATAATTTTTCTATTTTATCACACACACACACACACACACATATATTGATATATATTTTTATAATTTAATATAATTAAATAATTATAAAAGATTATACCAGAGAGAGAAATAGTATAATTAATATAATATTTACAATTATTTTTGAAAAAATTGCGAAGAGCATAGCGAGATCAATTTTGATCGATTTAGAATTCTAGAGAATTTTAAGCAAATCTAATACGATCATGCAGGTGCATCGTTCACATCTGCAGATAAATATATATAGGTATATATATATATATATATATTTATCTGCAGATATGCGTTGGTTTTTCTGTATGTATTTTTAAAGACATGATACGAATAGGTATATGAGACAATTGAATATGTATGTTCGAATGCATACATTAAGTGTATGAGAAAGCTTGGAAAAAATGCTTTGTCACCCATATAGGTTTTGATATTACGACAACGAGGTATTGTTTCCCATGATTCCGGCTTTCTATTATTCACATCTGTATATTGTTCTTTATCTTGTCCATATTATCGGCTCATCTTTCGCATATCATAATAATAAAGATAATGAGATTTATGCAAATATATATATTTCGCAAAAACTGCCGTTTAATGATTGTAGTTTGCGCGTGGTTGTAATGATTGTAATCCCTGAAAATATCAATAATTACAAATAATTTTTATTTTCATAAAGATAACGATACCCAGTGATTTGATTCAGTAACTGAATACTTTGCATTGAAATTATTTCGTATTATGTATTTTATTGCAAGTTGTAATTTAGCACCCAAGGGGATAAAAACTTGTCTTTTAATAAATTCGTAGTAATGCTTTCTGCTACAATCATTAACCGACTTTATCGAGCTTGATACATTTATTTTTTATAACTTAAAAAAAAATTAATTCTGCTACATCAATTTTCGCAAGACTATTTTTCAATCGACTATAAAACACACAATTACTGTTTTATTTATAATTTATACGCAAGTACCGAATGCATGATAGAAAACATCTTGTTTTATAAGCATTTTTGATTTGCCGATTCTTTTTTTTTTTAACATCCGAGATTTACTTCGTCCTTTCTCTTTATTTTTCCTCCCTCGGGATTCGGGCGGCTTTCGTAGCTCGGAGTCGTCGTCAATTAACTGTAATCGATCGGTTCTGTCTCGCGAGGGAAAGTAACGGTCGCGAATTTCGAGGAACCAACCAACGAAAAAAAGAGAAGGTGGGCTATAAAGCAGGTGCCATTTCCTATCGCGGTGACCCGCTCGCCAACGACGACGACGAAATGCAGTTGAAACGGTTTCTGTACGCCTTCGCACTCGACTCTAGAAAGGAAAGTAAATGCGTGTTCGGTCCACCTTCGCTTCTCTTATTTATGAGAACCAATTCCATTTGCTCGCGGCATTTTGCTTACGGTATAAATCTTGCATTTTTCGCGACTCGATCGAACCATCGGTGCGCGCTTTTGCAAGATCGCGAATATAAAACGACCTGAAGGAGGACACAATCGTATCGTATAATTTATTGCGGGAAACTCGATACAATCGAAGCTGTTTGGTGTTAAGATGCTGCTTTCGTTACTCGGAAAAAATGGCATTACCTCTCAAAATTCAGCTTTCAAACGAGAAACAGTATCGTAGAAAGAACGCGGTGAAAAATTTCAATGATTAAAATAATTTTTCTCAAGATATATTATTCTTATTGTTTGAAGAAAATATAATTAAATATAAAATAGAATAAAAAATTGCAAGATTATTTACATTAGTTTTATAAAGTTTTAATAAGCAACTGTATATTATAAACAATCTTTTATCTAATACGCCTTAGAACTTGCACTTTAGGAATGTGTCACTAGGAAAGGTTAATATAATCTAGCGTTGCATTTGATACACATCACGATCATAATAGAGACTGACGTGACCGCATTAATATATGCATGCTTTGATACTATGTCAGATAACGTACGGATCACTCAATCACCAAACTTAACGATATGTTCTAATAACTAGAGTAGTGTATTTCTTTCTGTTTTGAATCAAGATCTGGGAGCGGCTGTCACGGGATGCCAATCACAATTGAATACGAAATTCTTTATGTCATGTCAAATCGTCAGGTGCGATTCGCTGCATACGTCTCAAGCGAATTCGCACGCTGTCATAATATAGTATATATATATTAATCAGATGTTATCATCTTAAATGTTTCAATTCTTATTCCGTGAATTCTCATTCGTGATTTAATATAATACGCTGTCAAATGTTATTATGTCTTTTAAATGATCGCGACAAAAGAATTTTACCGCAGAGATGTTATAAGATTTTCATAGAGCTGAGATTTTAAATATTGTTGCAACATTTCGTATTATATCAAACGTAAAAATATGCACATATATATATTATGTATATGTGCATATCTCATTAAATACATAAATGATGTAAAAAAGATTAAAAAAGATTTTCTAATCTTCTTTATGAAATGATTTCAAGACATTCTTTTAAAAATTTGAATATCAAATTGTGCAATCGTCAATTTTAATTACTAGAACAACACAAGCGCGCGCCATTCTTCAATTTTATATTAAAAAAAATAATATTAAAAAAAAATAATAATAATATAGTTTGTTTAAACTCGATAAAAATTTTTTCACAGAAATCAGCTGATTAAAGCGTTAATTTGCTAATTAAAATTTAAAATAATAATATGTTAAAAAATTAAAATAGTAGTATGTTGTAAATATGAGTAATATGTTATAATCTTATTCTTGATTAATATTTTTTGACAGAAATTAGCTGATAACTGTCAAAAATATTAATCAAGTTTAAAGTATTATAACATACTATTTAAAACATATTATTATTTTAATTTTTATAACATAGTATTATTTTAAAAATTAAGTAGCAAATTGACGCTTTAATCAGCTGATTTCTATCAAAAAATATTAATAAAGCGAAAATTTGCTAATTAAATATTCTAGCTTACATATTTATATTTATATTGTATATGTTATAATTTGCTAATTAAATTTTAAAATAATAATATGGTAAAAGTTATAAAATAGGTAGTAATATGTTGTAAATAATATGTTATAATATCTTATTCCCGATTAATATTTTTTCTTTCTAAAGCTATATCTTTTCGAACGAATCTCCTTCGAGTTTGAATTAATTATTAATATTAAGTCATGTATACATATAGTATCGCGCGCGCGCGCTATTAGAATGAAGTTGCCGATGTTTGTAGCTTTGGCCATAACCGAAACGCCGCGAGTATCAGGCAGTTGGAGCTGCGTCCCGCTGCGATTAATTAGTAAGCATAATCGTTAGAAACGATTTCTAACCTTTGTATTGTAATATTTATCTATCGCATATCATAATTTCAATGTTAATATATAGGCGTAATTGTTCGAAACGCATATTTCGCGAAAAATTCGATGCAAAATCTCTTTTGGCAACATAACCCAACTTAATCTTGTCGCGCGCGCGAATGTGTTGCGATCACTGGATATATTTATCGTTAATTTTAATTTACATGTTTATATTGTGTATGTTATAATGCGAAATAATAAGATTATTTTAATATATGTGTATTTTATTTGTTACAGGTAGCGATACACAGTGCGATTCACGCGTCGTGTCGGGAGTGCCGTGTAAAGTTTCGCGCGTCGGGAGTGCCGTGTAAAGTGTCGGGCGATCGTAATTATTCGTGTTTTCGCGAATGTCGTGAGTGCTACCATGGACCAAGAGAGGAGGAGGAGGCCCGGGGAGGCATCGGGCGACAACGGGGCAACTGTGAGGTAAAACTTAAAAACATTTTTTTCTAAACTACATTGAGATATTCGACCGTTTCCAGACTTTCAAAACATCTGTATACACACACATATACACCCCCTCCCCCCCCCCCACACACATGTATCTATATAATTTGAATATTTTGTTTTCAGATCAATGTGTGCTGTGTACTACAATTCCACTATTGCACGGACTGGTGAGTGAAAAATTGTTTATTTCTATCGAATTAAGAAAATATTATAACATCCCTTTCTTAAAAGTGCATGTTAAATCCATTCTCGCAATATTGTTACATCTTTTCCGCGATGTTTATTGACTGTTTCGATTCGCATTGTGCGTTATAATTCGTAGCATCGAGAGGCTGTCGTGAAAGTTAATACTTTGACAGTTTGTTCAAAATAAAATAAAATAAAATAATGTGTTTTAAATAATATGTTATTATAATACTTTAAACTCTCTCTCTCTCTCGATTAATATTTTTGATAGTTATCAGCTGATTTCTGTCAAAAAATATTAATCGTGGATAAGGTATTATAATATATTATTTACAACATAGGTATTATTATTTTAATATTTTTTACATATTTTAAAATTTAATTAGCAAATTAACGGTTTAACCATCAGCTGATGTCTGTAAAAAATATTAATAAAGCGTTAATTTGTTAATTAAATTTTAAAATAATATGTTAAAAATATTAAATAGTAATAAGTTGTAAATAATATGTTATAATACCTACTTTAAATTCGATTAATATTTTTTGACAGAAATCAGCTGATAACTATCAAAAATATTAATCGAGAGAGAGAGAGAGTTTAAAGTATTATAATAACATATTATTTAAAACACATTATTTTATTTTATTTTATTTTGAACAAAGAACAAACTGTCAAACTGCTAACTCTCGCGATGACAGCCTCTTGATACCTACTATGAATATAACGCACAACGCGAATCAAGACAGCTAATCAGCATCGCGGAAGAGAGGCAACATTACTTGCGAGAATCGACTTAACATGCCTTTTTTAGAAAAGGATCATGGAAAATAAATTTTTCATGGTCTTTCTTAATATCACATAAATAATTGATATAATGTCACATTTTAAGAACATAATTAAATATTTATTAAATTTTATTTTGCAATTATATTTTTTGCGCTTTGTGATCAATAGATCCTTTTTTTCGTCTAAAAAATTTTTATAAGTTATTAAAAAGTATAAAACCTATAGAGACACTGCGCCTATAATGACTAATGAATAAAACGATTTTAATGTTGCCATTAACGGAACTTGAAATGATTTATTGCAAATGTAAACCTTGAAAAAAAACCTTGGCATGAAAGATACTCATACGGAATTTAATTTCTCTTTTACGACTTTTGCTTCACAATTACTTTTAGTATGTTGATTGAAAATCAAATTGACGTTAAAGTGATGTGTGTGGAGTTAAGCGGTGTTTTCGATCGTAATGCATGGATCGTAACTTCGCAAGAATCGCGAGAATACATATACAGTAACCTAACGATAAATATTATGAGCAAAGATTCACTGAATGAAATTTAACCAACGTTAAAAACGAGAATATTTGACATGCGCAAAAAAACGAATTGTTCGAAAGTGTCGAGCAATCAGCTGATTTTCAAAGATTGTGCGAATTGTATAATTGTTTGTCTTAAAGAAATTTAGAGATAATTAAATACCGAATAGTTAAAATAACTGTCGCAAGGTCGAATCTAGTTATCGTTTTAATGTCTTTATTAACTTATTTCATCATTTCTAAATGTCTATTTTCTGTCTTGTCTGAATTTCTGTTTTTAGTAATATATAGTGTGTATTTTTAATTGTCAAAATTCTCAAATGAAAATTTATATTGTGTGTGATTTTTTCATTTCCTGTTCTAGAAGATATAGATTCGACCCTGCTTCTATTAATGCTGTTAACAAGTGACAGCTAGTATTGATTAAAATAAAATGCATTTATCTTAAAATATTATCACACCTAACTAAGTTATATCATTATTGGCCCGTTTTCCGTTCTGGACTCATTAGTACCGAATCTCATGTTTCATCATAAATCAAATATGATTGTACATTGGTTTTCGACATCGAGTTAAACGTTTTCATTAGACATCGGAGGTTAACTCTCAACATAACGAACATGATTGCGGTAGAATATGGAAATAATTAATCGCGCACACTATTGATAATTATATTGCATAGCTCTTTTGACGATAGTCGTTACGCTTTATCAATTCTTCATATATAGTTGTAAATGTTAATTGTAAATCTTAAAAATAAAATGATTTCAAGAATAAATTCAACTTTTAAAAATTATCTAATTATTTGAATGATAATCATTTTGTTTGATTTTTAATTATATTAAATTTTTTAAATTTATTAAGTAAATCTAAAAAGTCGGCTAAAACTTATTTTTATAAAGATAATTACATAGCATTTTTTTATATTTTGATGAACAATTCACGCAATATTTGAAGAATTATAAAAGATTTATATATTAATTTAAAATTCTATTTTTATTCTTTTCATGCAGAATTTATTCATGCTTTAATACAGTTTGATTCTACATGTTATTTTAATTTTTGAAAATTATGGATTCATATTTCCAAAGTCATTCATTTAATTATTGATATTATTCGGCTTCGTCATGCGATAAAGCGTAACACAAGATCAACGCACATGCACCATGCACGCGACAATATAAAGAAAGCGGAATCGCTTTCGAATGGTATAGGAAAAGCGATTTAGTATCGTGGACTCACTCACCATGGTCTCCTCGGGTAACGTGCTGTACAGTCTGGGAATGCATATCGGTGAAAGTCCCGTCGAATGATATAAGAAATATGCCGATCTATTTACATATCATTGGTTCCAGTGAGCAACGAAACTATATATATTACGTAACGCGTTTACTGTACCGGATAAACAGGCTGCGCTAACGCGATTATCCATCCGCGAGGAATTCGAAAAGAGAAATATACTAATGATCGTGTTATTTGCAACAATTGTAACGTAGTAAAGTTATAACGAAGAGATAATTCTGTTCTGAAAGAAGAGAGAGTTTTGAGAATTTTCTAGGATTTTACATTTATCTTGAAATAAAAGAAATATTTTGATATCGAGAGAAATAACTTAATGAAAAAAAAAAAATATTTTTAATAACTTTTTATCCTTTTATATGGTTCGCCATTTACTAGACAAATGACAACTATAAAATCATGTCAATTACTGGTCGTCGAGAATACGAGGTGATACATAGAGAAACGATTATTGCGGAATGAAACACGTACATTAAATATTTAACTTTATTTTATCGCTAATGAAAATTTATTTTTAATTTCAGAAGGGAAATTCTTATACGCGCATAACGTTATATAAAGCTTGGCTAGTGTAACGTGTCTCTTACACGATAGATTTAACGAGTAGTAATGTTTTATAAGAATTTCACTTTTACGCAAAACGTATTAAGTACATCGCGAATGATACGCACGAAATATATTACGTGACATGTATACTCACGCGAATATTATTCTTTCAAAACGGGATTATAAATATAAGAAACAATTGTGTTATAGTATATCGGTACTATCTCCTAGAACGCAATTTTCTTCAAAGTATGAATATCGATACTTATTAAGAAGATTACCATAACATCAATATAACTAAACTAATAGCGCTTACAATATCATTTTCTGAATTACACGTATGGCTTGTGACTATTTTCTAAATGTCACGATAATTCTAGCCCATGCAACGCTACAGGAAATACCAAGATAATAGGAAAGAGCTCTCCTCTGCTTATATGTATATATTATTCTATTATAAATTAGAGATGCTATTACTTCAATGATAAAAGGAATCTTTTTCTTCTTCTTTGAAATCGTGATATCTTTATCTTTATTAATAAGAAAAATAATTGAATATAATAATTTTTTCCTATTGTCAGAATTCTAAGTAAAATTTAAAATTTATAACTCTTTATCTGTTATTAAAAATATTAAAAATTATTTCATATATGTACAAGTCAGAATCTGCATGTTGCTTTAGATGAAAGAATTATATTTACAATTTCAAGACTGTGTCCGTGATGAACTCTACATAAAATATAAAATATTTTTCATTAATATCAAATATGCATTAATAATTAATTATAAATTTATAAATTTAACTTTCTAAACATCGCACATCTTTCTGATCTAGTTGGATATAAATCCACAGCTGCATCAATTGCTAATATTTTTTGCCTTTTCGCGATTTGCACAACGACAATAATATATTCTAATTATGATCTTTTTAATTACGATTTAAATTATGCTATTTAAGTACACAGAATCACAGAATGGTAATATAAAATATAATATATAAAATAATATAAAATAAACTATACGTAAAATAGATTGTGAGCGAGACAATATTCTTTTATATCTGCTGGAAGTTATTCTCTAGTTGCGGATAAACTTCATTGCGCTTTTCAGTATGTATGCCAAATCAGAAGCGACTGTATTACGGTGGATGAAAGATTTCCCCTTGGAACATAAATCACTGGTAGAATTCTCTATGCGCGATGTTTAGAGTAGCGAGAACATAAATGTTCGACCGGTATATATACGATTCTAGCTTTTACCCACTTCCACTTAAAGTACAGATTTATTATCTGCAACTTGCACAATGCAACTATGTTATTACGGCCAGGTTTTCGCGATGCAGATGTGTAACTAGAAAATCTACGATCCAATTAGTTTATCTGAAATAGCACTGTAAATTTTGTAAATTAATTTATTATGCATTTGCATTTTATATTGAATCTGAATCTTCACAGATTCGAGAATGCGCGTTTATTATCTAGAATTTTATGTGAATCTTATTACAGATCGTGAATCTTATTACATTACTTCGCTATTTCTGTTGCTATTTAACTTATGCATTGGAAATGTTATTGTACAGCTTTAGATTGTACATACATTATATAAACAAATTCACTCAAAGGTAAATATATTTGCAATGTTTGTGGAGAACCGCAGTTTTTTAACAATAAGCAAAAAAATAAAAGATCTAACTGTGAATTATATATTATGATAAAATTATATTAGAATAGGCCATAGCATAATCTGTTTTTTTAACACACTGCTTTTGAGATAAATATACTCTATAGTTACATTATATACATAACACGTATTCTAATTGTGCTACTTCCTTAAACGAAATCATTGTCTGACTCGAACTGAGGTTTTTCTACTTCTCGATCCTTGCATACAACCCACGCGTTACAAGAGAGTTTCTTTTTAATATACTTTAAATTTTTAAAATAATAAAATTGGGGAAATAATTAATTAGACAGGAGAAAAATATTATGCAATTTTTTATTATTATTAAAATTTAAATTTTACAAAGTTATAATTATATATTCTTTTATATACATATATGTTTAATCATATATTGATTAATATTGACCAATCATACTAGTAAATATAGAGATAATTTAAATTAGCATAATCATAAATATTAAATTTGAACAATTAGGTATATTAATGATTTATTGTCATATTTTATCATGTTTTCTCTTTTGAAAATGTATATTTCTATTATTAGTTTAAGAGGATATCTTTGTAATTATGATATATGTATAACACACGATATATCACGTGTATACTTGCAAAGGTTGAGTTGCAGTGCATACCGAATCGTAACGAGAACTATTGAGACTGCTTACGGAATGTCTAAGTGTTCGTACATTTCTATTGCAGTATTCGAGTATTCTATGCCGCGCTCTGTTTTATCGTGCATGAAAATGGAGCGCTTAGTATATACTTGGTCATTGACAGCGAGACAAAAGCTTTCATATGGTAATATCGGTTAGGTACAATAATAGAGACTCTTAAAACGTTATCTCTGTCTCTACTCTTTCTCTTTAAAATTTAAAATAAAGATTAATGAATCAAAAAACGATGTGCGTGTGTCGTATAAGAAATATTTTCGGAAAATAACTTTTAATACTATTTTTAACAAAGTCACGACAATGAATGAATTAATATTTATTTATAAATAACACATTCCTTGTAAATTAATTTGCATAATATAAGTAAAAATTTTAATAAAATTTTATTTTAGAACTTAAATGTAAAACTATCTCATTTATCAACTTATGCACAATACGATGGCATTTGAATAAGTTTTTATTTTTAAATTTAAATGAAAATATCGATTTCGAATCGGTCAAAGATCTTTTAGTTAAAAGACAGTTATATATGCATATTTCCTACATATGCATCAAAATGTGAAATGTGAATGTAATATAGAATATATAATTAAATATGTTATGTGTAAAATAGTTCGTCTCCATAAATAGGAAATTATATAAGTTGGGTAATGTGCTTATATCTATATTAGTTCCGCCTACGCAAAATAAAATATCTAAAAAGCGTTAGTTATCACGTAAAATGTTTTATGTGCACACATATATTTCCACATATCAATGATATTCTATTTCACTCATATATATGTGATACGAAAATAATATGGTATAATCAATCTGCAAAAAAGTGACGAAAAGAAAAACCAAAGTATACGATCAAAAATTTTCAAATTATAGTGCTTTATCATATATGATTTCAACGAGAAAACACTTTCGCGTGATTGCACGTTGTGATGTTAGAAGAAACGCTAATCATTTTCATGTGTCTCGCAAGAAATATCATATTTCTGTATTCAATTTACAACGCGTAATATACTATTTATAGAACTCGAGGAAAAAATGACAATATTTATAATTACAGTAAATTAGTAAATCAAGGTTTGAATAGTTTTCTTTCTAAACTCTTGTTGCAAATATGTTTGCAAATATGTTGCAAATATCACATATTGCAATTTTTTATGCGATGCTACATATAACTTGAAATATGTTACATTAAAAAAACCTGGTGTAAAGTATTTAATATTTTTAATAAATTATTTTAAGTGAGAGATAAATTGCTATTTTATCAGTACTCATTATACAACGTGTCGCTATAATTTTTTGAGAACACATAAACACAATTATATTAATTTAAAAACTACAAGATAGATTGCTCTAGATTTGATACATTAAATCAAATTATATCTTAACTATTAGAACGGATAGATTTCTTCGAGCAATCCGAGCGTTAAATGCACCGATAAATCACCTATCAGTAATATTTTCTTCTATTTTACTTTCTTAGTCTAGTCTAGTCTATAGTCTAGTATAGTCAAAGTTTTCAGTTTAATTCCTCGGAAAGATACTTAAGTGAGGAAAATAAAAATAAATTAAAATGTGACAGCTAATGTATATTAATATGCAATATACAATCAGTATCGATAAAATTATTTTTTTCTGTTTTTTCCTCATCGTTAATTGAAAAGAAGCAATTATATATTTATGTTGTTATGCGCATTAAACTATTACTGAAAATCATGTAGTCCTATATAGTTGCATTTTTCAAAATTGATAATGTTAACATTTTTAGATATTAAACATATTATAAAGAAAAAGTAATTACACATTTAACATATTTAAGAGTATTACATTCAACATTTCAAAATTTTTTATTGCAATAAAAAGCATTTGTTCAAAATTAACATGTTTTAAAGAGTGAAATCTTATGAATATTATAATTCTGTAATTAAGTCAATTATTTTTATTATATTTTTACTACGAAAGAATAAAATCATGTGTCCAGAAAAATAAGATAATAAGATACAATCCATATATATATCATACATATACACATCGTATAGATATTAACATTTATAATAGATGATTGAAGTTATTATTAAATTATACGTTATCAAAAGCAATGATTGATTACTAAAAACTATGCTAAATGCTGACAAACGAAATATTAACTTTGAATAGTGCAAAATTATTAAAAATAAAATCATAATTGATTGCTATGTGATAAAAGAAAGAATAAATAAATACAGATTAAAAATTTTTAAATGTAATCTATTTATAGTGATTAATTATATATAATACTTGTTATATTTTACGAAATATTTTCTATTTGAAGACTTACAATTAGCTGCATAAATTTCGATAAATAAATATGCATACGCATTATATATCATTATACGCAAAATAATAATAAATAATTACAAATTAACTTTTGACGGAAGGAAATCATAGCTTTTTATTTTATATCGCGCAATTTAACTGCTTATTCACGTCAAGAATGATTAAGAATTCCTAAGTAAAAAGCGAACATGCGGTAGTATAAGCATTGCTCGCTTTTTGATAATGAATATATTTTTTGATGGTAAATCGAGTGTGAAAATGTATGTCGATGTGCCTGCGATAAATAAACATAAATCGCTTATATTGCTGTGGAACTACGGCGTACGTCCGGTTTTCTAATCGTCATTTAAACATTCGACGGGTAATGAGGATTTGCTGAAAATTGCACCGGCTGCACTTTCATTCTTCCTTGTCAGGGAGCTATTAATGTTTAATGAATGAGTTCTACTCTTAACAAACTTCCACGCACTGAAAGTACCGCCATTTAATGCAATGGAAATGTTTTTTAATCTGCAAAACTTCAAACATTTCAGTTTTCTTGTAATATAAAATGACATATCTCTTTCGTGTACATATATTTTCACAATTTTTTTTACGAATCATTCATTTTGCAAACGCCAATTTTTAAAATATATTTTTAAAATGTATGCTCTTATTTTAAAACAATTTTTACCAATAATAAAAAATAAAAATAATGAAAATTATGTAAAATGAACTTTAACAGCAAAGATTGTCGTTATATGCAATTTTATTCACAAAATAGTAATCTTTTATATATGGATTTAAATACAGACTTATTTTGTAAATTATATATGTATATAGCAAATATAATGATATATGGAATATATCATTATATTTGCTATATACATATACATATAATTATGAATATATGGTGTATGTATTTTATAACATATTTGTATATATGTATAATAGACAAATATATCAAATAAAATTAGATAATAAAATACAATTAAAACTTTCGTGCAAGCGATTGTTATTTTTAATCGTTAAAAAATGGAGCACACATTTTTTTTATCAGCCACATCGCATATATTTTCACACTCGATTTGATTCGACACCAAAAAATATATTTATTATCAAAAAGCGAGCAATATCTTCCATGCTCGCTTTTTTTTATTTAGGAATTCTTATAATCATTTCTATGTTTGATTTGATAACTCTTTAATTAAAAATTCCAGTCGCTATTTGCGAAAATAGATCATTTTAAAAGCAAAATTGTATTTTTTATTTCATTCAATTATACGTAATGGCAATTATTCGACTGAGATATGCAATTTTAAGAAAGTAAAATAATGAGAGAAATTATACGCAATTATATTGTTTTATAAAACGAGACAAAAAACGAGTCATTTTAATCTCTATAGGGGAACGAAAGTTGAATAATTTCACACACATATTCATCATGGTTCTACATGTATATGCTTATCCATGTAATATTATACACTTATATTTTTTTGTTATATTAGAAAGTGACAAAAGATAGCTAAAATCACTAATCGATGGGTTTGCAGTATCATGAAGAAATCGAATATGTTGGCGGGGTAATGAGAAACAAAAATATTCGAAAATTTCTTTCGATTTATATATGCATGTTGTGATGTAATCAACAGTAAATTTTGTTGTTAATTGGTCAACTTTTATCTGTGTAATAATTTTATTATATAAAAGTGCACGTAAAAACATTTTATTTATTCGAATATGTTAGGAATATTATTATATTTGTTGGTGCATATTAAATGTCAAATTTTTCAAATAAAAATAAAACAATTTATGTTTAAAAAAAAATTTAATCGAAATAATCATGCCTCAATACTTTTGTACATAACTTCCAAGTGAATAAATTCTTTTCTTGAAAAATCTACAGTTTTTAAATTGATAAATTACATGATTGCATTTTTACCGATTTTTAATTTCAAAATAAAATTTTTTCCTTTTAAATAATAATTTAAATGTTTGTAAAAATGAAAATTAATTGGAGACAACTCTGGTGAATATTGAGGACATATATAGAATATAAGAACTCATATTTCAATTCGTTTAATTTTTCAATAGTTCTTGAAATGTACGGACGCACGTTATTTAGAAGAAGGATTAACCTGCGTCTATTAGTCTATTGTTAGTTGTTGAATTTTCAATTTTTTATGCATTTCTGTTATCTGCTATTTTTACGCCAATTACACGAATTTTTTTTTTATCATATTACATAATTTTTATTGTTTTAATAGGACATAATATTTTGTTCAATTAATTATGAAGCATAATAATAAATTATACTATTATCATTAATTTTAATCAAGGAACAGTATAGTGAATTATTACTAATCCTGAAAAATCTGACGATAACGTTAAGAATTTAAGGCATTAAGAAATATATTTTCTCAGGATAGATTATATGTATATAGCTCTAGTTTTCTAGATATTGCATAAGAATTACAAAAACCTGTACCTAAAAAGTGAATGACTTACGCAAAATAGTCGAAAAAGTAAAAGCTCTTACAAATGTGTACGCTATCCGGCAAACGAAACATATTAATTACGTACTGTGCAATTTGGTAATCATTATGCGATATGTATACGAAATCATACTATCGCTGACGAATATGTCATTATGACTGATTCATGAGCATAATTCATACGTTCCGACGCTAATATAGTCGCAACTGACACATCGAATTTATTACTTGTATCTGTTTCGCCTCGCGTTTGTCTTTATCTTCAAATATTCGTTTTTTCTTTTCGGGCAAAATTGAATGACTCTAACGTCAGAGAAGCATAAAGTAAATGCATTTACTTTTCTCTAACAGTTTATAAACTATACACGAATGCGCTTGGCATAATCGATTAGCACGAATGAAAAATGAATGGATGAAAAATGAATGGAGAATGTAAAATTCGACGTTTTTCAAATATCATCTAATATCAGGCAACTATAATCGCCTTAATATTACATAATTGCTACTCTACGAGCAGAAAAGTTTTTTTAATCCGAGGATTAAGTCACTCTATGACTTGATGGATTGAGCAAGCTATGATCATGATATGAAATTATCAAATAAATATTTATAGTCTAATAAATATTTATTTATAATATAATTATAAATATATTTATAATATATTATAGTCTAATATATATTTATGTATAAATATTATACAAAAATATCAAATAATTTGATAAAATCGAAAACATTTAAATTATCTAGATATCATGCAAAATATAGGTAATTACAATATAAATATAATTTTAAGTAAATATTACGTAAGGCTTGATGTAGGTAGGTTTCTTTCTCAGTGAGTACAATAAGTTTTCATATGTATGCAAAATTTTTTTGAATATATAAGTTTAACGAGTAATTTAAAATAAAAATATATTGAGATTGCTTTTTTTCGCGAAAAAATACAAAATAGATTTTTAAGTTAGATTTTTCAAAAAATAAGGCAACCGGATTAGATGATTCATTATAGTTCCTGACTTATTTATCGAACAAGCTTTCTCGTTCTCTCATTGAAAAATACATTGACGTCATTGCAATATTTAACAAATATATCCTGACATTTCTCTTAACGCGTTACAACCGACATTCGAATTGATAGATGCATATTACGAATTGGTATAGATGCATACGTTACGGTTTATGATTACCATTATTGTTGTTGCAAGATTAAAATAATTCGCAAGAAGGAAATTGCCTCTTCGTGCAGAAAAACCGGAGCACGCGAAGGGTATCGGAATTTTGCGTAGGTTGTTTTGCATGCTGTATAAACTTCGCCGAGCATGTTCTATTTTCAACATCATGTAATAACAACTTTCTTATGCTTATAACAACTTTCCTGCATCATGTATGGAGATTAAAAAGCGAAATTTCTGGTATAAATTATTTGTTTAAAATGTCGGAAATATAACACAGAAAATTAATCGCAAACAAACTTTAATCGAGAAAAAAGAGTTTAATTATTCTCGAATAGGAAATATTTCACGAAATAACTGTTTCTATTCGAAATTGCTATATTTATTTTCATGCATATCCTTTTATCACATAAATTTTACAACTATCAAGGTTGTATCTCTTGTCCTTTCTGTCACGATACTCGTTAATAAGTCAAGCTTTCTTCTCTTCACGTAAATAATAATTCGCAGACAACATTGGGGACGATTGTTCGGTAATTTCGTAGTTATACCATCCCTCTCCCTTTGCACATTTTCCAAGAAGCGCCTTTCACCCAAGGCCAACAATCTTCTTGTTACGAACGCCCGGGATTGAGAGAATTTTTCGACCTTATTATGGCCGTGGGTACCAGTAGTAATAAGCACGGACAAAAATGATTTGAACGTAGCGAAGCGGTAGGAACAAACATATATATTATCACTGCGATGTGATTAACTCGCATATGAAATGCTGCAGAAATTAAGATTTGTTCCAGTTGTTGCTATATAACGGTTACAATTAAATATTAATTATATATTATAAAACAATATTATATTCTACAGTATAAAGTAATATTGAATAATTTGTTATAAAATGTCTTTATATTTATAAAATTTATAAAATACTAATTACCTGTGTGTGTAATAATAATAATATAAGAATAATAACATATTATAATTTAATATTTGAATGTAGCCAGCTTTTGAGATAAGGTGTTAGGCAATTTTCTCTATATATATAATAGAAAAAAAATATACGAAAATATAAGAAAGAAAGAGAAAAAGAGAGATAACGCGGAAGTTATTTTTCTAAGATTACAACATTGAAAAGGATACATATGCAATATGTATTGGTTCGTATTTACACATGTAAGCACTTAATCGGCAGTCTGATCGTTTCGATTACGTTTTTTTGGCAAATGTTAAACATTGGGGAAAAAACTCAACATTGTACGTGTCACCAACGGTTCACATGTAAGCGATATAATTGTGGCCAATTACGCACAAGCGCTCTTAAGTATGCTAGAGGTACCAGAAGAAACTCGTCAATCGACGAACTTACGCCGTATACGGTTCGGTTGGCATGATCTGGATCATTAATCTAGCCTTAGTTCGTACTGCATTACATGGTGCATCTGATGTAACTCGAATCAGGTATATATATTGATCACGTATATATTGATTTATTACGTCAAATTATTTGTCTCGATTGAAATGCTTAAGCTCGCGCGCTTAGGATTGATGTAGCTGCAAATGTTGTGGCAGCATTTTACGTAAAAACATTAATATTATTATAATGGTATATTTGAAGAAATTTTTGATACAAAAAATTTCCTTTAAATATACCGTTCCAATTATATGTTTTTATATCAAATAAAAATAATTTTGTTAAAAATTGTAATATTATAAATTGGTAAAAATTATTAGATAACATATAATATTTTTATATGTTAATGTTATTTTTTTTTAAAATTAGCTAATTACGTCTAAATGCAAGAACTCAAATTCTACAGATAAATTAAAAGGTCTTCAAACTGTCCGTTTTAAGTAAAAATGATTGAGCTACTAAAATGTGACATACTTGATTCATTAATTAAACACTTTACTGCGGCGAAAAATCGGTGTCAGGACAACAAGAGTGAGATTTTTCGGTGAAAGTGTGTGAAATGAAATATCGTGGTCTACTTCGCTAGATCGCCAGACGGATTGTATATTGTATGATGACATTCCGCATTTATCTTTTATTTTCCCAAATTATAGCATTGCGTTATATTATGCGTGATGGACATGCTATAAATCAGATACCAGAACGATTTGAAACGTGAATTTATAATTCTTATTTAATTATTTTATGTCAAATTTTAATGCAGAGTAGATTTCTTCTGTGTTCCTTATTTTATTCAGATGTTTATCATATACATATGAAATATTAAAAAGATATTGATATCATTTACTGCCGAATTTTGATATTGATGCATAATATTAATTTTATAATTTTACAATCGTAAATTATTACATTCATTATACTCATTGTCAGTCTGATATTTGTAATTTAAAATTTATTGTTTGTTGAATATAATATTTTGTTATTATAAGATACTGTTTAATGTTGAAATCATAATTGCACGTAATTTCACACATGTCATCACATTTAATAACGTGTGAAAATGAATTTAACGTTATTGTACAAAAAGATATATAAGAGCATAATATTCGCGGCACGTTCAGATTACACTTGTTCCGGATCTGCCACTTTCTGTTTGTGCTTTCATGAGAAACGTATGTTGTCGTTACCTTCTTATCTTAGTCATATATCTCACGATGAATGCATTCGTATAATCATAAAATCTTGTTCTCTTATGATAGAAATGTATCATTTAGCAGCACGCGCCTACTATAAAATGCATTAAATAATTTGTGAAAGCTGATAAATGGGGACGTTTTCAACTAAAACTGTTTAATTTGATCGATACGGCGATACATCAATGCATTTTATGTTAAACGTATGACAATTATATATTTGACGTCTTGCTCTGCATTAAATATATTTGACGACAAAATATTTTCTTTACTTATATTAAAAAAAAATTAAAAATAAAAAAAAAAATATATATATATATATATTCATACATATAATTAGATTTTAAAAACAAAAATTTTAAAGAACGCATGAAATTTTGATGTAAATTTTAAATATTTATAAATTTTATTAAATGTTTGAATAAGGTAAAATTGTTTTTATATTTGTCATTTTCAAAAATGGAATATGTAAGAATTGGGCACCTTTTTGCATTTCTTTTAAAAACTGTGGAAATAGAACAGAGATAATCTCGCGCGTTTTTCTCTTAAATTTTTATTTAGCTTCTCATATTTCCAAGAAGAATTATTGATGAAATATAGCTAAAAAAATTCTTTGAAAGCAGTTCTAATGACAACACAATTAATTGCATATGAGATATCGATTTAATAGAGAATGACAGTATAACGATATGCTTAGGAATTCATATGTATAAGTCTCTTATGCACATACGTTTTCAATGAGGACACTCACGCAAAGTAAGTAGCATTTCGTCACAGCCAATATGTTCGAGGTGTGCAATAAATCGTTTCCTTCGCGACAAGGACATGCTACATGGTGGTTATTACGAGAGAGACACAGGAGATAAATTAAAGATCAGGATGTAAAGGGGGACGAGTCGCGACGCGTGGGTTGTTTTACCGTGGAAGGACCGAGCTTGAGATGAATTTACACGGTTCGCTTTTTTGTCGACACTGTGATTGCGAGTCAGAAAAAGTATAATTGCCTTAGAAAAGCCCTCATTATCCGCATTGATATTATACAGGAGAAATATTATTTCTTTATTTAAATATTAAATAATTACAACAAATAAATAATTTAAATCTTATTTAATTATTCATTTAAATATTAATAAATAAGTTTTCAATTTTTTGGACTAATCATGAAAATTTGTACGACATTTCATGAGTATAGAGATTACATTTATACAGATTATGTATAAATAATTAACATTTTTACGAGTAGTGCAGCGAAATTAGTTTTAAGTCATTCACGATGTTTGCCAAGAGTGAATTGTGCAGATTTGCCTTCATACAATAGAGAGGCGAACATCCACGAAATCGACCCTGCGGTTCATGCACTGTACTTGCGCTTCTTAATTATTGTCTCGCGTTTACATGAATTAAATCGGGCGAGGGAAAAAACGGGGAGAGAGACCCGCATTGTTTTCGCCGGAACTTTCTCTCGTGAGATCTCACGAATCATGCGCGCGTGCAGCGAATCGGCGAAGGAAGTGCGGCCGAAATTTCCGCGACCAACCGTTAACGATTGCAATTGTGATAACCCGCAACCGCGCGCGTTGGCAGTGAAAAAGCTTGTAATATCGATCAGGTATATTAATACCCGCCTCAGAGGCGGCCTGAGGTCAGATTCCTCGAATTTGATGAGAAAATGGCACACGACTTCGCGGATGAAGATCGGATCAGCGCGCGACTAACGGCAAGTTCCGACTTCTCGAGAGAGGAGGAGGCCTCGTTGAGGCCCCGAGATTAATCGTCGCCTTCGTTAAACGCACGTGAAGTTTGCATGCGCCATCGCGCTTAAACTGATCTACTTTTACATCTCGCGTGCCTATTGACATGATCTGCGGTTTGTCCGAACACTCGTGAATTGCTACGGGTTGCCGCAAAACGTGTCGTATACGGTATGAGTGAAAGTGCCCGACCCGAGAAAGGCATTATTTAATATCCTAAGTCGCGTACGTTGTTGCTACGAAGGGGGATTTAAAAAAAAGGATACGACGACGTGTCCAGCTAAGCGCGCGCGACTTGAAAGATTCGAAAATCACGCGGCCGTTCGTGCGAAACGAATTGCAACGTTTCGGAGAATGTTATCCGGTACATATACGCGATCGTATGCAGTGTAAACCGTTCTTATTATATTCGGCCTTTCAATTCATCGAACCCTATTACTACACATGTTGATACATATATATGTATATGCGCGTGCATTATATCGATTTAATAAAGTTTTTTAATAAAGTTGGAACAGACTTTTTTCGGATAAAATTTTTTTTTGACGGAAGAGAGGCGTTTCTCATGATTTATTTTTAATATTTTGTTAACTAGATTTTTTATTGAAAACCGACTTGTTAAGAGGGACGGAATATGTGTATGTATGCTCGTATTATCATTATTTATTGCACGATTTCTTACATCTTTTCAGCCACTATTACGTAAAGGATAGAAACTGATTTAATAAGTTCACAATATTGCGTCTTTGAACACGATTATATTAAACTTATTAACCTATTATTTTGTTAATGCTTTATATTTCATATAAGAGTCATGATAATTAATATGGGAATCGTATCTTTTCGTGAAGACGAAAGAAACGCTTGTTTCCATGGAATTGATATTTTCTCGTGGATCTGTCGTAATGGAAACACCTGTATATAAATGTCACGCATAGTTTTCAATTATATATACTCGGGCACACGAGAGTGCAATTGCATATATATAGAGCGGAACCAATCTAGTAAAATAAATGGAAAGATCAGATCGAAAATTGAAAGGAAATGTACAGGCTATAATTATATGAACTGGACGCTTGACAAAATTAATTTTATTAATAATCTATTATCGAGTTAACATGCTTGTATGTGTGTTCGGAAATTAATGAGTATATTTAAAAAGAGAGAGTGATAACGAGTTGAACAAAGTAATTTAGAACAAACATATGCGTAAAAGAAATTATTTTTATGTATATTCTTTCTCTATTCACGTAACAAAATGTGATTTATACGATTATATGAGAGAATGTTTAATTAAGATTTTTTGCTAATTTCTTTCTATAAATATAGAGATATTAATATAATAACTTTTTTCACACAATAAAACAAAAATATTTCTTTACAAAAATTTAAAATTGAAAGCGCAAATTGATAATATTTTTTCATATGCAATTTATTTTAAATAATTTTGATTAATAATAAATATACTTTCAAGGAATTTGTAAACGTTAGTTCGAAGGCATCTATTGCATAAAGATGCATCAGATTAGATATTGAATCTCGCGTGGCAAGAAAAACGGTTGTAGTGGTTATCTTAACGATAGTTATCTTAGACTCTAGAAATGCTAAACATCAGACATTTCCTGTAAATATATAAATAACAGCCTGACCGATGGTTTTACAATTTCCGCGGAATTCGCGATTACTCATCGCTTGTACACGTGATGTACCTATCAATCGATTTTAACTTAAGAAAAATTGGTAATGCACCCAGCAAGCAAGATTCTTACAGAATATTCGTTTATTATTTAGCAGTTTCAATGAACAATTAAAATAGAATTAATTATAAATGGCGATTTATAACAGATAATTACAAAATATCCATTTCACGAAATGCTTATAATGATAAAAGTTTAATTCTTTTAAATTTTCAGTGTTATGTATTGTAGTTGAATTAATTTCCCAGATGTTTTTTTTTATTCAAAATTAATATCGCTGAATATAATTCCTTATTCGAAACTTAATGCTCGAGCTGCAACTATTTTACATTTAAATTTTATAATCGTCAACGAAATACGTGTTCATTAAAATCTACGAAGCGAATCGAGAGATCAGCCAACGCACGAGCTCTAATATAAAGATTGAAATGTCAACCAAACTATAACCACGAATGAGGTATACATATATATAGAATATAATAATTTTTATTCTACCCCGAATATGGCACTGATATTTTTTTAAGCGAGTTTTGTGACTGACGAAAGTTAAAATTGCGAAACGCACATTGTACATAATGAATGATAAATATATACATCCGTCGTACGGAATCCCGCGGAATAAAATACATAAATCGCGCAAAATATGTCACATGCTGGCAACTTAATATGCAACGCCGTACGCAAGAATTGAAAAATTTTGCGTGTATAAATGAGAGCAATAAAAAATAGTTTTCGCCGGAAGTAACGCGTTCTGATCAGCGATCTATCTACATGCTATGCCGTGAAATTGCAAAGTTTTGCAGCCTGATCCATATTCAAACATTCGATACCGGATATACGCATAGAAGTTGTAGCATTCTTTTACCATTGGCTGTATCTCTACTTTCCAAATATTATTTGCAAATATGCACAAGGGAATTCCGTACGCATATTTTTAAAAATATATATTTTTTAAAAATTTTGTGTTACAATATATTTGTATCGACGGATTAATATTACGATGCAAAATTGTGCAAAATGCAAATTACGAGTTGTGTAATTTGTGATTTAGAAAAAGGGAGGACTAAATTTATATAAAATAATTAAAATGATCGATCCATATATGTGGGAAGTGCAACATTCCCTAGCAATTCCGAGCATTTCAGGAACTGAAGAAGTCATTAAACCGCGCGATATCTTCATCGTCTTGAAACATATACACTTTCTCGTGGCTGCGGTTGTGCAGATACTTGAAACGCTAATAAACGCGATGTACGTGTAATTGTCTGCTAATTATACTTTTATACGGATAAAGTATGTGCTGAATACGCATCCTGTTTTTCTATCGTACGATTATTATTCGCACGGTTGCATCTTCCTGAAGGGACTATGAAACGTACTAGATGCAACGACGAGTATTTAAAAAAACTATTTAAAAAAAGTCTGTGAAAAAAACCGCTCAATCAAACGTGACGTTTCAGTAAAAATTATGGCGATAATGAACAAAATTTTAATTTAACCCGAAAATTTCTACATATCGATAAATATTAATGATTTTAAGATAACGATTTAAATTAAAATGGCATTTTGGCAAAAATGAAGTAAAATTAAATAAAATAAAATTAGGAATAACTGTAGACGACCCAACTGGCTTAATTGATTTTTATTAATTCGATGTCATATAAAAATACAGACTACGTTTCGACCTTTGGTCGAAACGTAGTCTGTATTTTTATATGACATCGAATTAATAAAAATCAATTAAGCCAGTTGGGTCGTCTACAGTTATTCCTAATTTTATTCTTCACTGGCGATACAAAAATATTTGCTATAAATAAAATAAATTACTAATTTTTTCTTTGGTAATCCCTTTCAATTCTTAGCTAATTGGGTACATTCGAGGCTTAAATAACGTCATACGTCTTTCCCTCTCATATTTTATAGAATCTCGATGCCCGCGGTCTTTGTATTCACCGTTGTGAACTGGTCCATTTGTTCTCTTTATTTTCTTCTTTCTTTTTTGTGTAACTAAAAGATCGTCGAGAGGGAAACGATTTCGAATCGCGACGGTACTTTGTTACCACCGGTGTCTACCGTACGGAATGTACGCTACCTTGTAAGGATTTGCGTGTTACGCGTTGTGGAATTGCCGCGTGTACGTGCTTACATCACGGTGGCGGACACAGACAGAGGAGAAAACGAAGAGATGCTGTGCTTATCCGCAATATATATGCAGGACGGTCTTGCCCGCTAGCACGTGCTGGATGCGTCTCCGCTTGTTGCAAGCTTATCTTTCCCTGACCGCGCAGTACGTCACGCTCGTCAAAGAGATGCAACTCTCTTTACGTTTACAATAGATGAATTAAAAAAATTATATTTTAGTCATACATGAGGGAGAAAAGGTCGAGAATCGATAAAAATTTTATTAAGAACGAAAATTTAACACGGGGTTAATGTTAGGCAGACAATAAATTTTGATTAAATTGAATTTAATGTCAGAAGTGATTTGAAACTGCTGACTTGTAGATTTGAACAAGTTATGATTGAACGTAACACATCTGCTTTTACCTTGTCTTTTATAAAAAATTACCTATATGCACACATTATATTTTTTCCCTAAAATCCTGCATAATTTCAAAATATTTCAAATTAATATCTTAGCAAATTTCGAGAAATTTGTGTATTGCGCGTTAGGTGATTAAAAATTATTTTTTATCTCAAACTATAGATATTAATTTTCCGTTTAAAGAGTGATGTAATGAGAATGTTATATGTTTCTTATAAAATAGAGAATACTTTCAGATATCTTATAAACACTTCAGATATCTTGAAAATTCCTCTGAAATAATTTTCTCTTTTTCTCTCTTTTCCTAGTTTTCCCTACATTTTTTTTCTCACATTAGACAATTTCACACAATTCCTATAGTAGTCTGAATTCCATGTGGAAAGCAGCTTGACCTTCCCACGATAACACTAAGCGAGAGAGCAACAGAACCGGTGAATGTGTGCGACTTGTAATGCGGGTGACGCGGCTTTCGCGGTGCATTGCGTATCGCGGAATGCAATGGCAGGCGACGAGGACGACAACATGAGCGGTGCTCCCGATGGCGAACCCTTATATACGTGTTCGAGATTTTATCTCCTGACTCGTACGTCTCCGCCGCGAGCCCGATATTGTGTATCATTCGCGCGCGCGCACCTTAAAGATCCGAAAGCCAATTATACCGATCGATGTCGTTTGCATACCGGTGCGAATGTAAACGGAGATTTCGCAGCGACTGAAATGCATGTCGAACCGTTCTTTCTCTTCGAGACTTATATCAAGTTTTATCTTTTTTTAGAAATGCACCACACCTTATTAATTAAAATATTAGAATACACGAGCCTATGAATGACTCTCTTATCTATCTGTAAATTATAATGTAAACTAGAGTAATTATATTTTTTACACCAAAATATAAACTTTATTATATGCTCATACTTTAAATTAATTAATTTTACAATGATTATTTTATCTACACTTTAATGTTCTTCTATTATCATGATTTTGAGTATACAAATTCATTTTATTTTATTTTATTTATTTAGAAAAAGTTTAGTGTTTGAAAACAATTTATTTTAATCTCAATTTTGAAATATACTTTTAAAACAATTTTTTTAAAAGTTGATTAGTCGGTTGTGAAAATTCCATTACTAAAGACTATATTAATAACGGAGATAAAACGGCGCTAAGTGCATTACCGAAATGCACCGCTTGTGCGCCGTGGGCGACGTTCGGGACTGACGCCACATACGAACGCCCCAAATCGTAATTAATCATGTTCTCCGGAACACGTGGGAGCGCGAACAATTGTTGATTGACGGTACTCTGCGCCGCGCAATCACTTAATCGCCCCTTTGGAAATCTCTGCACACCCACTTTACAGTGATCTCGTGTGATTTCTGCGCACCGCGAATGTTGCTCCTGTGAGCACAATTTTTTATTATACGCGACATTGACGATTAATCGTATTCGCAAAAACTATAAAGTGATGCCGATTTCAAGACAATCACGATGTGCATCTCACTTTTCCGCAGTGTCGATGGATTAATCGCGTTATTTATGAGATCGTACCGGTGGAATAGACTTTATGTGTTTATAGCCTGATATTTAGCATTAGACACTTTTTAATAAAATTTTTTAATAAAAAATTATTTATAATATATGGTATATGAAAGCAAGAAGAAAAATAGGGGAATACTTTATATTTAAAATGTGTTGATAGATAAAATTAATATATATTTTATAGCTTATTTCTAATTATTTTTACAAAAATTAATATGTTTAATAAATATATTTATACGATATCAATGATATATTAATAATATATCATTAATCTATATAATATATTGCATTTTTTTATTGTTTTCTGTTAAATGCATATTATACTTATAATATTTTTATAATATTTTTATCTTGCACAACTATATAACAATCCTTTATTATTGTCAAAAAAGACGAATGTCAGACAAAGATTTTAAAGTTATCAATGTTCATTTATTTCAAACCGTGATTGTTGATTCAGTACTCAGTTTGTCGAAGGGTCAGGTTATGCCCTCGATGAATCGCGATTTTTATCATAAAAGGCGGGGCATAAACTGCTCGTTAAATTCACTAACGAGCTACGAGTAATTCTGTCCTTTTGTCTTTCATATTCGAAATATCGTCAAACGATATCGGAATATTAATATTCTCTTACTTGCCACATTTACGTAACATCGCGATGCATATGTACGTATATTTATCTAATATAATTCGCTCATTTATCATTTTTCTCACGTAATCCAACAAAATAAAACAGCGACTTGTCAGACAAAATAAAGATGATCCCAATTAAAATTAATCTTCATTAAATAATCGCATATTTAATATGTACAGCATATTAATGTAATGCTGCATAACCCATTCACATTCTAAATAAAGTGCATATATTTAGAAAGTTTGTATTAGGCGTAAAGAAAGAAATATAGAACATAAAGGATTTAAAAAATAAGATATTAAATATAAGTAAAAACTCTAGACACATAAAATTTTTCTTAAATTAATATTTATCAAATAATGACATAAATATCTTTTTTTTCTATACGTCATAGATTCTACTTTTAAATTTGTATAAAAAGCTAATGAGATTTTTTGTAAAAGTGATTTTATAAGTCTGCAACACACATATAAATAATATTTAAATTAGAATTTATTTTATAGAGAGCAGAATTTATATCATTTTAAGAGAATGAGGAAATGCTATCTCCTAGCCAACTAATAAATATTTTAGAGAACATAGCTGTGTCTCATTTGCGTATATATTTATGAAGTTATACTTTCTTCTAAATATATACTTACTTGAGTAGTTTTGACAATCACGTGAACATAACGTTGACTTTTTTTTTTACGAGCGCATTTTTCACACACATTATCTTTAAAAGCCATTCCACGCTTTCAATCTAATTACGAAATGTACCATGAAATGTCGCTTGAACATTCTATGCGGGCAACACCTCTTATATCACGATCAACCAGAACGCGAAGGCATTTTGAGACACTATATTCGTGTAATGGCGATGTATCTGCGTGAAACGTGAGCGCGCATAGCATCTGTGCTTTAAACCAGTTTCATTAGTGTCGGTTAAACACGTGGTCATTGGATGCCTATGTAATGACTCATTAAATATAAGGTTTGTGCACATACCTCCCCATGAGTCTTACATAATTCGCTATATCTAATTATTAGATTCGCAGCATCCTTAAACTATGAGTGTTCTTCACCATTATAAGTATACGTTCTCGAAATGTTTCACTCCTTACGCATTGAAACATTATCGTATAAATAATCGTATCTATTTATAAAAAGTCGCAACAAATAGTGATCTCTAATAAAATGTTCTTTGGAAGAATTAATTCCAAACGCGATCGGGAGACATTCGTCTCACCTCTTTCTATCCTTTTTTCAATTTCTGCACATCTTGTATATTTATTTTGATTTAAAGCAGCACGTGTTTTGTGACACAAAGAGACAGATTAATAAATAATTATGATAAATTAATAGATAATTTTGCGGATCATGAAAATTGTTTTATTATCTATGAGAAGGTTTATAAAGTTCTTTTTCTCTACAAACGTGTTGAGAATTTATGAATCTATAAATCTCGTATTCCAGAATCACAAGTTTGTCAAATATGACTGCTGGTTCTCTTTAACTTCCCATGGGAATTTAATTAAAGTAAGACAGGGTTTGCGATTCACAAAAACTGGAACAGGAAACAAAACCTGTCATAAAACGTCGGGTGTGTCACGCGCGCGTGTCCATTCCAGATTAAGACGTACGATTAAAATTATTGAAGACGTATATAAATGTGACGTAGAGTATTATAATAGCAAATAAGAAGAAATAAATAAAATTTATTTTATTTGTAACTTTTTTCATCTTATATTGTTAATTTTGTCATATAAATAAATGCGATTATGTGTATAGTGCAATGATTTTTAAATATTACATAATCGTTAATTTATTAATTTTTTTTAAATATTATCCGTAATTTTAGATAAAACTTACAGTGCAGTCGAAACACGCAATATTATATATATATATATATATATATATATATATATATATAAACACAGTTTTATATTACATAGATTCAAATAGATAAATCTATTGTAATTAATATTTACAAACGTATAACAGAATTTCTTAGATTTATTATTTAGATTAGTGATCAAGCATATAAATTATTTACAATATTATCAAAAGATCTCGATACTTCTATTAAAATGCGAATTTTTCATAGACATTTTTACGAACATTTTCGTAGACGCATTATTTATCTTGTCAACCTTTGGGCAAGTCTTACCTGACTCTTATATCAGAATTCATACTTGCATTTTATTTTCCAGGTTACAAGTTAGTTTTTCGCTCTCTCTTTCTCTCCTCTGCGTTCAATGTAACGATAAAATCAGGTTATGCGCGATAATACAATGTTTCTCAAATTGAATTGCATGAAGGTAAGAAATCGTAAAAATCACAAGACGTAATATTGTATATTAATACGTTTAGAAGAAAATTATCTCATACATGTAATTAAACATTTCTCAATATGTATTAATTTTATATAATTAAAAAAATTATTTCAAAAATTTTTAATTTTAAACAATTTGTTACATATTAAATATGGAGTTTCTTTATTGCAATTATAATAATTGTTACTGTCGCAACAATTTGCATGTGAATATAACTATATAATATTATTGAAAAACCTATAATTATGCACACACAATCGTCAACTTAGATTTTGTATTTTGCTCATTGATTCTAAATCGTACGCCTCCCGGATAATATGTATGATAGATCGCTTGCATACCGTTAAGCGTCTTGTTAAAAAAAACCACGTGCTAATGCTAGTGCTAGTGCGAGAATGTGCTACAATGTAATTAATTGCATCAATGTGCAATTAAATTTCAAAAGCCGTCTTTTTCGCGTAACGGATTGCCTCGTAATGCGGAAGTCACGCGAAACTAATGTCGACACGACCTTAATGATGCGACACCAATGCACGTACATATATCGATACACAATCATAGGCATCTTGACTTTTTTTATTCTCGTTAATTATGCCACTTGTGCCGGCGCGTGTAAGCTTTGCGTAAGCGCACTCCCTTCACAGCAATATTTCAACGGTCCAATTAAATAGATCAAGCATACAAGAGCATACACAGCACAGTATACGCGATTTTTCATTTCGCAATTGTCATCTTTGTATACAGATTGATCGATATAATTTCTTAGACATATGTTGATGTGCTATACAAGAGATTTTGTTCGATATAAAGTATTAAGTATATAAAATATTTAGTATATTAGCAATTAAATATGAAAATAAGATAATATTTACCCTTAAATAATTTAAATTTTGATAACAAAATAATTAATATTAGATCAAGTTGTTTTTAGAAAAAATTTTAAAAGATTTTGCGTTACGGAACACTTTCCCATATATTCAGGTTTCTAATTAAATCTGACTAGATAGATTTTAATTGATTATTTAACAAGCGCGGCTACAGCCATACTCGATTCGCTAGAATTAATGTTTCCGACATGTTTTATTTTCACGCTATGTACACTTATTCTCATGATTCATCCACTAAATCACGCGACGCTTAATTGAAATCGCTTTTATCGCACGCGGATGTTTTAATCGTCTTAATCGAGCACGACTGTCGGAGAAGAAGAACGTAATATTGATTTCGATTAGTTGCTGCGGTGTAATATGCAGTAGTTTATTAATCTGAGTGTGATATAAATGTATTGATATTGCATTCATTTGTCAAACCTTTTGCTATAGATAATCCTGTACCGAGTAAGAGTTTTTGAAGCACTAATTGCACCCACAATTCAAATACCTATCTATAATAGTATGATAAGAGTAATCATTTTGCGTTTCTTAATATTTGGAAGATTTAGTAAAGTAAAACAAAATTATTTTCAAAATCTTTTAATTAATTGCAAAGTATTTGAATCAATAAAATATTCATACTGAAAGATATTGAATCTGATAAAGGATAGTTTCTACTATTACCAGTTTTGTTTTTAATCTCTCGAATATCTTTTACTAAAATGTAAAAATTTAATACTATCTGTAAAATTTGATAAAAAAGTTGATATCAGAAAACATTTGAATTACTCTTTATATTAATGTTCAATTAATGTTCACAGAGCAATTCTAGAAAGCATTAGAGAGGGGTTTAATATAGCATCAATTTACAGTTCTGAATATAATTGTATAAAGAAGCGAGAAATTTTTGACTTTCATATTCCTATATGGACCGAAGATGAACCGTTAACATCCTGTGATTTACAAGTCGATAAAAAATAATCAATGTGATAATGACGCTTCCAGTGATCGATTCGCGATCGAAACAACGATCGAAAATTTGCAACTCATCTTTTTTGAGATATTGATCGAGATACGAAAAGGTCGGAGTGTAGATTCACATCAATTTTTCATCAGTGCGCCTTTATTAAAATTCTATTAACTAATCATCATCACGATTATCGTGTATACAAAAAAATTGATTGCTACGGTCTCTCTTTATTAATTTTATAATCGAATAGTAATCTAGTAATGCGTCTACATCAGGTGCTTAAGAACAGTGCAGTACTTTTTTTGTCGATTTAGTCGTATATCAGCATGCGTCGAAAGTACTGAAAAAGTGAAAAGAGCATCCTCTCTCCTCCCTTCTCCCCCTCTCTGTCAAATGCGTCTTGTATTAAAGAGAATAAAAAAAAAGTTCGATATCTGTAGATCAGAGCGGTGAATTTTATAGTATATTCCGCATTTCTCCGTCACGCGCAGATTTATGCCGCATTTCTCTTACTTAGCGAGAGAATCCAGAAAAGCGAAGATTTTGTGCCTCGCGTTATCCTCCGAGAAAATTGGTGATTGTTCCATCGCGACCGCGCATATTATACACAAATGCGCGATGTCAACGTCATTTTCGCAGCAGGATATTAATATCAATGTCTCGAGAAAAGTGTATTCTAACGATGCGAGATGCTCGTGGCAGTTTTGACGGCTGTTCTCGCGGCGCGAAAACACATTGCACAGACATTATCACTTTTATCGGAATTTTCGTTAATACGGTAGAGATAGCACGGTGCATAACTCGTCTCAGCATTGTTGATCGTTGAAGCATGTAGGAGATAGGAAGGAGAAAGAGAGAGAGATATATATATACAGCAATGTCTGAACGTTCTCTTTTTATGCAACTCACCCGCAGTTATTCATGTATAAAGGAATGCATGACCGCATGTATATACTGAAACGTGCTTCTTTGCATTTTATTCAGTGCATCCTTTATGCATTCGTGCAATGATATGTATGAACAAAAAATACTTTTGTCTTTCATAAAAAGGAACCGCACCATTTCCGTGTTTTTCTCTTCCATCTTTTTCATCTTATTCCGAAAATTTCAGATTTCTTGTTTATTTTCTATCTGCATTTGTGTTTATCAAAATAAAGTTCTTTTAGAGTTCCACATAAAAAAGCTATTTAATTATATATAAATCTTTTTGTGAAGCTCAAGAATAAAGGAAGAAGCCTCATTTTAAAAATTTAGTTTATTTATTCTCTTACTTTATATAGTTGAATTAATATACCATATATATTTTATTAGCATATATGTAAATTAATTTATATATAATATATAAATTAATATATTATAAAGCTCGTATTATTAATTAAAATTATATTGTTTTAACAAATTTTTTTTGCTTTTGTTATTCATGTCGCATGGTCTAATGTCAGACATTGTTTCGTAGCTAGTTTGAAAAAATGCGATGTATCGCGAAACTTCTCACATTTCTTATGCATTGACCCACATATATTATGGATACGAAAGATTCCTCGCAGCGACACAATTTTCCTAAAAAAGAAACTTTACTTGTGCGATTTTCTCGGAAAAGTATACGACGATTGTAAAGGTTTCAAAGTCGCGTAGATGCAAGAATGCACGTGTAAATACAAATTTATCGGCGCAACTGCAATCCATTTCAGTTGCAAACATCACATTGTGCACCGTACATTGCAAAAAGTGTTTAATCGTTTATATATAAGTATACACACGTATTCAGGGATTATACAGAGAAATCTCAATATGGGTATCTGCGTAGAAGCGAAACATTTCCCACGAGTTGTGTGCGAAGTTAACCATGTCAAGTGGATTTTCGAATACTACGGGAGCGATATATCATTCCGCGAGATGTTTCGCGATCGCGAATTATTTGAGCTTTCTATTCTTTAACGTCGACGGCGTAAATGTCGATCCATCCGCGGGCAGATAGTAAAAACCGCCTTGTCCTTAATTATCGCACCGGGTCGAATTTCATATGGGCGCTCTCGCCTGCATATCCCGTTCGCGGAGTAACGCGATTTTCCGCGAGAGAAGCAAGTGTTTTCCCGCTTACGCGCATTTCCCCGCGAGGTCCGCTTCTGCGGTTTGACGTTTGCGCGCGCGAGAGATGTGAAATCCGGAGCGAGCAGCGACACCACGATCGTTAATGCGCCCCAAGACGTTTTTCTGCGGATTTGTTTTCAGCCGTATCGGGCCGGGTCCGGGGCGATTTGCCGGGCGATAGCGGCCAGTCACGTGTAATTGGTGTCATTATAGCTTGCCAAGAGTAACTGTGTTGCGCAATCGCGGTTTGAATGTTTGCGGGATTATCCGCGCTGCCGGAAACGTGCTCGAGATCACTATTGGTACTTTATCTTCCGCTTATTTACATAAGTGGCTTTGGCGCGCGTCGAATAAACGAAACGTTAATTAGCTCTTTTAGTCACTCGTTCTACGATCCTTATATTGCTGCTACCAGCGTTCTCTTTTTCTACTTTCTTGAAAAAAAGAAAGACTTTAATGATAATGTCATGTAATTGTATAATTTTCAGAAGCATTTTCTCATACATACGATATGTATGTACACTGAAAGAATTTTCTCTTAGAATTTGCCCTGAAAATCATGATAATCGTGGGACAATATGGTATGGAAAGAGAATTTTTCTGATTAATATTTATTACAATAAAAATAATATCTATCACAATAAAATATAAAACACGTTTGATTAATTTTACTAAACTGCATAGTAAATTCTAAGAGAAAATTCTCTTTGTGTATGACAGACAGATATACCGATCATCTGAAAGATATAAAATTGTAAAATAAAATTACAGCAATTGTACCGAGTAAACGGATTTTGCTTTTATTATATAGCATACTATAATGCTTTCTGATATTCAACATTTTTTTAAATTATAATCCCTACAAATTATCGCGTATCATGATGAATCAAATTTTTTTTAGGCATGTCTACTAGGTGTCTATACAGATGCATAAAATCCTAACATGTTAAATGTCGATGATTAATATGTTCGGTGAATAAAATTTTCGCTTTGTCATGTCACTGCATAGCTATAGGCATAGCTTTCTGTTTTGTTTTTTTTTCTTATTTGCCGGAAGGAAGGAGAGGATTCGAAGTACAGAGAGCTATATGAGATATAAATTAATTAAGTTTCTCTACATCATTTATTTACTGACATTCTTGGAATTCTAAAACATTATTCTATCTGTAATTATAGTACTTGCCATTGAAAGTTTATTATACAAGACAAGCAAAAACTTTCAATGGCAAGTACCCTTCAGAGTCTGTGTGTCTTCACATATCTAACAAATGAAATTATTGTTTTAGGTGATCCTCGCGGCACGTGTCTGCTCTCTCATGGCTTCAATATAAAGTAAGTGTGCATAATTATCTCTCTCTGATGATATTGCCTGATCAATTATATCAGCCATAAAAGAACTATGAAATTTGTATAAAATATAATTTTCTCAATCAAATTCTAAAGTGTAATTCGTATTAATATCAGAAAAGGGATATAAATATCATCAGCAGTATTTAATGTTAAATATTTATAAAAATTATTAATACGTAGTATAAACATTTAAAATATGTAATGACTCCCGAAATTATTTCTAACTTGTTAGAAATTCCACAAAAATTTATAATATAATGAGAAAGAAAAAAAAAGAGAATTAGAATATAAAAGAAACTTTTTTGTTTAATTTGTTATTAAAAGAATGCAAAAATAAATGTGTAAAATTATACACATAATTTTTTTAAATTTTGACAATTAATTTCGTGGGTTACTCTATTATTTCATATTTGAGTATCGAGAAAACAGTAAAAAGGAAAGTAAATTTATGTAAGTAATGAGCTTCTTAGTAAAGAGGAACTAAGCACCTTTATCTGAACAATAACTCATTTATTCGACGTATTCATTTCAATCGACGTCGTAGATTGATTTCGATCTACGACGATTATTGAAAGTGAATCTCTTATAAATTCGCCTTTGTATCATAGACATCGCGTCTATACGGGTGTTCTACATCCGTTCGAGTATCTAGTCCCGTTGTTCTGCGCAGAATGCGCAATCATTTAAGCGTTACGTCATTGGTCCGTGCACCTAGTACTCCCTCGACACGATTATGGGATCGATATTGAACAGTCACGATCTACATTCACAAAGATACAAGGAACGGTATAAGCTATATGCGCGCGCGTTTCAAGCGCTTTTACTTTTTGCAATCGAGATACGAAGCATCGTAGAGATAACGATGTAAATTAAGTAAAATGCGCGCACGTCTTCCCATCTATTGGCGATCATGCGTGAAAAGAACTGTGTGAACCGAGAAAAAAATGAATAGGAGAAGAAGTCGGTTCCCGCAGCTGCATTGTGACAATGCATTTTATCCCGCGGCGCCAAATGAGGGGTAATTATCGTTACGTTCTTAAAGTATCTCTCATGTTCTCATTTAGTTGTCATTTAGAGTGAACGGATTTTCCTGAGACATTTTATTCTTGGTTTACATTACCCCGTTTATCCTTTTTTTCAAGCAATATGTTTGTCGAAAAGGAAAATCTTTTAACGTATAAAATAATCTGACTATATAACGGAAAGAATATCCATTCTGTTAAAACTTTTGTTGAAATTTTTTAGTTTGATTAATTCGATAAATCAATTGTGCAATTGTCTTTCAATTTATTTCGAATAGTTGAGGTTCTCTACTGTGATTCGTATTACATAATCTAATACGTAAAATACTCAGTTTAAGTAAACATTTCTTGACGTACACAGTTGAAAAATTTGTGTTAAATTTAACAAATATCACCTGTCCCAAACGGTCCACAGAAATTTTTTTGTTAATTTAACATAATACGGATATGTTAAATGGTGACACGAATATTGTGTTAATATTTTAATATAAAATAAATGCAAACTTCAAATAAACTTAAAATAAATTTTGTGTAAAATTAACATAGTTTTAATGTAAAAATTAACTATAAAAATTGTTAATTTTACATTTTATCACCCCCACTTATATTATAAAGTAAAATTAACATTTTTTTTCTATAAATTTTAACAGATAAATCTTGTCACTAATAATACGGAACATATTTATTGTGTAAAATTAAAAATAGATATACATTGTGTTATTTTTACACTTTTTTTAGTTGTTTTAATAATTTAACATTTGAGTCCAATTAACATAGCAATATGTTAAATTAACACATGAATGTGTTAAATATTTAACACAAAAATTTTAACGGGGACCGTTTTTAACAAGAAAACACAAATTTTCCAACTGTGTATTGATTTTGTGTGGACTGCAAAAAGAATAAAGTCGAAAGATTTATTCATCAGTTCGTAAAATTCCACGTTTGTAATAGCCGTCAGTCACTAATTTAACTGAAATTACGACATTTGTATCTTTCTTTGTTCTTACCTCAATCTGCACGCCTGAACAGAGATCGATTTAACACGGATTGTCCTTTCTGTACAAGAAATGTCTCCGGAAGAGGTGGATAGAATTTTTATCGCAATCAAACGCATATACATATGTACATTTTTCTATGTAGATGAAGGTCGTAGCACACTAAAATTATCGGCATATGCGTCTTTTGCAACATAACTTTCCAGGAAACTCTCTATATTGCGGAACAAGATTACCACATTACGATGATTATATTAAATTATATTAATTACTAACAGAGAAAGGAGAGAGAGGAAAAATTAATACATTTATTAATTTTACAAAATTGAAAAAAAATCTGTTAATACGGTTTGGATTAATATGATCAATTTATAGGAAAATTTAGATTTTCTACACTTATTGTAATGAAACAGTGCAGATGTATTATTATTTATAAAATTTTTTATTAATCTTTTTATATAATTTCGAGATTTTATATATGTTTTATGTCAGAGATCTAAATTAAATATTTAAAAAAATTTATTGTGTAGGTATAGAAATTTCTCTCAATAAAATTCGAAAGTAGCGTAAAAATTAGGCGATTGCTTGCCATTCACGCAACCTGGCCGCGAAATTCTTTAACGGTACTATATACATATATCGCGCCAATTCACTAAAATAGTATTCATTTTCAAGTCTCGCCGATCACGTATAATTTAAAACTGTCGATTTTAAAACTAGCGCTGTGTAGCAACGCTTCCATATAATCATAGCGATTAATTGGCATACCTAGTTAAGCGACATGCCTGTTATTTAGCAAATCTCTCTCTCTCTCTTCCCATTGTCCTCTCAACAAAGCGGCTTTTTATCCTGCGAATTAATAGAAATCTGTGTGCTTGCGGATGAAGATAATGATTATCCTAACGGCATCCCGGTACTTTAGTGACTCGTTTATTCCGGCAGCTCGATAATTTTATTCGCAGGATTATTCGGCAGGTAGCCAAATGTCACTTTAATAACGATGCGAAGTTCATTTCTAGTCCGTGATGTATATTTGTGGCTCTGTATAACACCTGAGCTCTAATGATTATACCGTCATGGTCGATAATCATCTCTCACATTTTGATTGGAGTCGTGTTAGTTACAGCGTATACAGTCTATAAGCGCACATTAATTACGATTCTAATTAGTGTAAAACAAATTTATATATACCGGATTTCCCATATTAATTGTATTTCCCACATTTGTTTCACACTTCCGTCATGATTAAAGAAAGATCAATTGCGAGTTTGTCAAAGAACCCAAAACAGTATACTTTTTAAAAACTAATTAACTAATTAACCTTTGTAATTAAAAAATATTTAACCTTTTTTAAATTAATTAATTACCATTCTTAATTAGGAAAAAATCAGATTTATGAAATGCTTCGTGACACAAATTTATTATTACTTTTTTGAATCATGCAAAGTGTTTAAGTATTTAATTATGCAAATGTTCTTCGCAGAACAAGTTTTTGTGTCCACAAGAAAAAATCTCGTATACTCTTAGTACTCTCTTTACGTTTGGCGCGAGATCTGTTAGCGAGTTCTAACCATTTAATTTGCCTCACTTATCTGTTCGTGAAAAAGTCATTTCGATTTCCGTATGTCGTAAATTTAAAGCAGATATCTTGCATCTACTTCTTCCGAGATATTTCTTCTCATCGCGCGAATGCCATTCCGGGACGAACAATTAAAAGCACCGCAATAAGAAGAAAAAAAAACCGTTGCTTTATTGCAAACTAAACTTTCACGCGAACAAAAACTCGGCGTGTCTATAAAGCGAGGCAAGGCGGCGAAACACTTTTTCACGAAATTCGGATCAGTGAAAGTATTAATTGATTCGTAGCGCACAGCTACATATATATCCGTGTATATTTGATTTAATGATTTAATTGTTTGCTTTTATATTCTCGCAACGTAGCGCTCGTAGCTAAGAACATAATCCGTTCCGTGATTTTTCCTGAATTTGCTTTCGTGATTGATTTCCTCGACTGCTTCTCGATTCCTTCACTCGCAACTCATTATGGATTTCTGTTTTGTTTTTGATAACCGAAGAATGTTGAATTGTTGTCACATTTTCCATTTTTGTTCATAATCTTATCGTAATTATCTTATTTTCTTCTCATAATTGATTTACGAATAAGTGAAATTATATGTTAATACGTGTATGCAAGTTTTTCGCGATGCTTTTAAACATTTTTTATGATTTATGAGAATAGCTTTTTTCCCGATATTATCATAATTGTTACATGTATAAAAATGTTGCGATAAGGTAAAGAAGTAATAAGTAGGTACCGTAAATTCGCACGTTACAACTCAACGTGTTCTTTACGTGCATTTGCTTAATAAGTGCAGGAGTGAATGTATATAACGCATTATTAATCCGAGTCAATGCGGAAAAATGAAGCTAGATTTATTAACTGCGGAAAATAAGTACAGTCTATAATAATTCTAGACTTTGGTGGCTCAATTGACCGCATTCATGCTATTTATGTCTATATGGATTAATAATATCTTGTGAATAGAAAATAAAAAATTTGCATAAATAAGGTTATCTATAGTTTGGATATATGTATACATATATAAATTATGTATACGACTATATGTTACAAATATATGTCAACACTAGAAAGGATATGCCAATTATACATTTTGATACAATTTTGATATAAATTATAATGGGTTATTTAATTTAAAATACACTTTTGAACTCAGAATATAAATTTTAAACATATTATTAAATTATAAATTCATCTTTTCTAAACGTGAACATTTTATCGCTTTAGGAAAGTCATGACTTTTATTTATTCAATAAATGTCACTTTCGCATAAATAAGAACCAATAAAATGCCGTTTCGTTTATTTCGTTTACGTATCAATTCATGCATATTGCATGCATATGCACATAAGAAATGGTTCGTTGACAACGTATTGATAACGAATATTCTAAGAAAAGATTATGCAATCTTTTAATAAATTCAATATGCACAATTTAATCAATTATTCTTAAACTATTTAAGATACCATTTATTTTTTCTATCATATGAGCTTTAACTTATGTTCATGTAATTAATATTAATTACAAAAATTGTCGATTACACACATATAAAATATTTTTCTGTTAAAAAAACAAATCGCAGATTGATGCTTTTAATCTAATTTGTCTCATTTTTTATATCATTTTAAAATTCTCGTAAATCGGCTCGCTTATTAATTTGTATGATTAGGAACTCTACTTTTCTCTCTGGTAATTGGCTGTAGATCGACGATTGATACCAATTCGCGAATAATCTCTGAAAAGCTACTCGAGACGACGTCCTTGCCACGGTGAGATTTGCATGATAAAAATGGGGAAAGCAATCGAAGCTTATCGGCCGCTCGATTCCGTTCACGATTCCGTTCGCGCGACATCTTCGTGCGACTGGCGAACGAAACTTTTCTATTTTCAGACCGAGCGAACGACTGACTGTTAAAAGTGCAATGTCGGATTAAAATCCCGACTGGGTAATTTACGTCGTTCCGCTCGGTGCGTTAATGGATTCCCTTTCAGTTTCTACCGAGGATCGCCGATCGGGGATATCGTTCGTGCGGGGCGACGAAGGTAACGGAAACCGCGCAATATCTCGAGAATCTCCTCGTGGAGAAAAGAGCAGTGCGAATGTGCGTTAGAATGCGTCGCGTGTCTGCACGAACTGCATTTCACCGGTATTTGCTTGGCGAGAGATGCGTGATTGCTTTCGTCATGACGGAGAGAAATAGACTTGTCATCGGGCAGCTTTACTTTTCTCGCCGTTATTTTTCGAATAACACTTGCTGAGAATTTGTTTGTTGACGTATGCCAAGAAAAATTTAGCGTACACCAAAGTATGCAACGAGATTTTAACACTTTCGATCAGACAAGATTAATCCGTGAGAATTTATATAATATATTATCTTATGTTATTTATATGAACTTATGTCTTATCTTATACGTGACGAATTTTTTTAAGTATTCTCGATTTACTGTTAAGCCTTTATCTTTTCCTCTTTCTTAATTACATCATGATGAACAGCTTTATTTTCTAACGCATCTTCCCGAGACAAAATACATAGGATATTAAATTAGGTTGAACGTGAATGAATAATTGCTAGGCTCGGGTCGTTATCAATAACAAATATCTCATTGAATCGCCAGCTTTCTCGCGCGCCCGTCTTTCCCTTTTTATCGTTGCGGTAGACGGACCATCCATCGGGAAACTATTTTAGTATGATGGTTGACCACTCGAGATCGGGAGACACAATGCCGTCACACTTGTCTCGGCATGACGAATCTTTTCGACACGGTTCGGGCCTCACGGACGAGCGTGGCGAGCTTCCGCGTTGCGCTATCATCGATGCTTAATGAGATCTGAAGGACGACGAACAATTAAGATCGCCACCGAAGTAAAGTGCGCGATCTTATTTAGCCCGGCGAGCGCGACCGGTCGATTAAAAGCGTCAATCGATCACGAAGGCGTGGGTTACTAATTAGTAATTAGATTCACAGGAGCGGATATGATTTCTTTAACCGCGTAATCGATCAATTAAACAATGTTATATTGTATCATAATTATTAATAGTTCGATCGTAATTTATATAAAATAATCTTTTAAAATATCACATTTTTAAATCAGGTAATTAAACTTGCAAAAAGTAAAACGGAGAAATCAGATTAAAGAGAGAGAAAGAGAGAGTATTCCGATTTAAATGCCAAAGTGCGTACCTAATATTTTGATGCTTGGGGGCTCGAAAAGTCATATTATAAACTCTCCTGCTAACTTTAATAAATCTTGAGCTGTCATATTACTTTCAAAAACGATTAATAACATGTTACACACATTAATTGATCAAATAATCTTTAATATAATATATGAAGTACACAAGTTAGGTGAACTTAAATAGTTGCGACAGATTCTTTGCGTGATAATTCAATAAACTCACTGACTTGGGAATCTTGGAGCCATTATTAAATTTACATGTTTATAGATAAAATTATATACAATATTATATGTATATATAATTAATATTTAAAAAATCTAATAGAATAAGAATATAGTTCGAATACACAGTAAATGATTATTGTAAAGATTACTATTATCGATACAAAGTGAATAATGCCATGATTCAAATCAAAATTAAAGAGTCGTTGAAGTTAGTCTCAATTAGCGAAAAAAAATTAGCAATCTTTTTACGTCGCCGATCGCGAGACGCTATCAAGAGATTCGGCAGCCACCCAACGAAAGTCGGTCGTGGTTTTCGCAAGCGCGAAATACCGACATCGTTCTATAGAAAGGGAAGTGCCAAGGTAGTCAATCTATGAGAGCCAGTGAATCGTTGCTCATTGCCAAGGTACGTCAAGGTATCCGAGGCCTGGGTGTGCCTGGACGATTATTATCGAAATAGTCTTGTGGCGCGAGCGAAATCGAAAGGTGCAGCTAAGGAAAGTTCGCTTTCGGGGCAGCGAATTGTATAGCATATTCCGTCGGTGCCATACGTACACGCGTGGAGCACGCGTTTGCCAAACGGTTCGACGTGGTCAGTTAGAGAGCCTTGAGTGGATTCCATCGTGATGTCCACTAACTACTTTGACTAGTCTTTGAAAAGTCTCTCACTTTACACCTTGTCTAACATGGGAAAATGTTGTGGTTTTCTGTAAAATTGTCAATTATTTAATTCTTTCAAATATTTCTTTTTACATGTGAATTAAATTCCAAAGAGAATAAAATAAAAATAATTAAATATTTTATTCTGCAATAACCAGGGACCCGGACCGAATCGGAACCAAAACCGATAACCGTTCCATAATCGTTTTTTTAGTAGAACTGTAACCGTAAACCGTATTAAAATTATATTAAATTTATAACACCGGAACCATATACGGACCGTTAAATTATTTTCGGTCACGGTTCGGGTTCTTAAAATTTTTACTTTTTATTTTTCTAATTAAATTAATTTCTAAATTATATTAAAATTATTATTAATTTTTATGACACATATAAATAAACAACACAATCATATTATACATGAAAATATATTTGTACATATAAGTATCTATATTATATATATAATATATTATAATTTAAACGGTTTCGGTTTCCTTTATTTATCAAAAAACCGAAACTGTGGAACCGGAACAGTTATTAAATATTTTATTAAATCATAACCGAAACTGAATCCTAATTTTGTTTCGGTCCGGATCCCTGGCAATAAGAAAATATATCATCAGTGTTTTTAATTTACAATTCTTTCAATTTTGACATTTTTTGATTGTATAAAATGTAATATTTTATGATAGAAAATTGTTGATGATTTTTGCGGCAAAGATAATTGTCACAAAATTGATTCTAGAAAAATGAAATACGAAATGTTTATCAAAATATCATTTAGAATTTCTTTAATCTGTTTTTGTGAAATATGATATAACTTAGTTTATGAATATTTTTTATTTTTAACATTTCGAATTCTATATTATGATGCATATTACATGCAAGAGTTCACCAATTTTTATCAACATCTCGACTTTGTCTGAATTGCAGTTATTTCCTCTTAAATGAATTTGTTGCGGAAGTAGTGTTTTCTCTTATTGGTTTTTCCTGAATGAATGCACATATTTACGTTCGCTCAAAATGAAAACCGCAGACAAGCGGCCGTACAGTTACACGGTATGGTCCTAGACCAGCTCGCGCGAGTCTCGCGCATACAGAGATGCGGAAAGAGAGAACCGAGCGCGATCTTGGCTGGCTCACACGCGAACCCCACCTAAAACCCCCTTCACCTTCGTCGACCGCGATCGGTGCGCGCAAAAGGGGGGAAAATTTCGTTTCGCGAGCTCGCGCGAAGTTCGTTATCGCCGTATCGGTACTTGTCGGACATGTGCGACAATGATATTCACCGTCTCGGTATAAAATCAAGGGGGACTTCACCACCCGAGCTCCGAGCTCTCGACCTCTCTCTTCATCTGAGCTCGCGCTCCACCACCGTCGTCGTCGATCGTCGTCGTCGTCGTCGATCTGAAAAGGAGGTGAACGCGCGCGAAAGTACCATTGGGCAAGAAATTGGGGTAGGAGCCAATGGTGAGGTGTGCGAGGTGGAGCGATAGGTTTTAAATAGGTGTGCAGGACTCCGTGCGTGGATACGAAAGCAAAAGTATTTCGGTGGCGAACCGAGATAGCCGCGGTGCGACCGCTGAGATCAAATTTGGGGGACAAGAAGTGCCGAGGGCCCCTCTTTTTTTTTCTGCGTGGTGGATGAGCAGAGCACGACCTGGGCCCGACCGTTCCTCGTGCCGTTCGTCGTGGTTGTGGTGGTAGTTTTTGCTCTGGGGAAGATATACACGAGCCGCGGTGTGAAACGTACCGAGAGGAGTGACGGTCCTGCTGATAGAGCGGCGGCCACAAAGTACGTCTCAGTCGACGTCGAGCCAGTGCCTCAGCAAGTCCGCTCGAGGCGGTAGAGAGTCCTGAGAGAGTTCGCCTACGATCGCGTATAGCCGCGTAGTTCTCTCCTTTGCCAGATCTTTACTTTTCGCGGAAAGAGAGAAAGAACATCTCGATGATGATATCCTATCGGGCACTCGTCGTGCTCGCGACCATCCTCGCCCATATGACCGGCACGTTGGCTGTGCGCTCGGGCAACAAACAGACCAATAAGAGGAACAGCGGTGAGTCTTCTGCTCTAATTCTCTTTCTCTCTTTCCACATCTTATATTCTTTTTCTGCTTTCGCTACCTCATATGTCCGTGCTCCTCTTTCGCTGTATAAGAAAACGACGATCCCTTCCACCTTCGTCACGTTCGCACGCCGCGCGTTGCGCCTCCTTCATCTTGCCACCTGTTTCTTCCTCCTTTGCCCTCTTCTTCGTGCAGACGCGCCGTCGAGTCTATCATCCGCGTTCCTCGTGCGTGATCTCTTTTTTACACTCTATTTTCTTTGATCTAATACTATGTTTCCTTTCTCTATTCTATTTTTATTCTTATTTTTTTTTTTTTTTTTTACTTTCTCTTTCCCACTTGCTCATTTTTCCTTATCTTTTATCCTCTTAAATTGCTCCATATTTTCACTGCTCTTTGCATTTTTTTTTTGTGGAATTAGAAATCTTTATATTATTTTCTTTTTTTATTTTTCTTATACTTTTTCCATTTTGTATCTTTTCTTTCCTATCTTTTTTTCTTCTCCGAATGTAGTCATGATATATTTTGGCTTTTTACTGCTTTTATTCTTTTATTTGAATTATTTTTTCTTCTCTTTTTCGCATATTTTCCTCATTAATAGATAATTGCCTGCTTGATTATACTCTCGATATAATATTGATGTAATTTTCGATTAAATATCGATAAATAAAGTGAAGTGTTAGGTTGTGCAAAATGCGTGTGGAGTTATGAATAACACGCAAGTGAAACACGGTGTAGTGGTCATCGAAACACTGACGCGATTCAAGTGACAAGTTAAACGTATTAAAACAAAATGTAGTACAGCGTATTATAATGTGCATGTGATTATTTTGCCGCATCATGTTGCTCAAAGAATAAATTTGTAAGCGAGATCTTGAGATATTTTTGACTCTCGATACATCATCGAGTTACTTCTGTGTTAAAAAAGTACAGTTATAAAACATTTTTTAACTCGTATTCTCAAAAAGATGAAATTGAGAAAAATATAGGAGAATATAGACAGTTCATATTAAAGATGTATTATCGTGAATTTTAAATAGTACAGTTACTTTGATTACAGCATTTCTTCATATTAACATTATATTTACACAAAAACTTTGAGATATCTGTATAGCAGTTCTTAGAACATTCTTCCATACTGATATTTTGATCGAGGAATTATCACGCTGGATTTCTGTATAAAATTATTCATAAAAATTTTTAGTTTTATGTCAGTATAAATCAGTTAAATCCATACACAAAAATATTAACGTTGCTTGATCTATTCGTTTACTATATAAAATTAATAAATATATGTATATATATATTTTTCATATATTATAGAATGTTTCATATACTTTTTTAATTAAATATGTTTGTGCTTTTAACTTTATCGCGTATATAATAAAATACATAGTTTAAAAATAAAAACTCATGCTATTAAAATAAGAAATCGTAAAATTTAAAAATATTAGAAAAGCAGAATACCTAATAATCATTATTTTACATTTTACATGTTACATTTTAAAAAGCATTTAAAATAAATATACAAATATACAATAGTAAATATACAATACTGATATGATTTACATTTACAATATGTGTGATAACAATTTTTAATTTTTTAACATATAAAAAAAATGGTCCACAAATATATTCTACAATATTCCATAAAATTTCTTATTTATTTCTTGTAACGATAATGAATTACTTCTGAATAGGCAAAATAACATATGAGATACGTAATGCTACACCGTTACTATACGTCCACCAGTTCTGTTAAGCAGCTTCTCCGCGATTTGAGCCGAGAAATTATGACGATTTAATTTTCAAGTTAAATAGTACTCGACATAAATTCGTTGAAAAATGACACTTCCGCAAAGATTTGGGTCGATGGCCGGTTTTCAAACAATGCCTTAATCCTTCGTAAAGACCAATTTAACTCGAGTCGTAACCGTGAAATGTAACAGATGCCCGATGATCACCGCCTATGAAAATAATTGCTGTAATTACAGTAAGCGTAACTAATCATACTATACACGTGGCAATTATTTTTGTAATCCACAGCCGTTGAAGATTCCTCGCGTTCCAGCTAGGATTGAGATCCACATTTCGTTCCTCTTTTACTAGATACTAGGAGTTCTGCGCTTTCGGTTTCTAACGCGATTGATCGTAAAGAAAATCGAAAATTCGATATGTTCTACCTCTGCAATATAAAATCATAAGGCATCGATAATGCGGCCTTGCGTACCAATTATAATTAACTGATAGAGATTGGTCATGATAGAAAATTGTAGAGAGAAAGTAGCGAATTCTTTTTGCGGACGTCTCTTTAGTAAGACATGAATTCCAGCACGTTTAATATAAGGTGAAATGGTAATCATCAATCATTGTGATAACAGTATATATTTTATATGTATATAATTAAACTTATAAAAATAAATGGCCGTTTATCGTAATTATAATGCTCGCTTAAATAATGCAAAGAAAAGTGAAGTCAATTTTATCGATTGAATATATATAAGAGCTATTTTACACGAAGCGGTGCTAATGTGGAAATTAAGTAATAAATTGTTGTGAGAAAAAATTAGAATATATATATATATATATAGATCACTGAATATTTACAGGAATTAATGAGAATTATTTAAATAAGAGATCTGTTACTGTAGGCCTCATGACTTATCACTTGATTTTGAGAAAATAAGTCTGAAATATACGCAAGTATATTGTATAAAAATTTATATGACATTAATATTTTAATCATTTATTATTAATATAGCAGGGATCCGGATCGAAACAAAATTAGGGTTCGGTTTCGGTTAGAAATGAATTTAATTAGAAAAACAAAAAGTGAAAATTTTTTTAATTGGAACCGTAACCGAAAAAAATTATTTTTGGTTTTTTTCCGATATTTTTTTCTATTTTTGCGCAAATGACGGAAATGTCATGATAACTAACTACCTCCTTGAAGTGCAATTAAAATTAATTATATTTAAAATGTTCTGAAAAAAGAAAAATATATATATTTATCGGAAAACATATTATCCTCACAGCTATCGTTATTGCGATAATACATATGTATTTCAGAACATTTTAAAAATAATTTATTTTTAATTGTATTTGCGCAAAAATTAAAAAAATTAAAAAATATCGAAAAGAACCGTAAACCGAAAATAATTTAACGGTTCGGTTATGGTTCCGGTGTTATAAATTTAATAGAATTTCAATACGCGGTTTCGGTTCTACTAAAAAACGATTATGGAACGATTATCGGTTTTGATTTCTGGTTCGGTCCGGGTCCCTGATTAATAGGGATTAAAATATTTGAGATTGTTGAAGATTAAATGCCCAAATTTTTTATAAACTTTGTATGCAAAAAAGATATTTTGAGGAATAAATATACCACTTTAAATCGATTCTAACATTTCAGATATTAATGTATCAATTTTTATTCGATAATCTTGAGTTTTGAAAACTTAATTAAATTTTAGAGAAAATTTTAGGCGCCGTTAGTCTCAATTTGATCTGAAATTCCCTCTCGTGATATATATATATATATATATATATATATATATGTATATATAGTAAAGTACGATCGAGAAAATTTATTCGAACGGAGAGTTTAGCTGCGAACAAAATCGTGACTAAAACATGTTGATTTTCCTCATCGACCTGCCGCCATAAATTGTTACTTCATTATCGGTCCAGTGGTCCGATCCACTCCTTTCTGCAATTAAGCGCAACACATCTCGCACATTTGGCTAAGTAGAGCGGCTCGGATTGATTCAAACGGCAAGCCCTACATCCTAAATTGGTCGAATTCAATTACCGCAGAATTTAAACGACGACGATCGACGAGCGATCATTCCCAATCTAGGATCCGGACGCGTTTCCGTCCTGCGAAACATATCGGAATTTCACTGTTATACCGCAACTTTTACTTCTAAATCGAAGGACACTCATTAACGATTCGTTAATTCCGAGACGCAAACCCTGCGTGTCTTGTTACGTGCCAAACCTTTCGAGATTTTTACGACTTTGGTAAATTTTTAGATTTGAGATCGATTCAGCCGCACATCTCTCGTGTTCATAAAAATTTTTGTGTTCTGACATTAATTATTAACATCTATAATTAACCATATGCTCTCAAAAATAAAATTTATTTTTACATATATTTACCTATTTTTATTTATTTTTTATCACATCTTTTATTGTATTTTTCAATCGTATTTTTATTATATTTATCACATATTTTTATTTACTTAAATTTATCACAAGAAAATAAATAAGCATAAATACAAAAAAAAGTGCATTAATCAGATTATACATAAGAGTCAATATATATATATATATATATATATATATATATATATATATATATAGATCCAAATTTATACAGCCTTGCTTTAAATTGAAATAAAAATAGACTCGTTTTTTTGTTCGCGTATTTTTCTACTGCCTGCCGGACTTGTGTGAACAGACGTGTATCATGAACCTTTCGACGCGATCGGAACGAGTTTGACGCGGAGAATCGCGAGTGTTTTCTAGTGTAGCGCCTTCATCGTTGGCATTGCCACCAGAAATGGCTTTTCAACATACGACTGGCGGCATGCCAGTGCATATAACAGTTCACCGCGGACTAGCTAAGCAACTTGCTCACCTACATGCAGCAGCCGTTCACACGCCGCGAGATCCTTCCGCTCGTACGTTCGTTATCGCCTCACGTTGCCATCGTCGCATGATTACTTGGCTGGTATGGCACGTACGACAAAGTCGGACACTGTCTATAGCTCGGAATCGTCCGAAAGAAATCGATAGATTTCTTGAAGAAGATGCGAGCAAAAGTTCTTACATGCGTGTTGAGTGACTTCAGTATTAAGACTTATCGAGATAAACAAATTTTACTTAAATTTATCGAAAGATTTATATATTTGTATTTATATTTAGATTTATTGAGAATTATATTTTAGATTATTTTCACATTTATTTATATTTTAGATTTATCGAGATAAGCAATAGCGTATTAATGCAACAGAGTCTTAAACTATTGTCACTATCAAAATCCACAAAAAAATGCCAAGAAAAAGTTTGTTTTGAACAGAGAAAGTATGTAAACGAGAAAGTTTTTGAAGATGAGAAATGTAATAAATAGTAGAAACGCGTATTAAAACTCATTCTTTAATTAACTTCAAGAATTTTGTCCTAACAATTTAATTTTGCATTGAATTATAAAAATACTTACTTGTAGTTAAGATAAAAATGGGGAGGAAAAACGAGCGTGTATGAAATCGCGCATTTATTGACTCACAAATAAGTTTTTTCAATATTTAGGAAAAATTCATAATTCAGTCTTCTGGCGCAGTTGTTTGATATGACTTTCTTCTTCTCTGTTATATAAATGAATTTATGTTAGAAATTTAAAAGAAGCATAAACGAAATCTCCTGTTTTTTGACAGAAAGGCTACATTTTTTCGAGATAAACTAGCTGGACAAATTCTATGGAATAAAAAAAAACAAATTTTAACTAGAATTTTTTTTAATAAAGGAAAATAAAAACTTTGCAACGAAAATGCTCCGTAAAGTATTTTATTATTTATTGAGGAATGACATTTCTATACAGATTAGATTTTTTAGAATATGTTATTGTGTGATAGAGAACTTTTTGGATGTTGCATAAAAATGCGATAGAACAAAAAGAGCTTCATACTGTGAAATTTTTTTTATTCATACAAAAATATTTTATTTTCGATACATTTTTTAATAACGTAACTTGCTCTTTAATTTTATTTCAAAGTACTTGATGCATGTAAATACATTTTACAAGCAAAAGCGACGTTGATTTAGATATTAAATTCGTGTGTCCGAGTTAAAACGTCTTCCTCGAAAATCAATTAGTTTCTTATGCTATTCCCAGTTAGGCTATATTCATTAGAAACTTATTGATATGCCGTGAAACTTATTATTACTTCCCAAATATCGTACATAATCAATCGCTATAAATATAAGTAATTGATTGATTAACAAAATTCTATATCGTTGAAATAAACTAATTTACTTTGAAGCTGTTTTATTAATTAATAATAAATAATAATAATTAATTAGCCAGCTGTAAACAACAGTTGAAGTCATCTTTTTTTAATTATACAATGTACGCATATAAATTTAATTAGTGTAACGCACTTTGACAATTAAAAAACGTATACTATATTACGAATTACAGTTTTTATTAATCACAGAATTGATTAAGAGAAAGCAATTCGTGAGTTTCACTTACGTACCGTAGTGAGTCATATTACTGAGACTATATAAACATTACGCAGAATCCAAATTTTTCGGGATTATATATCCGTGTTTGATTATTCAGAGTTCGGGAATTCTGCCACATCATCGTGAATCATTCTGTAGCTCTCAAACGAATTTGAACAAATTAATAAAAAGTGCCATGGTATATAATTTTTTTAGATATTTATATACGCTCGCATATTTTATATACACATTCGTTTACCCTCCAAATTAATTTAAAGTCGCAACTCTCTGTTTTATTGTTGCATAAGTAAGACAACCTTAAATAGGAGATCCGATGATACTTAATATCGGCTGCAATACGAACGGGGAAACGAACCATGAAACGACGATGATTCCAGTTGAGTTAAAAACCAGTATTGTATCTCGGGATTCCCCTGACGACGAGCGGTCGCTCCTTTTCACGGTCAAACAAGCCTAGCGAAATGCATGCGTCAGTGAACTTGGGGACCGGTTCTTTTTTTCCTCTCTCTTTCTTTCTTTCTTTCTCTCTTTCCGTTTCTCGTCACGCGCCATAGCAGGTACTATCATTGCAGGCAGACGAGAATAAATGATCGTACGGACACGCGGTGCGGGAATAAAGATAGAAATCGCGGCTAGAATCGAGTCGCGTGACCGATTTTCGTCGTCGAGATCGCCATCTTCCTTCGCGATCTGCCAGGATCTAGGTTAAACTCCGTAGTTTTCGTATCGTGATTCTCCGAGCAAAAGCCCAGAGATCTCGAAGCCGAGACGATCGAACTCATCCTCCTCTTCGTCGTCGGCGGATGGGCAATCACAGTGAAACCACCAAGAACCGCGAATACGTCACGCGTATCTCGTGCCCTCTCGAGTCTGGGAAAATTGTTCCTAATGGATTTCAATTTGCGACCGCGTATATCTCTCTCCGTGCCGGGATGGTGATCCGATCGATCGTCGATCGGAGGGGACCGATTGATTCCGGGAGCAGATGAGCTCCGAGCGATTGAAAATGACGCCTTACCATACGCGTTTGTGGCTCATTTAGCAATGCGATTGCACGTTGCGGGTTCGTAGACCAATGAATGATGCATCAACCAGTTGTTGCAGTAGTAATGTTGATCATTGAAATGATATATAGAAAGCTTTATTCTTAGCTAATCTGCATGATGGAAATTTTAGTTATGAAAGTTTCTGACTGTCTCATATTGTATAATCCTTTATTTAGAGAGCTATATATAATATGAACTTTTAATATATATGTATATAAATGATATAAAATATATATTATAAATATTATAAATGAAATATAAATGAAGTGTTAAATAAAGTTATAAAATCTATATTTATTAAAAGCGTGGTAGATTATCTCAAATAGCAACTCTTATTTGCTTATTTAATGACGATTCGTCTTCAACATGCAGCAGATTCTGTAGTGATTTATACTAACAACTGGTCGAATAGCAATGCAGATAATTGGAGAATAACGGAAAATGATTGCCTGCCAGGATAGCAATAAACAATCGGTTAAAGCAAATCCAATTATTCATTTCGATAGACGCATCGCGCCGTAAATACTCGTATTGCTTGATAAACGAAGAAAATTGTCTCTAACAGCTGGAAAATTGCAGCGTTCTCATACAACGTGTGAGTTCTCATCGAGAATTCGAGAGATCCAACTCGATGTTGGTTCTATCTCATGAAGAACTGTTCACCACAAAATGTGGTGGTTAAAATAACGATTGAATAACGCTTAATAATCGGTTAATGAATGCGATCGTACTGGTAATTAAAAGCACGATTTATCTGTCGAAATAACTCAAGCACCGTTTTAATTCACCATTTAAGCGAGGCTATAGCAGCCGACTGGATTTACGCGATTTCGCGATTGCGAGATACACGACCTCGTAGACATGTCCGCGATGTTTATGACACTTCTAACTAGTTCCTATACAGAACCGTGCGACTCTGAGAAAATGGACTTCTAAAACTCTAAATCGGCGTACGAATCGATCTTTTATAGCTCCGAGCATTACTGCGAGTCCTCTTAAGGATCGTTTCCTTTGTCGGCCGAGAGTAACCGAGAGTAACCTTATTTTGAGCTGCCGGCAATCACGTTCCGGCATTAATTGATGCTCGCGAATGTTAACGATACAGTAACCGATCGATCGATCGAACGCAGATGATATTAATTCGGAGGTTAATACATCAAAGCGTTTCGCAACATACATACAAAGCAAAACAAACAAAAAGTATTAAGAGAATTTATTAATAAACACAGTGATATAATTTTGCCTTAGACAATAAAAAACTTGAATATTTTATTTTTTTAATTAAAATAATAACTTTGCTTTATTATATTATCAATTCGAATATTAAACTTTATATTTTTTATTGCCATAACCAGATAAACTTATTTTATTATGATTTAAACTGTATAATTATAAATATTTTTTATTCTAAATATTTATAAATGAAAATAAATTTAAAATAAAAAAATTTTAAGTAAAAATAAATTATTGTAATATATATTTAACGTACGTAAAATGCAGTAAAATAATCGGTAAATGTGCGAATGAGTGAAAGAAATATCACTTTTTGCCGCCTATTAGAGAAAAGACTCCTTAAACGCGCTTTGCATTACACGTGTAGTTGACTTTAATGACATCTATTTTCGAAATTGGTGACGTTGAAACTCAGCACGCAGTCATATCTGCGAATTTTACAGGATATAACAATCGGATAATCGATGCTGATTGCTCCTGCGCGATCAACCGATCAGTCGATTTACCCTCATCGATCAGATCAATTGACTGAGTTTGTAGAAAACGGTACTTAGTTGCAACGAGTAGTCTCGAACCGCCAGTAGGCGACCAATCTTTGCTACGTAAACGGGGTGCTCGGAGATTTCATTAACAATAAGTGGTAGATTTCGAAGCTAAGAGCGATCAATTTCGACGGCTGGCTCCTGAATTAATCATTTCAACACAACCTTTTTTTTTACTCAAATTTAAAGACCGAAATTCGCGCTACATAATTTCCCTAAATTATCTTATCAAAAAATCATTATAGATTTTTATTTCATGTTAAATAGGTTGTGCGTAGCAATCATTAATGTTAATGCGAAATTAAAATAATATCCTTCTTTCTCGAAATTCTTCAAGTAATTAATTAATTAGATATTTGCATTTTTTTGTTAGAAAAAAAAAAAAAAAACGAAACTTTGTTGATGTTAATAAAAAAGTATTTTATATTTTGATCCTGCTATCAAAAAGTATTTTAACGATGCGCCCGCTTTATATTCCTGTTAGAAAGCAATGACAAAATTACATTGGGAACATCACATTCAAAACACGAAACAGTTACTTTTTAACTTTTTAAATTTACGATATGGCAATTGCAAATTTTATTGCCGCATCATTCAAGCTTTCTTGTAGGTCTTGCCTCGTTGTCGGCAATCATATTTAACCATCTTTGATACTTAATTTTCAGTAATAGCGGCGAATCGATGAATATGAGCAGTTAACGTTAATTCGCACATTATCTACTTAATACCAGTAAAAAATTTTATATATCTACTCGTAGGCCTTTAGCTGTCGATGTAATTAGGATGACCATATTGGCAACGAGATGAGGTCCAAAACGAATATTAAGGCATGAAACATGTTTACAATTTTTGCACGTAAAATTGGCTTTGCCAGATCAAGCGTGTTTGCTTTTCTCTTGCAATTTAAATTTATTTATCTTATATTCTGTAAATTTTTTCATTATTTATTTATTTATTTATTTATTTTATAATCCGAAAATACAAGAGTAAAAATTCAATTTCTGTTTAATTTCGGCTGTTAATTCTTACTGATACTTTAATTTCTATTTAGAAATCTTTTCACCTTGATATAATTATCCTGTCATTCAAGATTTTTTAAATGTGGAAAAAAAACAGATAAGTAATAGAAATTTGGAGTGCGAGAAAAAAATCTTCTATTTTTATCGACAGGATTTCGACGGTAAATAAGTAACGGTTTTTGGGAGAAAGTCCGCAGTCAGGAAGCTAACGTCTCATCTCGTCGATCTCGGGTATCATGCATAAGATTTTAGTTCCGCATCCATGACTGATTTCCCCCCATTCACAAGATATCTATACTTTGTTAGACAGATAAATAGATTTCTATACTTTGCGATTTTCACGCTTATCTGCATTTTTCAAGAGCTCCAATTGCAATGAATTGCAATAAGTTCTCGTTTCGATACACATTGACTTGTTTTTTTATCTACGTGTATATTTAAAACACTGCATAATTTTTTCACAACATCAATTTCAATAAATCTCTCTGTGCTTTTGAAGAGAACAATTAGGAAAAGAATTTCGTCAAATGCTAATATTAAAAAAAATCAAGATATTCTCAAAATTCGTCATTATATAATTTTAAATATCTAATTTTATGCAGCAATATATGAAATAATTGAAATTGTTGATGAACAAAATTACGTAATTTTTCGATATGTTGAGATTAAAATAGTTAATGTCAATAATAATAATTATTAATGCTTGTTATCGAATATTACATTGTTTCGGTCAATTACTATGTTTGACTTTAAATGATATTAAATTTAAAATGATGATTAATTATTATTTTTAAAACTATAATAATGCAGTTTAATTAACACAAGACTGAGAGAGAGAGAGAGAGAGAGATATATAATTCGTTAATATGAAGTAGCAGTTTGAAAATCACAGGATGTTAATTGCTTTGACAATCGTACCGCGCGCAAACATCACGGAATTAGCAACGTGTAAAATTTCGCAGTGCGTAATTCATTGCCCGTAGAAACCGGAGAAATTAACGAGATTCTCGTTAAACGCATCACGCTTTGCGAGTCTGTCTTTATCTTGTCGACGGACAATGCAAAATGTGAAAGAATCAAGAGTATCTAACGCTTTATCTCTCTTCGCTTTCTTTTTTCTCTTCGATCGTAAATGTATGTATGTCTGAAACTTTCAAGGAACTTCTCCGCGATTTGCGCGACAACTTTGCGTGCGAATTCGTGCGTTAAAAGGCACTTCCGCCGTACGCAACGTCGCCGGTAAAAGTACAACGCTACGTTCCTGCATCCTGTCTCTTAAATTTTTTTTCCATCGTAGAATATCACCGCGACGGAATGCATGTCATATCTTACGTGAAGTAAGCCTGTTTAAATGGATAGTGTCCGGTAAATGAACACGCAAAGTGTAATAAAAAACGCCGGATAATTGTGTGTGACGTTTTGCGCTATTGAGAAATAATAAATTTTACGAAATTATTTAACTACATTTATACATTTCTGAAATTATTTTTAAAATGCTTTCCATTCAAAATGTATCAAAAATTATATATTTTCTTTTATGATGAAATTTTTTTAAATATTTGTAATATTTTCGTAACAAAATTTCTCAGATGACAGAGTCTTATATCTTGGCATAAGATAAATATATTTTACTGTATAATTTGAGACTTATCTATGCGCTTTCGAATAATATCTATGGAAAGAGGATTTTTTTTTTTAATGGAATGTATAATTTATTTTACTTTGATTATTGATATTTCCGACTATTGATACATCGTTTATATCATCTAGCTATTTTTCTCCCTCAAAGTATCGTGGAAAATATTACTGAAAGAAGCAGCATCTCATTAAGATTAATTTATTTTTATTTTATACATATGTATACATCAATATTTCGAGACCACAAAGTGGTGCAATATTGATTGCTCGATCTCCAAGAAATTACTTAAAGATTCCGTGCAAATAAATAGCGAACATTAGCGAACAGCAAAAAATATTCCCTGTTAGAGACATACATACATCAGTAATCCATTACGCTTTACATCCGATCTAATAAACGTTTTGTCGGTGCATAATATAGATGTATCATGATTAAACCAGAACGCCGCGATAGAATATCTTCTGTCCACTTTTACTTCCGGTCACACGTTATGTGTTAATGACACTGTCATTGTTTTTGATGTAACTTACATATTTACAGTTATGCCAATGTACATTCGTTTTGTAATCTCTGTTTCATAACATCTATTTATTTTCTTTGCGTGTGCACCAAGAAGTATTGTTTGCGCTTTTTAATACATTACGTATATGATGATGATATCGTGACGATATACATCATGCATTCATTACATTACTATTTTGATTAGAAACTAAAAAGGTGACGAAAATAATTATTAAAATGATAAATGAATGCACGTAATTTATGAAAAATTGAATCTATTCCGAGAAATTTATTTAAAATTTCGTCGAATGGACAACTAACAAAAAAAATAATTAATTTTCCCAAAATCATAACAAATATGGAGTACATTTTAAAGCTAAGTCGATTTTATTTATTAGCGAATAGTATCGTTTCATTATAAAAAATTCTATTATTTTATTTTATTTTTCCACCAAGTTTCTCATTTTGATTAATTATTCTCTATTCAAGCAAATTAATTTTTGCTGAACATTCAACAAAGTATCATTTCGCTGAATTGTTCTCGATTAATTTAATTTGCATACGTCAGGATGATAGATGGTCGTTAATGAGATATAGTCGTATGTCTATCGGGATAATTGCGCGAAATCATTGTACTATGAGAATGCATATACCTCTCGAGAGAATCATTAGATTACAATTACATAATTCACAGAAGGATAATGATACATATGTACTTAACGTTGAGGAATTGCTAAAAGGAATCGGTTTGCCACGAGCTACACGCGAAAGGCGTGTCTCAGACGGAACTTTAAAGTCGAAGGCGTTGAAACCGAACGGAACATGGTCCAAAGCGAGAGAGGGACAGTAAACATGAATTACGTGCACCTAGCAGCGATCTTTAAAGTCTTAACGAAAGGTCTCTCGGATATGCTACAGTTAGTCTTTGCCTCTCGAAGCCTTCGGCCTTTTCTTGACACGCGATATATTTTTTCTACGATTTATTTAAACAAGACACTTGAATAAATAAATTATAAATATTAAAAGAGAAAGAGAGACAATTTGTACTCTGAAATTTGAAAATTAATTTAGATTTTCAAAGTAGAATTTAATCTCATAATTTTATGATCGCCTTTTTATCTATAAAATGCACTTGTCTCTCATAATAATATTTTGTTCGTGATATAAATAAACACATAAGTTTAATTTTATTACAAAACATCTTTTCGTTTGGAAAACATTGCTCAATTCTCTAGTGCGACAAATTAGCAAAGATGAAAACTTTTAATAAATTTAAATAATATGTTGTAACTTCTATCTTATTTTGAATAAGTAATTTAATGCGCCGCAACTAAGGAGGAATAATAAATACACTATTCAGAAATTGACTAGAATGAAAGAGATCAGTAACAGTAAGATCCGCGATTTTCATTCAGAAGCTTTGTTACCTGTCGTACGTATATCGTAATCTAGTAACGGCGCGTAAACCGCTTCGGAGAGAAAGATCACCTTGAGCCTCCAACTTCGCTCGGGGTAAAAGCGAAAGGTAGTTCGCGCCATGCACCGTTCGACTCGCGACAAAAACAAATGTCGACGAGTCTATGCTGCACGTAAACTGATAAAACGGCAATGCCATTAACTCCACCGTGAGAACAGGTAGCAGTACTCGAACAATGGTTACGAGAATCCGCGGTTGCTACGACGCCGTCCTTAGTATATCGCGAAATTATTATAAGCCTTGCTTCGCCTGCCATTCAGATAAAAGAGTCCTTTGAATCATGTTCAAGCTCGATCAACTGGAACGACTGCCGATTGTTGCGCGAGCAACATAATGCTTAATGGCAAAATACTTTTTCTAGCATTCGAAAATAATAAAAAATATTTCCTAAATTTGCTTTCAAAAGGGCTAAAAATAAAAAGGAAAGAATCTATAGATTATAATCAAAGAGATATATATCTCTCAATTTTTATTACTATAAGAAATCTCGTAAAAATTTTCAATGATATTTATTTGCATATTGTTTTATTTTCATAAAAATTATTAATATGTATTATGTTATTTATTTAAGTAAGATTAATAATTAAAGTATTGTAATAATTTTTTAAAGAGTTGGATAAGCTTTTACACACATATTTTTGAAATTTTATTAACAAAAAATTATAATTTTTAAGATTAGATAACTTTGATTCAATATTGATTATATTTATTTTAGCCAACGCAAAATCGATTATAAATTTATTTCGATGTCCAACGAGTAGTAATATACTACTATGATATTCGCATCAATATAAAGTCAACAATGAATATTATTATCAAGTAAATATAAAATAAACGTAGGCTGTTTAATTATCTTAAATGTCTATAATTTTATAGCTCAAGAATACAATAGTTATTTTTATATCTCTGTCTTCTATCTTCTTTTTTATTTTCTTTCGTACGTGAAAAATTTTTTTCTTGAATAGCTAGCAACTTTTGATCGTTGTAATGTTGAAAAATTCACAGCAGCTACAATTTTCGCACTTTTCGAGATACCTTACATACAGAAGTCAGCAGAATAAAGAATGTCTCCGATCCAATTAAGCATTATGTCATTTTTGTCATCTGTTCGTCTGCTACATTATTTCAAAAAGCCTGGATTCGTTTTTATTCGCCCGCTAATTAGCAGTCAGCCGAATCGGGTCGTGATGCTAAGAATACTATGAACCTTCATAGGCTCTCGGCATTTGCTTCACTTCCTGCACATAATAGGACACCAGTCGTAAGTTGCACCATACACACACTCACCCCACACGCCGGCGATATAATATTACCGTCTGCAATCCGCGTGCGTCCGGGCTTCGATGCAACAGCTCTCGCACGTTACTGTGACACTTTGCTTGTTTTGCGTTGCCTTTTTGCGCGATCTTCCTAGACTTGTGAAACTATGCGAAATTTTTTGCACGGACATTGGCCAACGTTTCTCTGACAATGAGCTCGTTGTTACGTGTAGCTAGTGCTCCTGCTGATGGTTACTTAACCCCGAGGAGATGAACAGACGCGGGTTGCTCTTTTTATGTATTTGCGCAAGAAAACATGAGAAGAAACAACTGACGTGTAAGCTGTTTAAAGAAACAACCGACTACATCATATTTTTTTTTTTTTAATCTCAATCTAACAACAATCAACATGCATCAATAATATTTCATTGTGCGTTATAGCATTATCTATTGTAAAACATATTGCGTTTCGTTAATCTCACGTCATCATCATCAGTTTACTCCTTTTCAGTTGTTATGCGATTTCTAAAATTGTTAGTTCTCAAGTAATTTCAATTATTTGCTTAATTATCACCGGAGAATAAAAATCTGATAAAAAGCTCCTGTTTACGCGCGTATACTATAATTTCTCCGAGCAGGAAACCCGTCGCCGGAAAGCATTTCGTCGTTTTGCTATTTTTATATTACATTTTGTCAACATAACACACGACAATAGCCGCTCAGTATCGTTAACACGAGACGAGTACTTTCAGAAAATACCTACTGCTTCCGATGCGACTGCAGTTCTCGTATTTTGCAACGTTGAGGTACTTCCGGTTACATTTCTCATTTTGCATCATTTCGCATTCTTAATGCGAAAAAAGAGATAATATCATGGAATTTTGCAAATACTACTCACTCCCCACATGAATAACAATCTAAGGAACAGTGTAATCGCATTTGTATAAAAAATTATACGAAAAAAATTATTTATATAGAACACTTACATTTTAGAAAAAGAAAGGGGAGAGAGAATGCTATATAAATTATTTTTATTAAAAATATATTTCTTTGAATATAAAAAACAAAAGTATGATGGGAAGAGGCAAGAGGGATTTATCTTATGTAAAAGAATAATTTTAGTTTACAAATTTAATATGACCTAACTATCAAATACTTTAATTATACGATACGATAATGATTTATCGTATAATATAGTCTTTCTTTCATCATTTATATAATTCATTCATATATTTTATATAATTTAATTTTATAGAAGCAATAAACGCTAAAAAATAGATGTACATAAAAAAGTAGAGTACCATTTACAATAAAGAAAAAAATAAAAAAATAAATAGAAATTCATACATAGAATTTTAATTAACTATTCATTGGATACATTTAACTAGATAAAATTTCAATCAAGTGCTACATGTGTCATTAAATTAGCTATATGCATTACATAATTACTATGTCTAATTCAAAACAACCTAAATTCAAAACAAAAATGTACATCATTATAATAATTGCCTCGATTCAATTATTGAAAGAAACCGGTGATGAGAGTCTGCCTACTTTTCTCGAAAGTCTACATATTTTTGCGCGTAATCAGCATAAGAATCAGTCGCGGAAAGCGAGCGTTCACAAAGCGAACAACGGTGAAATTCATCCTTAACATACCGATCAGTCGTGACGAAGCAGAAAGCGAAAAGCACTTATCCTGGTTATTGGTATTGTTTTGTGGCAGCAGCACCCACGCTGTCTGGGAGTGGGAAGCCGCTTTTTGCATCCTCACCGGCGCAAGAAGCGGAGGACTGTGTTGTAAAGCGTGTGGCGACGACGTGACGAGATTGAGAAAGTGCCGACCTGCCGTCCTCGATCCTTGCTTCCCGTAATCTATACCTGCTGCAACACACCCTTTTGCGCCTGCACCCACTCCCGCGGCGGCTTCCATAACTTCGCGTTGATATGTCAAAGTGCACAATTAGGTCCCCTAATTGCGGTCGCAATCAGCGATTCTTCACGCATGTTTCACAATTGACTTGAGATCCAAACACGCGGATGACAGAGAGAGAGAGAGAGAGATCTCTGAGAGAAGTCTGTGGAAAATATTCCATTACGAACGAACTTATTTCAATCGTTGAAATTGGAGGAGAAAATTGAAAGATAATAGGATGTTATTAACATCAATTATATTACTATACTAAAATAGTTAATTTTAATTAATATCTGCAAAAATAAAATCAAATAAATATTTCTTCGTCAGTCTCCCTCTTTCTTCTTCAGAAAGTTTTCAGGTATTCGCGCTTTCATTTATCAAGATTGACTTTATATGTATGCATAAAAAATTATCCAGATCTTGATTGTGCATTGATCTAAAGCATTTCGCGATATGCTATTTCTGCGTAGTCAATTCATAGTCGCATAACTGTTCTTGTTGAAAGATAAACGAGTATGATTTGCCGTTGGCATTATAGTCTGACTGGACCAGTTTCGATTTCTATTCAATCTATATATCGCAGCGCAAAAACATACACATTATATATGTATATAATATATTCAATTTACTTGGCAATTTTCAATTATATATTATAAATAATACATAATATCAGCAAACTCTCTTTACAATGTTTTTTGATTTCATTCAATTCTCTTCTCGGTTCATACGTAAATTTCAATATATTTCTTTTCGAATCGTGCTATCATTAAATGAAGCCATTAAACTCGATAAAGATTGAAAATCTCGTGCGTGTTCGACGAAGTTTATTGCGTTTTAATGGTGAAATCTCGTCTCAATGATCGTAAACATATTTAAAGATTAGGTCTTTCACTGAATTGAAATATAGTCCAACTTGCCGCACGAGTATGTCAGTTTATACATTTTTTAAATGCTTTTAAAAAAATTCTTTCCTTTTCTTTTTACAAATTGTGAAATCGGTGTTGTATCCATATTTATACGTTATCCGTATTTCTCGTTAAATTTTTATCTAATTGACCTAAATCAACAGATTTGTCAAATTTAATTAGATACATTGAAAAGTCGAGCATATATTTCTACAAATATAAAACATTTTATATATTTATGTAATAATATTTTTTAATTATAATTTAAAGTATTTTATTTATTTTACTTATTTTAAGTCTTTTTCCTGTTTTTACTTTATTTTAATAAAATACTCTATCGCGTCGCGTAATAAAATTTTAATAAATAAACGGTATAATGTACAATAATGTACAATAAGATAATTTACGATAACTAATTTAAAAATAAGTGTTGAAAATTTTATTTTATTTTAATTAAAAATTTTTTTTATAAAATATGGTACACAAGGATATTTGCGAATAATATAGGGAAAGAGTGGCAAGTGAAAACATGTCACACGCCGTGCAACTCATGGCTGTTTGCTTTATTCTCTGTGTGCATGTGTTATGAATCTAACACACAGGCAACGAGTTCCCGTTGCAGTAGCTCATATATTATTTAGATGAGAAACCTTTAAGAACGTGTTGATCCGTGAGAATTTTTGTAGACTTATTATGCCATATAAATCTACTTTCTTATAGAGCATGACACGATAATTGTTTTGATCACGCAAGCTATACCTACGATCGAATTGCATAAGATTCCGTGTGCAACAGAGAATCGATACAAGAAATGCATTGAAAAATAGAAAATAGAAATTAGAAATAAATTAGAATATATTAAATTAATAGAATATATTAAATTAAAATATTAATTTAATAGAATATATTAAATTAGAATATATTAAAACTTAAAAATATATTACATATATTTTTATGATTTAATATATTCTAATTTAATATATGTATATATTGTAATTTAATATATGTAGTAAGTTGTGGAAAAAATAATTAAAGTAAGTAAAAAATGATAAAAAATACATAAAATATAATAGAAGACATTTATCTGTTCACGTAACTGATTGTGAGATTAAAGAAACAAATTTTATGTGTGTGAAAGGTAGTCATTAACTTAAATTAGGAATTTTAGCTACATTTGTAGCATTATCAAGTTATTAATCGCGTTCAACGTTCTTATATATTACACTAAAATAGATGCATTTACTTAATTAGACGTGCCTCTGTATAAGAGGCATCGTTAGTTCCGACTCGTGCTCGAGATGCGCGACATTTTTTGACGCGTCGTGAGTTCTGAATTGCCTCGTCGTCGAGGATCCGGATGCGATCCAGATACTCATAATACTGATTGTTACATCGCCAGCTACTGACATGGCGTGACGCGGTGTAATGTGACGTGCTGTCGCGGCACAATGCTTCAAGTAGCATAAGCGACTTAGGGAGCTTTCTCGAGTGGAACTTTTACACATCCGTTCCCCGAAGATCGCGCAGGAAAGCGGCGAAACCCGGACTCGTCGGAAATATTACATTTAAATGCGAAGATTCTAACTGGAATTCGATACCTACATCTGTTTCGATAATGATACACACCAGATAGCTAAAATCTTTGAAAATTTAGGACGATAGATTTCAATTACAAATTTCTTGACACATTTAAAGTCAATACTTTTTTTTAACATTTTTACAGCTAGAAGTATCTCTTAACGCCGTCGATCTCTTAAAAGAGCCGAAAGTGACGACAGGTGTTCTATTCACATAAACGTTTCGAATATAAATATATTCGCAGTCTACGAATGATGATATTTGTCTTCTTCTTCAATTCTCTCTCTCTGTTATAGAAAAATATTTTAAAATACAATAATATAAAAAATTATAATTGAAAAATATTAATTAACCATGTTAAAGAATACTTGAGGTATCGAAATTTAATTTGCTGAAAGTTTTTTAAATTTTGTTTGTAGTTATTTTAATATTCTACTGTGGAATCAGTTTCAAATTGATCAAAAAATTCGTAAACGAACAAAAGCATAATTGATGTATGCATTTATTTTTCTATCGCTTATTGATAATTGTATATATTTAATGAAACGCTATTAATATACTAATATAAAAATTAAATTCTAAGAGAAAATTTTTCCTGGTGTACATATTACGGTTTAAAAAATATATTACTAGCTCAGTATGCAAATATGTTTAACATTTCTATGACATTGTTGCTTCAGAGAAATTAAATTTCGTACAAATCAATGACGTCATTGCTCGACTTCATTTGTTTCCTGCCATCAAATGTGTATTATGGATTGAATCAGAGGATTGCATTTCACCGGAGATGATTATGCCTCTTTGGAGATGCATACCGGATACATAGATATCTATAAGTGAAATTTTTCTTTTTCTCTCTCTCTTATCGCACGCGACTACGTGTTCGCGAGCATGACTTCTTGCTAACATAGTCCATTAAACTGACACATCAGCTCGCGGAGATCGCGCGAGGATCATGAGAATGTCATTCTTTCTTCTCTCGCAGATAATATGATAATGATGTAACAGCAACTATTGCCTATCACATTATTTATTATCACAAGATAATATACAGGAGAGATGTACAGTAAAAAGTACGGACTGATATCTTTATTAAATTTTAAATCACACACACACAATTTTTCTCTGAAAATTTTGTAAATTAATTTTTTAATTTTTTATATAATATCGCAATATTAAAAATTATTTTAATTAATTTATTAAATTGATTTGAATTAATTTTCAATTTTAAATAACAATTTAACTTTTTGGTTTATAAATTTTTGAACAGGAATAATCTGCAATGGAAAAAAACATCTCATTTTTTACACTTTGTTTCAAGTATGTCCCGACACTTTTTATAAATAAATTATAGCGAAATTCGTCTTATAAAGGAGATGTCGCATCTGAATTGTAATTTTTCTGATCAATATCACAATTCATCTCACATATACACATATACTAATATATTGCACATCGATATTGTCTATAAAAAATAATTGATCGAAGAGATCTTTTATTTCAACTAACTTAGTATGTCGATTATTAATTTTTATGACATTTGAACTGGTTTTCGATTAGCCGTGATTCTCGAACAAATATATACTTATATATATAGATTATTTATATTTAATTTACTTTTAGGATCATTTGGCTTATTTTTGCAAAAAATTTATGCACAGTGATGCACTTGATAACTCTTCCATTTATTTTCGCAAATTATAATTATAGTTTTAAAATAAATTCATAAATTACTTTTGTCTAATAAATCTTTCAATTAATAACAATTATAACAATAATTATTTCTTAGATTTCAAATTGTTCATTTTACACGTGATGGAAAGCTCTTTTACATGAACTGCGTTTATCAATCAATAATGATTTGAAACGCATAATGTCTTGGAGGAGACACATGTTGGGAAACAATTTTTCCTCTTTTGAGAGCGAAAGCGAGGAGAATATGGAAAGTTTTTAATTATTGTGAGTTCACGAGATAGCATTTACGATATTTTTACCAATCGTGCGATCGTTTCAATATCGTTTCTTTCAGTTGATTAGGCAAAATAATTTATGATATTTACGCGAAATTCATGACACGTCTCGATAAGTAATATATACCTATTATATAACTAAGAAAGAGAGAAAGAGGAGAGAGATGTGTTTTTCAATCAAATAAGATGTACACCATATCCTATATACGTTTACTATAAATTAGCAAGAGATGAAATTTAAATTGTTAATTATATAAAAATATGTTATAATCGTCTATATATTTTTTATCGACAAATTTCCAAAGGAAAATTCTAGCTTTTGCACGTACTCGCGCATAGATTTTCACAATGATGTGTTCCACTAATTTATGGAAGATGGCGAAATGGAATTAGATTCTATAGGATCTGGTTTTCAAGGAAAGAGAAAACGATTGACACAAACACGTTTCCTTCTATGGATTACATGTCACATATATATATATAAAATATATATTAAATATTAATGGCATGTGAGAAATATCTTAAATACTTACACCATAAAAATCGCGTTTGTATCTTTTTTACAGCTTCGCAACTTCCCTGCGCTTTCTATTTATCCGACAGATTGAATGATTTCGATTCATGTTGTTCAGGATTCCTTGGGGAATTTTAATACGTCACATTACCGTCGCGTTCGAACTATGTGTACGATTTCTTCGTATAGCTATCGTGCGAGCATAATCACGAAACCAATTTCGCGAAGTCATGCGACGTTCGCTCGAGATTGGATTAACATTCAGCCTGCGAACTGATTCTCCAATTTAATCAAATGACGAAATTGAGTCAGGATCGGTATCGTCTTATCCTTTCGAAATACTTAATTAAGTTTACATTAAACGCGAAATCATGAAATTTTTAGGAATATCGATTGCAATTTACTAACATTACCACTGTAAAAATTGATTACTATCGATATTCTTAGTATTTCAGGATGATATACATGTACATATATTAAAGGAGAGAGAAGTCAGTGGAAATAAAATTAATATTTATACAGGACACAGACAATATATTTTAGAACTTGCATTGTTTGTCATTGGATTTTAGAGAGAAACGAATTGCTGATTAGTATGCGTCTCACGCAAATAACAGTACATGTCGTGAATGATGAACAGAAATTTTGGTCAATGACGATGGCACGTGTTCAACATTAAATTTCGTGACATGCACATCTTCAATTTCCTTGACCGAGAAAGATACTGATCATCTGAATTTTTACGATCGCCTGCCGCGAAATAATTATTTATTTAAAGACATTCATTTGATGTATAGGAGTTATTTTTGAGAAATAAATTAAAACTTAGAAAATGATGATTTTATCAATGTAATAGTAAAAATAAAACTTACATAAATTTTATTACTTACGTCAATGTAAAATGAGTCTATTTAATTTATTAAAATAGGTTTAATATGTATTAATAATTTATTAATTACAAATCGGAAATATGTGTTTCAAAAATGATATTTAGAATCGCAGAAAGAAAATAATGTATATTGTTTCATTTAATTTAATCTTGCATCAAGAATTCAATAATCAATATAAAATATTAATCCTAGAACAAATACGGAATATGAAACTGTAAATTGATTAAATTGATATTACTTAATCTACTGCGCGTTTGCAGTTATTGGCAATCATCTTAAGAGATCTCGTTGTTATGTCAATATAAATCTGCAATCGCCATAAGGTTACTCCGCAGTTAACCAATATCAAGTATAACCGGTGCACGTTAAAGGTCGCGCAATAGGAAATGAGGGGGCCCGGCATAATAGGGCCAGAAAGAGATCACGACTTGCACGCGTGCATACGACGAAGGGATTGAGCTAAACAAACATCTTTGCGTATCTATAACTGCGTGTGTGGTCTCGATTTTCCGTATCTTATCTCAACATTTTCGGCGCCAAACATTTTTTTAAACATGTTATTAATAACGAGAGTTATAAAATTCTTACGGGAGAGTATGTTAAGTTTGTAAAATGTTAACAATGATTTTGTGGATTAATTAATCATTATATATACACTTCTCCACAACGATACGATATGCTAGTTTAATAAAGTCGTTAAGTATGTACATATGTATATGTGATATAATGCTATAGCCAACAGAGATAAATTCGCGCATCAACAAAATAAGATTTATATTGTATATATGGATATAGAAACTTGTTGCACGGACAGTGTTAAACTTATTATTCTATTTACATAAATTGGTCGTTAAGATAAAATGCTGCTTCCATTTACAACTTTATCACGAGAACTCTCAAAACAACTAAAAAGTTTTATGATAAATGACAGTTGCAATATTGCTACTTTTTGACAGTGACAGATTATGCTTTATGTAGGTCAAATGTATTTATCTTGAAGTTTCTAAAACGCAGTAAGTTATATATTGCACTTTAAAATTATTGTAAGCACAAAATATATATCAATATAATAATATATAATCTATTTTAATTTGTAATTTGTATGTGTGTGTATTAACGATATTTAAGTAATATGTAATTTATTTAAAAAAATATATAATAATTATTTGATTAATCATGTAAATTGTTAATATTATGAAATATAATATTACATACCTTTAAAGAAATGTTAAAACATTTTATTAAATTAAAATTTTTATTTCATATTATATGTAAACAATTTGTTCAGTTTCCATAAATTATAGTTATTTATACAAACTTTCCTCTCATTAGTTTTTTAAAAATCACATTACGAATGAAAATAAGAAATCAAGTAGAGTACCAATAGAATTGAACCGTTGAATTAACTCCAATTATCTTTGTTTGACTCGTGACTAGATTTACAATACGCGACAAACGATCAGTAAGATCCTTTTGCGGAAATTCTTCCCGTTTCCGGAAAATGCACTTTGATTGACCTGATTGCAAAAACAAGTCTAAGCAGTAAAGCAAACTTGTCTGTATCTGTAAATCAATTAATCGTATAGATTAACTCTTTTTTTATATACCTAATACGAATATTACTTTCTTTTTTTTTTTTTTTTGTTAAATGGATTGTTTCACGAATTCTGAATTTTTGTGATATAATGTAGGATGTTTAAGTTATCCTGTATTACTAACACGAAATTCAGATTCTGAATTCATTTGTATATAGGACATTTCAGACGCTACACATTTTCTCTCGACTACAAATTCTGCATAAATAATATTGTTTGTCACGACACTATTGTTTGTCACGAGAAAGTCCGCAATGTTTCTCAAACGTCCTGTATATCTCAAAGAAAAGAAATGCATGAAGAATCATAGAGAATTCGAATCACGTTTCTATGAAATTCTCGACATTCGTGTTTCTCGCAAATCAATACCTTTTCAATCATGACGATATATCGGCACAAGCCGTATGTCGACTCATCATGAACCGTTAAGGACGTAGCATCAAAAACAAGTTTTAACAAAATAAAAAAAGAACATGACCATATTGAACCAAAAAGCATCTTAGTTCGCAAGTATATTCGCCTGTAGCAATATTTTTCAAATTGATTAGAAAATATCTGTGTATGTGTGTGTCACTTATATAAATTAAAAAATCTTTATATTATTCAATATTTTTTTGAAAATTTATAAAAATAAGAATGATTTTTATGTCAATATCTTCGCTTAAAATAAATCTGTTTCTTATAAAAAATACAAAAGAAATATAAAAATCACTTTATATGTGAATTTTTAATATAATCTGTCTATTCGGCTGAATATTCCGTTTTTCTAAAAGGAATTGATAATTAACGATTCATACAAATTAATAATTAATGATCTTCGAGTGCATATAATTATTAATTATATTTGCGAGCATGATACATCCTCGTAGTGATTCATGGTGATCCACAGGATGTATCGATTCGTAGCAGACAATTTTTAATTAGCTTCGAGAAAAGCCATTAACTATGTGATTCTGTTAATTAGTCTAATTGCTTTGAAGAGAGCAAAAACCATTCACGTTCTCACCATCATCTTAAAGGGAGTATCGATCGCTGTCAGTCACATGCGTTCGTTTACCTGAATAACTATTATAGATGACATATCAATATTACCAAAGTATTGAGCCGTCGCTTCTGATATATAATACTGTCAGAGTGACATTGATATTTAAAGCGAAATGTAGAATTTAAAGTTTCGACGCATTGTTGGAAATCTCTTTTCCTTAATTTTAATTAACTTTTTCTCCTTTAAATCTTTAAAAACTTAGGCAGAAAATAAAGTTGAGCTTTTTGTCATAAAATTAAATATTTTTACATTATTATATATTATAATTATGTATTAAATTCCAATCCTTTTATTTATATTCGTATGTGTGTGTAGGTGTTTGTTCGTCTTCATATATTTTTCCATTTCTCACTTTTGTCGAGTTTAAGATTAAATGACCCCGCCAAATCTTTACATAACGATCGCGTGTATTCCGGGCGGGCCCATTAAGTCGGTGTTAAGCGAGATGAAGCCGGAGTTCCTTGAGCGCGTGCACTTGACATTGACAAGACTGGCGGTGACGGTGCGCCCGATGTACGATCTCACGAAACTAGCCCGGCGGCTTTCTTGCCGGTCGTTGACTGCTTAATGCTATCCTCTCTTTATCGGCCAAAGAGCCGACGTCGGTGCCGTTTGGCAAGGTCGAATGGCGGATTTTTATTACGCCCGTTACGAAAGAGGCTGAATCATTCTATTATAATGATATTGCTATCATTATTCGCATGATTTGCATTTATGCATACGATTTTAACGCAACCTATCGTTAAAAGACTATTATTTGGAAGGATACTTCTGAGCATCTATCGAGAAGATATTGCTTAAAAGAAGATACGCAAAGTTCGTCAAAATCTGTAATCTTTTTATCTGCAAAATAATTTTTAAAAGAGCTTTAGATATATATCGAGCATTATAATATAATAATATATCAATAGAGAGAGAGAGAAGGGATATATAGAAAAAAATAAAATCGTCAGAAATGGAATCTTCGAACTTTCCGAATTAATCTGAAAATTGATAAACTTGATATAAAGCTGTCTTTTTGCACATTCATGATTTTAATTCATTCTCTTCATAACGATTCTAATCACACATATACTGTCTCTGCCAATATATACACCCAAGAACGTACGAGTTAGGAGTTTTACGAAAAAGATCATTTTCAACACGAATCTCATTAATGATTGATCATCGAAAGACCACAGCCTTACGTGCACCCCGATCCGCAAAGGCGAAGGCGAAAGGTAATTTCGCCGGTGAAAACATCACGGATACGGAGACGTAGGGAGGATGTCTATCTGGATCTCCGTGCGCGAAACAGACCGACCACTCTCTATTTCCGAAGCAGCTGTCTCAGCAAGTCGAAAACTGTGTCACGCTTTCTGCATCACTTCGCCGACACGTAGGCAGTCGATCAATTCTAAACAAAATCGATTTTGCGAGCGACTGACCGATCGTTGCTTCGAGCGAAGGATTAGGGTGATCGTCTTCTCAAAAGAATTTTTTTAGAACTAAACTCTCTCGTTCTGTAAAACGAAAGACCGATTCATTCAAAAGTAATCTCGTGAAATTTTAACATAACTATAAATCATCGTCACATGGATATTGTATATATAAATCCATTTTATAAATAGGTTTTTAAAAATTGTTATATTCAACATTATATTTTGTCCTAATTTAAAAAATATTAGTTTTAAATGCATATGATACAATGAAACTAATATATAAATTTTAATAAATAAATATATATAACCATGAAATGCAAATCATGTAAATTGTTTCAATAATTTTTTAAACACAAATTTTATTGCATTTTATAATTAAAACAAACTCTATGTGAATGAATTGGAGTAAAAAAATTATCTATATATAAATTTATATTTTATTATCGTAGTTTCCTAAGTTTCATTGTGCTATATGTTACTAACAATAAGTCATTTCACTTAATCACAGTCACGTTGCAATGTATCAGTCGTGTGTGTGAATTTATCTTCATCCGTAAACCTTTCTCCGTTACAATCTCTGATATTTCGCTTAAGAAGCTTGTTGCACATCAAAGAGCTAATCATATTTTGTTTAATCATCACTTCATCGTGTTCCTTATTATAAATATGCTGAATAAATTAACTTTGTATTTCGGATAACACTCGAAGCTGATCTATTTTCTATAATTAATTACAAGTTTTACGAGAAAATCTTGACGCATTTTATAGTACACATTATATACATTACATACATTAATGGCACATTGTATATAACTATTAACAAAAACTATAGTACTTTTAAACCTTCATCCTATTAATAATTTATAATTTAAAAAATTTAACATTTTATATTTATATTATTCTCAAATAATTATTCGTAAGGATTATAGTACATACTTTTACTAACTTGAATCATTATATCGTCCAACGATTATGTAGGCCAATTTCATTGAAATTAGAACTCAGATTAGAGTAAAGATATTGCTTTATTAAAATCGGACTATATTTAGCGCAGCACACAATATGAATTGCAGATCAATGCATTCTTGTGTGGAGTCAAATGCAACCTAATCGTAATAAATAGGATTATTACTTTCGAGTATACCGATTTAAATCCGAACAAGCCGCCGATCGCTACTGCGAAAGTGATCTTTCGCGATTTCAGAGTCGAGCTGGTGATGGATGAGCCTATACGTGACGGTCCATCAGCCGTGAAAGGGCAGGCTTATTTGTAAAGTGTATTCTTGTGTTCGGTCAATTAATGTTCCGATCAAAAAAATGTGTCGAGATATCTGTCGAAGTGTTAATCAATTACGCGCTACATTACGTGAAATTTATGTACTCTTTTTTCATTTATCTCATGACTTCATACATCACACTATATGTTTGACATCTTAACATTTCGATGGAATGCTGAATGACGACATTTTCCAGAGAATTATAGCTTTATGCTTAATTTAATTATGAATGTAGATACAATCTTTGTGAATACATTCAAATCTCCAAAAATATACGATGCTATAAGATTGTCAAGCTAAATTTTTTGACAGATTTCTTGCAAATTTTAACTTGATTTTTCTTCAACAAAAAAATGTCGAAGTGCTAATAGTTTTTATTTTATAAACCTATTAGTAATTTATAAACTATGAAATTAAAAATGTAAAAAGTTTGACGATTAAATCGAGCATAATTTCTTATACACATATGTATATGGAAATATCTATTTTATAATGATTGATTTATATATACATATATATATATATATATATATATATATATATATGTATATGTATATGTATATACCTATATATATATTACAGAATATCTTTAGAAAATTTTAATAAAAAATATTCTATTTTTTTGTAAATAAAAAAGTTATGCATTTGTTTCTATAATAACATATATGCAAAGCAATAATACTTATTGTTAGTGTCGAATAAAAAATTTTACCAAATATAATCATAGCAAATTAATACCAGTTGTGTTTTTGGAAATTAATTAAAAATTAAAAATCTATTTATATTGCAATACTCTTGATTACGTGATGACCAAAGATAAATTCTACCGGCATCAGCTCTGAGTAAATTTCTCACTCTGCATAGTTTCTATTACATAATGACTTACCTAGACAATGTAACCATTATATGAAATTATGAACTTCCCTCGTAGGGAGGCTATTTGTCTGCATAATTTTACGACGACCGATGTTGAATAATGCGACTGATAGAGCGGCTTCGAGAACTATTTCAAATAATACGGCGGAAAACACAAAGCTAGATACATATAATCCTCAGTAATCAGAGCTTTACTAGCCTCTCTATTCTCGCTCCTGGACGAAGTATAATCTTGCGGAAACAAATTGCAAATGATCGAGCTGCAGCTCGTTCCGCCGGCGCACGAACGAGTGAAAATGAGAAAAATATAAAGAGAAAGAAGCAGAACGAGTTCTCTTTCCCAAGTGGCAGTGACTCAGGCGCATCATAAACTATGCCATTGCGAATATATAATCCGGAGATTCCGTACGGAGATTCTATACCCGATAAGAGCGCATAATCCTTTCAGAAATATGTTCTCGAATAGATAAGATTGAACTGAATAATCTATCATTCGCTTCGAGAGACAACTTTTCATTATTAAAATGCCTTTGCATGATTAACAATGTTCAACTTTTCAAAAATTAATTTAATATTTTATTTGACAAAGATATATAATAAGTCTGACAGACGTAATAAATAAATTAGTACGGATATATATAATAAATATTATTAGATATAAAATACTAGCGAATCCTGACGTCGATAATGGGAGGGGGGTTTTGCAAAATTATTTTATTTAATATTTTTATTTTTATGATTAGCTTTTACTCCAGGATCTTAACGTTTGTTTTTTTTACTTATATTTTTTAAACGAATTCAACAAAACTGTTTCTTTTAATTTGTAAGGGGGGATTAACCCCCTCCCCCAGGATCCGCCAGGATATTCAATAATTATCTACTTTTTTTAGCGAGTGTCAAATAGTATTCTTGTTGAAAGGATTATGTTCTAATATTAAAATATAGAACATTAAAAAATCTAAAGAAACATTTATTGAAATCTGCGAAAAGAAAAATTTCACGATGTAGAACAATAAAACGACACAGAAAAAAAAAACAAAACGTCAATAATGGATAACATTAGTGCTCGATTATGGTTCTCTATACATAGAATCGTTTATATATATAATCGATACTTTCTCGTGGTAACTGATAATGTTCACACTTCCAACTTGAATTAAAGTGTGAATTTAATGACAGAGTTAATAACAATAATATGGCAATAATAGATTTTCCTAGATACTCCCACATATCTGTAACATATAATTTTCATCATTATGAAGAATATCTTCTCTCTCTTTTTTTTTCTCTTCTCTTTTTAATTTTTTAAAAATTAATATGGAAACTATATTTAGTTTCTTTTTATTGCTGGTTATATTTAATTATAATTATTTTGAATGATTTTAAAAAAAATATAAATCTTTGAAACTTTTTAATTGAACTAATTGAACTTTAATTGAACTCTTTTGGGTATTTTAATTTTAGCGTTTATAGAATTGTATTCAATTTTATATATAGATATAAAATTTTAGCTTATAGAGAAGATATATAATTAAATCTACTTTAAAAAGCATTTTGTGCATCAACAAACTACAGTAACGCGTTTCGTGTGTTCTCTATTTGTTCATAATAGTTTTTTTAAATAACTTTTGTTTAGTTATAATAATATAATTTTAACATAATTTATATTTTATTTATAATATAAAAAGTAGTATTAAAAAATGCTCTATTTTATGCACGTCTATCGCCTAATATGAACATGTATAACCATGAGAGCACTAGCAAAATTATTTGGCAATTTTAAAACGAATAGAAAATTTACATTCTTTGCAGAATGTGCTTTCTTATTACGAAAATTTTGCTTCGAAATTCATTAAACGAAATTAATGCTATTGTAACACGATTCATTCTGATACAAATTTAATAACAGTAATTTCTACGCAAAAGATATTCTGCTTTCGTCATATTATATTTTAATAACTGTTATTTAATTAATTTTTTAATCCTACTTTTTTATGTCACTCTTATATTTTAATTAATAGAATCACGTTGTAATGACTTTTCGATTTTATGTACTGCTTTCCATTTATTCATTCTCTTCAACAAACGAAAGAGAAAAGAGTAAGCGGTGCATAAAGTCCTTTAATTACACGTACGGTTGACTTAATTGGCTGATTCTACTGCAACTGCAGTAAAGATGCTAAGCATCGGCTGTGTCGACCGGAAGGGTATATTAGCCGCACAGTAAAATGCAACGTGCATCTTATATCGCGATGCAGCGGTAGTATCCTCGGACCAAGACCTTCGCGTCTAGGTGCTCGCCGAGTCTACGAGCGTGACGTGATTCTACGTGGTAATTACCTGCCGTTTCTCCGCGGGTCGCGTAACAATGTTGCGGCACAAGCTAGTTACTCAAAGAACTCCCCGTCGATCAACAAATAGAGATATATAGCTTTTATGCGCATATGTTGTGAATATCAAGATCGTGACGCGTTAAAAACGTGCAATATTGCGCGCTTCTGATATTATGCAATAATTCTTTCAAGAAATATTTTTTTACGTTAAATTTCTTTAAAGGCTAGATTACGAGAAGCGATGACATTCATTCTCGCGGATGCATAAGATATCTTCTCATCATATTGTATAGTATAGTAGGATATATTCCGAGTCTCTGAGATTTTTTTTTTTTTATATGAAATAATGTGAGAAACTTATTATAGAATTAAGAATGTGGAGATAAATAATAAACATTGCCGAATAAAATAAAAATATTTTTCAAAGAGAGAGAGAGAGAGAGAGAGAAAGAGAGCCGAGAGAGAACACTATATTATTATTAAGTAACTAATAAAAATAAATGAGACATGAAAAATTGAACGATATAACGATGTATCCTGATTAATCGTTCCTCCTGCTGTAATTTACGGTACGCATGTATGCATTATTATTACGACTAAAATTTCACTTTCCCCGCTGATTCTAATATCGAAACCTTAACGTAATGATCCGCTCTATATCATTACCGCAATCAAATTAGTTCGCTATTACATTTCACACGCACGCGACGCAGGCACGATTGCATTAAAATTGTTGAGCAAATTTCACATCCATGATTGACCGAAACTCTTCGTAACGATCGGCATACTCCACTTTTTCTGTATCACAACTGCAACATGTAAAAGCGAAGGTCGGTCTCGTTCAAACTCAAGATTAAGGCTAGGCGAAAGATTGAAGTTAGGAATGGATAGAAGTGTAGATTTCTGTGCGCCTCGTTATATTTTGAAGTAATATTTCTTTATCGTAAATGCTGCTTTCCCCATTTCCCATGTATATCTTACATTTATACATTTATTCACGACTACTTCAAGTCTTATCATTTTATCTCATTTATACATAACATATATTTAAATACGGATATGATTAAACCTCTAAAGTATATACTTATTAAATATCATAAACATTAGGATTAAATTTTTATGTTTATTATATTCATATCTTTTTCTGTCTAAAGATAGATTTACTCTGCATGTAAATATGCGATATTTTCCGAAATACAGAGTCTAATTCCTTGCATATCTTAATAGATAACATACATATACTTTCTCTCTTTCAATCAAATTACTAATATTTTATTACGATCAAATAGGAAATAAGATATAACTATTAATTTTTCCTTCTTCCTGGCACATTCAAATTTCAAATTTATTTAATCCTGTAAATATCACCGGTTGATTGTATCGTGTATTAAATCACGTATTAAATCTTCCATTATGTATCTGAATACGTGTTTTAAATCTTATCTCTCGATGGTACGACCGGTTCACTCTTAATCTTTCGCCGTGCAACGAGAGAGCAGCTTCATTAATTATAATTATTCCATATAATAATTACGATAATTACAATGATTATATAATTATCCTTGTTGACATTCAAGAGGCGACGGAAGAAGAAGACGTATGTAAAAGCGCCGAGACGTATGGCGCGATAATGGTCGAACATTATTAGAAACATCGCCGCTCGTGCCGGTGCAGAAGGGAAAGTCACGAGAATATTTTACGATCGCAATCTATATATCGCTAGGCGAGCGGCCCGATAATTACGGTACTGCGAAAATTACAATTGCGTGAACCCGGCCGTTCGAGTCTCGGGCCGGCCAGGCGCATTCGATCGTATAAAAGAAAAAAAAATCGCGATTCAGAGGGTGGATGGAGTTGTAACTTTTCGCGAGATCGCCAACGAAAGTGCTCGTTCGCTCGCATAAATCGCGGCGTGGGAGAGAATCGGAGGAAACTTGGTCGGCAGTCTAGGCTACTCGAGCTAGGAGAGTTTAGTAGGACGTTCTTGACGACCGTGAAATTTATTCCTGTGTATATGTGAGAGTACTTCCGGCGGCTGCCGCTATATATCGCGACGATGGACAGATCTTGTGCCTTTCTCTTGTAACGATCGTTCAAGCGAATCATTTATTTAAGTGGCTCGTGATCGTCTTATTTGCGGTATACGGAGGCGCTAGGAAAGCAAGTATATCCTCGCCCGTGGCTAATGCAATCGCGGGAAAGATCTTTACGAACGACGATATGAGGCTCGAGCGAGAATAAAAAGGTCGTTCTCTCGAGGTTCGGGTATTAATTATCGGTTAATTGCTCGGTCGAGCTCGAGAGCAGCCACATCATAATCGCGTTATCTCGAGATTAGTGGACTTGGCTTTTTTGCTTTTCGCAGGTGAGAGGTGTAGCAACTTTACTCTCGCATTTTTCCAACATAAATCGCGCGAAAATCGAAACGCTGATTTTTCTCTTCCCGAGCTAAAGTGAGCGGTTCGGAGAGAGAGAGCAAAGGTGGTACGATATATTTTTCCGTCTTAATTTAGATGCGGCAAGTAAGATAAATGAACGGCGGATGGAGAAACTTATTTCGAATATATAGCGGCAGGTTCTCCGCTCCTTTTTGAACAAGAGCCGAAGTTCTTAAATCAATCTCTGAAACACGTGAATGTATACATATATTCCATCATTCGTTGCGCCGCTATTCCATCAGTGAAACCGCATCGCGGTGCTTTTGGACACCTTTTCTAGGGTATATCTCTCACGTTAAATCGCGGCATTCGCACGTAGAGGCATTTTCCCTCGTCACGCCCGATTTAATGAGAGAAATACACGCCTTCTCAGCGAGCACGCTTTCAATAACGCGTCGATTGAGCGGGAAATTGATGCACGCTAATGATGAATATACGCCCGTTGAGATAATTTCTCCTCTCCACGTGGCCGCTGTCTGACTTTCGTGGGTTACAATTTGAGATACGCATAACTCCGCGATTCGCGGCCTAAACCACTGGTTATTACATCCATTAGCGCAATCGAAACCACGTTTACGTGCAGTCATTACGTACCAATCTTGATGCTCCCCTCGACGTATTCTCTTATCCGATGTGTTTCTCCGTCTTTCTTAACATCCTCTCACTCCGATACTCGCAGTTTACACAAGCGTATCGCACGGGAGAACAACTCTTCGAGTCGTTCCCGTAAGATGAGACGAGGGCAAGGACAAGGCCAAGTTTGCCAGCGGATCATCGTACTTTCCATCTCGCGCTCTCCTCGACCTGCGTGTTTTTCTTGTCAGCTGAATCGTTTCAGCTAACTGCGAATTAATTTTTTCCATTTTTATATTCCGAAAAAAAGTTAGACTTATTTGTTGTTAAATTTATTGTTTAGAAGATACGTTTTTAATTAAATTTTGCAACAAAGAACTTTTAAATAATGACCATGTATAAATCCATTTAACATTCATAAATTAAAAAGTATCACATATTTAAATTCTAATATTTTTATTTGGGGAAATATTTCGCATTTAAAAATATCAAGATAGATTTAGGTTAAAAAATAAATTTATAGTACATTTTTTATATAATTAGAAATTTTCTAGTGCTATAAACGCGCCATTAGATTTATATGGCATATAATTATATCATATCATTCAGAGATTATTTAAAAAAAGGAAATATGTGAATTAAATTTCTCAAATAAAATAGCGCGAATTAATTGGGTTACGACTTCTTGAAATTCTCGGGAAACGAGAACGGAGGATTAAGATGCGACATTAAACGTACTCGACTCGATACGGTCGCATCATGAGTCTTGCGACTGCTGGCATTTTATTTGAACTTTCACAAGACGGGTCGCAATCTCGGTCTAGCGACTCCCACGGTAAATAGTAAATATCAATAACGTTGCATATATGGTGAGAAGAAAATCCGATCCTCTTCTGAAATACATACATGCACGCACGCAGGGATGGATAATACTGAGATTTTCTCACATTTTTTCGTCTCATGACTAGCAAACGCAATCGTCGGAAGTAAACACTGTTACTTCTCCGAAGCAAGAACGTTATTATTTCACACTTTCGTTCTTGCTGCTTACACGTCGAATCAATATTTCCGTAAATATGAGATGAGATTCGCGTAGATCCTTGTCTATCACGATTTGGCACGCGAGCACTTAACTGCTCGAAACGAAAGCGGAACTTTTATCACGCAACTTTGTGCAAATTCCGCTCTCACTTCCTCATGCGTTTCTTCATCTTCATTGTCCGCTCATAAATATTTTCGCGTTTCTTCATCTTCAAAGTAGAGCCACACGCTTTTAAGAAGTGACTGTCAAAATTACTCGTTAAAAGAAATTATCGCGTTAAAGTGACGAAACTTTATCCAGAATTTCCATTATTTTATACAGTCATATCACTTTATTCGCATTTAATTTGTCAGAAACTGCGCAGACACCCGATACATGCGCTTCTTAGTCATTGCACATTTTACGTGACGTGTTTGACATTTAATTACACTAACTGCCGATAGTATTAGTTATGCTTGCAGGAGCGACTCGACCGTCGCTCCTGATTTCGTTACAGCAGGCGATGATGCATCCGCATTTGTAACAGATAAAGAAGCTCTATTGCCCCGAGGAAAATATCAACCACCGAGAGCACTAGTGACATTTCGCATAACTTTGCGATCCTTTACATTATCTTCATATCGATCGCATATCTTTCCACAAAATTATTTATATCTTTCAAATATATCGTCTCAAAATATTTTCTTCAACACTGCAAAATGTCGATCCGACTTTGTCCAGAAGCGATCCAAAAAAATGAACAAAAAAAGAAAAGGAAATTGTTCAGAATCATGAAAAGTGTTAAATTGAGTTGAAAGCTGTTTACAACCAGTCAAGTAAGACATCGGAATAATTAAGAGGCGGATAACTGATGTGTGTGAAGAGTCCCCCTAGGCGTGAATTTAATCGTAGATCTGCTATCGAAAAATGTCCATTATGCAGCGTGTTGACTTGTGCGTGAAATGATCGAAGAAAGTTCAGATACGTGCAAAAATTGACCATTTTAATTTTTAAACTTTGAATGATATTTTCCATTCTAAAAGTTACAAGATAAAACTAAAAAAGAAACCTGATATTGCACTGTAAAAAAAAATGTGTTAACTTGACTAAACCGTTCAACTAAATAATATTTTATTAACTGAACATATAAAAATATTTAAATTAAATATAACATATTAACAATCTAACAAAACTTTTGACAAAACGTATTTGACTTAAATACTAATATATGTTCAATTAACAAAACAGTAATTTAGTTGAACGGTTTAGTCAAGTTAACAAATTTTTTTTACAGTGTGTGAATATTTAAAAATCTAGAGAAGCAATGAGAAAATTATTTCTTTTATACCTTTAATTTACCATTATTTAAAATTAATATAAGAACAATCTTTATATATAATTCATAGATATAATTAAACAGAAATAGAGACAAATCTATATATTTTAATAGATTGCAGCAAGCAATAATATTGTGTGAGAAAATATAATGATATATCGGGACTTTTTATTCTCAATTGTTACAAATTCAATGGATTTTCTCCGAATGCTTTCACTGATCAGCATCTCATTCCGTAATTAGTTTTGCTAATTCCTCTTTTGCTGCGAACATAGGGAAAAATTAAGTCAATGCGAATTAAAAAGAAAAAAAACGGGGAAAAATTATGAAAATTATATATTATCCCGCGCGCGTGTATCTCGCGAGGCGATCGTTTTGTGCAATTATATACGAGTTCGACATCGCAGGCTAAATGATCAGCAATTCTCTCACGAGAATTCACGAGTCGTAGTAGAATCGACATAATTAACTCTATAAAAGTGCGTTTTTTTTAAATACCGCAACTTGAATTGTTCGTTTCAACAGAAACATCGATGCTTCGCGTAACTAATATATTTCTAGAGAATCTGCAATTTTAATCGATTGATCTTACAATCGACGTGTTCCCATTATAATATAATAGTATATTACATAAGTATAAATATATAAAAGTATAAAAAATATAGTTTGCGCGCAAAAGACATCTGTTTCGTCAGCAATGATTAGTGACAATCAGCGAAAGCATCGGTCATACCTCAGAATTCGGTCGAACAATCGACGGTACAGGCGTGAAAATGGAAGTGTGACGAGTTAATTGCCACGTGAAAAAGCCGCTGCGGAGTACCGTGAAAGCGCAATTTTGTCTTACTTAATTCATTGTTTTTTTTTTCTTGCACAAGCGCGTTACAACTTTATACTTACGACAGCGTCGTCATCTATCTCACCATATAATGTAATGAATAAAACCACGCGAGGACGAGTCGTTACATATTCGCGTTATGCACTCGCTCTAAATAACGCGACCAAGCTAGCACATTGCCTCATCGCCTCATTGTCATCGTCATCCGGAGTCATTTGCGTGACAGTCCTTACCGGATACACAAGGTGGATCTTCTAAGTTCCGCTAACTTTTCGCCTTTAGATTTCTGAGTATTAAATAATTAATAAAATTTTTAAATCGGTTTTTAAATCATAATGTAATATAAATTTCATTATATTTAAATATACTCTATGTAAAAATAACATATAATTTTATTATACAATATATAATTTATATATTCTTACATATATATTCTAAAGAAAATAAATATACAATTTAAAGATCATATAAATATAATTTAAAAGATAATTGTAAATTTCTTATTTTGGGATAGCTAATATAATATTAGTAGAAAGCGTATAACATGATTTTAAATCTTTTATTAAGTAGAATACATCGTATCGTTCTTCATTACGTACTTACGTGAACAAATGTTACAATCAATTGGTATAAATATAAAGCATGAAATATTAGACGTCATATTTGAAAAATCGCAAGATAAATTGTAGGCAGCAATAGCTGATCTTTACTAATGGTACATTCTATCGTAGCCATTGCTAACTTCAAACGTGACTACAATGCGCGAGCAGTTTTCCTTTTTTTTCTTCGCTATATCCCTTTCTAAAAAAAGGCATGTTATTGTCATTGTTGTCGCTTTTCTGCGATACTAATTGGCTGTCTCGATTCGCGTTGTGCATTTACTGCATTATATTCATAGCATCGAGCAGCTGTCATCGCGAGAGTTAGCAGTGTGTTTGACAGTTTGTCCAAAATAAAATAAAATAAAATAAAATAATTTTTTATGTTTTAAATAATATGTTATAATACTTTAAACTCGATTAATATTTTTGATAGTTATCAGTTGATTTCTGTCAATAATATTAATCGCGGATAAAGTATTATAACATATTATATTACTTAAAATATATTATTATTTTAATTATAATAATGTATTGTAAATAAAATAATATGTTATAATATATAGTTATAATATATGTATATATACTTTATCCGCGATTTTAATATTTTTTGACGCAGAAATCAGCTAATAACTATCAAAAATATTAATCGAATTTAAAGTATTAAAACATATTATTATTTTATTTTATTTTATTTTGGACAAACTGCTAACCTTCGCAATGACAGCCTCTCGATGTTATGAATATAATTTACAATGCAAATTGAGGCAGCTAATCAACATCGCAAAAAAGAGGCAACTTTTAGGCAACTTGCGAATACAGAATTATGCGCGATTCCATTTTAAAATCAAATATTTTATTCTCAATTTAGCGTCAATATCTCATAAATGATTAATTTAACGCTGCTATATCTTTTCGCGTATATATATGTATATTTATTACACCATTATTTTATATCACTGTTTCGCATTTAACCCTTTAATCATGATGTCCAAATTAATTAATATTGCTTATTATTTATTATTATAAATTTTAACTTGTCATATTTTATCGATTTATACTCTTTTTATTGACCTATACTACTTACATTTATTACATTATTTTATGTCACCATTTTGCATTTAACTTTTTAATTTATGATGTCAAAATTAATTAATATTGCTTATTATTTATTGTTATATGTATTGATTGATAGTGTTTTTATTAACTTATGTTACTTTCATTGATCTACACTACTTTCATTGACCTATACCACTTATATTTATTACATCATTATTTTATATCACTGTTTTGCATTTAATCCCTTAATTATGTTTCAAATTAATTAATTTTGCTTATTATTTATTATTATAAATATTAACTTTTAATATTTTATTGATTTATACTACTTTTATTGACCTATACTACTTACATTTACTACATTATTTTATGTCACCGTTTTACATTTAACTTTTTAATTTATGTACACATTTATATATACGAGTATATACATTTATGTACACAAAATTATATTATTAAATAATAGTATGTAATAAAAATTATAAAATAATAATATGTTTTAAATAAAATGTTATAGATTGCTATCAAAAAATATTAATCGAGTTTAAAGTACTATAACATTTAATTAGCAAATTAACACTTTATTAATATTTTTTGACATACATCAGCTGATTAAAGCATTAATTAAATTTTAAAATAATATTATGTTATAAAAATTAAAATAATAATATGTTAAATAAAATGTTATAGTACTTTAAATTCGATTAATATTTTTGAACAGTTATCAGCTGATTTTTGTATCATTCGGTTTAACATAAAATTGAGGAATAACGCGCGCTTATCGCGGAAAAACGACAACAATATCAATAATATATCTTTTTTTAAAAGGAATTGATAATTTGTTAATTATTTTCATCAATTTTTTTTGTGTAAACCAAAATGTCAATTATACTCGTGCAGCAAACAAGATTTTTTGAGACGTTTTGCATTCATATGCGCATATTAAATCTTTAATTTAAATTAATTCGTTATTAAATCTTTAATTTAATTTAATTTGTGTGGCGATCAGAAAAATTTCAGCTCTCTACTCGAAATTATTGTATAATTCTCGCTCTGCGAACAATAATGTCTCAAAATAATTTTCAAAGCTGCGATGTATAAATATTCCGCGAATACAAACTGCATTTGCAAGGCAGTAAAGAGATTCTTATTAAATTTAAAGATATTCTGAAAACGTTCGACTCGAAACCTCGAAAGTTTTAATATCGTTACGCTTTCATGTATTGATTGAAATTGAAATCGTATCGAACGTGATTGCTATACACGTAACAAGCTAAAATTTCAACTTTTCCTTATTCTTCCGTGTATTTACAGGACTGATTGATACTAAAATAGAAAGAACACTCGTAATGATACGATTACGAAACTGCTCGTAGCTTACGATAAAGTAATGATATCGTATACCGTACGGCAATCCTACAAAATTCAATAGTAATAAGGAACTTATTAACTACATCACAATTTGGAAATTCATTATTATAAAAACAAAATTAAATGTCTATAAATACAAACTTAATTTTCTATTCTTCTTCCATAAGATCTTCCTGAAAGATTACTTTCCACTCTATAATTAAGCTAACTTATCCATATACGGATAATTAATTACTTTACATGTTGCAAATTCATTAATTAAAATTATTTAAGAATAATATTCTGCCTTTTCTCTCTTTCTCTTTCAAACATCTAATTTGTAACACATTAGTGAAATATTTTTGCATAATATTAATAATTTATTTTTTTCTAAAATATTTATAAAGATCTATGACTTCTCTTTAATTTTACATCACAATTTGTAAGATTTATTCTATAAAAATATGAAAAATATATATCTAGAAAAAAATCTATATGAAATTGCAGAAACGATAACAGATCAGTCGGCGTCGCCCTCGTTCTGGAATCCTACCCTCAAAACCGACATCTTCTCGCAGACTGACAGCGCGACTTTCTTCCCCACGGCTCACGGCCTGGCACAAACCCACCCGACTAGTACCGTTTTCCGCAGCGGTTTCGGTGGGATCGACAACCTCGGCAGTCGAGGGGTAACAATAAGGCCGCCTAGGACGCGGCCTCTTGATTATAATGAGCGTTCCACCGCCGAATTACGCCGAAATCCATCGCTCTCGTCGCCGGACGAATGCGCTCGTGCCTGTCGAGAGAACGAGCCGCCCAGGATATGCTATTACCACTTCACCCTCGAGTATTACACCGTCCTCGGGGCGTAAGTATCATCTGTACGAGATACCTCGAAATTGTCTTGAAACGATGGAAATTGCAAAAGAGAGATAACAAGCTTAAATTTATTAATAGAAATAATTTTCAAAGTGATAAAGTAATTATTTTTTACAAATATATATTTTTTAATGAAAAAATTAATTTTTATAAAAAACAATATTATTCTTTGAGAATATATGGATTGCTTAAATAATTACTATCGTTGCAAGCTAGCTGTATAAATTTCTAGAGCGTGTCAAGTATGCACACCGAATGCAACCAATTCCGTGTGGAGCGACTGTCAGTGTGTCCTGGCTGACGGAGTAGAGAGAGGTATTTTGACTTCAAACAGAATGATCCCTGGCCCTAGTATTCAAGTATGCCAGGGTGACAAAGTTGTTGTTGACGTGGAAAATCATATAGAGGGAATGGAAGTCACAATTCATTGGCACGGAGTATGGCAAAGAGGATCTCAATACTACGATGGTGTACCTTATGTGACACAATGTCCTATTCAAGAAGGCAATACGTTTAGGTATGCATAGAAAAGAGATCTTATTTTCTTCGTATAATTAAAAGAATAAAATTTTCATCTCCAGAAAACAATTATAATTTTTAATTGTTTGCTCTAATATAAAGCTTTTAAAAATTTTATTTTTTATTATCTATATTTGTTCAAGTTTATTATAACTCGAGAAAACGGAGAACTTAGTTGAAACTATGAAAAAAAAAAAAATCAGAGCGATTTTTTAATGGAATATTTTTGTTTCGTAAAGATATTTGTCAAAATTTAAGCTTTAAAAAAAAATGAAATGTTTTGCAAACAAATTAATATATTTTAAAATGTAACGGTGTCGTGAAATGCATGAAATAAAATGATTGCACAATATGTGAAGATATCAATGGACAGCCGGCAATGAGGGTACACATTTCTGGCATGCTCACACTGGCATGCAAAAGATAGATGGTCTCTACGGGAGCATAGTAATCCGACAGCCGCCGAGCAAGGATCCCAATAGCAATCTATATGATTACGATTTAACCACGCACGTGATACTTATCAGTGACTGGTTCCACGAGAGCGCTGTCGAGCGTTTTCCGGGTCGTCTTGCAGTCAACACAGGTCAAGCACCTGAAAGCGCCCTAATCAATGGGAGAGGTCAATTTCGGGTACGTCACTTTGGATATTCATTGATTCTCAACAGAGATGATATATTGTCTAACGTCACCAGATAAACATCGGCTTCAATTTATGTTAGAAATTTCTTTTACAGACTCAGATTCATATTTTATAATTCAAAGAAATTGATAAAAATTTAGAACAACTTGTATAAGTCCGTGTAAAGAAAATTGCGGGCAAAATTTTTCGATAAACTTTGCTATTTATTATTGCAGAAGAAGTATTAATTTTCATTTTCTAACATACTGTGTATATCTTTTAATACAGGATCCTAATACCGGTTTCATGACAAACACACCCCTCGAAGTGTTCACGATAACTTCGGGCCGCCGTTATCGATTCCGTTTAATTAATTCATACGGATCAGTATGTCCCGCTCAAATCACAGTCGAGGGTCACACTCTCACCGTCATCGCCACCGACGGTGAAGCAGTTCAGCCAGTAGAAGTGAACACTATAATTTCATTTTCAGGTAAAGCGATTTTATTCCACATTAATCCTAAATTTCTTAACAAAGTTAATTCAATTAATTATTTAAGACGCAAGGCAAATAAAATAGATAATTATTGGAAAAATGAAAAACTTTTTGCTATTGAAATTATAACAATAAAAAGTTCACGAAAAATAAATAAAACATTTTTCTGTATATTATAGCTGCAAACATTCTAAATAAAGAAATTAAATAGATTAAAAATTGTCAAATAATCCATTCACTAAATGATTGATTTAAAGACTATTATCAAAGAAGATTACTTGCATAATAATCAATTAGACATAACGAATGTCTTGATGAAACGTGTCCTTCACGAAACCAATCAAAGATTGATTTTACATCTTTACGTTTTTTACGTTTCCACAATAGGTGAACGTTATGATTTCGTCATAAATGCCGATCAGAATGTCGGCGCTTATTGGATTCAGCTTCGTTCGCTCGGAGAGTGCGGAATTCCGCGGGCCCAGCAGCTGGCTATCCTGCGATACGCTCGTGGTCCTTATCAACCGACTACTACACCGCCTACATACGATTTTGGTCTTCCACAAGGCGTCGTAAGCATATTTCTAAAATTATTTGTTGTTTGCATGTCAAATATTTTTTTACGATTGAAATTAAAGACGAGATTTAAATATATTAAATTTTTTGCACCCAGTCTATTAACAAATATTCAAATTTAAGATCTTATAAAATCTTATCTTTCTCTGTATTGTTAGTATATCTCTTTTCATCTCTATTGTTAGTATATGCACTGCCATCTGTTTGAATGCTACACACAAAAAGAATTCGTATGGATACATATTTATGAAAAAATAAAATCTTTATTTAAATTACTATCTGCATTTCAATGAAACATATCGATTTTAATATGACTATATGATATTGATAAAAATAAAATATAACAGTGGAAAAAGATTTATCTTCAATCGATAGACTAGAGATTTTCTTAAAATCTCAGCTGCAATAAGAAAGATACATTAGAAAGGAAAAATTTCTTACGATAAATCTTTCGAGAAATTATTTTTTTCTGCTTCTTTTATTATAAAATCATTTTTTACTTGAAAGGAATGACACCGAATATTGAACTATAATTTTAAAAAATTTTAGAATGACTAATGCAACTATGTCACAAGTATAATATAGTAATATGCTTTTGTACTATAAATAATAAAAGGTGCTATTTTTCATATTAGATATTTTAGATGAAAAAACATTTAACACATTGTATGTAACGTGATTAAGATTGACGGCTTAAAAAAAATTCAACAATGTTCCTTAAATAATAAGGACTCGATTTTGCTATCACGCGCCAAGGTCAAGAATGTTCTCTTCTTCAGGTCTTGAATCCCTTGGATGCCATTTGCAACCGACCGCGCGAGGATGCAATTTGCGTGAGTCAATTGAAGAATGCCCGACACATCGATCAAGGCATCCTCCAGGCACGCCCCGACGTGAAGATCTTCCTGCCGTTCCGCTTCCTGTTCTACAGACCTGAGGAGGTCTTCCAGCCGCAGACCTACAATCGCTTCCTCGGTAAGGACGCGCTAATAGCTGATTTAATTTGCAAAAAAGAAGGAAGCGCGCGTCACGCGATGATTGCGTTTGATTTTCATTTGACATAAACACGGCCTTGGAGGTATATTCTCAAGAAGATATGCTTAAAAAAAATATAATCCAGGCGCGCGTTGTACATGCAACATCTTCGACGATTCTTGAAATCGCAAGAATTATACGCGAGATACTTTGCGGGGTATATTTGCTAGTTAAGTGGTGTATACTTTTTCCTCGGGACAATTAGATTCGATAGCATGAGGAGATACAAACCGGTTATATTATCGAAGCGCGTACAGGGTGTTCCGAAATTATCGTCGCTTTCAATCGCGTATTCCTTGATTTTAAGCTTAGAGTTGATGTTTCTTTAATGAAAATTTAATTTCGCGAGCTTCATTCATTCAAGGATTAATGGAGTTATCATACATTATCATCATTTTTTCATTATTACATATTTATTCGAAAGTTATAAAGACTTATCGCATTATCTCGATTGTGTCCGTAGTTGCACCAACTGGTGACCATGTGATTTCTCTCGTGGACGAGATCTCGTTCACGTTTCCTCCGGCGCCGCCGCTCTCGCAGATCGATGACATTCCACCTGAACAGTTCTGCAACGGTGATAATAGACCAGCTGACTGCGGCGCCAACTGCATGTGCACACATCAGGTCGATATTCCGCATAATGCGGTCGTCGAGGTGGTTCTCGTAGACGAAGGTATGTACACATATGTAATTTTGCTTGTCACGCGCAAAGCTCTTTTGTTATTAAATGGAAAAATACATTTCAAAAAATTCTATTACAGTACAACAACCCAATCTGTCGCATCCCTTCCATTTGCACGGATACGCGTTCAATGTGGTCGGCATCGGCCGTTCTCCGGATAGGAACGTGAAGAAGATCAATTTGAAGCACGCTCTCGATCTCGATAAGCGAGGTCTTCTGCACAGACAATTCAACCTGCCGCCTGCTAAGGACACTATCGCCGTTCCCAACAACGGTTACGTCATCTTCCGCTTCCGCGCGGACAATCCGGGTAAGTTAACAACGACAACTTGAAAACTTCTCGCGCATTATTCTGATGAGATGCAAACTGCTTCCGTTTGCAGCTGCTCGCATAATTACAAAAGTTAGCGTACACTAATTGTGTGTCCAAGTATATTATGTCTATATAAAGTGTCTCACAATTAGTCGTCAAGTTGATATTGACTGCGCATTTCTCATAAGGGAATTATATTAATATTGGACAATATCTCCTTTTTTTTTTTAGGATACTGGCTGTTCCACTGCCACTTCTTGTTCCACATATTGATCGGCATGAACCTGATTCTTCACGTCGGAACGCACGCGGATTTGCCACCGATACCACCGAATTTCCCGACCTGCGGTGACCATTTACCGCCCATCACGCCGCCCCTGTCGCTGAACGCGTTCCATTGATTGATGGGCGATTGACTGATGAGCGACGAGCTCAGAAACGCTGAGAGAGACGCTCCAAAGTCTATACGATAGTTGTAGCATATTCCTGTAAAGTAGCGCGCGAGCCTGTAATACTCTTTTTTTTTTCAACTACGCAATATCTCGTCGGTCTACTCTTGAGAACGTACTTTGCTCGAGACGATCACGATCGATCGCGAGCAAGAAATTCGATGGGTGTCGACCCCATTACCTTACGTAACCGGCTGAGAGCGAAGAAAATGGCAAGTTGAGTTAGATACGTTAGTGAAGCAACGAGTTAACAAAAGGATCGATGCCCTGCTGGGCGTCGTGAAACGATGAACGTTCTCAGAGACGATGATGACATTACGTTGGCGGCAGTCGATAATTTATTGTGTTCCAGATGCTTCACCCGTCACACTGTCATTTCTGTTACACGACATTCTTTGTTATCCTTGCATTGTCGCGAAACTCTCATACAATGGAGAGATTATTCACGATTCGCGATCATATAATTCGATCGCAATAATCTATTTTATTATAAAACACATCATATAGAGTTTTAATAGAAATACTCACTGGACATTTATGCTACATCCGCGCAAGTATAACGGCGATCGCAAATCCCGATGTGGCGAGTGAAGCATCTACAATTGGAAACGTACAAATGTTACTGACTAACGTTTGTAACGCTTTGTAAATAATGTAGAAATAGTCACTACACTTAACGAGATTATTAATGCGGGAGTAATGGATCGCCGAAAAACTACGACGGCGATCCGATTATTATCGGTGGATTATCACAAGGGTAAGTGGTCCCTTCCAGCAGGCTGGACCTGTACAATCGTAAGATCCGCGATTTGCAAAATTATTTGGAGATTTTGCTACATTAGCTCCAAAAAGAGTAACCTATACAAGGATAAAAATAATTTTTCGCATGGATAGATAAGAAGAGATTAATATTTATTTAAATTAATAGAGCTTAATTATTTCCATTAAATGCAGATCTTTCGACTCTACTTTCTCTGATCGGTTTATCACTTTAATCATCCTTGCTTTATCATACTTATTTTTATTGCATTTCTTTCTTTTTTAAAAAGAGAAGATGTAATAACAGCTATATACATATATACAGATAAGAGATAACACGAAAGATGGCAACAAATTTTCCTCGACAGATCCAGGCTCCTGAAACAGCCTCTTATTATTAGTTAGGGGAGTAAATTCGCGCTTGTGAAAAACTCGCGCATTTCGTTTTCATTCCATCAGCCTAAAATTATATTAAATTGATAAATGAAAATAAAATTGTCGCGGTATAGAAATATGAGATTTATAAGACAATCTAAAGATGCGACAGCGAACCTTGGAAAAATATGGAAAAATATCGTTCTTTTCTTGAAACTCTATCAATGTACACACATTATTATTTATTTTTTCATTTCTATTTTGTGTTAATTTTCGAACGCACCATCCGCTTCAAGATTAATCTATCGAAAGCATTTAAAAGCAGGCTGACATTTTATGATTAAAATACCGCGCTATGCATGCGGTACAATATAGCTATATGTTTATTCATGGTGCCTCCATTTTCGATGGAAAATATTCTACATTAATATGTAACTCATAATTAACGCTTAAATCATTCAGTCATACATACATAGACTAATATATAAAAAAACAGATACAGAACAATAGATACAAACACATAGATACAAACACATAGATACAAGATAATCGAACACGCGCGTACATCGTGCCTTAATACTTAAGATAATCTTCTGATTCATTTCGTTACATTCGTCGAGATTACCGAAATACGAAATACTTCATCGCGAAACTATCCTAAGAAACATGATTCGATGGTTTAATACAAAAGAAAAATGTGCAAAAAAATGTATAAGAATAAATAGTATAATTATATTTAACATAAAAAATTGTTAGCGATTAACATATGAAAAGAGATATATGATTTTTATATAAAGCGCATTTTATTATTTTAAATTGCAGTCTTCTTGCATTAAGCCATCGAATTGTGCGAAGCGAATCCGTTTTTAAATTCGTTGCTTTCTCGTTCGTTTTTCGTTTCGACGAGAAAAACGTTCCTGGGATTAAGAAGCGCGATTTAGAAACTGACGCAAATTTTCGTCATGTGAGAGATGCGCCAAGGATGTATCTTCAATACTCTCATTCGAAGCAGTCGGAGACTGACAGAGTAATATTGGTCTACTCAAACGGACACACGGGTTGTGGGATAGCAAATGTACGCTGTTTTTCAATATTCCTTTTTATCCTTATAGTAAGAGATAGTTTACAAGAAAAGTAATGGAGAACGTACCTGCCGTTTAATTAATTGTAGCACAAACACGTTGATTTTCTTGTGAGCGACGTTGAAATTCAATGGCTCAACGTTGAGCGGCGAGAGTTACGATTTCATCATGATCAATCATGCTTCATCATTCGCAGGCAATGGGGAGTGTAAAGTACTCAAATAAAGCCTCAGTTCGGAGATAATTAGGATATCCGTATTGCTATACATACATTAGATACAATCAGGTCAATTGCAAAATCTATATATGACGCTTTTGTGCGATAAATCTAATAATTATTATAAAATTATGGAAAAAATTATAACGATTATTTAATAGAAATTATGAAATTTTATTATAAGAAACGATGATAATTAATTATATGTGTTTGCGTTCATATCACCAAATGATATTACAATATGGTAGTGATCGACTGCTCCATCGCACTTGTAAAGTATTAACTTTCTTAACATACTAATCAAATTTTTTGAATAGTTTTATATGCGATCAATTTACAGTAACACTAATTAAATGTCTATTTCTTAGGCTGTGTAATTGAAATGATTTTACTGCAGAGAATTTCGTAAAAATCTCCATACGTTTTTCAGAATAATTCTCTTTAATTGTTAATTTGTAATGATAAAATTCTGGGATTTTACATATCCACGCAAATTGTTGTCTGGTTTGGCTTCTAATTCGAGAATCTTCTCCATCTTACTAAAAGCTATGCGTTACAGCGAATAATAAATAGTCTATCGTTATATTTTGATTAATTCTTCAAGCAGATACATTGATGTAAATATTGTAATACTGAAGATTTTTTCAGTATTTCTATAGCTAGTATTATCAGGTCCCCTTTCCCCGTGTAATTATTCATTTACTAAACCCATATACATACCAGCAGTTACCATTTATAAGCAAATGAAAGTTTTCATATTTTATATAAATAGAATATTTAATAAACAAAAGACAGAAAAGAGAAGAGAGAGGGAAAAAGAGAAAGAGAGAGAGTTATGTAAAGATGCATAGAAGTCTACTGCTCTCTGTGGATTATTCTCTCGTATATTTTATTCTAAAAATGTATTTTTAATAATAAATCGTTTCAAAAAATAACAAAATCTATCATTAATATTTCCATGATGCTTAATCATGTCCATCTTTGTTCCTCTTTCGAAAAAGATTTAGTATTTCATTCCTCAATATATTTTCACACAAGATTCTAAGTTTCTTTTATATAAAAGCCGTCCAACTTATATTTTGCAGTGTGTAATGAGTAATGAGTATGTTTTGCAAAGAAGATGCAATATAAACTCCTGCATAGTAATATATATAATTAATAATCCGCTCACTTAAGATAAAAAGGTAAGTTAGATTAGCAGAGAGAGAGAGAGAGAGTAATAAAATATGAAAGTAAGGAGAAAATATTTCTGGAAAAATGAGAACGTGAAAAAAATAAGATGTGCACGCGATCCGTAATAGAAATTATCGTTATTAGCAATAATGCGGTAGTCATTTAATGATACGTTTATATCACGCATACACTATTATTCTTATCGTAAAATATATATCATCTAAAAAATTACAACATGCAAAGATAAGTTATTATTATTGATTGTCTTGCGAAAAAAAATCACAAATTAGCTAGCAAATTAGTTATTAGGATCTCTTATTACGACTAATACGCATTAATTACAAAAAACATAATTTAATTTAAATATCTCAAATTGGGTGAAAATAGCACTATGAAGATATCTGCAACAAAATATCATAATTTTATATTATTAAACTAAAAGCGTGAAAAGCCAAACGTCATTCTAGAAAAAATTAATTTTAATATGCTACGCTTTAAATTTTAATATGAAAACATTAATGTTGTTTCTTTTATTATCTTGCCGACTATGTTCGAAGGAAAATATTCGTAGATTACTGAAGATTAGATTTCTATTTGGATATTCGAAGATTTATCGGTAGAAATAAAAAGCACAAGATGTTTTTAGATTAATGAATTTATGTACAAAAAGCATTTAACTAGTACATCTCTTAATTAGGATCAATGTTGCGCAGTTTTGTAAGTGCTAGTTCCTATGCTTATGACTATTATATATATTATGATACATATACGCAATCGAGAATCATTTCATGAATGATAATGCTAAATATAAAAAACCGTGTAGATGTGTAATTTTATATTGCGCTTATCCATAGAAAATTTTATCTCATTAATATATTTGATCCACATTTTTCGATCACGCGTTGCTTATCGTCATTGATTCTATTAACAAGTGCAAGAGTAAAAAATAAGAACTTTCTTGTAAAGAAATCGAAAAGATATATCGATATCATATAATTATATTCCATTTTTTATAGATAGAAAATTTCAGATTGTCGCAAGATATGAAAATTAGCATTCATCTCAGATATACGCTAGATATGTCGCTCGATATCTCTATATATTAACACTCTCTTGATGTATTATGTTGCGTTACATGAAATTTATACGTATTACTAATCATGGACGGTCTATTCTTTTTAAATAGCCAATTATTATGTTATAATTTTTTTCAATTATTTTTCGATTTTCAATTAGTTTTAAATCTATCTCTAATGATGCGATCAAGAAGGTGCTGATATATCGTTCGATATGACTGAATGCTTTAAGAGTATAAAAATGATTTGTATCTCGGCGATATTTTACATTTAAATTGAATTCTTGTCATTCGTGCGATGTTGAAATAATGCCACTAACGGCATAAAATTCGTGTTTAATTAAAGTAACGTTAATGAAGACAATGGAGTTCTATAGTTTTTGATAAATGAAGCTATAAACGGAAACGTCACTTCCCGGAGTAATGTGAACCGATGTTGGACGGCGGTCCTCTGTGATGATGATGATGCTTTTGTCCAGGACCGGAGTATCTGCTTCCTGGCCGGGAGTGTACTATCGCATAGTGATCGCTGTTGGTCGATATCGACCTCGTGGAATTCATGGTAGATCCTCCGGAGGCGTATCCTTGCTTTCCGTTTAACGAATACCTGAAGAATACAAGAAGAAGGGTCTCGTTCAGGCACGCAATCGCATGCGCCATGATATGCAATCCGTAATATTAATTGGCATCATCGTGACTCCGCTGCGCGCTTAAGTACAGCTTCACTTAGAAAGTTCGATACATTTCATTTTCATCAGACCAGCAATTTAAGTTAAAAATTCTTTAATTGCACGGTGCATAAAAGAGAGAATTATGAAACACGCGATCGCTCGTAAAAATATATATATCAATTATACATCGCGCTTTTAATCTGACAGGGATACATTAGCTTATCAATGATCAACTCGAGCCACTCGGGCTCGAGTGTTGAAGCCACTCGGTGTAGATGACATACGGTTATATACGAGTAATCATATATTATTGATGCGATTAATAGAGAGAGATACTTTGTCGGCGAGTCACGCGAAAGAGTAGCTTAGTAGAGGAGGTAATTAAGTCAAACCTCGACCCGTATTGAGAGCCGTGCCAGCTGCGGTATGGATCATAATCCTCGATGATTGACGGCTCCTTCTCGATAATGTCGGTCCGGGTGCAGCTGCAGGTCATTGCCGAACATAGGAATATGTTGATGATGAGCATGATGAGGAATAATATCCCGAGTGCCACCGCCAACCACAGGAGCCATAGCGGGTGCACGCTGCCATCATCGTACATTGTTTGAACAACTGCGAACGAAGAAATTATTATTGTAATTTTCGTGTATTGATACGATAGATGTTCATGTATTTTCATTGACTCGTGTTGCGAGTCGGTATTCGTGTAAAAATTCCATTTGTTCAAATAGTAAAAATCCTGTGTCCAATAAGGGAAAACAGAGTTGTTCCACCTAAGTACAGAGAGCGAAATGAGATAGTCGGAGAGGCATAAGTTAATGACGCAATAATTCTTCAATAAATTTTCCACTTTTAATCTGTCAATCTGTTTCAATGGTTTTGAGAGATAACCGTTAATTTTATCATATTGAAAAGTCACATTGTGCATCGCTTTATCGAGGTTCAGCGAGATAAGAAAATGATCTATTTACTTCTGCGATGCGGTATAATTAATTTAATGACATAATTTCGCGAAGATATTTTATTCCGTACCAGACGTTGATGAGCGGTATGGAAAATTATAGCGCGGGACTGAATAGACTGACGAAAAAAAAAATTTAACCGGAGCACAAAGTGTGATAAACGGAATAAGATCCCTCATGTGAGTCTGAACACGCATTATAATTTGATGACAGCCCCTGGATATAGGTTGCGTGTCGAGACGACGTCCGAAATGCAGGTCAGAATGACGAAGAAAGATGACAAGCAACCATCTTGCAAGGATAAAGACATAAATGAGAATATACACAAGAGAAACAATAAAGAAATCAAGAAAGAAGCAGAGACTGCACGCATTCATGATATGACCGAATAATGTCCTGTTGCGAGAATATGTCAAAACAAGCTGACTGCAACTCTAGCTTAATCGAATGTCTCATCCAATTGCTTTTACCAATCCCTTCATAAACCCCTTTCGATCTCTTCTTATATAAACTTTCGACCGAAAAGGAAAGCAATTCTTTTCAATATTAGAATGAATGAAATTGATTTCTTTATATTTTTCAGATACTACTTATAAGTTGCTAGATCTTTTCAATTACAGAATGTATCTCTATATTGCAATTTATTGTCCTAAAAAGTTATTCACTTTGATGACGAAAAGTATAATATCAATATTAATATTAATAAATATATACATATAAATTTGAGAAAAAAATTGAGAAAGAGATTACTGAAACAGATTATTACAATAATTAATCGGCATAATATGAAGGATAAAAATATATCAAGAATATAATATGATAATAATATAATATATAATAATATAAAATGATAAAACATATATGAAATGACAATATAATAGTCAATTCATCTATAGCAAACTTTACCTCGTTTTTCGCCTGGTTGGAGAACAAAAACGCTTGTCCCAGCAAGTAGTACTCCTTCTTCGGCATTAACATTTTGTCCGCTAGCGGAGGAGCCACCCTTTATCAGTTCCTCTTTATCTCCTTCACATACAGGGGTACCGCAGCTTTCTAAGCACGTAAATTTTTGTTCCATTAAATCATAACGAGGGATGTTAAGCTCGAGAGTTCATATATTGTTAATTGATAATAATTATACGTCAGAAATTTGTCGCGTTTGTTCACGAAAGTATAATAATTTTTTAAGGAAAAAAGGATTTAAAAAATATTATGCTATTAAAAATATTCTACGTGCAATTTACACATTTAGTATGATACTAAAACTAAATCAATATGTGACATTGATTGCTAAAATTTTTATTCTTTGAAAGATTCAAATTTTTACGATTTGGGACGCAAAATCTTCTCATGGAGAGTGAACGGGAATAATTCTGTCACAATGCGTCGCATGCAATAAGTTGCAAAAGTTGAATGCCATTTTATAACCCACATTCGTAATGAAATGCTAATGGAAAACCATTCAACGGATCAGTTTACCTCTGCACAGAGCGATGTCACATTGGAAATGCACCTCTGAACTGTCGGCAAACCGGAACATCGAGAACAATGTGGCATCCGCTGTACCGGTGCTTCGATCGTATATGAATTTCGTCATTCGAACTTTCACAGGACAGCTTCGCGATTCAAAAAAAAAAGGTCACAATTAGTATATCGTTTCAATCGTCAAAGCGACATTGCGTTAATAAAAAATGCAAACACTTTTTCATCGATAGAGCAAATAAAAGTATAGAAATTAAAATTATTAAAGTAGTTGAAATTAATTTAAAGTTGTTTATCTTTTGAATGTCTCACTACTTGCGAAGTTCTAAAGAGAGTTCACTTCGATAGAGAAAACTTATTAAACGGAGAAGCCTGAAAAAGAGAGTTTTCATTTTGCGCAATAAAGGTCAGTTGAAGTTTTAATGAAATTACTGCTAAGTGATTTTAACTCTTAAAACAAACTATTTTATCTATTCTCAAAAGTTATTCACTTTGACGTAAACTTTCAGATGAAAAAAAAATATCAACTGTATTGTGATGTTATGAGTATTTATAATACAAATTACGATATTTAACGCATTTATACACACTATCATCATATCCATATATTAAATATGCAAATATCTATAACATTTATATTTATAGCACACTTAAATGTTTGCCATAAATATAAAACTCATTTAAATTTAAAAGTATATCTTTATATTAATTCTTTAAAAATGTATTATCATCTGCTTACCCCTTTTCGTTTATAAGTTGCACACTGGAATTGAGCTTATTGAATGCGAAGCAGTTCTTGACTCGAATCCCATACATTCCTGCAAATTGAATGTTCTACGATGCTTCGGACAGGAGATATATCGACGAAGAATCAACTATAACTATACTAACGGACTTGTTCATATCATCGATACTGGAAAAGCAAAACGATATAATAGGATATAAGATACGAACCGTCTGGGCGTGAAATCTCGGCTCGCAAAGTGTAGTTGTGACCATATATAGCTTCTTGTACTTTGACACCTTCGTCCAGAAGGCGCAAGGACACCAGCGAAGTTTCATTTCTATGCAAAAGATGTTGTTTTGTTTTGATCACTTGAGAATTTCTTCATAGCGTTTCATAATACATTTTATTATTAGACTAGAATAACACAAGCGCGCGCTACGCGCGCACCATTCTACAATTTTATATAAAAAAGAATAATATTTTTATATAAAGTTTGTTTAAACTTGATTAATATCTTTTGACAGAAATCAGCTGATAACTGTCACAAAATATTTATCGAGTTTAAAGTACTATAACATTTTATTTAAAACTTTATTATTAAAACTATATTATATCATTATTGTTATATTATGAATATTAAATAAAAGAATTTGTATACTCTGGTGTCTGCAAGGTATCAAAACATTCTGCAAACAATGTACTATCGAAATATATAAGAGATGAATTTTTTGCTCGTCTCAAAATATTAAAAATCGATACTATGTCGCCGCGGACCTTATGCAGCGCATATTTATATTATATATATTAAATAAAAGAATTTGTACGCTGGTGTCTGTTTGGTACCAAATGATTCTGTAATCAATGTACTATTAAAATGTATAATCGATGAATTTTTGGCTCGTCTTAAAATATTAGAAATCGATACTTTTTTACCGCTGACCCTATGCGACGCAACATTATTTTATGTATATCAAGTTAAAAAATTTGTACGCTGGTGTCTGTTTGGTATCAAAAGATTCTGTAATCAATGTACTATTAAAATGTATAATCGATGAATTTTTGGCTCGTCTTAAAATATTAGAAATCGATACTTTTTTGACGCGGACCCTGTGCGACGCATCCTCATTTTATGTTTATCGTATTAAAAAATTTGTACGCTGTTGTCTGCTTGGTACCAAAAGATTCTGTAATCAATGTACTATTAAAATGTATAAACGATGAATTTTTGGCTCGTCTTAAAATATTGGAAATCGATACTTTTTACCGCTGACCCTGTGCGACGCATCCTTATTTTATGTTTATCGTATTAAAAAATTTGTACGCTGGTGTCTGTTTGGTACAAAATGATTCTGTAATCAATGTACTATTAAAATGTATAATCGACGAATTTTTGGCTCGTCTTTAAATATTAGAAATCCCTACTTTTTTACCGCTGATCCCATGCGACGCAATTTTATTTTATGTATATCAAGTTAAAAAATTTGTACGCTGTTGTCTGGTTGGTACCAAAAGATTCTGTAATCAATGTACTATTAAAATGTATAATCGATGAATTTTTGGCTCGTCTTAAAATATTGGAAATCGATACTTATTACCGCTGACCCTGTGCGACGCATCCTTATTTTATGTTTATCAAGTTAAAAAATTTGTACGCTGATGTCTGTATGGTACCAAATGATTCTGTAATGAATGTACTATTATAATGTATAATCGATGAATTTTTGGCTCGTCTTAAAATATTAGAAATTGATACTTTTTTGACGCGGACCCTGTGCGACGCATCCTTAATTTATGTATAGCAAATGAAAAAGTTTGTACGCTGTTGTCTGCTTGGTACCAAATGATTCTGTAATAAATGTACTATTAAAATGTATAATCGATGAATTTTTGGCTCGTCTTAAAATATTAGAAATTGATACTTTTTTACCGCTGACCCTATGCGACGCAACATTATTTTATGTATATCAAGTTAAAAAATTTGTACGCTGGTGTCTGGTTGGTACCAAATAATTCTGTAATCAATGTACTATTAAAATGTATAATCGATGAATTTTTGGCTCGTCTTAAAATATTGGAAATCGATACTTATTACCGCTGACCCTGTGCGACGCATCCTTATTTTATGTTTATCAAGTTAAAAAATTTGTACGCTGGTGTCTGTATGGTACCAAATGATTCTGTAATGAATGTACTATTATAATGTATAATCGATGAATTTTTGGCTCGTCTTAAAATATTAGAAATTCATACTTTTTTGACGCGGACCCTGTGCGACGCATACTTATTTTATGTTTATCGTATTAAAAAATTTGTACGCTGGTGTCTGTTTAGTACAAAATGATTCTGTAATCAATGTACTATTAAAATGTATAATCGATGAATTTCTGGCTCGTCTTTAAATATTAGAAATCGATACTTTTTTACCGCTGAGCCCATGCGACGCAATCTTATTTTATGTATATCAAGTTAAAAAATTTGTACGCTGTTGTCTGGTTGGTACCAAAAGATTCTGTATTCAATGTACTATTAAAATGTATAATCGATGAATTTTTGGCTCGTCTTAAAATATTGGAAATCGATACTTATTACCGCTGACCCTGTGCGACGCATCCTTATTTTATGTTTATCAAGTTAAAAAATTTGTACGCTGGTGTCTGTATGGTACCAAATGATTCTGTAATGAATGTACTATTATAATATATAATCGATGAATTTTTGGCTCGTCTTAAAATATTAGAAATTGATACTTTTTTGACGCGGACCCTGTGCGACGCATCCTTAATTTATGTATAGCAAATGAAAAAGTTTGTACGCTGTTGTCTGCTTGGTACCAAATGATTCTGTAATAAATGTACTATTAAAATGTATAATCGATGAATTTTTGGCTCGTCTTAAAATATTAGAAATCGATACTTTTTTACCGCTGACCCTATGCGACGCAACATTATTTTATGTTTATCGTATTAAAAAATTTGTACGCTGGTGTCTGCATGGTACCAAAAGATTCTGTAATCAATGTACTATTAAAATGTATAATCGATGAATTTTTGGCTCGTCTTAAAATATTGGAAATCGATACTTTTTACCGCTGACCCTATGCGACGCAACATTATTTTAAGTATATCAAGTTAAAAAATTTGTACGCTGGTGTCTGTTTGGTACCAAATGATTCTGTGATCAATGTACTATTAAAATGTATAATCGATGAATTTTTGGCTCGTCTTAAAATATTAGAAATCGATACTTTTTTACCGCTGACCCTATGCGACGCAACATTATTTTATGTATATCAAGTTAAAAAATTTGTACGCTGGTGTCTGTTTGGTACCAAAAGATTCTGTAATCAATGTACTATTAAAATGTAAAATCGATGAATTTTTGGCTCGTCTTAAAATATTAGAAATCGATACTTTTTTGACGCGGACCCTGTGCGACGCATCCTTATTTTATGTTTATCGTATTAAAAAGTTTGTACGCTGTTGTCTGCTTGGTACCAAATGATTCTGTAATAAATGTACTATTAAAATGTACAATCGATGAATTTTTGGCTCGTCTTAAAATATTAGAAATCGATACTATTTTGACGCGGACCCTGTGCGACGCATACTTATTTTATGTTTATCGTATTAAAAAATTTGTACGCTGGTGTCTGTTTGGTACCAAATGATTCTGTAATCAATGTACTATTAAAATGTATAATCGATGAATTTTTGGCTCGTCTTTAAATATTAGAAATCGATACTTTTTTATCGCTGATCCCATGCGACGAGTCCTTAATTTATGTATAGCAAATGAAAAAATTTGTACGCTGGTGTCTGTTTGGTACCAAAAGATTCTGTAATCAATGTACTATTAAAATGTATAATCGATGAATTTTTGGCTCGTCTTAAAATATTGGAAAACGATACTTTTTACCGCTGACCCTATGCGACGCAACATTATTTTAAATATATCAAGTTAAAAAATTTGTACGCTGGTGTCTGTTTAGTACCAAATGATTCTGTAATCAATGTACTATTAAAATGTATAATCGATGAATTTTTGGCTCGTCTTAAAATATTAGAAATCGATACTTTTTTGACGCGGACCCTGTGCGACGCATCCTTATTTTATGTTTATCGTATTAAAAAATTTGTACGCTGTTGTCTGCTTGGTACCAAAAGATTCTGTAATCAATGTACTATTAAAATGTATAATCGATGAATTTTTGGCTCGTCTTAAAATATTGGAAATCGATACTTTTTACCGCTGACCCTGTGCGACGCATACTTATTTCATGTTTATCGTATTAAAAAATTTGTACGCTGGTGTCTGTTTGGTACCAAAAGATTCTGTAATCAATGTACTATTAAAATGTATACTCGATGAATTTTTGGCTCGTCTTTAAATATTAGAAATCGATACTTTTTTACCGCTGATCCCATGCGACGCATCCTTATTTTATGTTTATCAAGTTAAAAAATTTGTACGCTGGTGTCTGTTTGGTACCAAATGATTCTGTAATGAATGTACTATTATAATGTATAATCGATGAATTTTTGGCTCGTCTTAAAATATTGGAAATCGATACTTTTTACCGCTGACCCTGTGCGACGCATACTTATTTTATGTTTATCGTATTAAAAAATTTGTACGCTGGTGTCTGTTTGGTACCAAAAGATTCTGTAATCAATGTACTATTAAAATGTATACTCGATGAATTTTTGGCTCGTCTTAAAATATTAGGATTCGATACTTTTTTGACGCGGACCCTGTGCGACGCATACTTATTTTATGTTTATCGTCTTAAAAAATTTGTACGCTGGTGTCTGTTTGGTACCAAATGATTCTGTGATCAATGTACTATTAAAATGTATAATCGATGAATTTTTGGCTCGTCTTTAAATATTAGAAATCGATACTTTTTTACCGCTGATCCCATGCGACGCATCCTTAATTTATGTATAGCAAATGAAAAAGTTTGTACGCTGTTGTCTGCTTGGTACCAAATGATTCTGTAATGAATGTACTATTATAATGTATAATCGATGAATTTTTGGCTCGTCTTAAAATATTGGAAATCGATACTTTTTACCGCTGACCCTGTGCGACGCATACTTATTTTATGTTTATCGTATTAAAAAATTTGTACGCTGGTGTCTGTTTGGTACCAAAAGATTCTGTAATCAATGTACTATTAAAATGTATAATCGATGAATTTTTGGCTCGTCTTTAAATATTAGAAATCGATACTTTTTTACCGCTGATCCCATGCGACGCATCCTTAATTTATGTATAGCAAATGAAAAAGTTTGTACGCTGTTGTCTGCTTGGTACCAAATGATTCTGTAATAAATGTACTATTAAAATGTATAATCGATGAATTTTTGGCTCGTCTTAAAATATTAGAAATTGATACTTTTTTACCGCTGACCCTATGCGACGCAACATTATTTTATGTTTATCGTATTAAAAAATTTGTACGCTGGTGTCTGCATGGTACCAAAAGATTCTGTAATCAATGTACTATTAAAATGTATAATCGATGAATTTTTGGCTCGTCTTAAAATATTGGAAATCGATATTTATTACCGCTGACCCTGTGCGACGCATCCTTATTTTATGTTTATCAAGTTAAAAAATTTGTACGCTGATGTCTGTATGGTACCAAATGATTCTGTAATGAATGTACTATTATAATGTATAATCGATGAATTTTTGGCTCGTCTTAAAATATTAGAAATTGATACTTTTTTGACGCGGACCCTGTGCGACGCATCCTTAATTTATGTATAGCAAATGAAAAAGTTTGTACGCTGTTGTCTGCTTGGTACCAAATGATTCTGTAATAAATGTACTATTAAAATGTATAATCGATGAATTTTTGGCTCGTCTTAAAATATTAGAAATCGATACTTTTTTACCGCTGACCCTATGCGACGCAACATTATTTTATGTATATCAAGTTAAAAAATTTGTACGCTGGTGTCTGTTTGGTACCAAAAGATTCTGTAATCAATGTACTATTAAAATGTATAATCGATGAATTTTTGGCTCGTCTTTAAATATTAGAAATCGATACTTTTTTGACGCGGACCCTGTGCGACGCATCATTATTTTATGTTTATCAAATTAAAAAATTTGTACGCTGGTGTCTGGTTGGTACCAAATAATTCTGTAATCAATGTACTATTAAAATGTATAATCGATGAATTTTTGGCTCGTCTTAAAATATTGGAAATCGATACTTATTACTGCTGACCCTGTGCGACGCATCCTTATTTTATGTTTATCAAGTTAAAAAATTTGTACGCTGTTGTCTGCTTGGTACCAAAAGACTCTGTAATCAATGTACTATTAAAATGTATAATCGATGAATTTTTGGCTCGTCTTAAAATATTGGAAATCGATACGTTTTACCGCTGACCCTGTGCGACGCATACTTATTTCATGTTTAACGTATTAAAAAATTTGTACGCTGGTGTCTGTTTGGTACCAAAAGATTCTGTAATCAATGTACTATTAAAATGTATACTCGATGAATTTTTGGCTCGTCTTAAAATATTAGAAATCGATACTATTTTGACGCGGACCCTGTGCGACGCATACTTATTTTGTGTTTATCGTATTAAAAAATTTGTACGCTGGTGTCTGTTTGGTATCAAAAGATTCTGTAATCAATGTACTATTAAAATGTATAATCGATGAATTTTTGGCTCGTCTTAAAATATTAGAAATCGATACTTTTTTGACGCGGACCCTGTGCGACGCATCCTCATTTTATGTTTATCGTATTAAAAAATTTGTACGCTGTTGTCTGCTTGGTACCAAAAGATTCTGTAATCAATGTACTATTAAAATGTATAAACGATGAATTTTTGGCTCGTCTTAAAATATTGGAAATCGATACTTTTTACCGCTGACCCTGTGCGACGCATCCTTATTTTATGTTTATCGTATTAAAAAATTTGTACGCTGGTGTCTGTTTGGTACAAAATGATTCTGTAATCAATGTACTATTAAAATGTATAATCGACGAATTTTTGGCTCGTCTTTAAATATTAGAAATCCCTACTTTTTTACCGCTGATCCCATGCGACGCAATTTTATTTTATGTATATCAAGTTAAAAAATTTGTACGCTGTTGTCTGGTTGGTACCAAAAGATTCTGTAATCAATGTACTATTAAAATGTATAATCGATGAATTTTTGGCTCGTCTTAAAATATTGGAAATCGATACTTATTACCGCTGACCCTGTGCGACGCATCCTTATTTTATGTTTATCAAGTTAAAAAATTTGTACGCTGATGTCTGTATGGTACCAAATGATTCTGTAATGAATGTACTATTATAATGTATAATCGATGAATTTTTGGCTCGTCTTAAAATATTAGAAATTGATACTTTTTTGACGCGGACCCTGTGCGACGCATCCTTAATTTATGTATAGCAAATGAAAAAGTTTGTACGCTGTTGTCTGCTTGGTACCAAATGATTCTGTAATAAATGTACTATTAAAATGTATAATCGATGAATTTTTGGCTCGTCTTAAAATATTAGAAATTGATACTTTTTTACCGCTGACCCTATGCGACGCAACATTATTTTATGTATATCAAGTTAAAAAATTTGTACGCTGGTGTCTGGTTGGTACCAAATAATTCTGTAATCAATGTACTATTAAAATGTATAATCGATGAATTTTTGGCTCGTCTTAAAATATTGGAAATCGATACTTATTACCGCTGACCCTGTGCGACGCATCCTTATTTTATGTTTATCAAGTTAAAAAATTTGTACGCTGGTGTCTGTATGGTACCAAATGATTCTGTAATGAATGTACTATTATAATGTATAATCGATGAATTTTTGGCTCGTCTTAAAATATTAGAAATTCATACTTTTTTGACGCGGACCCTGTGCGACGCATACTTATTTTATGTTTATCGTATTAAAAAATTTGTACGCTGGTGTCTGTTTAGTACAAAATGATTCTGTAATCAATGTACTATTAAAATGTATAATCGATGAATTTCTGGCTCGTCTTTAAATATTAGAAATCGATACTTTTTTACCGCTGAGCCCATGCGACGCAATCTTATTTTATGTATATCAAGTTAAAAAATTTGTACGCTGTTGTCTGGTTGGTACCAAAAGATTCTGTATTCAATGTACTATTAAAATGTATAATCGATGAATTTTTGGCTCGTCTTAAAATATTGGAAATCGATACTTATTACCGCTGACCCTGTGCGACGCATCCTTATTTTATGTTTATCAAGTTAAAAAATTTGTACGCTGGTGTCTGTATGGTACCAAATGATTCTGTAATGAATGTACTATTATAATATATAATCGATGAATTTTTGGCTCGTCTTAAAATATTAGAAATTGATACTTTTTTGACGCGGACCCTGTGCGACGCATCCTTAATTTATGTATAGCAAATGAAAAAGTTTGTACGCTGTTGTCTGCTTGGTACCAAATGATTCTGTAATAAATGTACTATTAAAATGTATAATCGATGAATTTTTGGCTCGTCTTAAAATATTAGAAATCGATACTTTTTTACCGCTGACCCTATGCGACGCAACATTATTTTATGTTTATCGTATTAAAAAATTTGTACGCTGGTGTCTGCATGGTACCAAAAGATTCTGTAATCAATGTACTATTAAAATGTATAATCGATGAATTTTTGGCTCGTCTTAAAATATTGGAAATCGATACTTTTTACCGCTGACCCTATGCGACGCAACATTATTTTAAGTATATCAAGTTAAAAAATTTGTACGCTGGTGTCTGTTTGGTACCAAATGATTCTGTGATCAATGTACTATTAAAATGTATAATCGATGAATTTTTGGCTCGTCTTAAAATATTAGAAATCGATACTTTTTTACCGCTGACCCTATGCGACGCAACATTATTTTATGTATATCAAGTTAAAAAATTTGTACGCTGGTGTCTGTTTGGTACCAAAAGATTCTGTAATCAATGTACTATTAAAATGTAAAATCGATGAATTTTTGGCTCGTCTTAAAATATTAGAAATCGATACTTTTTTGACGCGGACCCTGTGCGACGCATCCTTATTTTATGTTTATCGTATTAAAAAGTTTGTACGCTGTTGTCTGCTTGGTACCAAATGATTCTGTAATAAATGTACTATTAAAATGTACAATCGATGAATTTTTGGCTCGTCTTAAAATATTAGAAATCGATACTATTTTGACGCGGACCCTGTGCGACGCATACTTATTTTATGTTTATCGTATTAAAAAATTTGTACGCTGGTGTCTGTTTGGTACCAAATGATTCTGTAATCAATGTACTATTAAAATGTATAATCGATGAATTTTTGGCTCGTCTTTAAATATTAGAAATCGATACTTTTTTATCGCTGATCCCATGCGACGAGTCCTTAATTTATGTATAGCAAATGAAAAAATTTGTACGCTGGTGTCTGTTTGGTACCAAAAGATTCTGTAATCAATGTACTATTAAAATGTATAATCGATGAATTTTTGGCTCGTCTTAAAATATTGGAAAACGATACTTTTTACCGCTGACCCTATGCGACGCAACATTATTTTAAATATATCAAGTTAAAAAATTTGTACGCTGGTGTCTGTTTAGTACCAAATGATTCTGTAATCAATGTACTATTAAAATGTATAATCGATGAATTTTTGGCTCGTCTTAAAATATTAGAAATCGATACTTTTTTGACGCGGACCCTGTGCGACGCATCCTTATTTTATGTTTATCGTATTAAAAAATTTGTACGCTGTTGTCTGCTTGGTACCAAAAGATTCTGTAATCAATGTACTATTAAAATGTATAATCGATGAATTTTTGGCTCGTCTTAAAATATTGGAAATCGATACTTTTTACCGCTGACCCTGTGCGACGCATACTTATTTCATGTTTATCGTATTAAAAAATTTGTACGCTGGTGTCTGTTTGGTACCAAAAGATTCTGTAATCAATGTACTATTAAAATGTATACTCGATGAATTTTTGGCTCGTCTTTAAATATTAGAAATCGATACTTTTTTACCGCTGATCCCATGCGACGCATCCTTATTTTATGTTTATCAAGTTAAAAAATTTGTACGCTGGTGTCTGTTTGGTACCAAATGATTCTGTAATGAATGTACTATTATAATGTATAATCGATGAATTTTTGGCTCGTCTTAAAATATTGGAAATCGATACTTTTTACCGCTGACCCTGTGCGACGCATACTTATTTTATGTTTATCGTATTAAAAAATTTGTACGCTGGTGTCTGTTTGGTACCAAAAGATTCTGTAATCAATGTACTATTAAAATGTATACTCGATGAATTTTTGGCTCGTCTTAAAATATTAGGATTCGATACTTTTTTGACGCGGACCCTGTGCGACGCATACTTATTTTATGTTTATCGTCTTAAAAAATTTGTACGCTGGTGTCTGTTTGGTACCAAATGATTCTGTGATCAATGTACTATTAAAATGTATAATCGATGAATTTTTGGCTCGTCTTTAAATATTAGAAATCGATACTTTTTTACCGCTGATCCCATGCGACGCATCCTTAATTTATGTATAGCAAATGAAAAAGTTTGTACGCTGTTGTCTGCTTGGTACCAAATGATTCTGTAATGAATGTACTATTATAATGTATAATCGATGAATTTTTGGCTCGTCTTAAAATATTGGAAATCGATACTTTTTACCGCTGACCCTGTGCGACGCATACTTATTTTATGTTTATCGTATTAAAAAATTTGTACGCTGGTGTCTGTTTGGTACCAAAAGATTCTGTAATCAATGTACTATTAAAATGTATAATCGATGAATTTTTGGCTCGTCTTTAAATATTAGAAATCGATACTTTTTTACCGCTGATCCCATGCGACGCATCCTTAATTTATGTATAGCAAATGAAAAAGTTTGTACGCTGTTGTCTGCTTGGTACCAAATGATTCTGTAATAAATGTACTATTAAAATGTATAATCGATGAATTTTTGGCTCGTCTTAAAATATTAGAAATTGATACTTTTTTACCGCTGACCCTATGCGACGCAACATTATTTTATGTTTATCGTATTAAAAAATTTGTACGCTGGTGTCTGCATGGTACCAAAAGATTCTGTAATCAATGTACTATTAAAATGTATAATCGATGAATTTTTGGCTCGTCTTAAAATATTGGAAATCGATATTTATTACCGCTGACCCTGTGCGACGCATCCTTATTTTATGTTTATCAAGTTAAAAAATTTGTACGCTGATGTCTGTATGGTACCAAATGATTCTGTAATGAATGTACTATTATAATGTATAATCGATGAATTTTTGGCTCGTCTTAAAATATTAGAAATTGATACTTTTTTGACGCGGACCCTGTGCGACGCATCCTTAATTTATGTATAGCAAATGAAAAAGTTTGTACGCTGTTGTCTGCTTGGTACCAAATGATTCTGTAATAAATGTACTATTAAAATGTATAATCGATGAATTTTTGGCTCGTCTTAAAATATTAGAAATCGATACTTTTTTACCGCTGACCCTATGCGACGCAACATTATTTTATGTATATCAAGTTAAAAAATTTGTACGCTGGTGTCTGTTTGGTACCAAAAGATTCTGTAATCAATGTACTATTAAAATGTATAATCGATGAATTTTTGGCTCGTCTTTAAATATTAGAAATCGATACTTTTTTGACGCGGACCCTGTGCGACGCATCATTATTTTATGTTTATCAAATTAAAAAATTTGTACGCTGGTGTCTGGTTGGTACCAAATAATTCTGTAATCAATGTACTATTAAAATGTATAATCGATGAATTTTTGGCTCGTCTTAAAATATTGGAAATCGATACTTATTACCGCTGACCCTGTGCGACGCATCCTTATTTTATGTTTATCAAGTTAAAAAATTTGTACGCTGTTGTCTGCTTGGTACCAAAAGACTCTGTAATCAATGTACTATTAAAATGTATAATCGATGAATTTTTGGCTCGTCTTAAAATATTGGAAATCGATACGTTTTACCGCTGACCCTGTGCGACGCATACTTATTTCATGTTTAACGTATTAAAAAATTTGTACGCTGGTGTCTGTTTGGTACCAAAAGATTCTGTAATCAATGTACTATTAAAATGTATACTCGATGAATTTTTGGCTCGTCTTAAAATATTAGAAATCGATACTATTTTGACGCGGACCCTGTGCGACGCATACTTATTTTGTGTTTATCGTATTAAAAAATTTGTACGCTGGTGTCTGTTTGGTACCAAATGATTCTGTAATCAATGTACTATTATAATGTATAATCGATGAATTTTTGGCTCGTCTTAAAATATTAGAAATCGATACTTTTTTGACGCGGACCCTGTGCGACGCATCCTTATTTTATGTTTATCGTATTAAAAAATTTGTACGCTGTTGTCTGCTTGGTACCAAAAGACTCTGTAATCAATGTACTATTAAAATGTATAATCGATGAATTTTTGGCTCGTCTTAAAATATTGGAAATCGATACGTTTTACCGCTGACCCTGTGCGACGCATACTTATTTCATGTTTATCGTATTAAAAAATTTGTACGCTGGTGTCTGTTTGGTACCAAAAGATTCTGTAATCAATGTACTATTAAAATGTATAATCGATGAATTTTTGGCTCGTCTTTAAATATTAGAAATCGATACTTTTTTACCGCTGATCCCATGCGACGCATCCTTAATTTATGTATAGCAAATGAAAAAGTTTGTACGCTGTTGTCTGCTTGGTACCAAATGATTCTGTAATAAATGTACTATTAAAATGTATAATCGATGAATTTTTGGCTCGTCTTAAAATATTAGAAATTGATACTTTTTTACCGCTGACCCTATGCGACGCAACATTATTTTATGTTTATCGTATTAAAAAATTTGTACGCTGGTGTCTGCATGGTACCAAAAGATTCTGTAATCAATGTACTATTAAAATGTATAATCGATGAATTTTTGGCTCGTCTTAAAATATTGGAAATCGATACTTTTTACCGCTGACCCTATGCGACGCAACATTATTTTAAGTATATCAAGTTAAAAAATTTGTACGCTGGTGTCTGTTTGGTACCAAATGATTCTGTGATCAATGTACTATTAAAATGTATAATCGATGAATTTTTGGCTCGTCTCAAAATATTAGAAATCGATACTTTTTTACCGCTGACCCTATGCGACGCAACATTATTTTATGTATATCAAGTTAAAAAATTTGTACGCTGGTGTCTGTTTGGTACCAAAAGATTCTGTAATCAATGTACTATTAAAATGTAAAATCGATGAATTTTTGGCTCGTCTTAAAATATTAGAAATCGATACTTTTTTGACGCGGACCCTGTGCGACGCATCCTTATTTTATGTTTATCGTATTAAAAAGTTTGTACGCTGTTGTCTGCTTGGTACCAAATGATTCTGTAATAAATGTACTATTAAAATGTATAATCGATGAATTTTTGGCTCGTCTTAAAATATTAGAAATCGATACTATTTTGACGCGGACCCTGTGCGACGCATACTTATTTTATGTTTATCGTATTAAAAAATTTGTACGCTGGTGTCTGTTTGGTACCAAATGATTCTGTAATCAATGTACTATTAAAATGTATAATCGATGAATTTTTGGCTCGTCTTTAAATATTAGAAATCGATACTTTCTTACCGCTGATCCCATGCGACGCATCCTTAATTTATGTATAGCAAATGAAAAAGTTTGTACGCTGTTGTCTGCTTGGTACCAAATGATTCTGTAATAAATGTACTATTAAAATGTATAATCGATGAATTTTTGGCTCGTCTTAAAATATTAGAAATTGATACTTTTTTACCGCTGACCCTATGCGACGCAACATTATTTTATGTTTATCGTATTAAAAAATTTGTACGCTGGTGTCTGCATGGTACCAAAAGATTCTGTAATCAATGTACTATTAAAATGTATAATCGATGAATTTTTGGCTCGTCTTAAAATATTGGAAATCGATACTTATTACCGCTGACCCTGTGCGACGCATCCTTATTTTATGTTTATCAAGTTAAAAAATTTGTACGCTGATGTCTGTATGGTACCAAATGATTCTGTAATGAATGTACTATTATAATGTATAATCGATGAATTTTTGGCTCGTCTTAAAATATTAGAAATTGATACTTTTTTGACGCGGACCCTGTGCGACGCATCCTTAATTTATGTATAGCAAATGAAAAAGTTTGTACGCTGTTGTCTGCTTGGTACCAAATGATTCTGTAATAAATGTACTATTAAAATGTATAATCGATGAATTTTTGGCTCGTCTTAAAATATTAGAAATCAATACTTTTTTACCGCTGACCCTATGCGACGCAACATTATTTTATGTATATCAAGTTAAAAAATTTGTACGCTGGTGTCTGTTTGGTACCAAAAGATTCTGTAATCAATGTACTATTAAAATGTATAATCGATGAATTTTTGGCTCGTCTTTAAATATTAGAAATCGATACTTTTTTGACGCGGACCCTGTGCGACGCATCATTATTTTATGTTTATCAAATTAAAAAATTTGTACGCTGGTGTCTGGTTGGTACCAAATAATTCTGTAATCAATGTACTATTAAAATGTATAATCGATGAATTTTTGGCTCGTCTTAAAATATTGGAAATCGATACTTATTACCGCTGACCCTGTGCGACGCATCCTTATTTTATGTTTATCAAGTTAAAAAATTTGTACGCTGTTGTCTGCTTGGTACCAAAAGACTCTGTAATCAATGTACTATTAAAATGTATAATCGATGAATTTTTGGCTCGTCTTAAAATATTGGAAATCGATACGTTTTACCGCTGACCCTGTGCGACGCATACTTATTTCATGTTTATCGTATTAAAAAATTTGTACGCTGGTGTCTGTTTGGTACCAAAAGATTCTGTAATCAATGTACTATTAAAATGTATACTCGATGAATTTTTGGCTCGTCTTAAAATATTAGAAATCGATACTATTTTGACGCGGACCCTGTGCGACGCATACTTATTTTGTGTTTATCGTATTAAAAAATTTGTACGCTGGTGTCTGTTTGGTACCAAATGATTCTGTAATCAATGTACTATTAAAATGTATAATCGATGAATTTTTGGCTCGTCTTTAAATATTAGAAATCGATACTTTTTACCGCTGACCCTATGCGACGCAACATTATTTTAAGTATATCAAGTTAAAAAATTTGTACGCTGGTGTCTGTTTGGTACCAAATGATTCTGTAATCAATGTACTATTAAAATGTATAATCGATGAATTTTTGGCTCGTCTTTAAATATTAGAAATCGATACTTTTTTACCGCTGATCCCATGCGACGCATCCTTAATTTATGTATAGCAAATGAAAAAGTTTGTACGCTGTTGTCTGCTTGGTACCAAATGATTCTGTAATAAATGTACTATTAAAATGTATAATCGATGAATTTTTGGCTCGTCTTAAAATATTAGAAATCGATACTATTTTGACGCGGACCCTGTGCGACGCATACTTATTTTATGTTTATCGTATTAAAAAATTTGTACGCTGGTGTCTGTTTGGTACCAAATGATTCTGTAATCAATGTACTATTAAAATGTATAATCGATGAATTTTTGGCTCGTCTTTAAATATTAGAATTCGATACTTTTTTACCGCTGATCCCATGCGACGCATCCTTATTTTATGTTTATCAAGTTAAAAAATTTGTACGCTGGTGTCTGTTTGGTACCAAATGATTCTGTAATGAATGTACTATTATAATGTATAATCGATGAATTTTTGGCTCGTCTTAAAATATTGGAAATCGATACTTTTTATCGCTGACCCTGTGCGACGCATACTTATTTTATGTTTATCGTATTAAAAAATTTGTACGCTGGTGTCTGTTTGGTACCAAAAGATTCTGTAATCAATGTACTATTAAAATGTATACTCGATGAATTTTTGGCTCGTCTTAAAATATTAGGATTCCATACTTTTTTGACGCGGACCCTGTGCGACGCATACTTATTTTATGTTTATCGTCTTAAAAAATTTGTACGCTGGTGTCTGTTTGGTACCAAATGATTCTGTGATCAATGTACTATTAAAATGTATAATCGATGAATTTTTGGCTCGTCTTAAAATATTAGAAATCGATACTTTTTTACCGCTGACCCTATGCGACGCAACATTATTTTATGTATATCAAGTTAAAAAATTTGTACGCTGGTGTCTGTTTGGTACCAAAAGATTCTGTAATCAATGTACTATTAAAATGTATAATCGATGAATTTTTGGCTCGTCTTTAAATATTAGAAATCGATACTTTTTTGACGCGGACCCTGTGCGACGCATCATTATTTTATGTTTATCAAATTAAAAAGTTTGTACGCTGGTGTCTGGTTGGTACCAAATAATTCTGTAATCAATGTACTATTAAAATGTATAATCGATGAATTTTTGGCTCGTCTTAAAATATTGGAAATCGATACTTATTACCGCTGACCCTGTGCGACGCATCCTTATTTTATGTTTATCAAGTTAAAAAATTTGTACGCTGGTGTCTGGTTGGTACCAAAAGATTCTGTAATCAATGTACTATTAAAATGTATAATCGATGAATTTTTGGCTCGTCTTAAAATATTAGAAATTGATACTTTTTTACCGCTGACCCTATGCGACGCAACATTATTTTATGTATATCAAGTTAAAAAATTTGTACGCTGGTGTCTGTTTGGTACCAAATGATTCTGTAATGAATGTACTATTAAAATGTATAATCGATGAATTTTTGGCTCGTCTTTAAATATTAGAAATCGATACTTTTTACCGCTGATCCCATGCGACGCATCCTTATTTTATGTTTATCAAGTTAAAAAATTTGTACGCTGGTGTCTGTTTGGTACCAAATGATTCTGTAATGAATGTACTATTATAATGTATAATCGATGAATTATTGGCTCGTCTTAAAATATTGGAAATCGATACTTTTTACCGCTGACCCTGTGCGACGCATACTTATTTTATGTTTATCGTATTAAAAAATTTGTACGCTGGTGTCTGTTTGGTACCAAAAGATTCTGTAATCAATGTACTATTAAAATGTATACTCGATGAATTTTTGGCTCGTCTTAAAATATTAGAAATTGATACTTTTTTGACACGGACCCTGTGCGACGCATACTTATTTTATGTTTATCGTATTAAAAAATTTGTACGCTGGTGTCTGTTTGGTACCAAATGATTCTGTAATCAATGTACTATTAAAATGTATAATCGATGAATTTTTGGCTCGTCTTTAAATATTAGAAATCGATACTTTTTACCGCTGATCCCATGCGACGCATCCTTATTTTATGTTTATCGTATTAAAAAATTTGTACGCTGGTGTCTGTTTGGTACCAAAAGATTCTGTAATCAATGTACTATTAAAATGTATACTCGATGAATTTTTGGCTCGTCTTAAAATATTAGAAATTGATACTTTTTTGACACGGACCCTGTGCGACGCATACTTATTTTATGTTTATCGTATTAAAAAATTTGTACGCTGGTGTCTGTTTGGTACCAAATGATTCTGTAATCAATGTACTATTAAAATGTATAATCGATGAATTTTTGGCTCGTCTTTAAATATTAGAAATCGATACTTTTTTACCGCTGATCCCATGCGACGCATCCTTAATTTATGTATAGCAAATGAAAAAGTTTGTACGCTGTTGTCTGTTTGGTACCAAATGATTCTCTAATAAATGTACTATTAAAATGTATAATCGATGAATTTTTGGCTCGTCTTAAAATATTAGAAATCGATACTATTTTGACGCGGACCCTGTGCGACGCATACTTATTTTATGTTTATCGTATTAAAAAATTTGTACGCTGGTGTCTGTTTGGTACCAAATGATTCTGTAATCAATGTACTATTAAAATGTATAATCGATGAATTTTTGGCTCGTCTTTAAATATTAGAAATCGATACTTTTTTACCGCTGATCCCATGCGACGAGTCCTTAATTTATGTATAGCAAATGAAAAAATTTGTACGCTGGTGTCTGTTTGGTACCAAAAGATTCTGTAATCAATGTACTATTAAAATGTATAATCGATGAATTTTTGGCTCGTCTTAAAATATTGGAAAACGATACTTTTTACCGTTGACCCTATGCGACGCAACATTATTTTAAATATATCAAGTTAAAAAATTTGTACGCTGGTGTCTGTTTAGTACCAAATGATTCTGTAATCAATGTACTATTAAAATGTATAATCGATGAATTTTTGGCTCGTCTTAAAATATTAGAAATCGATACTTTTTTGACGCGGACCCTGTGCGACGCATCCTTATTTTATGTTTATCGTATTAAAAAATTTGTACGCTGGTGTCTGTTTGGTACCAAAAGATTCTGTAATCAATGTACTATTAAAATGTATACTCGATGAATTTTTGGCTCGTCTTAAAATATTAGAAATCGATACTTTTTTGACGCGGACCCTGTGCGACGCATACTTATTTTGTGTTTATCGTATTAAAAAATTTGTACGCTGGTGTCTGTTTGGTACCAAATGATTCTGTAATCAATGTACTATTAAAATGTATAATCGATGAATTTTTGGCTCGTCTTTAAATATTAGAAATCGATACTTTTTTACCGCTGATCCCATGCGACGCATCCTTAATTTATGTATAGCAAATGAAAAAGTTTGTACGCTGTTGTCTGCTTGGTACCAAAAGATTCTGCAATAAATGTACTATTAAACTGTATAATCGATGAATTTTTGGCTCGTCTTAAAATATTAGAAATCGATACTATTTTGACGCGGACCCTGTGCGACGCATACTTATTTTAAGTATATCAAGTTAAAAAATTTGTACGCTGGTGTCTGTTTGGTACCAAATGATTCTGTAATCAATGTACTATTAAAATGTATAATCGATGAATTTTTGGCTCGTCTTTAAATATTAGAAATCGATACTTTTTTACCGCTGATCCCATGCGACGCATCCTTAATTTATGTATAGCAAATGAAAAAGTTTGTACGCTGTTGTCTGCTTGGTACCAAATGATTCTGTAATAAATGTACTATTAAAATGTATAATCGATGAATTTTTGGCTCGTCTTAAAATATTAGAAATCGATACTATTTTGACGCGGACCCTGTGCGACGCATACTTATTTTATGTTTATCGTATTAAAAAATTTGTACGCTGGTGTCTGTTTGGTACCAAATGATTCTGTAATCAATGTACTATTAAAATGTATAATCGATGAATTTTTGGCTCGTCTTTAAATATTAGAAATCGATACTTATTTACCGCTGATCCCATGCGACGCATCCTTAATTTATGTATAGCAAATGAAAAAGTTTGTACGCTGTTGTCTGTTTGGTACCAAATGATTCTGTAATAAATGTACTATTATAATGTATAATCGATGAATTTTTGGCTCGTCTTAAAATATTAGAAATCGATACTTTTTTGACGCGGACCCTGTGCGACGCATCCTTATTTTATGTTTATCGTATTAAAAAATTTGTACGCTGTTGTCTGCTTGGTACCAAAAGATTCTGTAATCAATGTACTATTAAAATGTATAATCGATGAATTTTTGGCTCGTCTTAAAATATTGGAAATCGATACTTTTTACCGCTGACCCTGTGCGACGCATACTTATTTCATGTTTATCGTATTAAAAAATTTGTACGCTGGTGTCTGTTTGGTACCAAAAGATTCTGTAATCAATGTACTATTAAAATGTATAATCGATGAATTTTTGGCTCGTCTTAAAATATTAGAAATCGATACTTTTTTGACGCGGACCCTGTGCGACGCATACTTATTTTATGTTTATCGTATTAAAAAATTTGTACGCTGGTGTCTGTTTGGTACCAAATGATTCTGTAATCAATGTACTATTAAAATGTATAATCGATGAATTTTTGGCTCGTCTTTAAATATTAGAAATCGATACTTTTTTACCGCTGATCCCATGCGACGCATCCTTATTTTATGTTTATCAAGTTAAAAAATTTGTACGCTGGTGTCTGTTTGGTACCAAATGATTCTGTAATGAATGTACTATTATAATGTTTAATCGATGAATTTTTGGCTCGTCTTAAAATATTGGAAATCGATACTTTTTACCGCTGACCCTGTGCGACGCATACTTATTTTATGTTTATCGTATTAAAAAATTTGTACGCTGGTGTCTGTTTGGTACCAAAAGATTCTGTAATCAATGTACTATTAAAATGTATACTCGATGAATTTTTGGCTCGTCTTAAAATATTAGGATTCGATACTTTTTTGACGCGGACCCTGTGCGACGCATACTTATTTTATGTTTATCGTCTTAAAAAATTTGTACGCTGGTGTCTGTTTGGTACCAAATGATTCTGTGATCAATGTACTATTAAAATGTATAATCGATGAATTTTTGGCTCGTCTTTAAATATTAGAAATCGATACTTTTTTACCGCTGATCCCGTGCGACGCATCCTTAATTTATGTATAGCAAATGAAAAAGTTTGTACGCTGTTGTCTGCTTGGTACCAAAAGACTCTGTAATCAATGTACTATTAAAATGTATAATCGATGAATTTTTGGCTCGTCTTAAAATATTGGAAATCGATACGTTTTACCGCTGACCCTGTGCGACGCATACTTATTTCATGTTTATCGTATTAAAAAATTTGTACGCTGGTGTCTGTTTGGTACCAAATGATTCTGTAATCAATGTACTATTAAAATGTATAATCGATGAATTTTTGGCTCGTCTTTAAATATTAGAAATCGATACTTTTTACCGCTGACCCTATGCGACGCAACATTATTTTAAGTATATCAAGTTAAAAAATTTGTACGCTGGTGTCTGTTTGGTACCAAATGATTCTGTAATCAATGTACTATTAAAATGTATAATCGATGAATTTTTGGCTCGTCTTTAAATATTAGAAATCGATACTTTTTTACCGCTGATCCCATGCGACGCATCCTTAATTTATGTATAGCAAATGAAAAAGTTTGTACGCTGTTGTCTGCTTGGTACCAAATGATTCTGTAATAAATGTACTATTAAAATGTATAATCGATGAATTTTTGGCTCGTCTTAAAATATTAGAAATCGATACTATTTTGACGCGGACCCTGTGCGACGCATACTTATTTTATGTTTATCGTATTAAAAAATTTGTACGCTGGTGTCTGTTTGGTACCAAATGATTCTGTAATCAATGTACTATTAAAATGTATAATCGATGAATTTTTGGCTCGTCTTTAAATATTAGAATTCGATACTTTTTTACCGCTGATCCCATGCGACGCATCCTTATTTTATGTTTATCAAGTTAAAAAATTTGTACGCTGGTGTCTGTTTGGTACCAAATGATTCTGTAATGAATGTACTATTATAATGTATAATCGATGAATTTTTGGCTCGTCTTAAAATATTGGAAATCGATACTTTTTACCGCTGACCCTGTGCGACGCATACTTATTTTATGTTTATCGTATTAAAAAATTTGTACGCTGGTGTCTGTTTGGTACCAAAAGATTCTGTAATCAATGTACTATTAAAATGTATACTCGATGAATTTTTGGCTCGTCTTAAAATATTAGTATTCGATACTTTTTTGACGCGGACCCTGTGCGACGCATACTTATTTTATGTTTATCGTCTTAAAAAATTTGTACGCTGGTGTCTGTTTGGTACCAAATGATTCTGTGATCAATGTACTATTAAAATGTATAATCGATGAATTTTTGGCTCGTCTTAAAATATTAGAAATCGATACTTTTTTACCGCTGACCCTATGCGACGCAACATTATTTTATGTATATCAAGTTAAAAAATTTGTACGCTGGTGTCTGTTTGGTACCAAAAGATTCTGTAATCAATGTACTATTAAAATGTATAATCGATGAATTTTTGGCTCGTCTTTAAATATTAGAAATCGATACTTTTTTGACGCGGACCCTGTGCGACGCATCATTATTTTATGTTTATCAAATTAAAAAATTTGTACGCTGGTGTCTGGTTGGTACCAAATAATTCTGTAATCAATGTACTATTAAAATGTATAATCGATGAATTTTTGGCTCGTCTTAAAATATTGGAAATCGATACTTATTACCGCTGACCCTGTGCGACGCATCCTTATTTTATGTTTATCAAGTTAAAAAATTTGTACGCTGGTGTCTGGTTGGTACCAAAAGATTCTGTAATCAATGTACTATTAAAATGTATAATCGATGAATTTTTGGCTCGTCTTAAAATATTAGAAATTGATACTTTTTTACCGCTGACCCTATGCGACGCAACATTATTTTATGTATATCAAGTTAAAAAATTTGTACGCTGGTGTCTGTTTGGTACCAAATGATTCTGTAATGAATGTACTATTATAATGTATAATCGATGAATTTTTGGCTCGTCTTAAAATATTAGAAATCGATACTTTTTTGACGCGGACCCTGTGCGACGCATCCTTATTTTATGTTTATCGTATTAAAAAATTTGTACGCTGTTGTCTGCTTGGTACCAAAAGACTCTGTAATCAATGTACTATTAAAATGTATAATCGATGAATTTTTGGCTCGTCTTAAAATATTGGAAATCGATACGTTTTACCGCTGACCCTGTGCGACGCATACTTATTTCATGTTTATCGTATTAAAAAATTTGTACGCTGGTGTCTGTTTGGTACCAAATGATTCTGTAATCAATGTACTATTAAAATGTATACTCGATGAATTTTTGGCTCGTCTTAAAATATTAGAAATCGATACTATTTTGACGCGGACCCTGTGCGACGCATACTTATTTTGTGTTTATCGTATTAAAAAATTTGTACGCTGGTGTCTGTTTGGTACCAAATGATTCTGTAATCAATGTACTATTAAAATGTATAATCGATGAATTTTTGGCTCGTCTTTGAATATTAGAAATCGATACTTTTTTAACGCTGATCCCATGCGACGCATCCTTAATTCATGTATAGGAAATGAAAAAGTTTGTACGCTGTTGTCTGCTTGGTACCAAATGATTCTGTAATCAATGTACTATTAAAATGTATAATCGATGAATTTTTGGCTCGTCTTTAAATATTAGAAATCGATACTTTTTTACCGCTGATCCCATGCGACGCATCCTTATTTTATGTTTATCAAGTTAAAAAATTTGTACGCTGGTGTCTGTTTGGTACCAAATGATTCTGTAATGAATGTACTATTATAATGTATAATCGATGAATTGTTGGCTCGTCTTAAAATATTGGAAATCGATACTTTTTACCGCTGACCCTGTGCGACGCATACTTATTTTATGTTTATCGTATTAAAAAATTTGTACGCTGGTGTCTGTTTGGTACCAAAAGATTCTGTAATCAATGTACTATTAAAATGTATACTCGATGAATTTTTGGCTCGTCTTAAAATATTAGAAATCGATACTTTTTTGACGCGGACCCTGTGCGACGCATACTTATTTTGTGTTTATCGTATTAAAAAATTTGTACGCTGGTGTCTGTTTGGTACCAAATGATTCTGTAATCAATGTACTATGAAAATGTATAATCGATGAATTTTTGGCTCGTCTTTAAATATTAGAAATCGATACTTTTTTACCGCTGATCCCATGCGACGCATCCTTAATTTATATATAGCAAATGAAAAAGTTTGTACGCTGTTGTCTGCTTGGTACCAAAAGATTCTGCAATAAATGTACTATTAAACTGTATAATCGATGAATTTTTGGCTCGTCTTAAAATATTAGAAATCGATACTATTTTGACGCGGACCCTGTGCGACGCATACTTATTTTAAGTATATCAAGTTAAAAAATTTGTACGCTGGTGTCTGTTTGGTACCAAATGATTCTGTAATCAATGTACTATTAAAATGTATAATCGATGAATTTTTGGCTCGTCTTTAAATATTAGAAATCGATACTTTTTTACCGCTGATCCCATGCGACGCATCCTTAATTTATGTATAGCAAATGAAAAAGTTTGTACGCTGTTGTCTGCTTGGTACCAAATGATTCTGTAATAAATGTACTATTAAAATGTATAATCGATGAATTTTTGGCTCGTCTTAAAATATTAGAAATCGATACTATTTTGACGCGGACCCTGTGCGACGCATACTTATTTTATGTTTATCGTATTAAAAAATTTGTACGCTGGTGTCTGTTTGGTACCAAATGATTCTGTAATCAATGTACTATTAAAATGTATAATCGATGAATTTTTGGCTCGTCTTTAAATATTAGAAATCGATACTTTTTTACCGCTGATCCCATGCGACGCATCCTTAATTTATGTATAGCAAATGAAAAAGTTTGTACGCTGTTGTCTGTTTGGTACCAAATGATTCTGTAATAAATGTACTATTATAATGTATAATCGATGAATTTTTGGCTCGTCTTAAAATATTAGAAATCGATACTTTTTTGACGCGGACCCTGTGCGACGCATCCTTATTTTATGTTTATCGTATTAAAAAATTTGTACGCTGTTGTCTGCTTGGTACCAAAAGATTCTGTAATCAATGTACTATTAAAATGTATAATCGATGAATTTTTGGCTCGTCTTAAAATATTGGAAATCGATACTTTTTACCGCTGACCCTGTGCGACGCATCCTTATTTTATGTTTATCGTATTAAAAAATTTGTACGCTGTTGTCTGCTTGGTACCAAAAGATTCTGTAATCAATGTACTATTAAAATGTATAATCGATGAATTTTTGGCTCGTCTTAAAATATTAGAAATTGATACTTTTTTGACGCGGACCCTGTGCGACGCATCCTTATTTTATGTATAGCAAATGAAAAAGTTTGTACGCTGGTGTCTGTTTGGTACCAAATGATTCTGTAATCAATGTACTATTAAAATGTATAATCGATGAATTTTTGACTCGTCTTTAAATATTAGAAATCGATACTTTTTTACCGCTGATCCCATGCGACGCAATCTTATTTTATGTATATCAAGTTAAAAAATTTGTACGCTTCTGTCTGGTTGGTACCAAAAGATTCTGTAATCAATGTACTATTAAAATGTATAATCGATGAATTTTTGGCTCGTCTTGAAATATTAGAAAACGATACTTTTTTACCGCTGACCCCATGCGAAAGTAGCTAATTTCTATGAAAAAATATTAATAAATACTTTCGTCTATAAAATCATATCTCGACGTTATGATTGTCTCTATTCACAAAAGATTCTTATAGATAATTCTATTTTGTTCGCACTTCTGTTTTAGATTTAAATACTGAATTTTTATGTATTGCATAATTAATTAATATATATTTTTCTATGCCTTGATTGCAATACATGCCTGAGAATATGTCAATTAATTATGCAATGCATAAATATTTATTATTTATATCTTTAACAGAGAATTAAAAAAAATAGAATTTTCTACAAGAATCTTTCGATCAAAATATCTGCATTTCTATTAGATTCGTTCGTCTGTACATACACACACATCCATCGCGCTGCACGTTTCGCGCGAAACTGACCGCAAGACTCTGTGCAGCGGTATCGCCAAACACAGCCTATACGTCTACCACGCTGCGCGCCTCGCGCGAGACTGACGATCAGTCTCGCAATCACAATGTCTCGAGAATCAGTCTCGCGCGAGATGCGCAGCGTGGAGGATGTGTGGGGTGTCGGGTGCGCTTGGCGATACCGCTGCTCAGAGTCTTGCGGTCAGTCTCGCGCGAGACTGCAGTGTGTTGGATGTGTGTGTGCAGACGCATGAATCTGATAGAAGCATAGATATTTTGTTCGAAAGATTCTTGTATATAATTCTATTTTTTTGGTTTTCTGTTAAAGATTTAAGTAATGAATATTTATGCATTGCATAATTAATTCACATATTTTTATGCATGCATTGCAATCAATACATAAAGAAGTATATATTAATTAATTATGCAATGCATAAAAATTCAGTATTTAAATCTAAAACAAGTGCGAACAAAAAAAATAGAATTTTCTGTAAGACTGTTTTGATAATCGAGATAATCACAACGTCGAGACTAATTACGATTTTATGGACGAGAAGATTTATTAATATTTTTTTATAGAAATTAGCTACTTTAAACTCGGTTATTATTTTTGACAGTTATCAGCTGATTTCTGTCAAAAAGTATTAATCGAGGATAAAGTATTATCAACATTACTACTTTAATTTTTATAACGTATTATTACTCTGAAATTTAATTAGCAAATGAATGCTTTAGTAATATTTTTTGACAGAAATCAGCTGATTTAAGCGCCAATTTGTTAATTAAGTTTTTAAATAATATATTTTAAAAATTAAAATAATAATTTGTTTAAAATAATATGTTATGGTATTTTAAACTCGATTAATATTTTTTGACAGTTATCAGTTGATTCTGTCAAAAAAATATTATTTTAATAATTATTTTTTAAAATATGAAATCAAAGAATGGCGCGCGCGTAGCGCAACAAAAAGTAATTATCATTTGCGGTTCAATTCGACGACAGTTGTATACTAAATATTGACCGCATTTTGCACTTGCACGGAATAAAAAGTATGGCTTGCGGTAAACCGCAACGTCACAGGCATACTAATTATTGCTCCATTTATCTAATTCTTGAATGCTTAATTAAATTCTATTGTTGCTCGAACGACTCTGAGTACAAGTAAATAAGATGTCAGCATTTTTTTATATACATATCCAAAGTAATTTTTTTTAAAAACTGCAAAGATGACGGATAAATGCTAACTGTTGATTGCATTTATTAAGACTTTAAGGTCAAAGAAATATTTCCTAATATCTTAATATTGTACTAAATATTATGTGGAATTTTTAAACAGTCCTATTTATCATTAATACTGCAAAATGTTAAAACCTTACAAGAAAATATTCAATTGTGTCTAATGCGATCAATTGAATGAGATATCAAAACTTTAATAAATGAGAAGTATCTTTAAGTATAATTAGCGTGCAAAAGATAGGGCCTTTTGTTGAGCGAATATCAGTGAGTGATTAAAAAGTGCACGGTTGTTAATGACTAATTAAGAGTCATGAAAATGATATTTCCTATTTAGATAGCGCTGTTCGTGATAGTCTTCTGCTATGAGTTACTTCTATCTCTTATACAGTTTAGCAGAATCTACCGCATATCAATTATTCAGGACAGTGTACTATAAAAAGTCTATAAATAAAATAAACCTATGTAAGTACAGCATCAACATAGTTTCCGTCATTTTGACAATCTGCTAAATGAAATTATCGTTTGCTTTATATGAAAACTATATACAAGTACCATATGTCGAGACATGCAATAATGACAGAACACACATGAGTCAGAGAATAATTGCAAACATTTAAATTGCTCAGAAAAATAGTTTAGAATCAGATTTTTTAAATTATCAATTTTTTGACTACGGTACAGATTTTTAAAATAAAATATTACATTAATTTATGGATTATTTATTATAATTGAATTTTAACTTACTTGGCATTTTTGAAGCCCGCTTTTCCGCACGTAATGACATAAAATTTGTCATCCGCCAGCTCCAGAGTTTTATGTATTCTAACAGCAATGGGAACGGAACGTTCTTCTGAATGCTGCAATATTATCACATTATAAATATAAAAATAATAATGCAACATATTAAACAATAAAACATCCCCGACAAGTTGTTCACAATGTCCGAATTATTTCGTTAGTAAAATAATATTGTATAATTTTGATTTTTACGTACAAAAATATTAATAAATATACGTTCTTGCAAATTCTAAATTATGTGTGTGTGTGTATGTGTAAAAATTATACTGAGAAAGTCTTCATCCACAATGTCGTTACATTTGCAGAACAAATATCTCGGCGGAAAGCGAGGGATTCAAATGCAAATCAAAATCTCCATATATATGAGCGATTTTTATGTTATTCTCGAGGCATTTAGAGTGACCGGCCTAGGTAAATTAGCATATGCTCAACCTCTTCTCAAAACAATTTTCTTAAACATGTCACACACTTGTAAATAGAGACGATAGAGACGAATATTAATTCCAATTCAAATGCATCTCCGCGAAATGCACCTCGGGCAGCGGAAAATATCTGTTTACACGCAGCGAGATGCTCGTACATAACGAGTTGATTTCTTGTTACTTCTCGCTCAATTCTTACGTCTGATTTTTTTAGGAATTCTAAGGACGCAGTCGATGCTGCGCTTCGTGTCCCATAATTCGACCGCCCTTGGCGTACGTATGTACAGCGCGATTTCCATAATCATAGAAGCCTTACGTTGTTCACGAGGACTCCGCAGTACTCGGGACTGTCCTTCGACGCTACTAGGTTGATGCCCAGAGTGGCGTGTGTGGTGCCGTTGCCAGATACCATGCACTGCGGGGTTCGATGATCCCGAGCGTGGACTGCGCCTACGAAACTCTCATTGAGACTGACGCGTATCGTCATGTAGCCGTTCTTGCACGTCGCCGTCACCGTCGGGTCGAACTCCGAGTCCAATAATTGTCCGGCGACCTGCAATCACGCGGAAACGGGTATATAAGATCCCGAAACCTTCGAACAACGCCTAATAAATTGTTCTAAAGCGTAGAGGAGAAGCCCTCCTGGAATTTCCTACGCGTCTTCCTTTCTACGTTTCACGCTCGCGCTCGAAACACTCCAGAGCCTTCATAAATATTTTAATCAGGGTCAACAGCTCGGCGAGAGCCTGGCCTGTCTTATTTCAGATTATGGCCGTACAACACTGATGAAGAAAGACTCGGGTCGAGAGAACCAACCGGGTCTCGTATAATGTGTCAACCTGAAGCTGAATGTAAGAATATCCTCGTTACGAAGGTAAAACCTGACGGAATCTGTTTTACTTTTACCGTCGAGAAATTCCGCTCGCATTCCGAGACATTTAAAGCCGTATAATTTTTTGTTTTGAAAATTGTGAAAAATACTCGAATCGCGTTCCTGTTATCTCGCGACACTATATCGAAACGAGACGAGTGTCTGCGTTTCTCTTTTTCTCGACGGCAGGCCTGTTTCGCGCGATACTCGGACCGTGCGAGACTCGGAGCGATATCCACCCCCGTCATCCTAGTATCCCGCTAAGGAGCACTCGACGAGAACGATATACAGACCAATGATATTTCCTCGGGCCGGATCACGGACTTAATGTACGGGCAAACTTGGACCGGTCTGGGCAGTAGCTATCGGCCCACGCTAACTTTCAATTTCACGCGACCGGGCCGCACCGTATAACGCGGATAACGCGTATTTGTGCTGTCAGAAATACGCGCGATGAGACGCGTATCCATGACACGATCTTGATATTAATCTCGAGTTAATATAACATCCCCGAGTGGCCGCGATTCCTAGGTGACGACACCATCAATTCCACAGTTATTTTTGTAGGCGTAGTTAAAAGCAGTTTGTCAATCGATTATTTGTTGCATGTATTTTAGACATTTTTTTTTAAAATTATGCTCAGAATGCCAAACTAGAAAATATATATAATTTTGTGACATGGTATCGACAATAAAAAAAATATTCAATAGAAAATCTGAAAGCAGCACCTCTTTAAAAATAAAATCTCATTATTGATCCAATAAATATTTTTGAAGAAAGTCGTCTAAAGTCTCCTTTAGATGATTTATAATTTACGTTAGAATTCGCGACAGAAATCTATTTGCAATTCATATACGTGTGCATTTTAATTCCTTAATGTGTTTTACATGTTACGACATCTAAAATTATAAATAGAATTCTGTCAGAAATTATACAGGGGTCTAAAGTCGGTTTTCGAAATTTGCATCACATTCAGAGGATTCAGGAGCCTTTGGCGAAATCAATATCCTTCCTCGAGAATAATGTGCCAAAAGTGGTACAATTTTGCTAACTCTGGCGATCTCGCCCGAAGCCTGCGAGAGAAGACAAAGATCCGCACGTAGGCGTCCCGGCAAGGACGCAAACGAGTCCTAAATGCTCCGATGTGTTATTCGAGGAAGAGGATCTCTCGGAGAGCAGTCGTTAGTCTCTCGTTCGCGGGGCGAACTGTTCGTCGAAGAAGAAAGGCGGCTTAGCGGTCCTCGATTAGCGGCGGATGCTTTGTCTTCTACGTGTGCGATGACAGGTATACGATAGCGGACGAGAGAGAGGATCGTGGTCGCCGTTGGGCAAGGCCTTGCGAGAGTCCGTATCCCGTGGCGGTCCCCGGCCAACGTATGACATTATGCGCGTATAATTTAATAGCACTCCGCATTGTGTTGCTGGAACGACGATCGTTCGTCTGGCAGGAAATTCTACGACTGTTTGCGACGTCTCCGAGAATGCGTAGCGCGCGAGTTTACGTAAAGAAATATCTTTCAGCTCGTACTAACATCACGGATGTAGCCTTATACCGGCGAATCTAGAAGGCTATATAATAAAGTCCTAGAGAATCGGGCGATCGAGTGCTGAGCAGATTATTGCATGAAATATATTTATCTTCTTGTTACAGCCTACTCTTTGCCTATGAATTATATTCGTCGATTCTAGAAGGTGTCACGAATAATTAATAATAACTATTATTAATTTTAATATCTTATTGAATTATTTTTTGATATTTTATAATCTGAAGCTTAGATTCTCTCTCAGATATCTTCGTTACTTAACTCGGAGAGGATCGTAGGATGCAGGCGTGAAATAAAAAATCTGAAATTGATATTCGCATTAATATTAATGCGCTGACGCGCCTCGAAAGCAACAATAGCTTGCAATGGAATGGAATGATCGAAGTATATGCAACACACTCACAGAATTTCGCTATTATATGACATTTAATTGGCAAAATGCGGAATCACGTGCTCTCAAACTTCCTGAAGTATCCGTATCACGTACACTCAATGGCGAATAAATAATTTGGTACAATAATGTACATTATGCACGGTTACATAAAGCTGAAGCCGATGTAACGGCGCGCTATACGTTCAGGCGCGGAAACATCAGTTCCGCCTGTTAAACTGGACTCTTATCCTCCACATCTGAAGGATATTCCATTATAAATATCATGCGCTCGCCAATTATTGTCCAACGGCTAAACAGCTCGAGTTGGATATACTCTGCAAACTTCCGTCGTTCGACTTCCATCCACGCGGCAGTCTTTCATAAAAATGCGAGGCAACGAATGGACAAGCTTAAAATAGCAGAATGATATCACGTAATCGCAACGCAAACAATAGAAGAAACGATAAATTAGTTCCTTATCACGGTCGGATTGACACATTCCACGCGAAACTAGTTTGACAAAAATCAATGGCATGTGGAAATATCGCAATAAATAGAAATGCAAATGGTCTCTCCATCGCTCACTATAAATTTTATTTTATTATTAATTTTTTTTACTTTACTTTACTTTAATTTTTATTTTATTTATTATTACTAATTATTATAATTGCATTAAGCTTGAGATTTTCATAAAACAATACAGAGCATGCAGAGAAATTTCAGAAATTTGGAAGAAAAATATGCGAAAGAAAACAGCTGACAGAAAAATGTGGATTTTACTCTATGAATAATTGCGAAAGCAAAACCGCGTTTTTTTAAGACACACCACCTAAGAACCTGACGGTGGCCAGATCGCGATAGGCGCATAGTTATACAACGCAAACTCGTTTGGAACAACAATTGCGATCGGGTAGGCAATTAATAATTCGCCCGGGAGGGTTGCGCCCGAGCGCTATCGCGTATCGACGCCGCGCGCGCAATAAATTGATAATTTTTCCCGCCCGGGCTTTAATGCACGAGGGTAAAAATTCACGCGTGGATAACGGCAATGCATCAAGATTTAATCCCGACGGGGCACTCGTGATGTTTCAACGCATTCTCCGAGCGCGCACATCCAGTCCCAGCGGAATCGCAGAAACAGGATCGTTCCTCTCACTGTCGGATTGTCGATCGGGGGACTTTCGGCTTGTCGGCGACGTGTCTTTCGATAAATAAGGGCTGGGAGATCCGCGGCGAGGGATATAAGGGCCGAGGAATAAGATATAACGAGCAAGCAACGTTAGCCCGTGCTTTTTCTCTCCGCTCTCAAGATATGTATTTATTTATAAATTTAAAATATTTCCATAAATTTTAATATATTTTTATTTAATATATTTTATCCTTCTTTTACATTTTTTTTTTCGGCAAGATTATGGAGGATGATAAATATTTTTCTTTTTAAAAAAGAAAGTTTAATAAGCGCTGAAAAAGTATTAAGTCAAATCACATTATATTAATTTTATCATTGGAAAATTATTTCATAAGATGCAAAGGATGAGACAAATAATTGTTACATATCGAAGGGATGAGACAAATGATTGTTGCATATCGAAGGGAACGATAAAAAATCATTTCGATAGTACAATTAATTTAAATAAATTATAAACGATAATAGATTGTAAAACGAAACATCTTAATTTCGTATAGAGAATAATAAAGCTATTTTCCATAATATATCGTGTTAATATCAATATTAATATATGCAATCAGTATAATTTTTTGTAAATGCTCGTTTAAAAATTTTTCTTCCGCGTTGTTTCGATATAACTCACGATAAGTATCTTTGTTAATAAAGATACTCCAATAAAGTACGCTATCTCTTAATGAGCGCGGTTAATTACTACCAGCAACGAAGGGTAATTAGATACAATGAATCATATACAAAGTAAAAAATGTGGCTTTTGCATTTTTACAAATTTTCTAGCAGCGCGTGGAAAATAGCGGTTTTTTGAGTGGCTTATTAAAATTTTTGTAACTTTTAATGAACTATTATCGCGAGAGAAATTAATTATTATTTTCATGAAATTTAATTAATAAAAAAAATAACTAATTAATAAATCACATATTTATTATCTTGTTGCTCAGAATTTTTCTTTGTAAACGTTAATTACATCGCGTATATCGTTTCACAGAGAATGTTTATCCCTCAGTTCAAACTTGGAGCAGACTTGGAGCAGCCTGTGGATTCAAGAACTCGCCTCACGATTAACTCAACGAAGGACGAGGAGATGTAGGATAAGATATAAAATTCAGATGGTTATCACTGTCGCGTTCAGCATCGCCGATCGAGCTTATCCTACAATTTCTTTACCTTTTGCGACGTAAGAAGAATCGCAAATGAAAGCGACGTCGAATCGAAGTGGTATCGCGTGTGAGAGACGCAACACAAGTGCAAGAGAGGCGCGGCATAAGTGAAGTTACAAAGGCACGAGGAAGTCACGTCCTCGAGGAACAATGCAGCCACGTCACTCTCGCAAAACGCGAGAAATAGTATGGATATCGACGTTACAATTGCATTCCCTGACTCAGCAAGACTTGTGCTATTAATTGTATAGTAATTGTTTATGATTCGTTCGTTCTCTTCTCTAATGTTGAAAGATGTTCAATACTCGTTTTCTCGGAAGACAAGCGACGCAGGGTGCAATTACAGTCCTGAGTCGTCTTCTTTATTAAACATCGTATGCACAACGATCCGTGAAAATTCTTGCGATTGAAAGAGCGATTCACTATGCTTTTAAAATAAAAAAAGAAAAAATATAAAAAGTAGATATGATAAGTTTAAAATGGGTACCATTCAATGAAATTAAATATTAAGAAATTTTTGTCAATTCTCTTTGCTAAAAAAATTCGTCTATTATATAATAATTACTCTTTTCTCATACAGTGGTGCATCTATTTATATTATTTACATATGTAGATACAATTTTACGATTCGCGAAAAGCCGCACGAGTTATTATATCAGATAAGTGCATCAGTATGGGATAAAATATAGCGATTTGTCTGCTTATGTGAAGTAGATAGGTATATACAATACTTTATAATGTCGTATCTTTAATTCATATCTGCCTTTTCTTCGCGAGAGGCCCTCGATCGTAAATAATTGCGCTATAGTAACGAACGTGTTACTCGTTTTGCGTCTACTGGCTACACCATACAGGTACACGTTCTTCAATAATTGAGAGGGCAATTACTCGTGTCACGGTACGCGGCTGAATGTCATTGTAGCTCTCCTCGTCGCGCGGATGCGAGAAAGGCATACACGATATATGCAACGCGTCGTCGGCACGAAAGAGCATTCTTCGCCCGGAGGCTGCGTGCCCGCCCTCGAATTATCTCGCGAAGAAAAAGGAAGCCAAAGTCTCAAAACGTATGTTATTGACCCTGGGCTGCTCGTTCGGGTTCCTTCGTCTAACCGCTCGTCTCGTCCTTTTTTTAACGCGCGGCCGCTGTAACCGAACCCTACGGCATTTTTGCCAGAAGTGCATCGTTCACAGTGTATGCAATTTACGATCATCGCCATCTCTCGCCATCGCGCATATCGCATCGTCAGTTTCTTACCGCGAGTTTTACGGTTCGTCGCGTCCTTGGAAAAATATCTAGTTTACGCAATAATGAGATAATTAGGTTCGCGTTACGTTTGCACGTCCGAATATGCCTTGACCGTCGTCCTGCTTTCTCTCTCTGGGCTCCGAAAAAAACCGGTATCGCTCGGACACAGAAGAGGCTATCGCTTGTCCTTAATGTCGACGCATCGATAGCTTTCGAGGCACAAGTGCATAAAATTGTCATTTTTAATATAATTTAAATAGATATGCATATAAATTATGCAAAATAAAAATAAATATAATATAAATTATATACAAAAGAAAATTATACAAAGTAAATTATACAAAATATAATTTATAATTTTTTTAAATTTTATTTTACAAAATGTAATAAATTATATATTTTACAAGAATGGACTGCACGAAGGAGAATATATTGCTATTCGTGCCCTGTGAACAACAAATTATTTTCAGTGAAAAATTAATTTTTATTGAAGTGACCATGAATTTAAATTACATTGTTATTTGTTGCTAAAATTATTTTAAAATGTGTGCGAGCGCAAAAAATTGACAATACATACGGGAAATATTACACTTTCGACTAGAGTAATTAAAAAGAATCTAATTACAAAGCTGGATACACATAGTAATATAAATTAATTGTACGAAGTATATAACCCGTGAGAGTAATTAATAAACCGATGCCGCCGATTATTATCAGATCACAGGTTGCACAATGTGCGTAATTAATTATTAAATTTTTGCGATATCTGATCGGGGCTGGCTCGCGCTTCATCTCTTCCCTTTCTTTTCCGAGGGCAATCTTTCGAAACTCGAAAGCGTGCAAGTGAAAGTGGGATACTTACCAGGTCGCATTAAATTCATCTTTAAAGTCATCCACCAGAGAAAAAGTATGGGCGAAAGAGAACACTGCAAAAGCTCGCATTCGCCGTGTCGGAGAAAATAATTTTCCATTTTACGTCACAAAGAGATAGCTGCAGCAAGGGAATCGCGCAAGAGCAATGAACAGAACTTCTACATGAAACGAATTCCAGTTCCAACTGTTTTAAGTTGCAGGTACTTTGAGAATTTTCGTATCTCGAAAAATATTTATAGACACACAGTTTTCGCGTTCCTTTATACCGTATTACACTTTAATTTTTGACAAAGTTAAAATTGCTCTTTCTACTCCATTTTTCAACATTATATATCCAACAATGAATAATTTATATTTACGTATAAAAAAAGAGGGATTATATATTGTAATTTTCTTTTATCTCTCGTATTAAGTTTCAATAATTAATTATATAGATAACTTTTCTCATTAAACCTCTATAATTGTTTCTTGTGATATAGGAGAGATGTCACACAAATACAGTCTTCTTTCTAGGGAGAATCTTAGAAGCCCTCAGTTATGATATAAGGGAAGGAAAAGAGAGAACGCCCCCGTCTGGCCCTTTTATATAAAAGGGCCGTTCAATTAAATAATAACCCGGCTTGGGAGAAGATTAAACCGCCGTGAGTTTATCACGGGATATGGTCGAACGATATCATTCTCGCAACATTATCTTCGTTTATCGACAATCTCTCGCACGGTCGAAGGATGTGCGGCACCAAACGCGCATCCGCAGAGCAGGAAATCCCACTTTCGCGATGCCATGCCGCCTTCTCCGCTTCTTTGTCCTCGACATTCCCGGCGCGCGTCATTTACGACCGTATATTTGCCCGACTTGATAATCTAACAGGGAACGTATTAACCGAAACGTAACGACCGAGGAAGAAAATAATTTCTTAGGAACGCGCGCGAGCTGAGATTTTGCAAGCACGCATAAATCTCACTTTTCCACGCGATATTTGCTTTTCGTATGTGACGTAAATTATACGTCGGGCCAGGGGTCACCAGCGCCTGCACACGCGAAATACCCTTTATAGAGAAGAAAGAGAATATAATGTATAATTACGGTTTATTATGAGAGAAAGAGAGAGAAAGAGAGAGAGGTCGAAGTATGCAATTTTATTTAAACAAAAGAATACGACGTTAATATTTTTTAACCAAGAATTGTATTCTAATGGTCGAGAACAATTGATCCAATAGGTAAAATTATTTATCATCGTTAGGGGAGTGATGTGAATCGAGTATCAAAGAGCAATAAAGGTGAGATGCATATGCATTTGCGTGCACGTGTCATTGAATGGGGCGAGAGTGAATCGCATTAAATTATTGCAATTACGGGATCGAGGATGGCAATACTTATTACCTTCACCACCTGCGTCGAAATCGATAAGGGGATAGAATAATGCCCGGCGTTCGGGCAGGTGGATATTACGATCTTGCGGGCAAAACATTCTCTCTCCACGAGCATCTGTGTATACTTATCTACTTAGAATATTTATTATTCCCGCGCGACTGGAATTTTCATTGTAATACAACGTCGAAAGACCCCGCCGTTGATAGATTCAGATACGCTCGAACAGCCGATACTTTATAGACCGTGTAACTTTGGGGAACAACCTAATTTAAAAACAAATCGTTTCGCCTCACGTGTCGATTTTAACAGCACCGCAAGGAATGATAAAGAACGCAATGTTCCGGTTGCACCGTGTTTGTTAATGGTACCTGAATAGGGAGCACTTTACAGTTACTTCTCCGCAAATATCTCTTATATCGCCAAGTCAAGCGGAAAAGCATTATTTGAATTGAATGGTGATTGGTTTCATTCTGTATAAAATAAATTTATTTTATATAAAATTATGATGTATAGATTCTCTCGATATAAGAGAGAAAATATAATTTTGATTGATTAAATTGCATTATTTAAAAAATAAATTAAAAATTTTAGAAATAAGATTTTCCAAAGCAAACAATTTTTAGGAAAAATCGAAATTTAAATCTCCCTCATTCTCTTAAAAAAATATATGACTTATATACAATAATCAATTGTAATTTTAAGCGACAGGAAATTATCTCATCTCCGAGATTCGACATAGATTTCAATCTTGAGAACATCTTCCCAAAAATGGATATTATCTTACTACCGCAATCGCAGCGAATTGTCAATGAGATGGTCAAATAAAGGAGTAACCCTGGAATTTCGCTCTTGTGCAATCGTTTCTTTAACAGGACTCTTTTTGCGCGTTGTAAGAGATGTCGTGTACGCATATATACGAGCCTTTCTATTCATGGAGTTGCGGTCGCAGCTGCGTATAGAGACTCACGGAGAAAAGTGAAAGTACGAGGAATAAAAAATCGAGAGAAGAATCAGAGACAGAGTCTCATCGAGATGATTTTACTACCATAAATATGCACCGTTTCACCGTCCGTTTATGTAAAATCGGATTCCTTTCTTTCCCTCTCAATTTACAATTGCGATAATTACAAGCCAATCATAATTTCAGCGGAATAAGAAAGTAAACGGGGTCTTTGCAGGTCTCATCTCACTTTTACAAGTTATAACATTGTTTTCTCAGACGGGGTCTTCAATAAGAATAAACCTTCTTCGAGTAGATGCGCAAAGTCTGTATTCCTCTTAGAGCTTCAATAAATATTAACGCTATAAATCGCGAGACAAGGTCAGCTCTTTCGCTGTGCTCGAAAAGCAGCTTTTATTCCTCTCGTATCCAGGAGCGACAATGGTTCTTCCAGGTAGGCCTCTCTCTAACCCGTCCGGTCCTTCTGACGCGCGAGTCCCTCTCTTCCTTTGTGGTCTCGCTACAACGCCTCGGCTTCTAGATAGGATTCATATACGCCCGCGATTTTACGACAATGCCATTTCGTGCGCGCGCGTAATGCACGCTACGTGAGTCCACGTGTGCGTTTACGTATCATTCGTGCGTCCACGCACGTGCACGTACGAAGCGTGAAGAACGTTTCAATATAATTTTGCCTTGCCGTTACTGCGAAGGTACTTGCTGGAACTTGGCTATGCGGATACCTGAACGTCACGAGACAGTACTCTTTCCAGGATATTTCTAAAATAATGAACGTATTTTTTTCAAACAACCAATTGCGATAACTTCCCATCTTGTATCATGATTTTTTTTAATTTCTTACTTTTTCACATAAAAAAAATGTATACTCTTTGATATTTAATTTTTTTATCTTTATAATAATTTAATTTTATAATATATTATAATTTTTTAAATTATATAATTTATTTTATTTTATTATAATTTATTTTATAATATCTTATAATTTTATAATTACTATAATATTTGCTAATTAATTTGCTTAATGGTTTCTGAAACAATTTGATGAAATACATTACTATTTCAGCATTTTTTATGAAATTTTTTTATGACCGAAAGTATTTTTTGACAATTAATTGACACGTTTGTTTTAGCACTCTTGGGTTGATCGGGATGATTGCGCGAAGCGTGCGATATATAATGTCGATATTTGTCTGCGGAACATTTTTCTCGCTGTTAAAGAGTCAGACGGTGCGCCGTTAAGGGTTGACGCCCTTTCTTTTGCGGTCTCGCCACTCGGCCTTAACTTTTGCGCGCAGCGGTTTACGACGAGACGCTATCTCGAGCGTACGTACTCGCGAGCGTGAATAACGCTTCGACGATTTCGTCTCGACGTCTCGCCCGCGGCCGAACCGCGGACATAAATCACGATCTCGACTGACATACCTGATTTGCCGACTGCCATAGGCATATATATACCGCGGGTATAAGCTCTGTATAGATCATGCGATGTCAAGTGTTTAACCCTCCCGTAGCGAGCTATGAATTGTTAGCGGACCAAGGACGGAGGCCTCCTTCGAACCCGCTGCTCGCTAATCCTGCGCTTCTTCGGTTATAGCATCGCGAATCTTTCGCTATCAATACTGCATCAGCGAAAACATTATGAGAATGTCACTTTAATATTATTCTGCAGAGTGGAATATTAATCGATATTAAGATCCTGCAATCTTCCATCAAATATGTTGAATGTGATAAAAAATGTAACGTTACATCATACGTTTACAAGAAATGCTAAAAACTTAAATTGTTATAAAGTATTGCACATAAAAAGGTGAAAGAAACATTATTTATTTTTTAAAAATGTAATAAATAAAATAACTTTGAATCAACGCGTGAAAATTACTTTTTCCAATCAATTCATCCATTATCGAAAATTTAAAAGATTTTAAAAGTTTGGTAAAAATTTATTTATTACGCATAAAGATGGAAATAAATAATATTTCTAAAATTTTGCGATACCAAAAGAAACTTAAACATATACTGAAAGAATTTTCTCTTAGAATTTACCCTGAAAATTATGGTAATCGTGGGATAATATGGTATGAAAATAATTTTATGTGAATTTCTCTGATTAATATTTATCACAATAAAAATAATATCTATCACAATAAAATATAAAACATGTTTAATTAATTTTACTAAACTGCATAGTAAAATTAATCAAACATATTTTATATTTTAAATAATAGTAATAGATATTATTTTTATTGTGAGATAAATATTAGTCACAGAGAAATTCTCATAAAATTCTTTCCATACCATATTGTCCCACGATTACCATGATTTTTAGGGTAAATTCCAGAAAAAAATTCTCTGTGTACCAAGATTATGTCGCATGATTTGCAGGTTGATTCTTTTTTTCTAAACAGTTCTTTATGCGACGACGAGAAATCGCGCGGTATATACTTTAAATTGCGTGTTCACGCAGTAGTAGACCCGTTTTTTGCCCGGACAATACCGTCATGCGTAAATGCGTAAATTGCGCGGCACGTGTGATAGACCTCACGCGCCCTACATGCATTCATAATCACAGTATTCAATGCTATTCTTCTCGAAATTACACACTTCCCCCCGTGGCAGAGAGTTAATCGCGATCGATCTTTTATTCGCACAATTTTTGACGCAGCGATCCCGTTCGCCTACATAAATACTAGAATAAAGTAAAATTTATTGATACAAGCGCAAAGTTGCAAAATGCATACTAGAGTGAATAATCGCCATTGAATATTTAATTTAACGTTTAATCAATAACAAACGTGTTGTCTCTCTATGTATAGATTATGAACATTTTTTGGTACTCCCATATAAAGAAATAAATTTTTTTCCTTTATTTATATTAAAACTAAGTATAGCATGAAATGTGGAAGAGTATATGATTAAATTAATTCTAAATTAATTACGTCAGTTTCCTCGATAAAGATTCTGCTAAGAATGAAGGGATTTTCGAATTTTGGATTATTGATTCAACTTTTACATCCTGTTCTCGCGCAAGTGTTTCGAATTTTCATCATTAATTTTTATATCTTAACCGAGATACTCTCGTTTCCATGAATCTAGCGCAATGGATAAAGTTGCGTTATTTAATACGCACGTTCGGTCGTGCATACCGACAACACTTATCACGGTCTATATATCGGACAGGTGAGAGAAAAAAAATGTTGCGTACTCTTTTCTCTCTTCATGATGCGGGTGCATCTCGCGTTCTCGCTTTCGTTGATGCGTTTAAATGATATATCTTGATAATATAAGTGAAAAAAGTGTAATGAAAGCGCGGTGAAATCGCGACTAGGAATTGTGCGCGCACATTATGACGATACTATGCGTTTATACCCGCGTCATCATTAGCACCGCTTCCGTTTACTCTGACACATCGGAGAACTCGTAATACAGCTCGCTGAAACGATGCGTGATTCCCAGTAACGTGCTGGATTTTTCCAACGCAAATCGAATAACGCTACTCGCGTTCGCCAAGCGAGACCAACATTTTTACGGTCGCATTCCTCGTTTTTTTTTCTCCTCTCGCCAGGAGTCAGGAGCCCCTCGCCTCGTTGACTCTGAAATTTCGCGAGAGAAGAAATCTCGCGAGAGAAAGAGCAGCCGCATCAATCTTCTCCTCTTACGGGGGGAATTTTTAGCATTTGGTTTTATTCCGCTCTCTTTCACCGGAGAATTTATATAAACTTTTATCAAACGTCATTTTACACGTGATACACTGGACGATAGAAAAACACGCACGCAGATACGAGAAAATATTTTGCGTCAACTTTGGTAAATCCCTGAAAATACGCGCTCCTATTTACGTTTAGTTCATTTCTGCTCTGGTTTTTACTTGCTCTGCACAATTTTTCAGAGTTAATATTTTCTCATATATAAATGTTATCTTAGATCTTTTAAATATATCTTTCTAGAAATTAATCTGCTTTTAATACCATGATGCACGTGAAGTTAAATTACCCTTTCACTTTGCTGTCATTAGTGAAAAATTTTCACTTTCGCAGATTGCGTAAAAAAATATTTTACACACACACGAGAGTCGTAAAATGGGATTTCTCTGAAAGCGCGCGCTGCATCAAAGTAGTGGAATATAACAAAGATGACTATCGGGTCTGGAATTTGTGTCCGGGCTCGAGATCTTGGAATATATAATTAAACGATTAGTCAGCCGATTATAATCGATATATGCATACAGAGACAATTCACAGTTCAAGATAGATTCACGTCACTGCTGGATGCTTGCTAACATAAATCACGTAACGCAAATGTGCTTGATGAACCGCAAGAATAGGCAGCCGTTTTCTGATCCCATAAGTTTATGCATCGCTTGGTTTCCCGCAAAACACGCGCTTGTCGTAAACTTCACAACCACATGATATTTCGTGAACTTTAACCACATTTTTCATTTTTTTTCCCCCAAAATATCTCGATTATTAAATCCTAAATAAAAAAATATTAAAATTGTAACGTATGAAAAAGAGCTTGTAATATTTCAATTATGAATTCGTGTTGTTTTATAATCGATTGATTACCAAGAGATACAAACCGGACGCTGTAAAACTTTTGTAGTAAGCTTCGATCAATGTTTATCTAAGGTTTTCTCGATTATTGAGCTCGCGAGCTTTACGCGGCTCTAATATGAATGCAATTTTGTCGATATATTGTCGCGTTTACAGGAATAAATCGGGGAAGTTTACTTCCCTCATTCGGAGGAAAACGACGTGTGATCAAAATCCGAGAAGATAATATTTTATGCTTCTGTCTCTAAGCGACACTCCTGGCTATATCGATTCCCGATATATATACCTGGTGACGCGACGGGTGAGCACGACCACGCCGAGATATTACACGGCCGCTCGTACATACTTTCGCAATCTTAAAGAAAAGACTTATTATCATGAGCCGAACGTAGGTTGCGGCCGTAAGGCGTAGGCAGAACTATCTGCTCGTTCTCCGAAAATGGGCACGATGGAAGAGAAGGCCCGCGTATATATAGTGTTTCTCTCAAGTTGGCCAAATCCTGTGATGCTGTGTTCTCAGCCCATACCGCGTTGGACACTTTCGAGATGTAGTTTCGATATTACACAAACGCTTCTCTATCGAACGATACTTTTTATCCACAATAATTCTTTTTAAAAAACACAGAAGATGTGATATTTAAAATACACATAAAGAAAAGTATGGGAAGTATAAAAAGTTTTTCTTATGTTATTTGTAGATCGTCTGTAGTAAGAAATTACTAGAGTTATCAATAATTTTTCTAACAATTTTGATGTGTCTATATACAGGAATTATTAAGCAGATTTTTTATTATAGTTTATTAAGCAGATTAATGATTTTTAAATTTACTAATTCATAAATTTATTAATTTTTAAACTTAAATAAAAGATATGTCTAAATATATATGTATCTCTGAATACATTACACGGCAGAGAAATGTGTTCGTTACGCAGTAAAGATTTTCATTAAGCAAACATAAGGATGAACTGTAGTCCGCGCTAATATACGCGAAACAATTCGAATGGAAACGAGAGTAGTATCCATTATACAGAAAGCCGCTATTTGTGATCGTAGCTTTACGGTATTTTACCGTACATTTAATAGACAGGGCCGTCTGTGTGATAAAGACACTTTACTTTATGTTTTGCAGCTACAGGTCCGCGCCGATTTACGACATTATGCTCCGTGTTGAGTAGATTGTAACTTAGGATACTTTTTCCATCCTCGGACATATTTACACATCGCCACGGCGGATTTAATGAGTAGACTACTAGATGATAAATTCCGCGACGCGATAAAATAAAGCGGGACGAGATACGTTAATGTTGGTTAAACGTAGGTTTAGTGCTGCGCTGCACGATGTATGTTCGAACATGTCAATTGGTGTGTTTGCGCAAAACAAGATAAACAATAAGACTGTCCCGAGTAACATCGCATAATGCTGTTAATTAGAACTGCGTTGATTAAAACTGCATTAATCTTTTCGTTATGAAGAAATGTTGTACAATTTCTGATGGCTAATATAAAAAAAAGAAAAGTGAGAAATTATTAATGTGTTCTCGTGTATTTATATACAAAAACGTAGGAGAAAAATTATCCAAGAGATAATCCCGCGAGGGGAGTAACAAACATTGCTATTTATAGCTGCGATTTATTCGCTACCGGAATAGCAATAATTTACGAATAAACGATGAGAAAAGGAGGATGAGGAGGAGGAGGATTCTCAAAATAATCACGTCTCATCCGATGATTTAGTATCATCTCGTAAAATATTCAGATGCGCGCGTGCATCTACTTAAAACTCTCTCGCGACCGCGTGTTATATATACGCAGGGAAAGGCGCAGGGAAAAAATGCTCTACGCGTGATCGACTTGCTCGGGAACACCGGTATATAAGGTATATCGTATGGCGAAACCGCAGGCACGCACCAAGGACGAGCATCAATTAAATAATCTAGGTTGATTTTACCTTCGCGCGTTCCGATACGTTGTCATTGAGAGGATATGCGTTTATGACTAGATCATCCGACGTTGCACATCAACCCGCAAAGTCATATCTTGCTCACGCGAAAGAAGCTAAAATCACTGTCGTAATGCAATGTAGCGATTCTACAATGTCAAAGATCAGATGCTCCATTACCAACACAAGGCTAGCAACGGCAATGCAGCTGTCAAAGATAATCAGTGTGTAATGCTCTTCTTATTTGCGCGCACTCAGGATGAAAGTATATGGCTCCTTCTATCTCAAAATATCTGTTTATCTTAGAATACCTTTAAAGAATAATATAAAGTAAAAATTAATAAAATATAATAATTTATTATATATATATTATTATATTATTAATTTTTATATGCACGCAAAGATATGTGAAGAAATATGATAATTAGGATTTATGATTTTCGTTGTTCCTGAATGCAAAATAACATCTTTCAATTCAATTATTTACATGCAATTAAGAATTACCTATAGCCTGTCACAAATTCCTCTTACCCACAGCTTGATTTACAATCGACAGCGATTGCACGCGCATAGATAATGAGTTGGTATAATACGCCATTGAACGCTCGTTCGCCGACGAAGAATACTTCTCTCGTTTTCTCCGACAGGACGCAACAAGCGACCCGACTTATATAAGTCGACGCAAAAGTATACGTGTGGCCAGTTATGTAATGGCCCGAATTTATCACTTTCTCGCGTCGCTTTATATAGAACACATTATCTCGCGCTATAGAGTGCCATAGGGTACCTCATAAATATTAATACAGCAACATAAGTAGCTATACGTAGTAAGGCCGTGCGCTCAATAAGACCGCCTACCTATCGGGGGCCCGATGCTTTTACAGGGACACATCGCGGAAAGAGCGAAAAATTTTCGCTCAGAAACTCGTATACACGTATTTGCAATTAATTCATGAGCGCATTTCTCAGTATCTTTGCAATAAAAATTTTTATCGAGCTTACACACATTTGCTCTCCATTTGTCAATGCAAACTAATGGATTGCATACATTCCTAATTATTATAAACTTAATTAAATCATCATGTTATTTGAATTGCTAATTTGAAAATCTAATTAAAAGTAAAATTATGGAAAATATTTTAAAACTTATTCTTTACATATAATAAAATACAAAGTAAAAAGAGAAACACGGACCATAAAAGTACTAACTATAAATATACACCTAGGAAGGAATATGAAATATATTATTTTGCAAGAAGTAAAATCAACCAATTAACAGTCTCATATTTGTCCGCATTATTTGTTTGCTTGCAAAGAAGATAATTTCTTGTTCGTCCAATTTGCACATTTGCTCTGTGGAATATTACATTTGTTGCTTCGCTCAAAACATGCTACAAACCGTGCAAGCGAAATAAACACGCGGTAAACGCACAGCATTAAAGAGTATATTTCTTTCATCTCCGTTTGAGCGAGATTAAATCTCCGTGGTATAATTGCACGCTAGAGCCCGGAGAGGGTTAAAGTTTCTCCAGTAAAGGTCGCAACGTTAGTGTTAACAAATGATAATCAGCGGAATGCGCGATAAACAATGTGGATACCGCCCATGGAGCGGGAGCAGCTTCTCGTTAATTAGATTTTTTGATTAACTGTATAAAGCTCGGAACCGCGCTCGAGCAGAGACGGTCGCTCTTCTCCGCACGTGTTACACGTTTGTGCATACGCACGCACACTTACACATGTGCTTGCGGATTCAGTGGATTCCTCCTCGTAATAGGCGAACTCCGAGAGATCTTTTCGTCCCACGATACATTTCGGAGCGAGCGAAAGAATTGCGCGCCACGCGGAGCATTAACCTTTGAATAATACATCATGTTGTAATTTGAGCTGAAAAAAAGATTTATTCTAAACTTGCAAAAATAAGAAAAAAATATTTACGTGATTTTTAAACAATATAATTATAATAAAAATGTAAAAACATGTAATAGAAGTCTCACACACACATGGTAAACGCATGGAATTAAAAAAATGACTATTTCTTTAAATTTAAGTTTTCTGGAATCCAAGATATTTTATAACTAAAAAGATATAATGCATTTATCCTAAAATAAAAATACATACTTTTATAAGTTTGCGTGTTGGACAAATTTCTGCTCGTTATTAAACTCGTGACTGAAAAACTTTGTCACTTTCGAAGTAACGATAATAACGAAATAACGATAGTATACTTTCATGTTATCGTGACTTTTCTCGTCGCACGATATTTTTGTTGCACGACGATGAAATCAAGAAACTAGTTTGCGTCTGTTACTGTCGTTTAATCGTCTCAAGAAACGTGTAATTCTGCTGTTTTATAAAAGTCGAGAAAAATTGCATGCATATTATTATTTCTTTCGTTTATGAGCTTTGATGAAACATGAAATGTTTCGCCAGAAAATGTCTACAAAGAAGAAGAAACAAAAAGTAAAAAAAAAAAATATAATAGATACAGAAAATGAATACATGTGTGTGTGTGTGTGTGTGTGTGTGTTAAAACGAATAACTGTAGAGTATAATTCGATTAACCCGTAATGGTCAAGTCGCATAATATTCGCGTAAAAATTGCAAGAAGCAATTAGTTATATATATAGTCCTGCTAATGTCGTATGTATTAAGTTGGAAGTAATATTGTCATAAATATTTACATTAAGCATAAAGATTGATTTGCAATATCGCAAATAATATAATTGCATACGATGAAAATCACCGAAAAACATGACGTCTATAAGTAGTTACGAGTATAAGTATTTTCTTCTTATTTCTTCTCTTCCTTCTACTAACAATAAGTATAATCAATGAAAAAACAATATTTTCTCAGGTATTTAAATATTTGCATATTTATCTTAATTCTTCCTTTGATCCCTAGCATTATGATGAAAAGAAGTAATAAATGCAGAGCGTATATTCCAGAAGAATACACATCAATAATTTGAAATGGAAAGGAGTACTTAAATGTATTGTGTTTAATACAAGCGCGCTAATATAATTTTTGCTTCTTTACAGTAATATATCTTCAAAGTGTCATGAATATAATATATGAGTCTGCGCGAAAAATATGAATTGATTTTGCATATTCATTGCTGATAAGTCGCGGTTGCATGTGATTTGAGTCGGAATGGCATAACGTTGCAGAATGTAGTTTTTTATTCAGTGATTTATGTATTTATGATTTTCTCCCTCGTTCTATCATAGCGTTGAACATTATACACATTAGCAAATCAAGCAAACAAGAGGAAAACGAGTAGTGACCAAGATCAAACGAGCTTATCAAATCATCAAACGATCGTTTTTTAAATTTCTCTTTAGGCATTTAATCAGCTGATAGTATCGGCCGTCTCCGTTTATATATCACAATCAAACAGTCTTGAATCTTTATCTTGAATTAATACATATGTATCGAGGATATTACTTCCCATTGATTTATTAAACTTTTATTTGTTATTTATGTTTGTCATATTTATTTATCGCTCTCGTTGAATCCTATATTAATTTTGCCCTTATTAGACTATGAGATAAATGATACAATAATTGCCTTACAAAGATAAAATAACGAATTTTTCTTGCACTATAGATTTATATAAGACGCATTCTAGGCTTATTTTTTATCTCTTATTTCATTATGAATATTTTACATAATACACAATTAATCATAGCGCATATTAAAAGACATAGTTTTTTCTTTAAATTATAAGCTATTAAATCTGAATAAATCTTGTGTTCTTAGTTAAATTTAAATAAAATTTATTTTAACAAAACTTTAATTTAAATATAAGATATAACAAAAATATATACGATATATATTACAAAATCAAATAAAAATTTTACACAGGAAAATCCAATTCTATTGGTAGAGAAATTAAGATAAAAGAAAAAAAGAGTGAAATACGGTCTTTATTATTTAAAGCATTTCAACGTCAGAAAGGCGGATGTTTGAATGTCAGTAATTACTTTGATAGATGAAACTTTGTGGTTACATTGTAATACACCTGCTAAGCAATAAAACCTTTCCTTGCAGTTGAGATAACAACAATTGAGAAACCAAAGCGGAAAACGAGATTAGATATCCGACTGTTATAAAGTTTAATTTGGTAATTCTATTGCTTATTTTTTAAATACATAATAAAATATAATTTTAAAATGATCTCTTCAGTATTAAATATAAAATAATCTCTGCAAAACAAAATTTCATGTGACAGTGCGTTTACTTTCCGATCCCAGTTCCTGCCAAGTTTCCCGCGAAGTGATTTAACGACACATCCGCGTGCAAACACGCGCGGCTTCCGGCGCGCTCGCTGGCGCGTTTTAAACGGCGGAATCCAAGGGGAAATCTCTCGGTGAGAAACAGTTCCGCGTACACTTACCTGGCCGATATCGAGCGCCATCAGGAGCGAGCAGCAGACCGCTGCCGTCGACAGAAACCTCCTCATCGCGACGGTCATCAGGACTCTTCAGGATGACCCGCGCCCGCGCGTTACTGACTGCGTCACAGAACGTGTCGCACTCGCCGAAGGACCCGCCGAAGGTCAGTCTCTCACGTCACATTTTCCTCGTTCTCCGAGAAGAGTCTCATCGTACGCACGCCGGGGTACCGTGACAAGATAGTCAGCGCGCTCGCGAAGGTGGCCACGAGGGCGTTCTCCTCTCTCACGCACGATGTTGTCGACGCGTTGGTACCGCGACGAAGGACTCGGAAAAGATCCGGATAAGTCGGCACGAACGCGACGAGGAAGATCGCTGGCGGGTGTCAGACTGGCACAATAATGACTGCGCCCGCCGAGCTGCTTCCAGGGACGCTCAGATGTTCGGCTTTCTGGTGGGGATGGAGTTGGCCGTAGTAGCCATTCCCTCTTCATCCAACTCGCTGTGTATACGAGCAATGCGAGCATTCATGTCTCCGGATTCAGTTTATTCCGCTGGTTAGTTGCTGGTACCATCACGAGAGGCCGGTATAGATCAAACGAAAGGGAGTGGCAACCGCGGTTTCTGATGTGCCAGCAGGATACTTGTTTTGCAGCATTTTAGGCTGCTGTTAGAGTATTGTCAGCAGCCAACACTGATATATCGAAAGATGGGGACATTATTTTTAATTTAAATATATAATCTTAACCGTCTGATAGTTGAAAGATAATTGAATGCAACATGAAAGTAAAAAAAGATAGTACTAACAGTTATATATATTCAAACGAATCATCAAATTATTCGAAAAAAATCATGCTTACATAATCATGATTACTTACATTCGTTTACTGATCTAGCAATATAAATATTTGGTTTTAAATATATGTGAAAATAAAGAGATTTTTGTGTTGGCCTCTTTGATTATAGTCTGTAACAGCTATCATAAACGTTAGACATGCATTTAATGTAAAATTTTCAAAAAATATGCATAAGAGTTTAAATAAGATATCAGCTTTTTGATAATATAATACTAAATTAATAGTTTTATATTAATTTGATTTGATTGTTTAATTCCAGATTTCAATAGTAGCATGAAAAAATTGATAACTATGTGATATAATGTAGATACAGATAAAAAAAAATATCATTCTGCAGATATAAGATTTTAAGTAATTATATAAAACACGGACAACATATATATACACTTAAAACAAAAGTAAATTACACTAATTAATATAGTTTAAAGTAGAAGATATCAACGGCATATGATTTTTTTTAGTCATTCATCCAAGTGCTATATATGTTCAATGTTATTTAACTTCAATGATTAGACGAAAATTTGTATAATTGTTGGCGATATTAAATGTGTTTGTTTGTGACAACAAATTGTTTACCACCATTTATAGCTTGCAAATCTATAATAATTAATTGTCAATTTAATTAAAGACTTTAATTAGTTTCAGAGCATATGTGCTAAAAATTGGCTCAATTTATTGTGATTAACGTAAGAAAGATGCGCGAACCTTGGAATCTATAAGGTTTAAAATTATTAGACAATCTCTGGTGTATTTGATCTTGGCTACTTCGCGGTTTCGTATGTCTCACTTAAGGATGGTATTGTCAAGGCAATACTTAAGATATCACAAAGCGAACAAAGACTTCATAGAGTAGACAATAGAAGCGGCGTGTAATCATTCTCGAGTAATGTGCAATATATCTTGATGAGGGATAAGAGAGATATTGTATCTGAGTGAGACTAGAGCGATCAATCATACACGCATCAAGACTGGAAATAAGACCAATCAATGTTTCTCTTGGGCTTTAAAATAGCTGGAAAAGATACACATGTAAGATTTAATCCTTTTCTTTATTTAGCATCAAGATTGTTCAACATTGATCGTCTTAATTTTGAGATATTAATAAAACATCGATTGTCTTATGCATAAATAATGATAAGATGTCATTTGTTTTAGCTTTCAGACAGAATTTCAGAAATAGTATATAAATTTGTTTATATATTTTATAATATTGTTTAATCATAAAAAAATAATAAAATAATAAATACTTTTTATATATTTATAAAATAAATGCAATCGCGGATATAAATAATTCTGCGTACATTTATTTGTTTCTTCTTAATGTTAATTTTACGTATAAAAATTTCAATTAATTTTGTATCTTCTTAATATATTATCGCATGTGAATATTTGATCGTCGAACAGATTATGTTGTTCATTCAATGGTGGCATAAAGTAAAGAATGAAACGCGATTTATAGCGATATTATTTTACATCTGCGATAGTCCTTTTCACGAACAAATTAATTGCAACGCCAGACAAGTAATCTGTCAGCATTTTTTATTTTTCTTTCATCTACGTCAGATGAATTTGTCGAAAGGAACACGAGAAGAAAATATGTACGTCGCGTATTGATTGAAGTTTTCTTGAAACGAACAAACGCTTTGGCTACGGTTCTTTGAAGTGAATGCAAAGAATGCGAGCGTGCTACATAGAACTCTTTCATCCCTATCTGTGTGCAGATATCTTATAAGATATTTATAAAAATTTTATATTCTTGATATCCACTCGCCTTGACATCCATTCTTTACTGCCAAATATAATCCCTCGCATTATTGATAAATCTTGTTGTACAAAGATACGAATGCAATCTTATATTTAAGATAATGTCAGCTGTAGTAATCTGATGAATAATGGACCGTAAAATAAATACACATACATTGCTATCTGACATCTGACATGTATATTTCAAAAATATTCGCAAGATATTTCTTCCGAACTTTTGCGTCCGTCAGAAATAAGTTATATATTTTTTTCAAGATGTTCCTCTTCCTAATAACACAAGTTTAGCTCTCTCCTTGTATCGATTTTTCAAAGGTAAAACTTTCCAACGAAAACTTTGACAAGTACATCAATATTGCGAAGAGAGTTTGCTATTGTTAAATTTTTCGACTTCATATGACAGCATATCGACAGCGCGTGAATAGAATATTATGAGATGTCGAACGCGTTTCTAATAACAACCAGATTCTCTACAAATGTAAATTTCTCCCGAAAAGAAGAAGTTTAAACATCAATCGGTGTACATCATCAATTGGTCCGCGCGCGCTTTCGAAAGAATCCTCGCCACAAAGTCGTCCTCTCCTCTCTTACGTGATGGCGGCGCCCTTAAATAGCGAGGGCATCGCACTTGTCGCGAAAGGATGCGAAAGATAAGATAAGTTAAGTTTCATCTCCTGTCGGCAAGTAGGCGGACCGTGTTTGACATGCACCGAACAATCTTGCACAAATACCAACAGGCAGACGAGAGAGAGAGAGCCGCTTTTTTTTTCTCGTTTCAATCCCTCTCTATCTCCTCGCGCGAAGATGTACGCGTCACGATGGGGTGCGCGAGCGAGCCCTACGAGTGCCGGAAGAGCGCAGAGGGTCTATGGGTGATAAGGGGTTGCGCAGGCGCCGAGGTATCGACCGGAGTGACCCTCCGGGCGACACCCTCGGGATTCTCCGCCGAGCCTCACTGCTTCATTGGCAAACTAGTGGGTAGTACACGCACGCGACACAGGTAAGAGTGCCCCGGCAGTTTGACTGATACGTTTTCTCTCCGTCGGCTCGGATTCTCGATACCGCGATAACCCGATCAACCCGTCGATCGCGTCGTCGTCATCGAGGAGAACGACGAGATCGTTTAAAACTTGCGCTCGCAACTTGGTCCTTAGAAATCTATCACCTAGCCGGCTCGGCCTCGCGGAGTACTCCAAGTGACAGGCTGGTGGCGCGCACCACCTTCACGTGACGGGTTGCTCTTCGTCAAGCAGGGGTAGTTTTGATGCCTCTCTCGGGGTAGCTTCACCGTCCTTCTCGATAGTCGCTCGATAGTGTTATCGATAAGCCGCGCGAATAACGTCGTTGGAACAACGTCGCGGATTTGTGACTGTTGAACCCGGGGCGACTGAGTGTCCAGCGGCTGCTTATTGAGCGAAAAATTGAAATTTTGAAACTCGTCTTCGCGAACGAGACCACTGAGGTAAGGTACTGTCGTTCGCATTGATGGCGAAGCGTGGACGTATTGATAAACGGGTTCGTTGCCTGAATGAGGGTGTATATTTTCGTACGCAAGTGCAGTCTATGGATTTACGTCCATTGCGCAATATTCCGGTCTTGGTTGGACGGGATACAATCGATGTTCAGTCATAAATAGTCGGGGATAGCCGGGAAGCGAAAAGTGGAACGATAATTGAAGAGCCAGGGGGATGAAACTTTTTTATGAATAAGTTTTTGGGGAGAGGAAAGGGAAATGGCGAGCGGTGGTACGTTTTACAAAGTAGCACTTTCATTGATTTTTTTTTTTTTTTCATCAAATCGTATTTTATGTTTGAGCTAGCCAGTAAGCTAGAGCTCTCCATCTTATCTTTCATCATGGCATTAATAAAAACCGCGTTTTCTTAGAAAGTTCTAGTCATGGCCGTCGAGAGGGATCTTAACAATCAATGTAAATGTCAGGAAATATTCTTTTGTACGATAACGCCATCCTTCCATGTGCTGAATAGTATATTTTCTTTTATTATTAATTTTATCGGCATATTACATATTATATAAATTTATTTTTGTAATAATTCTTTAAGATAATAATATTTAAAGTTGCAAGAGAAATACGCCTACAAATATGTTTTCTAGTTTTAATTTTAGAAAAAGGTGAAGAATCACTTGTGTGGGCTAAGATTAAAGTTAATTGACATTGATAGATTCAATCATTAATCTTGCATGCAACAACTTGTCTTCCGCAAAATATTTCCACGAAATAATCAATATAAAAGCGCAATTCAGAAAATTAATAAATATTATAATAATAGCGCAGTTAATAAAAGTCTTTTTCATTTCTTTCGACTATACAGATAGTGCCTTTTATTTCTGAGGTATTTTTAATATTGACACATTTACAGATTTTTCTCTGTATGATTTTCCAATGTTAAATGTTGTAACGTTTATCGCATTTTAATCCGAGGCAAATCTATAATAGATATATCGAGAAACGCTACGCAAAAATCTCAATACATTGCATATGATAATTTAAAAATGATTTAGATGTAGAGATTAAAACAGGCAGAACGCAGCAATCTATTAGATACAATCTCCGTAATTACATGAATTTACCGGTGGTACAATATTCATATACCATTGCAACTGGAATTACGAGAATGCCTAACATGCAATTTATATAACAATGTTACGCGAAATATTTGCATTAAATTCAATTTTATACGAAATATCTAGATAATTAATTCGTCAACAATTCAGATTCATTATGTATAATTACATTCGTATTAATGTTAATATTATTAACAAGTGAGAAGCTTCTAATTAATATTTCTTCTAATGTAATTTATAAATCGGTAAATATATGTTGCTATGAAATACTTACAATTGTATTGAGCATTTGTTCTCTATGTTGATTATTCGCGTTCGATAAATTTCTCGTTAAATTTGGACTTTAGTAAACTAAATGTATTGATTTCTATATTTGTAATATTGCATACCATTTGTAATTTAATGGTAGGTAAATGTCAGAATGGGAAATTGAAGTGTAATTATTTGCATAATCAGTATAACTGCTTAAACTATATTAAACGACATTAGTATTTGCAAATTATACTGCGATCTACTTGCTAACATTATGAAATATTTAATTATTTCCTCCATTACAACATTAGAGAGTCATTTATTCACGAAACACTCTTCACTTTAATTTTTATTAGCGTTATTGAGATAAAACTGAATAATTTATTTGATCACTTTTAGTTTCGTCCAATCTAGCTCTTGTACAACATATTTTATTAAATATGTAATTTTTTGATTTCCTTTTTCATACATTTAACTTTACAGAATTTTGTTATTAATAAAACTTTTCATATATCATTACATAATATCTTGATCCTATTACGCAATTATTAAAGCTATTCGAAGCTTACAGCAATATTGTGCTTGTAAAATGCTTGATGAACTAGATTCATGAGTGTAACTCATCAATACGTAATAGTTGTGTATGTAACCCGTTTCCCATTTCAAAGTCTAATATATAGTAGATACTATATATCACGGGAATTATATTGCATCAAGCTGCGAAACTTGCAAACTGTTATTACATGTACAAGAGAATGAGAGTAGAGATTAATTTATTTCTTCTTAGTTCAGACAGTTCTTCTCCATATAATTTCCTGTTCTTTCGTTGATTTGAATCTCTTGAAACAACAAATTTGGAAATAAAGCAATCGAAATCACTGTAATATTACAAAGCAGCATGATATTTAAATGAATAATACATTCTTATAATGAAAGAAAATACGGAGAATATATTTCAAATTCACAGATATTCATTCAACTTCTATGACAACTTTTTCATAATTTCTCGCATATTTTTTTCTGAAACATTTTATTTTTTTTTTAACTCTTAGTTTAATTCATAAATTCATAAAATTAATTAAAAAATAAAATTACATGTTCATATGTCTGACACAATAATATACTTTTTTTCAATTTCGTTGTTATGTAATGATAAATGTCTTAAAATGTAAAAAGCAGCCGTTTTCTTTTGCTTTAACATGTAGTATTTATTATGAGAATATTCTGTCACTCTCTTGTCTCTGTTCAAGACGTTACACGAAATCGCGAGGAGAATTTCTTCTTCGAGCGATATGCCGAGAAAGTTGAATGCTATAGAGTTTACTACACGCAAAGTTCACCAATTCCGCGAACCATTGGCGTTCGCTATTATCGAAGAATTCTGCAAGAAACAAATACGAACGGTCCGAACGTATCATTGCTTCCTCGACGCTTCTTTTTCCACCGCCCGAGCATAGAATTATCCCGCGAGCTCTTCAAGGAAGATACGCTCTAACCCGGTACGATACAATCGAGCCATGGGCAAGCCATAGAAGTAACATTCTCGTATGTTTCAAGAATACGTAAACGCCGGTTCACGTGCACGATGTCGTGAAGCATTTCAGAAATTCTAAAGTAAAATCGCGCTCCGAGTATCGATTTTCACGAGCGTTCTGTTACAAGTCGTTGCTCACACCGGTTACATCCACAATTTTTCTCCCCTAATACGTGATTTCGAAACCCTCTTTATTGCCAGTGATAAGTAGAAGAGAGAAAGAGAAAAAGAGAGAAAATTAAAAAGTTCTTTATAAATTTAGAAACAGTTATTATTTAAATATAAATTATATACCTAGATATAGTTCTAGAGTATCCTCTTTCATTTCTATGCCAATATCATAAATTTTTATTAGAATTGCTTGGATATCTCTGCACGAATATTTAGTCTGAATTATTCATTAAAGAAATAATTCTTTATCGAGTTTTTTTGACACGTTTTTATTACTGTACTAATAATACGTGCAAGTCTGTATAAAGCATAATGTGATAAAAAAGTAAGAGAAACACGAGTCAATTTTATGATATTACTTTATTATTCTCGATACACTAAAGAACCCAATTACGAAGAGACGTCTCTCTCAATAAAAGTACGTTGTTGGCGACACAAATGTGTCGTTTCAACTATTTTCAAAAAAAAAAAATTTTTTTTAATTGGAGCTGTAAAGAATCTGAACGCGTATTATTCCTACACTGGAATATTTTTGTGTGGAATTCAATATATTCGAGTAAATCAAATCATTTAATCAAATGTAGATGCAGAAGATAAAATCGATATGCATTGAATAATGAAATATGTCTGTAGAAACAGTTTTATTAATTTTAGTTTTACAGTTATTAAATTATGAATGAATTACGAAATTGCAGAATTTTACGTACAATTACGTATATTTATTCCACATGTTCAAATATCGTAGAGTCAATACAAACAGCGAAGCAGCATTTTCTTCCGTATGCGTAAATATTTCACATCAAGAATAAAATCATATTTCAATTTATACAATACATCTCCGAATAATACAAATATTCCGTATATATTTTGAGTTTTGTTTGACCTAATGAAAAAATTCTGCAATTGCAATTTGCAAGAAGTCGGCCGGCAAATTGATCGCGCATTTTTTCGTTTACTTGTTGCAGATTTCAACTTGGATTGTTTATTTTCTCCTTCCTCACCTCCTCTTATTTCATCCTTTCCTTTCGGATTACCTTACGTTGAAGTTTATCCCACGAGGCATCAAGCAGAGAGAGTCGCCCATCGATCGATCTAGGATCCATCGGAACAATCCACTGACCTACAAACGAACGACCTATTTCGCGCGTCGCGACACCGTATCATCATCTTAGCAGCGCAAGATCGTCAACGACCAGAGAGAACCAGAGCGATTTATCGTACGAATCGCGACTAACGGTTCGAGCGACGAAACCGCGGATCGTTTCATCGCAGGAACGAGCCCGGTGTAACCATCAAGATTACCGGCCGCGGCGGTTGCGACAAGTACTGCGGTACAGCTCCATCACCCGGCAACATTTCATTCTCCAGTTTTCGTCAGTCCTTCACCTCCAATGTCAACTACCTGAAACGGAGGTGAGTCGCTCGAAAGTACCGTCACGTCGGATCCGGACTTCAGGGCTGGCATTTACATTTTTCTCGAGCCGACAAAAATTTCATGGCTCTTCAATTTCGCGGTAGTCTTTGATGCATTCGAAAGGTTCAAGTCCTTCTATGCATCTTGGATAATTTTATCGACCACGTTAGAAAAATTGAAAAGTGTCGGCCCGTGAAAATCTGCGATCCGAAATTTAATTTGCGATTATATTATAAATTTTCGCCGACTTTCCCGTGAAATTTCTTAATTGCATAGATAATAAAGTATTATGCAAATCTGCAAAAAAAGCGGATGAAATAAACAATTTATGCGATTTATTCTTACATTCGTTATTAATATTATGTTATATGTACAAATATAAGAGATATACTATGTGAATACTTTATATTTTCATTTTAATATTATCTGTACCTTAATGTAAATGCGCTTTTAATGTAATTAGGGTTAGCGTTCATATACTGTTATCGGGTAAAGTGCAGGAATTCTCGTAATTCAAATCTGGCATGAAAACATTTTGATCATATAAGCGTCCGCTCTATCTCGTTCGAGAATATATGTGAATATGTTGTTGAAAGGCATATTTGATGAAAACTCATGTATCATATATCGTCGAAATGGGCTGAATCTTTTTATGAATAGCTCTTATATCTTGTTATTTACGCGCGCCAGCATTTGCATGATAATGATCGGATGTTAAAACGTTGCGCGCGGTATTTCAATATTCCATGGGCTCTCGTCGGCCCATGATGCGTCCGTGATAGGAAAATAGATTCCTCTGTCCAATTAGCCGGACACGAGCGCTTACCTGAATCGGCCGTTAAGCAAGCGTCACGCCGATAACATATGTCAAAGCTATGGTGTTGAGAATTGGGACAGAGAGTCACACTGAAATACGATGCACGGGTTTCCAGGCCATCGAGTGCAAAGTGATAATGTAAACGAGATGCGAGAGTTTAAAATAGAGTTTGAAAACAATGTTGTCATTTTAGGTAAACTCATCAGGTGCTGCTGTTCTAAATACGAGAATGACCTCTACATTCTCTTGGAACTATAACTATAGCTATTTTAGTACAATCTTCATCGATTATCTAATGTATTCTTCTATTTAGAGTACATATTTAAGAAAAAAGAAACTATAAATTATGAAAAAAAAATTAATCAATTTTCTTCGATTTTTGAAAAAATCAATGTTAATAAAATGATGAAAGAATTCATAAATATAAAGAACATTAATATTCTCTGGATATTTTGCGACATTTTTGCTAAGTGTTGTTAATTGATTCAAGAGGAGAATAAGGAGGATTTTTACACATCAGAAAAAATTATATTATTGTTTTTGAGGACGAAAAAGTGTGTCATTTAAACACATAGATTCTTTAATATTATTATTAATAATTTCAAGCTTTTCGTATGTTCGATAAGTCTGAATGTGTGCATGTGGCTCGTTAAAAATACCGCTTCCAGCATTGCCCCGAATACCAGCAACCTGGACGCACGCTACGATATCAAGTCATCGCGCTAATGTTGCTTTACACCCGGCAACGTTAGCATAAAGCCGCTATCCCTCCCCCCATCAGCGATATCGCGTCTTTCATCTCTCCCGCTTTTATTTACGACGAGAAATCACACGGACGCTTGGCAATGTGAGTCGATGATGACGTAAATGCGCAAACGACGCAGTTTCGTACGGTTTACCTTGCATCATTCGCGCCTCGATGCTCGTTTTATTCCACGCGAAACGAGTCATTATGGAGAAAAGGGAGCTTTTATAGACGAAAACAACGAAGAATGTCATTATACGTCGTCCTGGAGCGTTGTTTACTCAGTCGAAATAGACATATCCGCCAAGCATGTTAACGCCGGCCAATTAGCGATCGACGTCATCTTCATATTCCTCATCCCATCAGCATATCAAATGGCTGTGATCGATGTGCAATTTAGCGCAGTGAAACACGACGGGGTCAGCCCGCGGCCTTGCCGACCGATTGTCACTATCACGACCACCACCATAGCTTGTCTTCCAGGTTCTCGTCAGGGGACCTGAGCTCGGAGCTCGACGATGAGCCAAACGCAGATCCTGGGCTGGCCACCATGGGCCGGCAGGACTCGTCTCAGCCGTATCAAGCGGTGCCGGAGCGACCTTTGCAGTCCCAACCGGGCCCGATACCGCCGCCGTCCCAGCCGCCCATCCCGGGTGCGCCACCCCAGGGACCGCCGCAGCCCATCGGCGGCGATCTTAGCCTTAACCTGAGACCCGGCTCGCGAACCACCAGTGCGCCGTCCTCGCCGGCCAAGACGCGGGAGAGTTTGCTCCAGCGAGTGCAGAGCTTAACCGGCGCCGCTCGCGACCAGGCAAGTTAATTTTAGCCTCCGCTTTTGTTATCTAACACTTTCTGCCTGAGGGAAATTGCTCGATACAACGGCAATAGAAATTGATTAATGCAAAACGTCTTTGCTCAATACTATTATAATTACGATGAAAAAGAATAGAGATATAAATCAATAATATTCCAAAATATTGCGATATTTATAATTTATAATCTTTTTTCTTAATAAAAATATATACCGATATTTTGCTCGTGTCAGTATTTAATTATAATCGATGTATTTTCCGCGTTCGATCGATCACTATATTGCGCGGTTATGAAAGCAGAGTGTTGCAGTATTTGACAGTTAAAATGACGTGTAGGGTGCTTCTATTTTGGGAGCGGCGGTATCTGGCGCGACCAGAGGCCCGTCATACAGCAAAGACCGATGCTTCACTCTGTTGGTGATCGACGACCAAAACACCGACTGGAGCAAATATTTCCGGGGTCGTAGACTGCACGGCGATTATGAGATTCGCGTGGAGCAGGCGGAATTTCGCGAACTGTCCCTCACAGCAAGCGAGGCAGGCACCGTTGTGTCTATGGCTGTCTATCGTAACGGGACCAAAGTCATTCGGTAAGATACAGAAACCAACATCTTTCAGCATTGTGTGATTGGTATCGTTTAATATTATTTTGCATTCAATCTACATTTTAATACCGAAAAAATAAACAAATATATTGAAAAATATAAATTAAACATAGTTCAAAAATTTATAAAATTAATATTGATAAACATATATTTTCAAGTAGAATAATAAATAATAATTTAATAACACGTAATCGAAATAAAAATTTTGTTTAAAGTATCATCGCGAGAGAAAATGTGTATTGACGTTTGTTATTAGATCCTTCAAGCCTGATTTCGTATTGATACGACAAAATCTGCGCGATGCTGGGGAGGATTATAAAAATCTCCTTCTTGGTCTGATGTACGGCGGCGCACCTAGCGTTAATAATCTTTCAGCAATTTACAACTTCCAGGTAACGCATTGTGTCTATTCTTATTATTATTATATTGGAGTTCCTCTATTTTCAGTTTTGCATAAAAAAGTTTGCAAAGTTTTTTCTATATTTGGAGTACAGAGATTATTATTTGAAGATAATAATAAAATTTGTAGAAATTTAAATATGTGCTCTATATGCGATTCTACACGTAATGTCATACATATGTATATCTTTTATCGATTTTATTATATATATCCCTCTTATATGAAGTATGACCAAACCTTTCGATAATTGTTTTACGAAATAGGACAAACCATGGGTATTTGCACACCTGCTGGGTTTACAACGTCGTTTGGGTAAAGACAACTTCCCCCTGATCGAACAGAGCTATTACCCCCATCATCGTGAAATGGTGAGTAAAAAATTGATTGATGAATATTTGTTCGACACATTACTTTTTCTTTCAAAAAACAATCATCGTTAGAAAAATATTCTCGGCAAACAGAATGCATCGTCAGGAAAATAATGTCTATAAAATGACAATCAGAGCATGCCTGTAAGAACAACTGTTTTCGTTTATTTTTATTCTATATGTCACATATAACACTTATCAAATTATTACATTTAAGAACTAAACTAAAACATAGGTACAAAATTCGTCTCTCAATCTTCTTTCGATCGAAAATTCACATCAAAATTTTGCATTAATATTCATCGTATTTTATTCTAAATTTTAATCCACTTAAAATACTTTTATTTAACGAAAAGTTGCTATATAATAATAATTAAAGTCAAATGATAAATGTGCCTGTAATGCAACTAAAAAACTCCACACATATCTTTAAAATTAAATGTTTAAAATTGCAAAATTATAAGTTTAAACATTCCAAGTTTGTAATTTCATCTGATAGCTGTAAATAATAATCTGTGTAAATAACAAATATATATGCAATGGCACAATCTAATTTAAATCTAAAAACGCCCTAAAAATAAAATGTTACGAAATGTAATAAAGTAAGTGAGTGAAATTTTAAAGTCTAAGATTCTACGTACAACAAAACGATAGTTGAATAATTTAATGGGAGATGCGCAATATACATTAACAATATAATATATACAACTTGCTAAGACAGAATAATCGTGAAAGTAGGTCACTTATACATATTTCAGTAACGAAATGCATATCGGCTATCAACGACCTATCCACGAGTTTCGAAATACTAAAGCTCTACAAATCTATTTCACGTTAATAATAATTGAATAATTAAGAGTCGATTGTACTATATAACGTCTGTTAGATCTACCAATAATCAACTATTTTCTTTGTCATGTTATAGTAAATATTTGAAGCCAATGTAATTATAAAACTTACCTGATGTTGCTAAATCACAAATGATTTAACAAATGATAGATCCATCAAAATTTATAAAAATTAATATGTAAAGATTAATAATATATCAACATTAATGATCGACATGCATAATTGTGTCGCTCAGAAGTAAAGTGTTACAAATTTACAAAGCCATAATTTTTTTTTACAAATCCGAATTATTCGAAAACGTTAGCATAAAACGTAAAAAAATATCAAATAGAGGGAATTTACTGTTAAACTGCTTTTAATGAACATAAAAAAATCAAAAGAAATTAAAAAACAAGAAAAAACGAGGAACGAAATTTTTTTGCATCTGTCTGTATATGTACAATAATCCACCGTTGAACTTTCCATTAAGCACTATACCATTTTGCCTCTCAGTGACTCAATTATCTTCGGCGTGTTCAATTAAATTAATTAACGGGCGCGCGCGCCTAGTCGTTTTTACGATAGATTGATAGATTTAACTGCTCTCCATCGCGAGAACACGCGATTAAGGTTCCCGCGACCTCTGCTGATCGCGTTGACGCTTATATTCCTTGATGCAATTTTTATACGGGACCGAGGGTACCCAGGAGCAGCCGCCGGGCACCGTCATGCACACGCCGTATTTTTCTTGGCAATCCTCGGGGCCTGGTGTACTTTCCCACAGGCAATGTTTCCCGCCGCTGGATTCTAACACGGCTCCCTTGCGCCACCAGTGTGTATATATGATCTGCGATACAAAAACCAGGTCCATTCTTTTCGCGCTCTTCCTCGCGAATCTTGTATTCTCAGTCGCGACTCTCTCGGCTATGATCGCATTCGCGCAGCAACTCGTCGCTCGAGCGCGTGTATTTTTAGGACACTCCATTTTTGAGAAGCATTCCCGGATGTATTAAATCGGCAGGGATTTATAGCGTAAATCATTTATTGTCTTAATCTCTTAGTGCATTTGAACTTCACGGAATCAATCGAAAATAATAATCGATATTACACTTGATTTATAAATCTCTTCTCAATTTATGCAACTGAGTAATCTTCATTAATTTAATTTATTGAGAAAATGTTAGTCTTCGTCTCTAAAATACTTCGAAACATATCATAAAAACAAGCCAACTTCGAAAGATTATAATAAATTATCATTAGCAAGAAAATTTTAAAGTGTTTCGTTCTTACCTGATTGAGTGTCATGTCGTATTTTTCGATTCAAAAAATTCTTATGCAAATACGGCATATTTTCAATATTAAGAAATAAATATGCGAGAGATAATTAATTTGAAATCTCACACTTACGTCGCACACGCATCCCTGTTGATAGAGTTGTCGTAGGCCCTTGCGTTGTCTACTGGTCGTGCTGGCCCATCTTATAGAGAGCCCGCAGATTGAAATACGCGCTCGTCCCGAGACGACTCTTCCATTAAGAACGTACGTTTCGCCGACATTCAGCGTCACGCCGCACATTGAGTCCGAGGACGGAGCCCGTAAAAGGTTTTGCATCAGAGCCACGTCGGCCTTTGGGTTGGACTGCGCGAGTGGCAAAAGAAGAAGAGAGAACTTACGGTTAAACTACCGGATTACATTTCACGATGAACGTGACGAATGTCTCTTTGCGAACGTGAGGCTTTACCCGGCGTATAATACGCACCTTAAAAACCCTGTTTATCTTGACCTTGTAAGCGATCTCGTAGTCGTTTACGGGAAGCACCTTCTTCACCTTTACTACGGCGACTGTGACAAATGAATGTCGTTAACTGCGATTTTTTACGAAAGTAGCAAAGTGAATTTCACTGTTATTCAGTTCGTGACAATCACATATTTTATAGGAAAGCTGTGACTGATATAAAACATTGATAAAATATCTTTATCACGTAGAGCATTTATTTCTGTATTAGATATTCAAAATCTTTCCATTATAATGTTAAGTCAAAGGAAAGAAATATTGATATACTTTAGTTGCATATAATAGATTTTACATAAAATAAAATCATAATTTCATATCATAATATGAATATTTATGATATAAAAAAAAAAGTTATTATTATCCTACCAAAATCCGATTCGCAAAATTTGGTTTGAGGGTGAGCCAATGCACAGCTACATGCTGCAACCCTCTGCACCGGTGCTAACAGCACGGTTAGCAGCAGGAAGTGCGTCCACAGAAGTAATCGCCACATCTGATGAAAGTAAAAATTACGGATGCATTTATAACAAGATATCCGTCGGGTTCTGGATCGTATTTTCATCGCTAAACTGCTTTCTTGCGCGTAAAATTTTGACAGTGCATTCCAACACGTCCGATCTAATACGTCGGTATCAAGGTGACCCAACGCAATTTAATCACCGTGCGATAAAACGCACATAACGCGACGCAATAAACCGCTATGTATGCGGAAAATCCGTTTATCCGCGAAATCCGGTTACAGGAATTCAAGTTATTCACAGGCAACTCGTTACTTGTCGCATATGTCAACGAGAAAGACGCTCGGCGCTTGGGATTGTGAAATTCACCTTGAAATAATTTCGAGAGAAGAAGAAGAAGTTGGAAGAGATAAGATATTTTCTCTCCGACAGCTGTTGTCATAAAATTGATACTGACTATCATTATTTGATTTAAATGTTAATCATGTATTTGACAGTCAATCGAGTCTCTGTCTCACATTTTCAAAGATCACCATATACGTATAAGTGTTCGTTTAAATAAATGTCAGTGAACATAATTACTAATTAATTACATATAGGGCCTTTTGATTCAATTAACGTTGAGCAATCGGAGATTGCGGTGTACAATAATTAAATTGCAAATTGGTAAACGATATCATGTATCTGCATTTCAATATAACGTTATGGACCAAATGTTATGTACATATTGCCGCGTAAATACTCTATTAGAATATTGATTGTTGTAAGTATGGTAGTATTATATGTGTTTGGTGTCTGCTAGATCCGATAATCTATGATATTTATGAAGTATATGAGAAAAGATGACATAGAGAGAGAGTTTTCTTTAGTAAAAGATGGAAAACTCACTCAAGGAAGCGCGTTAATCCGACCTAGTTTATCGTCGCCAGCTGAACGTGATCTAAACATAGATGCAAAACGGTAATCAAAGTTGAACGCGATCTAGAAACACTTTACCCGGCCAAAAATGTCTCATTGATGCGTTCCATCGTCTTAATGAAAATAAATACCAATCTAAAATGATAATATGAATTATTCATGTCAAATATTAGATTAATATCTACGTTATATATTTATTAAAACTAAAATCTTTTCTGACTAAATGTTAATTAAAATCAGCTACATTGATTTATTTTAAATTGGCGATTTATATCGAGAATATTCGCAATATTCTGTATAATAAAATTTCAATATAACGTAAAGAATGTATTAAAAATATCTCATTTTACTTTCATCTCTCTTGTTATAAAAAATTCTGAAAGATTCTTCGATAGAATAATGCATCGCGACAAAGGAAATACTTGTCAATCTGACAGATATAAGCAAAGTACGTATACTAAAATTTTATGCGAGATGCAAAACAGTGGTCTTTCGATAAACATGATATTCCGATACTACCTTCCGATACTTCTTGATTCTGAGATTTACCATGAACATCGAAACGCGCGAGAGAATCGGTTGGATATCGCTTTATCGTCGATACGTTGTAATCCAAGCTTCGCGAGTTACGTTCATGATATCCCGAATTTTTTGCGCCTACCGGATTTGCATGGAATCTTCGTGTCCGCTCGTCTTTCTTCGAGTAAATCTCCGAGAAATCCGCCGCGGCATATCGTAAAAAAGACAAGACTTGTAGTTATTGTTACGATAGACGTAACAATCGATAATAATGCCGGTATATACTCACAACCATAACGATATATCATCGTTGAGAACCCTAGCTCTATCTTTATTTACAGCTCGTGTTACCAAGATTATTGGAAATAACTACTGTACGCGAACTTTATTTCTATATATAAAAAGATATATAATATAATAAATAGTATTATTTTTTTGTATATTTATATTATTTTTATTTTTGTATATAATTTATCTACATACAAAAATAAAAATAATATAAATATACAAAAATACTATTTATTGATAGATAAATCAATATATTTTTGATATTAAAATAAATTCATCTCAATTTCCTGAGTATATACATATAATAAAAAGAAAAATACACAACTTTTTTTGGACATATTCGTACGCAGAGTACACGGATCATACGTCATAGGTTTTACTCGGTAATCATCATTTGACGTACGTTTATGCGAATTTAATTTCTCGACTCGTTTTCTCTTACAAGCAGTAAGGTACGAAAGTGGCTTGCCCGCAGGAAAATTTATCGATCGCGTTTAAACAGCAGGGTCATACTAGCGAGTACGCAAAGCAATATTTATTAATCGCGTTCAAATTCAATCATTTTCACCGAAGAAAAATAAGTTACAAAAAGAAATAAAATTAATGAGACAATTATGCAAAAGTAAAACAAAAATGTAATCCCGCGATATTTTCGCAATGATAAAACTGATTATAATTATTTGTCAATATAAGTAATATAAATCATAAATATATACAGTAATATAATTAATGAGATTTATATTAAATTAATGTGATAATTTAATAAATAAATTTGATAAATTAAATAATTTAGTAAATTTATTATTTAATTTCGTAATCGTACAAAACAATCACGATACACCTATAAGATTAGTTAATATCTTATAATTTCATGATGCAATATATTCATGCAATATATTATTTGTTGTTAAGTGAAGATAGTGTAACAAATGCCTTTCGCAAAATCATTTTCGGTATTTTATTTTGAATTCATTAATAACGTCATTTCAGTTAATCTATTGAAATCTATTCAAGCTCACGCACAAACAATGTATCATTCAACAGCGATTCTGAGCAAACTAGTTGCAAGGAGGAAAATAAAATTTAACCTTCGTATTTGCATAGGATCATCGATAGGATCATCGATAGCCTTCTGGAATGTGTTGCGATTTAGAATGATCTCGTTTAAAAGCTGCACGTTTATTTTTTCAGTATTTGCTTCTAATTGTAAGAAAAAATATATATACGAGAATACACTAAAATTTACTGCAGCTTCCTTCCTAATTAATCAAACTAATGGCGAGATTATAACGTTGCAATGATTAACTCTTTTCAGATTATATATTTCACACGCGGCTAATAATTACTTATTACATCACATTAATAAGATGAATTAAAATTTTTTAATTTATTCTACGAGACGATTGTCTAACTAGCTCTGATTGCCAGCATCAAATGTTGAATCATGCGAAATGTATCCTTAAACTGTTCATGTCAGATAATCGAGATTTCACAATGCGTTGACGAACAGATTTATATGGGCAACGTTTGCCGCGTCCACACCCAGATGAATGTTCTCGCGCGACGTTCGCCGAATGCGCTTCATGCATCATCATGCAAAACGGATTGATTGAGAGGCTGATGTCACACAGACAGCCGAGACGTCTGCCTTTATACGTGTATAGTCTCGCATTACTTTTTTTATTTCCGTCTGCGACAATAAATACCACGGTGCGCATACGTCTGCCGGTGTTCCACGCCTCGTAATGTGACGCATCGCGATGACGATGACACGGTGTCGCGCGATTCGTCACGAGACTTCAGGATTCTCCTCACGACCCCGTAAAACGAAGCCGCGACGCCGGTGGCGTGAACATCGTAATCGCACGCGTGATTACACGGGGTTTTTTTTTTTTGCGTATATCCGCGGGGAAGATTCTAATGGCGAATGGATGCTGAGCGCGGCGCGTTTTCTCTTCACGGTTACAGATACAGAGAATTGGATGTTAACATATAAATCGGAGGAAGAAAGTTAAGCCTTAAGTAGTTCGCGCATGTAATTAATTTCTGGTCAATTGAACATGTTCTAGTTGGAAAATTATTATCTGATATGAATCTCTCTATTCAGGAACGAAAAATATATAATTTTGCACACAAGATTTACAATAATTATTCGAAATACAATTTGAATATTCTTCTTTTATCGCAAATCATTTAAATCAATCTTTTCACAATCAAACAAATTTTTATTGTTTCATTGTAAGTAACACAATAATTGTTGCTTTTTTAATATAGAGCGGGTTGAAGTGTATATAATGTTGGAAGCCGACTGATTGTACAATATAATTTATGATCCATAATTCCTGTCTACCGCAAAAAAATCTGCAGACTGTATATAAGTAAGCGAGATGCACCAATTAACTTTAAACTCTGATTAAAGCGAAAGATCGTTAAATGTAAACGAGTGTGTATACATCGAGCTGTGTAAACATCTTATATTTATGGTAATGTAGTAAGTATAGACTACATACGAGAGGAATTATAAATCGGTATAAATTTTTAGCACATCAGATCTCAGGATTTCAAAGTACTTTTCGACTAGTAAATATAATTTACGATAATATTTCTTTCGGTTTTTATTGTGATAAATCATTCATGGAAAGCATCAATTTGTATCGTTTATTCATGAGACTAAACTAGCAACGTGAACGAATATACTTGTTCGTTAAAATACTTTTTCCGAGCAAACAACAAAGCCTCTTAAGCGGTGCATTGCCATAAAAAAATGACTCGTTGCAAATTGCTTCTCTACCTGCCAATTGAGCCATATTCAAAACTAACATCTTATTGCGTCACTATCGCATCGAATATACATAGGTATGTCTAGAGTCAGCAGCTTGGAAAAGCATTGCACCTTGAACCTTTCCTCAGCAATAATTTGTAACGCGATATGCATATCCGCGCTTCGTAAGCGATATGTGCAAACTGCAAAATCAATCGCGACGTAAATATTTTGCAACTTATTGCAGATTATTCTTCAAGTAGCTTCTTTCACGTCATTTCTATTTTTTTAAATCGTTTAATTCTGAGAAGGGAGAAAAGAGAAGAAACTTGAAAGAGATTTATTTTATCTTGAAATGTTCTATAACTTAAAAAAAATTTACAATTAATATTACTGCATTAGTCAGAATTAGGATAAAAAATTCATATATACGAAATCTCCGATTTCAACCGATGGTGAAATCGCTAATTAACACAGGGGATATGTTTGCCCAGACAGGATCGATATAACGAAACCTGTTTAATTAACATTTTCTCGCCTAAAAAAAAAAAGGAAAGAAAAAAAATATGGCAAAGACGCATAATGACAAGTGTGTTCCTTCACAACGCAAGAGTGATATTTATCATCGAACGATCCGAAATTATAGTCGCTAAGCTCATGATTAAGTAAAACACAAGTCTGTTACTCTTTTCAACGGTAACAATATGTACATTCCGCAGCAGCCTCTCTCTCTTACGCGACTCTTCGTGTAAACATATAATTATAGATCACGAGTTATTAAAATAAAATTACATCCTTTGTCCGTTCTTCTCTCCGACTCTCGGCGACTCGATGATTTACGCGTGTTTTGGCAGAAATCGTAAACGCGCGAGAGTAACGACGTCGCGTTAATACCGAAATATTTACGATCGGGTGATCGCCGAGGCGATTTCATTATTAAGAAATCACGAGAGAGACTGCTTTAATGCTGATTGTACGCGCGCACTAAAATCATCGGACACGCATGATTTTTATTACTTGTCCGAATTATGGGAACCCATCCCTCTTCCCTCCCACCCTTCTAGCCCGCGAGTATAATATACATAAAATTGCGTGGCAAGACGCCTTTCGGCATCGTTGTTCCCTCGTTCGCGTATGTATAAATTCCCACACGTTTCGTCGAAGATTTATGGACAATTTTGAACCAGGTTCGTCGAGTTGAGCCAAACGTCGAGCGTTCGGAATTCAGTCGAGTCTGAATGGATCGCTGGGGGAATTCAACTGGGCACGTATGTGGAATTAAACATACAGGATGAAAATATCCCACTTTTCTATAGTAGCGCCCTTTCAGATCGTGCGCGAACAATGTGCGATCGTTCCTTTCTTAATCCCGTTTCGTGACGTGCTTCACGGGGTAGACACGACCCTGTCAACCCCGTAAAATCCCATCAAACCCTAAAGAATAGCGCCCTTCACCGCCGAAAGTTACGAGCCTCATTGTCGACGCGTGGGCGGGCCCCCTCGATTAAATTCGCTTGCTCTGTAAACCTAAATTACTACACCGTCGACGCGGTTTGCATTTACATGATATATTTTGCGCGCGACCAGGGAATTTTCTTTTTTCCTTTTTTTTCAAATGTTTCAACTCTAATGGGCCTGGGATTGTAATTGTCGTAATTACAAGATGCGGGGATTACTCTCGCAGAAGGTATTATTGTACATTTACTTAATTAAATTACGAATTTTTTTCACGTTTAATATAGGATATTTCAAAATCTTTGTTTTCAATTTTAATTACAAATTCATTGACTCTAATTTAATATTTTTTTAAAATTAATTTTTTATTTGTGAATAATTAAGAATAAAGGGTCAACAAAATTTCTAATTGCAATTAAATAATAAAATCTCAAGATTCATTTAAATTCATGCAAATTTCATTTTTTCAGAAATTTATTTCCAAGCCAAATTATACATTTGTGCACAAAGTGTGCAATATTAAATATTAAAAAGTACAGTGATTTATAATTTTCTATTATTTTTATGCTTAATTATACTAACGATCGGATTATTATTCTGATATGCAAATCTGGAACACGGGAGATCGATGAAAAGCGAAGATCGGAAAGATAAGAAATGTTTAACATACTTGTGGAGAATATCGATGCTTTTTTTAAAAGAATTCAAAAACGCGATCTCGTGTTTTGTGCAAAACTATTTCTGCGATGGCGATCACGGCACCACGATCCCGTGCTATATACTTTATTCCACGGGCCTTTTTCGTCCTGGAACGCATTTACATACTCATTAATCCCCGACGCTCTTGTATTGCATTAACGTGCCTCTGTGTGTACTCCGCCGCGGTTAAAATCTTTCGCAGTGAATTAGCAATCGACCCCGTCAATCGCCCCGACATCGATTATTCCTTTCGGCGCATCGGTGCCCGGTTTTCATTACTGGTCTCGCGCGAGCGCGCGTATTTATTTATATGCATGGAAATCGACCTGACCAACTTTCGAACTTTCAGCGACGTGTCGTAAGCAGCAGCCTCTCCTCCCTGAATTGGCCGTTGTTCGAACACGGTCAAGAATATCTCATATCGGACTTACGGTGTAGATTATAGATGAGGTGTGTAATAGGATTTTAATGACCGTGTCCAATAATCAATTTGAGATAGTACGGTTTAGTTCGATTCACGAAACACACGTGTTATAACGCGAGGTTGTAATTGAGAAAGAGACTGAAAAGGAGGAGGGAGGTATTTAAAGATTATATATAAAAGAAAAAAATTATTTAAATAACAATAATCTCGATTATCACAGAATGATGTAGGTGTGATTAAAGCGTGCGATTTTTTTCTACCTACTCTTATTAATAACTAATAATTATAATATTGTTATACGTTAATATTGGTGTTTCTCTCGACCGCATTGAATTATTCATGCATGTGATTAGCGCCGAAGTGCAGACCGCGTCGCGATATCCGCTCGGCAGAGATTCATGAAACACAATAATCTCATCGTGCACCTAACGAGAGCACGCGAATCACGGCAATTATGGTCCCGATAATTATCGTCCTGCAGACTAAATATCAGACAGAGGCTCTCAAGTGTAATCTTTGTCTATGTTGCTGCATCGATATTCACACGAGCCATCGCTACATAGTTAATCGAAGTGTCAGTATATGGTTGCACATGGCCCGAATGGTTCTCGAAGACATTTCTCCGAATATAATGATAATATATATATGTATAAATATAAACAGATGTGAAATCTTTTTCGCAGAAATTTTAATTTATCATCAATTTTTTCTAATTTAAAAAATTTCATCTAAATGTCAGATATTATTGCTTTTAATATCTAATAAAATTTAAAAAAAAAAGCTCTTTAAGAAAGAAGCTGCTTTAACAGAAAGCCCATTTTCGTTCAAATACATCATGAATGAATCTCGATTACATAGAATAGAATCTGATAAAAAAGGTGATAATTCAACGAGATAAATGAATCGATATAGAACCTTTTCTATGCCGGTATCAGTGACATCATATTTCTTGAATAAAACCGCAAAAGACATGAAACCGCACTAGACAACGCGTCGCATCAGACTTGAACGATCATTGTGAAATTGTAACTATGACATCAGACGATAAGACGTGCAAGTCCGCGAATTGTGAGAGTGGTGCCGTATTGTTACATAACGGAAAATACATTGAATGTAGCTAAGATAGGCGAGAATATCGACTCCGAGATGTTATCATTATCGCGATTTGGCGCCAGTAATTGTTTGAGATAATTTGTAAATCACGATACAAATAATCAATTTTTCAGAATCTTTCTATTTGACACTTTAGTCACAATTATTTCCGAAATAATTTATGTCTCCTAATTTATGTAAATAAAGAAATTGTGAGTATGATGCGATGTATAAAAATTGCAATTAAAAACGTTTCTTATAAATTATAGTTTTTATGAATCTCAATTAAACGCTCATTAAAAGAATAATTTTTGATAACTATTAGTAAAAGTATGGAAATATATTTTATGCGATCGAATATATTGAAATATATTTATAAAGTAATTAAATCCCACATTTTCATTTAATTTAATTTTTATAAATGTTATGCCAAAATTGGAAATTTACTATAAGTTTAATGAAAAATTTAAAACGCGAAAAAATTTTAGGAACATAATTTCTACTCAATATGTCTTGCAGATATACGTGAAAAGGTATCGACGCCAATGTAATACGCAGACGCGTATTAATTATACATTTGATCAATCAGATGCATCGAGTACCTACATCATCGTAACCACAACGTGACATTATAAGTGATGGTTAGTGTTATATTCGGAAAATTAATTAGAGTACTAAAATATATATGATATAAAACGAGGATACGCGCGTATATATATTCTCTTAAGTTGATGACGTCGCGAAAAATGCGTACACGTTTAAAATGTAAATTTAACAAGTACACATCTGTCTTATAAATCTTTGTACAGAATGTCATTATATAGATATACATAAAATTAATATAATCGATCGATCGTTGAAGCGGCTTTATCAAGTTTGAAAAAAAATACGTTCAACTCTTCGGGATTGTCTTCATTGAATAAGTGGACGGCGTATAAAGTAGCGGAAAAGTATCTTTTACTCTTTAATGGACTCTCATCGTATCCAGACTCATCACAGTAATGTCACGCGAGTTGAATGTAGTTGAGTGCAACTCGATACATTTGCTTATACAGTTTATAGTCCATTACAGCTGGGGCTTAATCCATTAGGTGGGAGATACGCGGTAGCGTTAATTAAAATCATTCTCATTCAGATCGGAAAATCCGAAATTAAAACGAATGGGTCACACGTCAATTAACGTTACTCGTTCTTTAACTTTTTGTATCAATTATCATCTTAAATAGATAAATAGAAAGAGAAGGAAAGAAATATATAATATGTATACTCGACACACACACACACACACAATTCAGTAGATTTAACAAAATAATAATATTTCTTTTAACTGCGAAAGATTGTAGTCAATTCGAAAAGCAAATAAAAACGAAAAAACATATATATATGAACATCTGAGAAATATTAGTGGAGTGCCACCTTGTTTCGCGCAACATCTCGAAACGCACTGGCGATCAGACACTCGGATAACTTTTCTTCGAGAGACCTACTTACGACGGGGAACCGCATGCTTTCATTTGTCATTTAACGTCGAGACACTAACCTGGAGAAATGGCCAGGACGAAATATAACACGCACGTATATGCAACGCGACGTATGTAAGTGTTTCGCGGTAAGTTTTCGCGCGATACACCCAACGCAGGTGGGAGTTTCTGAGGCGCGCGTCAAAGTAAGACTGCCCCAGTTCCAACGTATTACCGCTATTATATTCTGCGAGGCCGGCCAGCATCCGTACATGCGTGCACGCGTGAACAGAGCCTCTGAGCTCATATGCCATTTGCGTGCAGCGCGGCGCCGCGCCGGTGCATTCGCGATTCCCAACACGGTGTGTGCGTGCTCCGAAAAAGGAACAGGAAGACCGGAGCGAGCCGCAGACGCAAGACCCATCTCGGTTCTCGATTAATCATGTGACTTTCGGACGTTACGTCATGTATCCCGTCCGTTATGGTCGGAAATGAATCGCGGGGAAACGACGACCGCATTCTTCTCTGCCCTCTCTTTCTCTTTTTTTTTTATATATAAAAAGAGGAGGCTCGAAAATCGATCTTAGGCGTGACGGGACACACGATTATTACGAGGATTTAAATAATCGATCTATGTATTTTGATGAGAGATGATCGATGATCAGTCATAATTATTATAAAATGTCTCATGCAATTGTAATTGTGTTGGAATGATCGATACGCGATAAAATATATCCCTACGAATTAATAACTCGATGTGTCTTTGAAAATCAATAAAAAGAAAAAAAAGAAAACGAACGAAACCGATAATTCATCGCCTGATGAATTTGATTATCGCGTAATGCACTCCGAATGCGTTGAAGTGCATCGGATAAGAAAATATTACCTCGCATTTCACAGGTCGAAGCGGGTCAGTTAGTGCTCGGGCGATCAGTCAATCATATTATGAAGGAAATATACGAATGGATATGTGTGCATGTTTGCACAGAAGTAGAAAATAAAAATTATTAGGAAAAATTTAACTAAAGAAAATATGACGCGCTCATGAAAAACAAATTAACTTCTGAGAATAAAATAAATCTCCAACAGAAACGGATACACATCTACAAATTAACTTTATTATTCTCTTATACATATATTCTTGTATTCTGTATATATTATATGATAGAATTTTTCTGTGTTTGTGGAAAAATATATACAACTCAAATTATAAACAAATATTATATACTCCCAGAATACTTTTTTAAATTGCTATACAGCTATAAACCTTATTTTTTAATTAATTTGATATAAACTTTATTTGAGAATTTAAATTGGATTGCTAGTTTATAAAAATAAAGATTAGAAATGATTTTAAGATAGAAGAAATCGTAAGCTTTAATCGAATGGAAAAAATGTATTATTTAAACTACTAATATATGTTATAAAATTAGATTACAGTTTGGTGTTTTAAATATATCTGATTCTATGTCGAATATATGTATATACTATACAATATACTAAATAATTTATCAAAACAGCACTTTAATAAAGGTTGTTTGCGAGAATATTTATCTTTTCTCGAGATGGATTTGTACGAAACAAGTCGCAAATGCAAACGTGCAAATGACTCGATTAATCATAAATTTGGACATTACGTCATGCAATTCATCGTCATGCTCGGAAGCACATCAGATAAACCCGCGGTTATGTTACGCATTGCATGCATGTTGTGTGTGTGTGTGAAAAATCAAGTCGGCACACAAACTAAATCGACGAGAAATGTGGCACCATTTATACATGTCGCAATAATATTGATATATACATATATATTAAATTTCAAAAAACAATATTTTAAATCTACATAAAATAATTTTATAACAATATACGTATATTTGATATCTCGCGACAAAAGTGTAATATTTCCGATATGATTTAAAGTAGCTACGAAAATTGTAAGATATAAAATAATACATTTTGCTTCAAAATATGGTAATAAAATAAAAAATAAAATATGATAATAATTAATACTGTGTATTAAATTAATGTTACATATCACAAATTTTAAGATCGGTATATTGTGAGATCAATTATTTATTTATTATTCATCCAGATTTAAATACATATTAAAATTTATATCGAAATACGCGCATTGAAATACCTATTCAAATAAAGAAATTAATAAATTTAATTGCAGATGGTTTATCTGCGAATATACTTTAATATTTGCATTACGATATGAATCATCACTGTTATGCAAATACCGATAAATATGATGCAAATTGTGCACGGTGGTTATTAATGTTCTTATTAAGATATACCGCTTATATCATCGTAATACGTCAATCTTCGTTCTACACTACATTGGCTAAAGTGAAAGTGCAATATAAATTGGCGTGAACTTAACACATATAACGCAGATACTCACGGTTTGTCAACCTTAAACTTGGCAATACATTCCATGAGATACGTCTATACGTATGAAAAAAAAACTCGCTGGTAATTTTCATACATTATTATAAAAATGTGTTTATGTAAATTGGCTTTTTTAACCACGCGTACGTTTGCGATTTCATTGCATCTTCTCGCGCAGTAGTGCAGACCGATCTATGTCAGACGTGGGCGGTCGCATCGTTTCGCGTCGATTTACGTTTTATGTCAACAAAACTTATTTTTATCGACGACTTCATATCGTTTTCGCTCGCAGTAGCAAGTATCTAAGGTCTGTTTATACGGCTTCGCGGAAATTACCTCGCTTTGGATATCGATCACTAACGAAAAAAATCGTGCCGCATTCTAACGATAAGTGAGAAGAAAATAGAGGCTCTATTGAGCTCTTAATACGTTATCGTATCTGTTTTCATCGCTTGGAAATATTTTTTATCGTTAATTATCGTATACAAATAAAAAGTCGAAAGATTGAACGTATAAAGAAATTCATATACGCAATGATTCACACATTGAGATAATATCTCTCTCTCTCAGAATATATTATAAATCCAAACAAATTAACATTTTTACATCATGAATTTTTAAAATTGATTTACAGCTGAAATATGTTCTCCTTAATTTTACGTTCATAAATATATCATTTATATAGCGCGGAAATATATTAGAATTTTTCCAAAATTTTTTCCAAGTATTTATGCATCATTATAAAGAGAAATCGCGATTTATGAAACTTTATTTCAAGCTATTTTATTCTATAGATGAACCTTCAGAATAAGATCAGATAGAGAAACAATAGAGTAATCAAACTGCAATCGATTGCTACTATCTGTCCTAATTGTTAATTAGAACAGTGCTTGAGTACTTTGCGCGAGCAAGTTGCGCGTGTTACACAAGGAATAATACGCGAAGAGCATCATCGTTTCCGGGACGTTAATCACTTCCATTGCATTTATGCGCATTCGTTAGCGGGGAAACAATTAAACGCGTCCGCGTCAACAAATTACATGAAACTCGTGAAATTTTAATTTTCCCCCTTGCGAGGTCACGCGACCGCAACCTGTGTGCGAGCTTATTCTTTCTCGACACTTAAATTGTGGTCAGCCACCAAGGAGTCAGCCGCTGCAACAACTGCATCGGGCGTTCAGAGGAATTCGCCATCCTCCTCTCGTTCCGAGAATGTCGGCATTCTTGTGAAGTAAATCTAGAGCGTGTCGCGATTTGATAAGACAACACAAAGTCGGTATATAAAATTTGTGCGCCGAAAGAGATGCTAATCGTATGTGCAAAACTGAAATATTATCAATGTTTTTTAAATTATTCTAATAACTTTAGCTTCAAAATTAGTGTTTCAAAGGATTTATTAGAATTTTAAAATTTAACAAAATATGAAAAAATACTATTTAAAAATGATTTAAATCGAGAATTTCGCAGTTTTCGTCAAATAAAATCGATACTTTGTGTCAATCCGATATTTATGTCAATCTCGATAGAAAGCATCATGAAACGTATTTTGATATTTTATTTCCACGCACTGAACAATTTACGTAAATGTAACGTAAATCCTGCCATCGAGAAATTTGGTATCACGATATCATAGCGTTGACACGCGAGAAGTTCTCAGTGATATTTGAACATCGTGAAATACGCGCTGAAATATATGGAGTGGTTGACAGCACTAGAATAGACGGCTAGATATTTTTCACTGGCACCGAGAAAAATAAAAATAAGACGCTACTCGAAACACAACAGCCAAAGTCTCGAGTCACGAAGAGAGTATCGAAGAATCTATTTATATCGTCAAGAAGGGAAAATAGAGCGGTCATCTGTCCTACTAGTGTCTCGTGGAATGTAATGGCAGATAATTAACAACTCCTCTCTCATTTTATGTATGTTCTATATTTTAGGAATTTGGTTAAGATCAAAGCCATCGAGCCGACAGTATCATTTTTTAACGTAAATAATGTGTTATTTAAAATATTGTTTTAATTCTTTCGACAATATACAAGACAACAAGTTAAATTTAATTATTGTAATCGTTGTAAATATTGACAATTATTAAAAAATTTAATTGAAGAGGTAAATCAGCTGGATTGAATAAGCATTTGTTGAAAATAAACGTCCCCTTTTAGTATGTCGGTTAGGGCCAAAGAGCGATATGCAGTAACTGTGCGAAGGACTCCCAGATGGTTTCTTCTTCATTCAAATGGTGCTAAAGCCGTGATGAGGCATAAATCACAACGTCACCGCGGGTTGATCAATGGCCGCTTCAAAAACCGACGATAGATAAGATCCCACACATTGGCAATTCATAAATCGCGCGAATCGGCATCGTGCATCATTTCTAATATAATTTTACGGACTCGCTTCGCGGAAATAGCGCGAACTATGACTGACAACGAAGCGAACGACGAGATTCAATGACCGATGACGACTGTCGTATAATTGATATTGATATCCTGAACGACGTATCGGGATAAGTTTCATCGAACGTTTCTTTTTTTTTTTCGAAATAGAGCTATCAGCCACCCACTGAGACTCCATAAATCCGCGGCAACAGCAGATGAGATCATTCTCGCAAGCCATGCATTCTATGTTGCGACCGTTTCTAAGTACGAGAACGAGTGTGGGCGATGGAAAGCAATCCAAAACACCATTGACGCACATGTACTATTTGCGTGACTGATTTCACCGAGGAAACCTAAACACACAACAATTTCGAGCAGGAGCTCGCATCCGTATATATTCTCGAATTTCAGCTTTTAGCTCGATGCAGCTCGGAATACTTTTATCTGTCGAATGCGCTCTTTTCTCAGACGTTAGCTCTCTTAACTTTAAGTACCTAGCTTTCAAATTTTAAAGTTTTAAACTGCAAGGATCTTAAATTTTCAACTTCCAATATTCTCAATTTTCGCTCTTAAACTCTATCAACAATCAATTATATAGAGTCTCGACTTTCTCGATTCTCTGCATACTTAATAATAATTGTATCACGTGCTTTCTATTACACACAGTAAAAGTCTTCATATCATCAGCGAGGAGGAAAGGGAGTAACGAGATATCGCGCGATTAACGAATGGCTCCAATTAGTTAAAATGTTTTCCCATCCTAGAAATTTCCATCTTCTCCGAAGCGACGTTGCGAAAGTGTTTTATGCGCGCTTATCGCGATTCTCGTTCTTCGGTGAATGAGATTGTTGGACGCTGAGTCATGCGTAGTAAAGCTACACATTAGTTAGGTCACGAAAGAACGCGGCAGACGTCGTTGCTTTCAAGAACCGCCGACGCGCGGTATCATTTGACACGCGTCGCAAAAAGACGCCCTAAAATCGCAAGAAAGGAGAGAGAGAGGATGTCTTCCGCCTATTCGAAATTATCATACGGAATACTGGTTCGTTCCGTGTACATAACGAGATAGTGTACGCGTGCGATCGTAAATTTTCTCTATCTCTCTTAAAAGCGTACATTGGATCAGAAAAATTATTTTTTCTTTTTTTTTTAGGAAATAATGTGATTTTAAATAATTTAATCCATCTCTAAAATTTCAATTTTTTAAGAGTGTAATCGTATCATGTAATTTCTGTAATAAAATAATGTTACAAGGAACGATCAAGAGACACGGTAGTGTCTCGCGCCTAGTTTGGACGAAGCCGACCCCTTAGAAGCGAGGCACTGTGTATCTTTACGCGAATCGGACAGTTGAGATAATCATAGATTTCGGATATAATTAACAGCATCACAAAGTTTTCTATTCTAATTTAAAACAGATGTATCTTCATAATTTTAGCACACATTTAAGATTAAACGCGTGAATTCGGAAACTATGCAAATTGTGCAATTTGTCTTGATAGAAGATTCATGATATAGTTTGATTATGTCACGGCTAATAAAAGATCTTAATACAAATAATTATTTGCCTTACATAGTGCATTATTTAATAGATTGCTACGTCCAATTTTAGGCCTTGAATACATATATATTCAAGTAACTATAAAAACAAAATGCGCAATCACTAACCAGATGTATTTGACGCAAATATGTCATTAAGAGAGCGACGTTTTTTTTTTTCATTCGGAACAAGATAAGTTAATGTCATTGCAAGTACGCGTATTTAAAAGAGAGAGGTTTAATAAGCGCTGTTTTTGTGAAATCGGTCTCTTTGATACGCTTTCAACTTCTACAGCAAATCATCTATAATTATTATTATATAGTAATTATGCTTATATACCCTCCCCGATTCTCTATATCAATTTGATAAAACTTTTCATTTAATAAGCATCGATAAATGAGGAGGCTGCGACATCGGCGCCACGTAATACGATCAATCTTTGCCTTCCGGCGAGGCAGCCAAGTAATAAGCGGGAATGGCAATTAAATTCCACCGTGAGATAACACGTAATTCACGGAAAGATGATTTCTCGCGCTCGCATGTAAAAGGGAAATCGCGCATGATGCAGAAGAGCAAGATTTAAGAACGTCAACCAACACGGAAAGTGCATAACTGGACCGGCCAGTGTATATTCGCGATGATATAACGAGAGAAAACACGAAGAGAGGCCACACCCCGCATGATGCCACGTGCTGTTTCGTAAGCCACAGCGACTTTTAGGCAAGGCCACTATGAAGCGAATTACGATGTGTCCTCGGGGTGTTCCATGAATTTTCGCGACACGTACTACGTACTGCGCACATCATGGTGTGGTATGTGTAGAATATATATCATGGTATTACAGAGAGAAGTTGCTCAGACTTGGAATAGAATTTAATTCATAAATGATTCTAAAAATAATTCTTTCCAAAATTTATAGAAAAGCATATATGCTTGATTAAGTGAATTATAACATGTATTACGAAATTTTCAAAGTCTAAATTAAAACTTTCCAGATTATATTGTTGTTAATCAATAACTTTTTATCTCCGAAATATATTTTTAAAAAATATATATTTTTAATTAATTAAATTATACAACATGATTCCAGAGGATTTAAAAACAATTTTTTAACTTGATTGGCAGTATGTAAAAATGCATGATGTACGAACTAGGAATTGAGTTCGAAAATATTATGAGATGTCTATTGTTAGCCGATAGCCTGTAGCCAGAAATATACGGATAGCCTTAATTCCTAACGGAACGTGTCTGGTGCACATTGTCGTTACCGAGTTCCACAAGGATTAAGTTAATTCCGGACCGATACCCGCAACAGTTGAGTGCATTTGAATACACAAACTCAATTTGTAGTCGCACACAAAGTTGTAACGAGATTGTATCGTACTTATAGACGGAATAGAATTTATTAGATTCAGCTGCGCGCGGGGTGTATGTGTTTAGTTGCATCAGACCCGTTAACTATTTAATGAGGAACTCCATTACAAGAGAATCTTGTCCTATTACTCCAATAGTAGATCTTCGATAATGCTCGAGAGCGAGATATGCCTGGCGGATATTTATTAATATTTTTAGCGACCGCGCGTGCGCATTGAACGCACTAGAATGCCAAGATTCATCTTATACATACACACGGAAACTGTCCGCACCTTCGGGAATATTAACGGTACTGTAGGCAACAAGACGTGGCTTCATAACTCACGGTTGTAAAAGAATTACACGTGCGTATAATCACGTACACGTCTAACAATAAACTACAATAATAATTCACGAACGCGCGTAATTTATTGCTGAATTGTTCGGCATATATATTATAAATATATACGAATATCGTATATTTATTATTTAATCATGACGCACTACTGTGTCTTTTTCTTTGAGATTTAATGAACGACGCGGTAGTTTAATTCAACGCGAGCTCCAAGTTTTATGGTGCTCTGTTAATGGCCACTTAATATCTAGTAATCATTTGCAAGATTTCCTCACCTTACGATCATTTCATGTTTACGAGAACTACACGCGATTCCGGCATATTTTATCGTTTCGCAGTATATGTTTATTGGGAATTCGCCTTTTTCCCACTTCGTATATTTATCAATATGTGTTCGAATAGGAAGTCGTATAAGTCGTGATACACGAATACGGCGAATAAGAACTTGTTTACTTGGTTTAATAGATAGCTTGAATAGATTGTCACATATTTTACATTCAGTCTATATAAATTCTATAACATCTGTGATATCTTATTAAATGGAGTGTTTACCGTATCTTAATACGCCATCATTAGAAAATTTTATTTTCAAATGTAACTTCTAATATAAAATAATATAAAAAATCTTAATAAAAATAATCTATTCGATTTTTGCGTCGATTGAAGAGACAACTTTATTATTATAAATCTAAAAAGACTTTCTTTTATTCATCCATCCACGTGAAAACTATTGCAAAATAAATTTAATTACTTCATAACGTTATAATAATATTATAATCACATTTTCGTCGATTAATTACTGTTATCGCTATTATTACATGTTAGTACGCGTCAGTGCAGAATGTCAATGTTACGTAATTTTTAGATGGCTTCAAGTGTTCAGCTCCTCGCTAGTTTCAACGCACTTGCTTTTGACCTTCGATTTCGACGATTTTCTTTGTTATACTGACTCCTCTGTCTACTTATTAGCGGACGCATAACGTGCGAAAGTTCTTGAACTGCGGTTAATTGTTGTGGGAACTACGATACTCCGCGATGTTTCCGGGTAAAAAGACGCGATACCGTTTATTCTCACTTTATTATATATAGAGAAGAGCACATTAATTCTATACCCGGACATGTCGACTGATCGTTATAGACGCAAACCATGGTTATGGTTGTTTTATTACGCGTAGGATTCTTCGCCGTACGATCAATATCTCCGGCAATAATGATCGGCGCTTTTATCTCGCTGGGATATCGGCTCGTTCGGCGAAATTGCAATCTATAATTTCGAAACGCAACTGTTGTGAATGGAACGATGAAAATTATCGCGCGCGATAAGGAACTCGCGATTCAACACCGATAAATAATTAGTCTATACACAATGTCGCTCGACACAATCGTGACTTGCTGATTAGCGCGTGATTAATTGCGCTGATAAGGCGACCGTCGTTGAAATTCCATATGGATATTAAATTAAGGCTATTTCTATTGCGTTTCAACGCAAGAGATGTTGCGTCTCAATCTCAAGCTGCATCTATTGCCAGATATTGGATGTAAGCCAGCTTCCGACAAGCGTGATTTGTCAGACGACGCTCATACGCGAGTTTGCATTGAAGAAAGAGCTCTATTGTGACAGGAAGACATTTCGCTTACACAGCGAATTCAATAGATAAGAAAAAAGTAGCATATAAATAGACTGCATAGAAAATCATTCGATGAGATCTTATCGACTTCAGAAATGAATGAAATAAAATGGAAATGAAAACATGTATGAATATATAATATAAAAACTTTTAATAAAATTAAAAAACTCTAACGTGAGCGAATAAATGTTTTTCCCACGTAGCATAAAATATTAGAAATAAAATAATAAAAGTCTGCGAGATATCAAGAGACATGAATATAAATATCAAAGGCTATTGAAAATCGATAAGTCGAGTCGTTGAAAAAAAACTTGATAATACACTGGGAGAATTTTCTTTTAGAATTTACCCTAAAAATCATGGTAATCGTGGGGCAATATGGTATGGAAAGAATTTTATGAGAATTTCTCTGATTAATATTTATCACAATAAAAATAATAATATCTAAACTGCATAGTAAAATTAATCAAACATATTTTATATGTTATTGTAATAGATATTATTGTTTTTATTGTGATAAATATGAATCAGAGAAATTCTCATAAGATTCTTTCCATATTGTCCCACGATTATCATGATTTTCAGGGTAAGTTCCAAGAGAAAATTTCTCTCTGTGTATAAATTATACCGCGTCGACAAGGTGAATTTTACCTTTGAGATACATTTCGCATTCAGTATTCGCGGATTTCGACGACTGCACTTCTGGAAATGATGCCGAAGTGCATTCCTCGCGTGTTCTCGTATATATACATGCCTGCATAATCGCGAAGCGTTATAAATACTCGCGGCTTTCTAATCTAATCGGATCACGAGACTGATCGATCGTCTCCTGTCCTCCTAAGATTCCCTTGAAAGAGAATGAAACGCGCAAAGGGGTATCTACAGTATACCTGGGATACGAAACATGCCGAATATGCGGCACGTACAGTAATGGTCGGCTGGTTGGCGCCACGCGGGCCAATTTATATCGGAGTAACGCGTAATAAACGTGATATTATACACGACGAGATATGGCGCGCGCCTGATTATGGCTGGCTATAACGCGGCCGAAATGAATTATATCCTCTTCGTGTAATAGCCAAGTCACAATGAGCCGCGGTCGCGAAAATCGACGCTCGTGATTCGACGCGATCCCGCGAATGGAATACGGCAATTATTTAATCCGGTATATATAGGAGAGAGTACGCTCTCCTCTCCATCGCGCGATCGAAGAACCTCCGGAGTAGTATTTACGCACGATGCACTTATTGCCTTATTGCACGAAATATGCGAAGGTCGATATGTCAGTGTGTCGTGCCGAGCATCTCGGAGAATTCATCTCATCGCGTTGCTGCTAGCCAAGAAAATTGTCTCGAAAATAATTCAGTCGCATGTGAAAAGAAATGGTATATTTTTTATTAAAGTTTAATAAAGAAAAATTGGCGTGAAGAATAATGTTATTTTATAACTATGAGATATATAAATATATTTTTTGATTTGACAATTGAAAAAAAAATATATATACGTAAATATCTCTGAGATTCATGAAATTAAAATTGTCTCCAAAGAGACATTTTTTTCAGATAAAACGTGTTCGCGTGCCTGTTTCGTTCTCTCGGCAGTTAAACAATTCTCTTTTATTGCACTTGGTGCGACACGAAATGCTCGACACGTTATTTTGGATGCTGCCGGCTAGAACCGTCGGTTGCCGAGAAAAAAGTCACCTACGACTCACGTGAGAAAATCGATCGTTAACTCGTTGTGTGAGCGGAGAGGTACATATGTACTTTAGAAGTAGGGCTTGCTCTCGTAGAGGCGGTGTGCTCTCTCGAGAGAACGTGTGTGCACTCTCATATTTTCCTACGTCCCGTTTATTGAAATTGCTTTCCCAGAAGTGGACTAAACTTAGGCGCGAATTGACAGCGTCATCAACAGCACAATTCAATTTCAGCTTATCACAGGCTAGCGGAGTAATTTACATATGGAGTGTAAGACGCCGCAATTTGTGCGATTCTGAACGCGCGACTCTGATTATTACATGCATGATGATTTTAATTCATGAAGACGAAAGATTTACATAATATCTTTGATAATCATTGATGATCATTCGTCAATGTCCAAAGAGGTTGTTATTTCACGCGAGAGGAAAATTTACAATCATGCATCACGCACGTGTCTTCCTTAATGTTTTTCATCATTTTACACTGACTAATGGATATTTAAATGTTTTCCAACAATATCATAATTGCTAGAAAATAATCCTCGTGATATTAATTAGCATCGCGAGAGCCATAAGGGAGCGTTTACAAGAAGTTGTATCAATCATCACTCGTACGATGGTAAGATGGTATATGTGTTGCAATTTGTAATTGCAGATGACGTCATTATTTATGAATCTCGCGTAGAGATACGGCGGAGAGAATCTCGGAGTTAATCTTAAATTAAACGACGAGGATTTTATTTTGGAAGAACATCGTTCCATGCCGCCTGAAATATATTTTTCTCACATTACGTTCTTTTCGACATATATTTACACACATACACGCCCGCGCAAATTAAAATTAGATAAATGCATTTAACATTTCCGAAGCTATTTTTCCTGATCAAAAATTAATTTCACAAATGTGAGTATATATATTTGTCGCATTATAAATTTATTTCAATATCTTTCGCACTAAAAATATTTTTCAAATATCTGTTTTCATATAGCAAATTGAAGGATCGTTATAAGTTCTATATTTACTATATGGATTCATAGTACTATTTCGTACGGGGGTTTCGGTTCAATCTTTTATAGATCGACATTTATAAGTTCGACTCGGTTGGCCACACACATTCATAAGTTCTATTTATTCAACCTGGTCGGGTGCCGCGTTTTACCTCCACCAATCATTCAAACCTGTCCGATCTTATAATTTGTCTTATTTATATTGTATCTCCCGTTCATTAAATTTTGAACAAAATTAATAGATTTTTTTTTTTCTAAATTCCAAGATATTTCGAAAACTTTTATTCTGTAATAAAAAAAAATACTTTCTGCAAATGCAAGAACAATGAAACTTTATATAATATTTTCATTCATAAAAATCGATATATTATTGAAAAGAAATATTGATAATTCTGTTATAATATTTTTAATGTCAATCAGTGTCGCCGCTTAAATAACTGAATTAGCTGCCGGAAGATATATCTATTTAAATTGCGTTCTAATCATATTTTTCTTTAACATCTGTGTACACATACGTATTCTTTTTTATTAAAATATGTTCAAATATGTTCACATATATTTTTGAAGTAACATTTTCGGTCCTTTGATAGTTTTGTTTCCCATCAGATATTTTCGTTTACAGAGAGAGACTATATATTTCAAAATATCTCTCAATTCTCTAATCTGATTACCGGACAGATATACGGATATATATATAGATTTCATCTCATACAAATTGATGTCAAAGCGGACACAGCTTGCATCTATTATTCACACTGCATTCGTCCGGAAGTTACAATAGAAAGGAACTACAACGCGAAATGTATTTGCGAAAGGAAATCCGACAATGCAGTGCACACAGTTTACCTTTCTCCCCGGTTGACCTCTTCCTGATCCTTTCGCCCGTAGAGACTTTCCGCTCTGCCTCTTCCGCCTTTCCCCACAGTCTCTTCTCCGCGTTCGAAATCTCTCTCACAGACAGAGCTCAACGGATGTAGCGTGATAATTCCGGATGAAATAAGAAGCCGCGGGATCGATCGATAATACTAGAAAACGAGATGCACTCGCGTTTTTCCGCGAAGTCGGTCGTTTTCTCGCGCGCACGATAAGAAGCTATCCCGATCGCGAGATAAAACATTGGTCAAAAAAAGGGGAAAAAATACACGCGAAAAGAGATTCTCTCTCTTTTTTTCCACGTTGAGCTGTCACCACGCACGTTCGCACGCACGAGCGACTGATCGCGCGCGAGCTTCGAAAAGCAATGCAAGCGCGAGCGACACGCCGGACTCTCGTTCCTTCTCCTACGTTCTTACTCGAACACGTCGTCGTGGTTCCCGGCTCGTGCTCTCTGCCCGTCTCTCCCTGCCCCTTGCTTTCCCTGTCCGTCCATCTCGTGGTCTCTGGTCTCTCTTTCGGTTTCTTTCCCTCTCCACCGAATGTACACACCACTCTCGTTCATTCTCTTTCTTTCTCAATCTCTGATACTTGTATATTGTCTATCCTCGTCGCATCTTCTCTCTGCCTCGAGATACGACTATCCTCGTTCAATATTCTTCCCGATGATCTTCTCCTCGTTCGCATTCACCTCCATCCCTCTTCCCGGTTACAAATCTTCTGACCTTCTCTTTCTTTCTGAAACGATCACCGTCTCTTTCGAGTCGTCCTTGTCTTTTCCGATCGATGTTTGCTCCAGTTCAATTTAATTCGTTCATCTCCTGTTATTTAAACAGGATACGGAAGAAGAATATGTGACATGATACGATGTTTTCCACGGAAATTGATTTATTAAGTTGAACTAATATTTTTGGAGAGATTTCAATATATTTTCTTTTAATTAATAATAAAATGTATTCTCTAAGTTAAAAAAATGAGAATTTTAAATGATTTGCTCATAAAAGGCTAGCTATGAAGCTGTCTATGAAGATATCTTCTTCTTTCTGTAAATTGTTTCAATTCATCATACTTAACTCTTTTGAATATACATGTTCTACGTGCATGTTTTCACCTTGATAAAGACTTGACCGCCTCTTTAGTCGTATTCATAACATATTCATACATATTCATACATAATCTCTCTCTTTTAAAAACGAGCTCAACAATATAATTCATGAAGGTCGTCTCACTTTTAAAGATGGTCTTAAATCATTTCCAATTTCATGAACGAGCACTTGTTTGATCAAGCCTTTTGCGTTTTAAAATCCGCTATTCTTAAAAGACGTCATTACGAAGCGACCTATCTGCCTTATTTTAAGAAGAATTGAGAATAAAAAGCGTTTAAGACGATACCTTGAAGGCCACCTTGAAATTCCTACTACAATTATTTATCAGCCCGTTTCAAGGGCTACGTTCTATCTAAGCTTGCTCCAAGTCTTGACTACGGATACCATCTATACTCTTGACTCTTCTATTGCTCTGTTCCTCTTTCGCTCTCTCGTTCTCCATCCTCCACATAGTGAGAACTTTACCTACCGCACTCTACATCCGTTGCCTAGAGTCATGTCTGACGGCTTCGAGATCTCTTCGCTATCTCTTTGCCTTAACAGTCGCCACCCTCGATCAGACATCTTCCTATTTCGCCTCGTCGTCATCTCGTCGCGTTTACTTTTCCTCTCTTATTTTTTCTTTATCTTTTGTTATCTCCGAGATCGAGATATTTGTATATCCCTCGCTATCGCGATTACAATTAAATCTTTTTTCTCTATACACATTTTTAAAAATTAGAGAAAGATCTTTTATTAAAATTTGTTATAAAAAGGATAATAATTTAACAGAGAAGAGTACAATATATTATTATTTAAATATCATGAAAGTGATGTATCAAAAAATGTCATCGAGAGATTTATATCAAATTTATAGGGAAAGAATTAATATTAATTTGATATAAATTTGATATAAATTTATATCAATTCCCTCGCTATCGATCGCAATTAAATATTTTTTCTCTAAAATAAATTTGTCTAAATTCTCTAAATAAATTTTCAAAAATAGAACAATTTCTTGATAATATTTTTTGATGCATCGCTTTCATACACTTAAAATAATAAACTTAATAATATATTGTATACCTTTCTCTTTTAAATTATTATCCTTGTTATAACAAACTTTTTCCGACTTGTTTTTCAACAATCGCAGCTGTTTGTGTTTCTTTGCCAACGCGAGGACCAGATACGCGTTCCCAGCGATACGCAGAAGACACATCTCCACCCCCACATGCTAGCAGGAATATATATACGCGTTCGCAGTTCGCACGAGCAGATTGAGCACTCTTTTGCGCCGTATAATAATTGCGGGTATCGTCGGAGATTGGGTCCGGATACGACCGTTCAACTGGCAACTGGGGGCAAGATACTAAGCAGTCGCTTCCTCTTTTACGTCCCTACCGTTTGTAAACAGATTGTTAATGGTAAAGTACGCGTCGCTATAGTGGTAATTCCGTTTCCGACAAAAACTTATTACTAAATTGCAGTGACTAATCTCACGAAATGGACCAAAAGATGAATCAGTTGATACGAAATTGTATAGTAACGTTGCCAATTAAATACTCAACTGCGGCAATTCATAATATATGTGATTTTTGATATATCTTAAATGTACTCATTTCTATATAATAATTATTTTTTTCCTAAACATAATTTATATATTTGTTTTTTAGCCGATAATATATTTAAATTTATAATATTATCTTGTAATTTTAGTAGAAAATATTATATATATATATATAGATTTTAATATTAAATATAAAGTAAATAATGTAAAAATCTCTCGGGTTTACTAAATATAAATATTAAAATTCAGAAGTATAATTTTATACTTAATACATCTTGACTTTTTATGTTAACGGACATAATAGGTAATAATTAATTAGATACATAAAGCAATGTCTAAAGTATTTAAGATAGATTGATAAAGAGAATATGGAGAAAAATAAGGAATCTAATAAATATCATACAAATTCGATTCTAGAAGTGACATATGCACTTAAGCACTCGCGTTTATGTTCTTCTTTTATCACCAAGAGATTCCATAGCTATCTATAACGGGATATCCTGAGGAGCATTTACCTTTTATGTTCTTTTACTACTTATAATACTACTTGTAATACGATTAAATGAAATAAAGTTTGTGAGGTCAATATAATATAATGAAGGAATAGAAATCAAATTAAAATCTTTCTTAAAATTATGTATAAATATATATAAATCTTGCATAAAATTATGTTGAATATATGTATATGCGTTTTACATATAAACACATATAACATGTCCGATTAATATTTGAAATTTCATTCATATTTTTACACATGTACATAATGATTCGTACCGATATACATCGCGCAATTACAGATTGCATTGTTAATCAAACGGTGGCAAACTACCGTTTCCTAGGGAAAAGAGAGAGAGAGAGAGAGAGAGAGAGAGAGAAACTCAATTGACGGGACGTTTACACGTTAATCATTCCCTAGCAATTCGTCAAGCAATTATCTATTCTGATTGCAGGTAAGCGCATCTCGATATCCCGTCGTGGTGAAACTGGGCCACGCTCACAGTGGGACCGGCAAAGCCCGTGCGGAAACAAATCAAGAATTTCTAGATCTCGCTTCGCTGGCGGCTATGGCAAACACTTACTGCACGGCGGAACCTTACATCGACACCAAGTACGACGTGCACGTGCAGAAGATCGGAAATAATTACAAGGCTTTCATGTAAGTGGCGTCAAAGTATCCGCGATAAAATCGATTAATTAAGAAAGCTCTAGGTTTTAAAAATCAGGTTTAAAAAACAGTTTTAAAAGTGTTTTTGATAATCACTAGAGAATATTTCAGAATAATATAGCAACGTTATTTTATATAGAAATAATCGCGATCCCACGCTTTTACCTCTGATTCCTACAGGCGAAAAAGCATAAGCGGCAACTGGAAATCGAATACCGGTTCGGCTATGCTGGAGCAGCTTTCCGTCAGCGAGCGACATCGCACATGGGTCGATCACGTGGCGCAATTATTCGGAGGATTAGATATCTGCGCGATCGAACTGCTGGTAGGCAAGGATGGTCGGGAGCATATAATCGAGGTCAACGACAGCGCACTATCTTTGATGGGAGACTCCCAGGAAGAGGATCGACGTCACATCGCGGACCTGGTCACTGCGAAGATGCAGGTGCGTGCGAGATTGCGAGCGATTACGTGCTCGTGATTGCGATCATTACGTATATAAATTGTAATTTAATAACTGTACAGGTTTACTGTCGACCACCGAGCGTGTTGACCAAGACCGCCTCGCGAGGCTCGATGTCAGGTTCTAGCCAGGTGAGCAGTCCAGTGGAAGATCGAACTGCACTGCCAACGGCACCCTTGGGATCTCACGGAAGTATGGGTTCGATGACTAGTATAGGAAGCTTAGGCTCCGTAGCTTCCACCGCGCCAATATCGAGTGACGTCACTGCCTCGGACAGTCATCAATTACAGCGGCGAGATTCTCAAGGTACATATATTTTTTCGCAACAATTGCTCTTTAAAAATAAAATGTAAAAATAATATTCAAAATTTAAAAAAATAGATACAACGAATTTAATTAAATATAGGTTAGCTACAATCGTAATTAATGTCAACGAAATTTGATGAATTAAAAATAAGGTCTCTATCTCATTATTCGCTTTTACAAAATTATGGTATCATTAAAGGAATGTTAATTATATAAGAAGATTTAGCTAAATATTCTTCATTTTTAAATTTTATTAGAAATGTTGAATGTTTTACTAAATATATTGTGCATAAAATACACAATGCATTTTTACATCAATATTGAAGAACAAAATTGGATAATATATATACATATTCATGTATATATTTGCTCCCTTATATTTCTCAAATATTGATTTGCTGCTCTTTGTCTAGTGACACTTTATACGAACCGAAGCCGACTATATTTAATTTTATAAATCCTATTCTCAATTTTCTCGCAGCTTCTCAATCGAGCACGGTAAGCAGTGCGCCATCCGTTAGTCGACGTCCCGAGGAACCGCTAACGTCTAGGATTCCGTTCCACCGGCAAGGCAGCCAGTCGCAGACCCAGGGCGAGGACACCGAGGACACGATGAAGAATTTGCGAAAGACCTTTGCCGGCATTTTTGGGGATATGTAGACCACAAGATATGGCCGACGTAGCGAGAGCGTAGACGTCGAACGCTCTCGCCCTGAGGTAGCTAATGATAACAAGTCGGCAACGCTAACACGAACTCACGAATTACTTCGAAGATCTCTAAGCATGTTCGACGATTGAGACTCGACGTGACTCAATCGTGCAAATCGTACATGAGTACCGGAACATGTAGATATCTATATATTTGCAGATTATCGTAGAACATCTCTCGCGCAAAATTGCATGCCGCGCGATGTGCACTATTAATCATTCGAATTTAATCGAATAAAATTATTGGGAAATTAAAGACCAAGCGGGAAATGAAGTTGGGAACGATAATTGCGTGTTTCGCGGAAAAATCACGGAGAGACGAGAATTTCCCGCGTTCAATGATTTATTAAGCTAACGCGCCGTAGGTAGATCCTGTATATAGAGAGAATCATGATCGTGTGTATGTGTGCATACATTGGAGAATAAAGTAGGTTCTATATATAATCACGTGTACACGAATTTAATTAAATAAAAGTTAGGCAAGTTCAGTCGAAAAAAATGGCAACATATTAAATAGTCAGCTTCGATGTCCATTGAATTGCTACCACGATATGGGTATCACTGGGGTGAAGCATTTGCATCACGTAATAAACCGTATATAAGCGCGCTTTCTCACACATAAAGGCAAAGCAATCATTATGTAGGCCCCTGGCGTCTCCTCAACCAGTTTTACTTCGAGCACCCACTTTTAGGCTTAACGTTTGGATCGTCGTGTGTCATATTGTCATTTAAGGGAAAATGCATTGCGAGATATAAATTAAGGCAGGCAATGGGCGTCTTTTAGGCGATCTCGCAATGTTTGTAAAAATATTCGTACGCCTACGTCATTCGAGATGATCGAAGACGACAAAAAAAGAGGAGATTCGGGCATTATTCTGAACTATTTGGCTAACCGAGACTGCAAGCGGTCGTTTGGTTTCATCGAAAACTACAGGTCGGAAGGACGAATGTGTAGTTGTCTCTATTTTTAAGCGCACAAGTAGTTTTTAAGGTAAATCGGGGGATGGGGGCGAAGGGTTTCTCGATATCGCGGACAGAATGTCGAATTTTCGAAATTGATATCCGCGATATAATCTTTCTCTCGTCGCGCGATTGATCGATCGAGATATATATCGCTCGCCGAAAATATATCGATGAATTAATTCGCTAATAAGTTTCTGACGAAAACATCTCGCATGTAGAATTCTCATTGACGAAAAAAAAAAAAATTATCGCGCATCTCGAGAGAGAGATAAAGAGAAGTTGGCGACACTTTTCCGAAATTTTCACACATCGCGAATCACTGTTAAAATTGCATAAGACAAACGCGTCGTCGATGGAAAATTCACGAAAATTTGATCGCCATGTTTTTTTTAGGATTAAGGAATCATGCAAATTCGCATGTGCGTGTTAAATCTTGGCGCGAGAAACGGAGGGATCGATCGAAAAGTAATGAATTGAACTGGAACGGGCATTCGATTGCATGCAACGCGGAACAAAAATGATATATCCCGATACATAAATCTGCAAATATATACATATACGCATATGTATGCGCAAATAAACAGGCTGAATGTAATATACCGGCGAAGTGTAATCAGTTAAGTTAAACGCAGCTACGCGGAGAGAAGCAATTTTCAGCGAGTGATCGGATTTTAATAATAGGACTAACGAGGAAGACCGGGAAATAATCGACCGTGGTTTTAGCTCTGGAAAAAAGGAAGGCTCAACGTTTGCAATCCGACAAATGTGGGGAAAAAATCTAAACTTCGCTGAAAAAAATAGTCGCTGAATGTGATAAAACATTCGAAAAATATCAATTAATATCAATTGATATAAATATATAAAAAGAGAGAGAGAAGAGCTCTCATTGACGCGAGGAGAGTGCGAATTTATTTGAAAGTGTAATCTCATTTGGAAAAACTTTACATATATGTAATGGAAATCTCACATTATATACGATTTCGTCGTGTCTTTTCGCGGTTCTTTAACTGCATAAGTAATAAAAATAATTAACGGTTTGATTTTCATGTGCCTTGACACTAAAGTGTCCTTTGTATCATGTTGCTCGCGAGACGGTTGACAAGTGTGCGTTGAAACAAATAAAAAAAAATAATTTTTCAAAGACATAAATTTTACGGCGAAAATGCTGATCGATGCAACGAACGGGATGACGTAGATATTACACAACGGCATTTTGAGACACAGGCATTGCACTTTTTACCGCGTAATCTCTATTGTTTTTGTACTTTTTTATAAATCTCAATCTCATTGCATTTGTATATTCACTGAGACACACTGTTTCTTCATTGATCTTCGCCACAGCGCGCCGTCCAAGCTTACATTCGTTACAACATTTATGCACTTTCGAGATCAAGAATACGTTATATGAGTGAGTTGTATATATAAATTTCTGCCGAAATATATATATAAAATTACGATTCAAACAGTGTTTTTCGATTCTGCAATAATGCGATGATATAAAAATGTCTTCCGTACGTTGCGAAACTAAATATTTCAAGCAGCAGATTTCGTGTAAGCGAAACAGATATGTCTTAGCCCTTAATACGTGTAATCCTTTACATCAATCTTCGACGCAATTATATTTCTGTAGAAACGTGTTTTTTAAAAATATTGAACATCTAATTCATATATTAGAACATTCCTTTTCACTATCTTTCTTCACATTGGAAAATATATTTAAAATTTTAGCAAGTTTCGCGATAAGGGCAGAAATTTTCGCGATTAAGGTTAAAACAAGGAAGAAAAAGACTGCACAGATTTAACGCTCGACGCACAGATATCTCCGGTTCCGTTTTTTTCAGAGCTGACGCCACGGTACGGAGAAAAGCAATCAAACTAATCATAATCACGTCACTGCGCGAAGGTCAATCGATCAACACTGGATGAGCGTAGACGCGGTTACAGATGAAGAATATCTCAGGGGTGCAAGTCTAGGCACTAGATAACATAGAAAACTAGAAGCGACAACGCGTGCATCCACGCATAGCCTAGTCAAATCATCGACGTCGACTTCAGGTGATAGAGAACGGATAGAGTTAGGATTCGCTTGCGCGAAGAAATCCTTGTGACTGTGATCCTCAGGATTGTATGAAAGAACACTTTCCGCGTGCAACATTTTGTTCGTTCGATCGCTTTTCTTGATAAAACTCTTATATAATCAACAAGCTAATTTCATTTTTTTTTCTTTTGATATTTTCAATTCTCTGACATCTTATTATAGCGCATAACAAATTTTAAAAAAATTAGTTTGTCAGTTAATATATTACAATATTGAAGTAGCAGTTATTATCAAGTTTTCTGTAAATAAAAAAAAATATTACCTATAATTATCTTTCATAAAAATTAATTGCAATCAATAATTTAATTTTTCAAAATATTTGATTATATATTAAAAATATTAATTTAGTATAAATTTTCTTATATTTTATTATACTTGAAGTATTTCAAGAATAATTTTTGATATTTCATTTCAATGTAACAAACACGAAGAGCTACGAGTCGGGAAGTGATCGTTCGAACGTTGCACGCTGATAAATAGCGATACAGCATCGGGCATTTCATTGCTTGGATCATAACTTATCGAAGCGTTATCCAGTAGTTAGTTCAGTTATGATGACTGTGTAGTGTCGTGAGCGGCAGCATTTCTCATTTTCGTTTCGTCTATTGCACCGTAGCTACCAAGTAATAATGCACCAATATTTGTAGATTAACATACAGCATCTAATCATGTATCGCGATCTTTTCAATTTTCTAGGATATGCGGTCACGTCTATTTGCTGTCTATACACAATTGCACCCACGAAAGAAAAAATAAACAAATGATGAATACCGTTTTTTCCTTGCCGCACGTAAAAAGTTCGATCTCAGCGCATAATATATATATGTATATGTGCGTATATATACAGCACGCACATATACTATATTTCATATAAAATCGCATTAATGAGAGAATTTAATTTCCGATGACCTCCGGCACTTTTCAGCCGGAATAGCATTTATATCTCTTCGTGTTGCGAACGTTTTTCTCGAAGAATCGCAGTCTTCAAAAATATTACGACTATGCCAGCATCCTTTAGATAATGCAAAATCGTTCGTGCGAGATTTATGTAAACGCGGTTGCACGAAGAGAGTTCTGAATTATGTATAATACGGCGACGGTGTAAACCATCATGTAACATCGTTCCGGAAACTCATCAATGCACCATTCCCAGTTGTAAATTAGTGATCTCCGCAATATCGATCGTTGTGCATATACACACAGTCGAGCGAACGGTTTCCCCCTTCGTGCAAGAGGGAACACCGAGCTCTCACCGACGAACTATAAATCTCCCCCGCACCTCCTTTCCGCCATTCCCACCCCTACAATCTCGACGATCCTCCGATTATCGCGAGAGGATCGTGCAATAAGTTATGGTTCGCGCGTGTTTCGCGCCTTTCGGTAGATTTTACGCTCTCTAATATATACGTATATCCTTCACTGTGCTTTCTGAGCATTCGTCACTGTACATCGAGGAGAAATCTCTTACGTACATATCATCTTGGCGCGATCGCGGAACTTGGGTGCCTCATTTCCTTCTCTTCCGTTTGCTTTAGCCGAGCAGTAGTGGCATGGGGTTTATTTTCAGCCTTAATATTTTTACTTTTCCTCTCCAACAAATATATATTAAATCCATGAGTGTTGTAACAAATTGCGATCTGCATAGCGTCTTAAGATTGAACAAAGATATCTAATTATAGACGAGAAACAAGTTATCTCGTTCGATGTATAAGTCGAATTACTAAGATCATTCTTAGAACATTAGTTAAAGTAGTTACATATTTAGGATGTAGTAACTTCAGCTCACTTTAACTAACGTTTATAAGAACGACTCGTGACGAAACTCTATGCGACTACTGCCAAGTTAACAATGAATAATCGGATTGTTACGCTTTCGGAAACGCTAAAGTATATCGATATAACGGAGAAATGAATGCGTTGTGTCATTTCGCATTTTTGTGTTCGAGAAAACACTATTTTAAGAACTTACTTAATGCTCGACCAACGTTATAATATTGTGGCCGCCCAAAACACCAAAGTCTGTATAACTCTGTAAGTAATTTACAACGAAAGCGCAAATTCATAAGACGCGTTTCCAATCAAGCATCTTTGTTTTCAAGTTGAGAGATAGTGGCAGGCCAATAGAGGATAGAGTACGCATCATCGATTTACCCCCGATTACACGACGGCTCGTCTCTCTTGATAATACTCAGTACGTATCTCTGTGTGTAACAAATTTAATGTTAAACTCGGACGGTAAACTTGCAAGAAAAGTAACGATAATAGCAGTAGGCGTGTAGGCGCGACGAATATATACGTTGCAGCCTAATACCGTTGCATTACCTCCTTGATTTCAATGCGTGCTAGCCACATGTATCATACTCATTCACACACATATCTATACACGAGCACACACACATAAATACACACATGTTCACACAAAAATTGAATCGTATCATAACGCTATATAAGTAATATTACTGTACGGTATGGTGTCGATGTTATTTAATCCCCGTTATTACATTATAAAGTCAGCCTATCGTGCCGAGGAAAGCAAGATACCGAGATATATTTATCGCGTTAAGATTTCAGGAAGACACAGGTCTAACTAATTTACGTAGATTCGTTAGGGATCGTAAAAAATTAATTAACATAATCGGTCGGAGCGTTGAATTTATGCAAGATATATGATATATACGTATATGTAATCCACACAGAATACAGATTCGTAGATTAGTGGAAGATCGCGTCGACGAAGAGCTGAAGAGCCGCGATCGTCGCTCTTTTTCGAGCGGAATGATGCTTACCGAGCGCGAGCGAATTGATCATGCTTCGAAAAGAGAAAGGGAGAATCGAAACAGACGCTTCGATGATCACGAACGGACCACCCACGCGGGAGAAAGGGTTGAATCGAGGCCCCGTTGGCCGTGTCATACTCGAAAAATCATGACCCCTGTAAATTGGTTGATATTCACGCGGCGAACCTTGAATTGAGATTGAATTAAATACCAGCAATGATGACTTTTGACGTTACCGCGCGTGCAAAGTGTGTGCGATTCAACTGCGAAAAAAAAAAAGAGACGATGAAGTTCTAATGGACAATGAGAAGAATGAAGGAATTATTCGTTCGTGATGAATTCGAGTGCGATAGAAAATAATGCAAGGTGTACTAGTTCCAGAATGGTCTGATTGCAGAAACTCAATGCGTTCACATCGCATTTTGACGTATATTCAATTCGCTATTTTCATACTTCCGGAATCTATTACGGCTTGTATATTTTCTATCACGTCGCGGATTAGATCCAATTATGAAGGTCTATAAGTAAAACAAAAATTAAAGATTAATATCTTTACCGAATAAGTCGGTATTTCTTTGATATGATGTAATCAGATTTTATTCAATATTACGTGACTTGAAATGAGAAATGGAAAAGTTCGATTCTCTTATCTCACGAGTAAGATCGATGAGACCGCGGAAATCGGTAATATATTTCTCCAATCCGGAGAAATCGCGAAAACGATACAGCGAGAGTCGACGCGGTTCTTCTTAAACGATAAAAACTTTTAACGGTACTTAAGGTCACAAGCGTATTTTTAGTGGTCATTGAGAGGACAACGAATCAACAGAACGAGTCCTGAGCGTTGGAAACGAATGGGAGAGCGAATGGAAGAAGGAAATCAAAGGACAATTATATATGGAATAACGTCCGAATGTAGTAATGTCACGCGCGCGTCTAGATTAGCGTGCGCGTTAAGTTATCACTTATATCGTAAACGAATGAAAAATCTGTATAAGTAAGTACCGGAGTAAGCGCGACACGCGAGGAGGATTAAATCACACACATAAAATGCGAGTTCTATCTGTCATCGTTAATTATTAAGGATTATCAGAGTTTGAAAAAAGCTCTAAAGTTAAGCCGGAATCAAGCATAAGAATATAAGTTTATAACCTGTAGCAAGAGAATACGGGAAGGAGTGTAGTACAATATTAACGAGAACGTGTATAAATATATATGAAGAGTATAAATAATATATATAAAGACAAATATTATATATATATATATATTATATATAATATTAAATGCAGACGCATATAAATACAAAGACATGTAATTATTCCTATGATATGCAGCGTTAATCGTTGGCTATACATCGAGATGCTCGTTACGATTGAGTCTTGTCATTTGATTAAACGTTGCGTGTTAAATATCGCTTTTGAACATCTTGAGATGTTGGAAGGATTACGAGGATGAAACGCGAGTTTGTGAAGCAATTCAAGCTGCTTCTGCTGGAAGAAAGACAAGAATCGGCAACGAGCATCGTGATCGATATATATACGTTAATCATCAAGGAGATCTTTTTCGAGATAGTCTACAAAATGAGATGTAGAAGTAGAGAGTAGATCATTTTCAGATAATAAGATCAAAGCATGCTGTTTTTTGCCTAACATGTGCTATTCAATATAAGCGTACGAATTCGAAATATGCGATAAATAAATATCGAATGAGATTATCGAAACTTTACTTTTGTCAATTTTAAAGGGCATTGGCTTTCTTGTAAAGTTTTTGTATCGGTATTTTATATATTACGATATAATTATATTATAATATATTATGATAAAGAAATTTGTGTAGAATCAAAGTGAAATGCAATATTGTCGAGAGTAAGACTTCTCGATTATTAGTATCGACAAATATTTTTTATTTAGCTTTCATGCGTGCAACACATTCTTTCAAGAATAACAAATTAGTATAAAGATTCTCATGATTTTTTTTATATTTTTCGAGGTTTCAGTCCCTCAAATTATTAATGGATTTAATGAATATAATAATAATGATTTCTCGGAGCGCTACATTTTGGCGTGGCTCGTAATTAATCGAACAAAGATATCATCAGAACAATAGAATAGAACAATAACAATTAACGCGTCGCAGGAGTCTTCTGAATAACCAAAAAAAAAAAAAAGAAAAAGAAAAGTAATATAAATGTGTATCGATCATCATTACTCATCCCTCATTACCTGTTGCCATAATAGATTATAAAACATTTCCAATGTTTCCTAGTCATTATGGTTGTTATGATAAATCTTACTCTTGAATGTGTTAAAACAATAGATCGCCATTCTATAAATGTCCATTACGTTACATATATACATAAATATAGATATATATACGTTACGTTGTCATTGGAGTTACCATTACCAATGTATTACCACATTAATGTGAAATAATGGCAATTAATGCGAGTGTCGAGGTGTTTTAATTGCGAGATGTTATAAATATTAATGTGTAATCGTCAACGACACTGTGTACGCGCAATGTTTTTTCCAATTAACGATTAGGCGATATACGTATATAGATGAATCGCATCGATATAATGAAAGATAAAATAAACCGAAATGATATTAATCGTCAATAATAATTGCAGCAATGGTAACAAATGAGATATCCATGATATGCATTAGATACGGGACGTCGCATGTATTTCGAAGACGTCCCGATGTAGAACCTGTTACATTATTATGTTTAACGCGATATACGTAAGCTGAACTGTAATAATAAAAAATATATAAGCATAAAATATATATCACATGCTGCATATGATTATTTTTTTTTTTTTTTATATATCTTGGCATATCACGACATCCTCACAGTGCCACATGTTCAAAACAATTTGAACAATTAATTTAAACAATTTAATTTATGTGCTTGAAACTAAACTATAATCAGCGTCTTCAATTTTTATTCTAAAATATATGTTTAAAAAATGCAATTATAAATGTATCATTTGTTACAAATATCAAAAAGTAATGCGTGCGTAAAATTCATCAATATTTAAATCGCACATTATATGCATCGTTATTTTACGTTAAAAAGGAAATCAAACGAGTTACAAAGTGATGTAAAATCTAAAACAACGATTTGTCGAGTTCTGTGTTGAGAGAACAATTTTTGTACATTCCCGCGCGGCTAAGGTTGGCACTAAAAGATTGATTTCGGGGATAATATGTCGTCGGCACTGTATGAATTGTCGGTGCGTACCAGCCGTAATCCATGGAAGATTTCCAGTAGCAAAGATGAGGAGGAGGATTATCTTGACCGTAACCTTTAAAACCTCCTGCGGAAGTCGTTAACGATTAATAAATAATTAATGTGCACTGCATGCATCGATAGTGCATCGATCTCTATAATATTTGACAAGCTTGACGTAGCTTTATATATCATATAAAATATATCTTGTTTTTGTTTCTTTCGCAAATTATTATTAAGATTTATAATCGCGTTCATCTATGTCTCTTTGACTATTCATTAAATCTCTTTAAATCTCTAAGCTCTTCATTTTGTAATATTTTATACACATAATGTTCAAATATAATATGTAATTTTTGTGCAAACTACATTTACAATTCTCTTTTTGCTAAAAAAAATAGTAATAAATTTGTTGTAAGTTTTTAGCGATTAATTAATTTTCATCGTATAATATTTATAAAAAAAGTATGTGTTATTATTTTAATTTTGTACAAAAGTAAACTCAGCATTAATTGCTTATGATAAGTATAACTGTTATAAAGTATACATATTATTATATTATATAAAACATTTCTCGATTTCCCCTATGTTTGTAAATAGAAACATCTCGCTTACGAGTTCTAGCCTTCTCGAGCCTATGAATCAATCTCCGTACAATCGTACGGTATTTGATACGACACGCTACTGCACCGATATTGACCGTGAATTAATCCGAGATCGTCCGCTAAAGAATCGCGTATCTTGAAACCAGGATCCACAGTCAGATTCTTCATTCTCGCGAACGCCGCCATGTCCACGTAACGGATATCGTTGTTATTTAGAAACAGGAAAAGTAAATTGTCCAGACCTTGAAAGCTGTCGGACTTAAGCACGGTCAATTGATTGCCGTTCAGCCAGAGCGAGCTCAGCGACTGCATGTGTCGAAAGATACCGGCGGGAATCGCCCTCAATCGATTTCTGCCCAAGTCGAGTTCGTTTATCTCGTTAAGACCGCGAAACACGTCGGGGTGCAGGGACGAGATCTTGTTACGCGACAGATAGAGGAGATCTATGTGCGATAGCCCGTTGAACGCGCCGATCGGTATTTCCGATATGTCGTTCGAGTCCAACACCAGCGTTTCCAGCTGCCTAAGCCCCTTGAACATGTTTCTCCGCAGTGCGAGGCGATTGTTGGTGATGTAGAGCTCGTGTAACTCCGAGAGACCCTTCCACGCGCCGGGTCGGAAGGTTGAGATGTTGTTGTGATCCAGCAACAGAGTCTCCAAACTGCTCAGCCCCGCGAAAGCGCCCTCCTCCACGTTAACGATCGTGTTGTTTCTCAGGTCTAAATAGGTGAGTTCGTCAAGAGCGCCGAAATAATGTCGGCCGATACTCGACAATCGATTGTCGCGGATATAGAGAGCGGACGAGTTGCTGACCTCGATGAAGGCATTCCTAGCGACGTCAACGATTCCGAGGTTCTCCAGGTGTAGCTCGATGTCCTCGATCGTCTGAACGGCGTTGACGTCCTCGAACGCGACGTCGCGAAGAACGTCGCCGTTCTCCAAACAGATATGCAGGTGATTGTAAACCTGACAGTCAGCCTCCTCCGTGAAAACGATCGCAACGTTGCCCGATAAGAGGAGATAAATGAGAAAGAGGAAGAAGCACATGGTGCACTCGGAGGCTGAGTGTGAACTGACCTCGTCGGAGGTTTCTTCGCGTACACAGAGTGGTTCAAGATATTATTAGATGAATATATATCAACGATAAACTGCCCACATGCATATATGCTATACTACGCCATAACACAGTTCGCATTATCTTAGATTTAATAATTAATTTATAAACTATCGGGGTCCCTATATAACGGCGCGCGGATAAAAGTTATCTTCCAATAATATAACTCTTCCTTGAAATATATTAGTTAACTACGCGAAAATTTTAAAAGACATATGGCTTCTCGAAATTAAATGTAATTAAAATTAATTAATATTCATAAAAACATTAATAAATAAATAAGATAATGACATTTTTATTGAATGCTAAAATATGTATTTATCGTTTGATAACGATAAGTTTAATATAAGCTATCGTAATAAAATTAATAAAAACGTAACATAATACAAATTATTTTGAACAAGAACACTTTGGTAAAATTGTTTTTTTAAGAAAATTTTCAATGCCGATATAAATTAACGTTTTTGCATAAAAACGTCTTCTGCACAATACAATAAACAGACGATATATGTATGTGCCGGAAAACGACAAGAAATTATCAGTGATGAATAATAAAACCATATCAGAATATCACACTTCACAACGTGCGGCGATAAAAAATTCAGGCGCCGCTCGGTCCGCATATATTAACTTTGTGTATGGTTCGAGAGACGAGTTACTTGCAAAAGAGATTCATTGGGACACATATAAAAATGCTCGTAGGCAGATAAGATTCGACGGGTGCAGTGATCGGCTCCGCGTCGGCTTATTAATAGCTGAACATTATCATGCTAGCTACTTGTGACTTCTCTGACCAAAATATATGCAGCGAAACGATATATCCTTGTATAAGAAAATACCTACAACTACAATGCATTCGCTGACGTATTCAGAAAATAATTCCGCCATCAGTAAGACGTATTATATCTATTTATTTACGAAGTAACGTGCTGTTTTCGCATTTATATTAAAAATTTTGTATTTTGATGTAACTCAACTCAATAATTATACAACCTCTTTTTATTCTTCATGTTTTGTACGAATGAAAATTCGAAAATGTATCAGTAGGATATATGTAGGAAGCGCGTAGAAAAAATATCGAATTTATATAGCACTTCGATTGTAAAAAAGATCAACGGCTTCGTATTACGTAATTGTGTTTACAATATTGAATTTGAGAAAGGTAATATGTAAATGGCATCAAATTTCGTCCGAAAAAAACAAAATTCCTCACTCAACACTTGTTTCCACATATATGTTGAACGTTTTGCAAGAATTTAACTTGAAATATTCTCTAAAAAGTTGATATTACTTTTTAGAACTTACTTGGATATAGGAATCTTGATGGAAGATTGTTAGTTCGGTAAACCTCGTCAGTTCGCAGACCAAGTGCGGACGATTTTTCACCTTGATAATCCGGAAATTTTTCGTCACTACAAGAGCACGGTACGTCTACCATTTCTCTATTAATTTAATACAATATATCTGAATTTTATCAGATGATCTTCAACAATTACACTGCACGCTTAAATTCACTCCTAAAAGTCGGCCATGATTACTTGGTCGCTATGGAAACGATATATAAAGCGCACAATCGATTAAACAAAAATGTGTAAATGTGTATACAATATCTATACTAAAATATAAAGTAAGAGATTTTTAATTATCACAAAGTTTGTATAATTTTATGTTTTATTTAAATATCCATCGCACGTGTCGACGTGTCGAATTAGTCGACAACGCAAAATGGATTACTGTCGTTTCATGATAAATTACTAACATGTCATGTAATAATCATTATTATTACCTATGCATGCGTGTCACCTAATAAATTAAAGCTAAACAATATATACGACGTATATTAACGCTATTATGTAACCAACAGCTTTCAACGCTGTACAAACATGAACGCACGTGCGAGTACTTACTTCAAAATTTTTACATATTATACATTTTATATATTTTAAAAATGTAAATAAAATTTTTCACAAAATTAAATAAAACTTTTACATATTGTTAAAAAATTATTTTATGTTTCATATATGTATGTTTTATATATTGTTGTATATTCTATATCATAATATATTTAATACATGTAACATTAATTTAAATATAGTTTAAATGATCTCTCTCTCTTTTTCTCTCATTTTGTATTCTTACACAATAAAGCTAAATCTTTTTATCTTCAATGCAGTAAAATAGTATATATATATATATATATATATATATATATATATATATATATATATAATCAATAAAATATAGTTAACTTATATGAATTATTTAGCAATTATGGGAGATTCTATAAAATATAAATTATGCATTCTCTAATAAATTATAATAAACTTTCTTATATGAAATATATTGTGGCAAACATTTTCAAACTTTTGTAGTTAAATTTTCAAGCACGGAAATGGAAATTTATGTACAAACATAGATACGGGCCCCCTCTAACAATTCTCAGATTAGGGTCAACAGACTTACCAGGTGAATGATTATAAGGCGATCGGACAGTGTTTTGCATTCAAGCAAGAGTTTACGCTATACACTGCGCCATTTATATTATCACACAACACCGATAATGGAAATGATCTTTCTTCATTTCGAGGACAGCAATAGTGAAATGCGGTAAATTATCGTTAAGTAAGGCAAAGTGTGATAATACATGAATAGTTTATTTTCTTTCTACGTGAAACAAACATCCTCCATCTTATTTTAACCTCGCTTAACCTACATTGCCGAATTATCTCTTGTAAAAATAATATTATTTATAAATGAGCTAATACCAATTTTCATCACATAATAAATATTAACGATTAGATTTAGTATTTTAATTTAAATGAGATTATTAACATAAAATAAAGCATAATTTCGTAATTTATTAAATAAGAATAAAATATGACAGAAAATTCTATCGTTTTGCGAAATAAAAAATAAATCACAATAATGATTAGATATGCTACAATATGATTGCTTACTTTAATGCTTTCAGATAAAATAATGAACAATAACTATCGATTATTTCGATATTTTCTGAATAAACATTTTAAGAATTTTATACGATAGATAAAAGCGCGCGTTAAAAAAAGGAGAACAAATTGCCTCGAAAAAGAACTGAATAATGAGAATGTTTAATTTATAGATTTACGTTACGTTGTGTGTGCAATGCAAATATACATATAAAGATATTCGTTCCGTTTCTTTCAGTTCCACCTCCATTAACTAAGCGATACAACATGCGTGTAGGTATAGACTTAATGAAACGATTATTATCACCGGCACTTCCAGTTGTGGTCTGGCTACCAGAAGGGAATTACTAGCTTGTGATAAGAAATACATCATATGCGCAAGAAATTGGAAGATCTCAAAATACTCGCGTTTATGTATACAGGTTTTCAAATTGCAATTTTACAGTGTATGTATTTATCTATTATTTTAAAATAGAATGTTTCTGCGAAAACATTTCTATTATAGCTGTAACCACTTTTAAAAAAATAAAATTCATTAAATATAAAATTTGTGCACAGTGAAATGCAAATTAGTGCTACGTTTTATAATTATAGTGCTTATGCTTTTTAAGTATCAAAATAAAAATAAATTATATCAAAAATAGATTAAATAAACGACATGTCATAAATTGTTCTCAATGATGCAAAAAGTTAGTCTGCTCATTAATTACATTACATGATGTAATTGTGGATAAATTAAATCTTATAAAATTATTTTATTTCTTGTTATTTTATCGCATACGTTATAATAATATATTTGCATCACGCACACATACAAAACAATATAAAAAGTGTTTTATTTTCACAATCTCATTTTTATCTTGTGCATAGACTCGAGATTATCTTTTTGTCATAATTTGACAATGATAAATATTATCAATGAGTCTTTTTTAAAGCAATTTACAAAAATCTACTGATATATTTTTTACGGCTTAAATAATTTCTAACATTCAGATTTGGCAAAGTATATATATAAAAAAAATAACGATAAATATTATATAATAATAATAAATGATATAAAGGAAATTATCAACATTCTCATATTATCTCATATCCTGCAATTAGTCCCAAGGTTATCTATTGGTATGCGGTTGCAACATTGTATATGTAATGTATCTATATTACAGCATCTCTAATCTCCAATTATTCTTGTTGCTGTATTCACAAATTTATGTCATATAAATGTTTCACGCACTTCATATAAATCTTAATATGCATTGCATAAAAACTGTCATTTACAAAGACTTACAAAGATGGAGTGATAATGCTTATCACCAAATAATGGCAAATTTTTTCAAACAGAAGAATCTTCAGTCTATGCCCGTAATAAAGACAGGATCTTAAAAATATAAATTCTCGGTAAATAAAAAATAGTATTTAACCTAATTTGTTATCGTAAATGTGAATTAATTAATATAACATCATATCGATGATCGACGACATTTAGGTATGCCGTTGCAAATTGTTTTCCTGTCACGTGTATGAGAGTTAAACTTGCGGGAAGCACGGCAACAAAGGCAACCGGAGATTGATCGAATGCGCTTTACGGCTTATGCGTGGTGCAGTAAAGTTCGCCAATGTGACGGTGGCGATGCGGGAAACTTGAGATTCGAACAACAGTGGTGATCGCGGTGGAATCGATATACACGTGCACACATTCGATATACGAAACACGCCAGAATCTTCAGCGATGATCACGAGCTACAACGTGATGCCGCTGAGGAAGTACGCGGAAATCAGTTACCGCGTGAAATGTATCGCGGTGGAAAACGAGCGCGTATTCGGCGATGTCTACGTCACCCAGCAGACGTGGGATCGGGTTTGCCAGACGGACAATTACGCTTTTCTATCGGAGCACAGAAAGCGGAGGCGCAACCTGATACAACGAACTCTGGACGGACCAGATTTCATGAAGCTGAATAGTAAACAACCGACCGGAAGCGCCGGTATCACGAGATCGTACTGGAAAAGACGCAACAAGTCTGCGGGGGATGAGCCTAGCATCACGTTTAATTATGAGAATGCTGACAATCGTGACACGATCGCCAAAAGGCCCAAGGTAAACGTTCCCATAATGCGATTCGAGATCAATCGGGCCTCATCAGGAAGTCTTGTAAGCTAGTGATATAGACGGGTTTACTTTGAATGGATATCTACTTGTTCTGGTTTGAGAATGTTGACTTAGGCATTAGCATGCGAAGTTGTAGGAGTTGGAATATGTATCTATTTGAAACTGATTAGACTTCCTAGTCTAAAAGGAGAAGCTTTCTAAATTTATCTGTTAATAAATACGTCGTATTTTGAGACGTGTATATATGTTATAACAAAATATCTACAGTTTAAACTTTTCAAATACTTTCTTCATCGCGCTTTAAAATTTTATCTCACGATTTTATAGATGATAATATAAGTTAGATGTGCTGACAATATAGACTTAGATAGCCATATAATATGTATAACACGAAACTTGAAAACAATAGCTTCGGCAGGAAGTAATATATAAAATGAACAGTCAAGTCACTTTTTTTTCGTTTCTCTTAACTTAGATGTATCGTTATCAGTGTCGCTTTATATTAATTTCTTCTACATTATTTTCCCAGAAAGGAACATTTCCAATACATGGTCTCTGATTTTATTATAGATATACCCGCCACCTCTATCCTGCTCGCCGCCGCAGAAAGAAATTATGATTACCTCACTAGTGGATCAACTATTGTTGGACATTTATGGTATTCCGATGGGCGACAGGGGACGTTCAGAAAGCGAATCAACGGCATCGTCCTTGAAACCATGCGCGCAACATCAATATCTGCAGAAAGCTCGTCTGCTATTGAAAAGTAAGATAATTCAATACGAGCGGAATAAATAAGCGTCGCGGAAAAATAGGCACGCATGAAAGCTCGCATCCATCTTGACGATTTAAATTCCCGATAATAAGCAACGCGATCCATTGCCAGCGGCGCTCTTATAAAAAAATATATAAAAATTATTACATAGTACGCTAAATAAACAAAAAAAATATATATATTAAATCCTTTCCTATGAAAAATATAGGTAGCATTTGAATTTCTCTAAAATGCAGAGATTTTGTTCCTTAAAGACCATCTTTTGTAAATAACATCAAAGATCTGAATTTCTACTTTGCAGCCGTGCATAAATGAGTTTGATAAGGGTGCTGAATCTTCTCAAAACTAGAAGCTCTCTCTCTCTCTCTCTCTCTCTCTCTCTCTCTCTTTCTCTCTCTTCTCGAAATCTCTCTTTATTATATTCTAGAACAATAAAAGCTTGCAATGCTCTTTGATTATTTATTCACGATTGAACGATTTCTCATTCTTCTTTGATATTATAATATAGCAAAAGTCAATACTACATATTTATTATATTAAACAATATTACAAGCATGGGGGAATCTGGTTTCTTTTAATTAAAATAGCTAAAACAGCTTTCTGTCGAACAGCTGTAATGTAAGGTTCTATAATAAAATTACGTTTTATAGGATAGTATATTATAATAATGACAAAGGGGAAAAACAGAGAATTGCTTCACGCATTTCTCCTCTCACTCCTTTTTTCTGATAACGCCATTATTATTCACTGAATTATCGTCTTACGAATTTCTTTCAAAGATTTTTCGATCGTGCAACCTTTGATTTTATGAATAATGCAACCGGTTGTCGCGATAACGTGTACGGTCATTTAATGCGTTTGCAATATCCACGCTTTTGTATCTTTCGCGCTTTCAGGATTTTCGAATTAACTGTGTTCCAATAAGACAACACAATGGAAAATGAAAGCTTATATACATTTTTTATGATATAAAAGCGAAAGTAATAAGAGTGTTATTAAATTCGTTACTGTTATAATTACACCTTAAATCGTTTACATGCTCGTTTACCATAATATTAAATTTTTATCTCTGTTAAAACATAAATGAAACTATTTTATTAAATATAAATATTATACACTAAAAAGGATAATTTTATGTTTAGGAAAGGATGAGCTGCAGATTCTGCTTGTGACTCTACATGATCACATCATTCACACAGGCGGACTACTTATCCGTCAGCTGCGTCGAAAGGATTATCTTATTTCCAAACGTGACAAACAATACGATATTATCACGGCTTACTTACAAGCACACAGCGCTAAGCGATGTAAGTAAATATTCCCCTTAAAATATTTTGCGTTAATGCTTGAAGCTTTCTTGAAAACCATTCAATGTTTATCACAAGCTCCTAAATTTTACAACATAAAATTTCTAGTCACGTGTGTATGACTCTAAAAAATTCAAGCAATTTATCATTAATATTAATCTTTAATTTAACCGATTTATCATTATTTAATTAATTTAATTAAAAATCATCAATATTTGTGAATGAAAAAAGATATGAAATATCTTTCTTTATGCAATTACTCTTTTTTCTGCAAACCATTTTAATTATGCAGAGAGAAGACCGTCATTAGTTATTCGTACCCTTCGAAGATTTTCGGCGCAGTTTTTTTTTTTAGATTGTTGAAAGAGATCCCTTTTCTCAAAGATATTGTCTGCAATTACAAATTTATGACGTAACGTAAATGGTAATTCTGAGGAAAGAAACGTACTCTCTATTCTGGGCCGGAATATCCTATAAAAGCTGTTAAAAAATACAAAAGCATTGCCAGAGCACAGAAACGTAATCCCAGGTTTTAGAAGATTAAGTAGGCTTAAGTATTTCCTACTTTTTAACTTTACCCTTTAAATAAGCGCAAAGTTCGGGGAGTATATTTAAACTCAGAATAATTTTTCACGTGCTATGTGAGCCTCATTAAATTTCAAATTAGTCTTAAAAGATATGATTAAGAGCTTCATATCGATACTTAATTCTTAGAACAGCATCCTTTATCTCAATTCTATTGTTTCCTTTGCGACATAGAACGTTAGAAATTCTTCAGCTTTTTTTACATTCATATCGTCGTATTACATTCATACTATTGTCACCTACGAAAGAATATCGTGCGGAGAATGTAAGCTAGAAAAATTCAGCGTAATATACCTATATCGGCCTAGCTGTTCGCGAGGATCCGTCTAAGTATCGCGAGGAAATCGTGGCGTCAAGTTGCCGACGAAACGCGAAGAAACGAGCTTTCATATGCGGCGACGCGGTGATCAATAATTAGACTTTGCCGCGTCTCTCCATCAGAGGGTCGCACGCATGCTCCGCGTACGAAGTTCCGACGTGGCGTCATTGATAAAGTTTCGCGGTGGTGTTGCACTCGCGCCAACGGAGAGAGACATATATGCGGAACTTTTCCCCCGTGTGTCGGCCCTTCGCTAAAGTTACCGGCGTTCAACCGGCGCGATGAACTCGAGGAATGAACTTCGGGATGAAGAATGCGCGCGAGACGGCGCGCTTTAAACCGTAAAGAAACAATTTCGTCGTGAACTTTTCGCGAGAATTTTCACGTCCGTCTTTTCACACAAATACCGTGTCTGTGTACGGCAACAATTTAACTTGGCGAAAATTTGTTCTGTACAAAAAATTCTTACCGAGCTTTTTGGAATCGCATTACAATTTTATAAACGCAGAAACGTTCATATTAACCATATAATAATCAACGAATTGCAAATATAATTCCTAAATTTTTTAAAATCAAGTTGATCATCAAAGAATCATTTTTGTTTTTAAAATTTATTTTGTCTTTTATATAATTTTATATTATTTTGATTTTTGAGAGAAAAAGAGAAAATAAAAATACCTAAGTCATATCTCATTTAATGTTCTGTTATATTTAACGAATCCATACACTGGCGAATCATTTATAACGAATGATATCTTCACTATGGTTTTTTTTAGATCGTTCTACTGCTGTTCTGCTATCGTCCGTGATTTATTGATCTCACGTATTTTTAAACCACCTACCGAATAAGATAGATTCGAAACCTCGGTCCAACGCGTAAATATTACCTACGAACTCTTTTTCCGTGCCATTAAACCGAGCAATGCCGGAAACACAACGACCGTCCTCTCGACAAAATGAGCATGTAATGAACTACACGATACGGAAACTTTCTGCTCGCAACGATTATTACGGATAGCCTGATATTATAACTTTTCATAATGCTCGTAACGCTTGTAACGCTAGATTACTTGTAACTGTGAGTAATTGGTCATAACTATTCAAATAAGAAATATATTAGTATGTAATGAAGAATTATATTTTTAAATGTGTAACAAAACCAAAAAGGCAAATTCGAAATAATGTCATAATAAAAAAAAAGAAAATTTGAATTCTTTAAAAGTTCTCAGATTATTTGTGTCAATTATATTTTTAACAAATTAGTAAGAAAGTAATTAATTAAATTAATGTAACTTAAAAGTCATGTCTCTTTACGTCTCAAAATATTCGCATATACAAATGCTTATGATATATGAAACAATTTCATGTTTCACTCTATTATTCCGTTTTAGCCAAGAATTGTAATCTCAAGCGCAAAATTATGGCTTCTATCTATAATCAGTGTCTATTGAAATCCATATTCGTTGATTATTGGTTAGCAGCTGCATGTTATTAATAAACAGAAGCTCGTTATTCTACACATTCTACACAGATCAAATTGGGTTAAATCAACGTCATATCATTTCGTCGTGACAATTTGTCGACTCTTCGCATCATAAGTATTTCAATATTATCAATCACAAAATAGGAACATTATTCCAACGATAAAGAAAAATGTATAAACCATTATTTATTCTATTCAAAAACGTCAAAAAATATATTTGCGTTTATGTGAATATTAATCAAAGAGATACGCGATTCAACCGATATAAATCCTTCGATTTCTCGTAACGATGCTAACTATTTCGAGTGACCTACAAAGGGGTGAAATCAGTGAAGACGTCAATCCTTAACTCGCGAATGTTCTCATCAATTAACTATCTTGAGGCTAACAATGAACTCTGTTCTTTTGGAAATTAAGATAAATGAAAAATACAAGTTAATAATTTCTCAAATTTCAAATAAAAACTATACAAATGCTTTTTAAAGTTAATTGTATAATACATTAGAAATTTTTTGTTTGTCTTATAATAATGATTAATTTGATCATAAAAAAGTAATTTCCTAATTTATTTCAGTTTTAATTACCATACGCAATGTTATATTTTATTTTGAGAAAAATCCATCGCAAAGATGCTTTTGCATATAGGCGTGAATTTATAATATAATAAAGTTTCTATAACAACGTGAAACTTTAAAGATATAATCCTCAAACGTTCGCTTGATCTAATCCTTCTTCGTGAGAAGCTACACATTAGATAAACTGGCGTTACGCTACTTCACTTAATCGAGGCCTGTATAGCCATTAATCTTTTCACGGATGAACTATTCAACGTAATAAAAATTTAATTGCCCGATACATCACATGTCGATATTTATTACGGCGTATAACTGTGAATACGTCAGTTATTGCGAGTGCTGCATCAATCTTTTTTTATTTAAAGTGACAGCACGCACGCACGCGCTTGATGAACTTTAAAATATTTCATTCAAACTGTCAACCAAATTAATAATACTATTTCTTAACTTAACAAAAATCATATTTCTCAGATGTCATTTGATGCATATTATTTGATGTTATCAATTATCAATTATCAATAAAATGTAATGAATAAAAAAAGTAATAAATTAGTTAGAAAGGGTTTTAGAAAGGAATATTATAATATTTTAAATTCGATTAATATTTTTGACAGCTGATTTTTGTCAAAAAATATTAATCGCAAATAAGATATTATAACATATTATTTAAAAAACATTACTATTTTAATATTTTAAACATATTATATACATCCCCTATTACCGCTAGAAAAATGTTATAAAATAAACTATTTTTCACTCACCGATACGTAGAATAGCGGAGTTGTAGTACACAGCACGTTGATCTGAAACAAAATATTCAAATTATATATATGCATATGTGTGTGTCAAATATCTCATAAACAATGCAGTTTAGAAAAAAATGTTTTGCATACCTCACAGTTGTCCCGCTGTCGCCCGATGCCTCCCTGGGCCTCCTCCTCCTCTCTAGGTCGACTGTCATTGCTTCTTCGTAGCACTCACGACACTCGCGAAAATACGAATTACGATCGTCCGACACTTTACACGGCACTCCCGACACGCGAAACTTTACACGGCACTCCCGACACGACGCGTAAATCGCACTGTGTATCGCAATCCTACCTGTAACAAATAAAATACATACATATATTAGAATAATCTTATTATTTCGCATTACAACATACACAATATAAATATGTAAGCTAGAATTAACGATAGATATATCCGCGGATCGCAACACATTCGCGCGCGCGAAAACAGATTAAGTTGGGTTATGTTGGCAAGAGATTTTGCATCGAGTTTTTCGCGAAATATGCGTTTCGAACAACTACGACTACATATTAACATTGAAATTATGATATGCGATTGATAAATATTACAATACAAAGGTTAGAAATCGTTTCTAACTATTATGCTTACTAATTAATCACAATAGGACGCAGCTCCAACTGCCTGATACTCGCGGCGTTTCGGTAATGACCGCTATGCGCTACGAACATCGGCAACTTCATTCTAATAGCGCGCGCGCAATACTATATACATACATGACTTAATATTAATAATTAATTAAAACTCGAAGGAGATTCGTTCGAAAAGATATAGCTTTAGAAAGAAAAAATATTAATCGGGAATAAGATATTATAACATATTATTTACAATATATTACTATATTATTTTATAACTTTTACCATATTATTATTTTAAAATTTAATTAGCAAATTATAACATACACAATATAAATATAAATATATAAGTTAGAATATTTAATTAGCAAATTTTCGCTTTATTAATATTTTTTAATAAAAATCAGCTGATTAAAGCGTTAATTTGCTAATTAATTTTTAAAATAATGTTATAAAAATTAAAATAATGTTTTAAATAGTATGTTATAATACTTTAAACACGATTAATATTTTTGACAGTTATCAGCTGATTTCTGTCAAAAAATATTAATTGAGAATAAGGTATTTATAACATATTATTTACAACATATAACTATTTTAATTTTTTACCATATTATTATTTTAAAATTTAATTAACAAATTAACGCTTTAATCAGCTGATTTCTGTGAAAAAATATTAATCGAGCGGCTGTCATCGCAAAGGTTAATAGTTTTGACAGTTGTTTAAAATAAAATTAAATAAAATCTTTGAATAAAATAGCGCGCGCTTGTGTTGTCTAGTGATATATAAAGTGCGTGTTATTTTTTATTGTTTTTGACTCGCATTTATAATTTTATGTTAATGATTAAGTGATTGCGCGACGAAAAGGCTAACCGTACTGAGAAATTGTTGACTCGTACTACTTAATCTATCTAAATTTTTATTTTGCGCATAATAAAATTACAATATATATAGTGCGTATAATTTTTTTATTCTTTTTGATTTGTATTAATAATTTTATACTAATTGCTGAGTGATTGTGCGACGAAAAAAATGAATATAATAAGAAATTGTTGACTCGTACTACTTAATCTATCTACATTCTTACTTTGCGCATAATAACATTATGATATATAAAGTGCATACCTATAATTTTTTATTGTTTTTGATTCGTATTAATGATTTTATGTTATTAATTAAGTGATTGCGCGACGAAAAGGCTAACCGTAATGAGAAATTGTTGACTCGTACTACTTAATCTATCTACATTCTTACTTTGCGCATAATAAAATTACGATATATAAAGTGCGTGTTATTTTTTTATTATTTTTGACTCGTATTTATTATTTTATGCTCATGGCAGAGTAATTGCGCGACAAAAAGGCTGAATCCTTTCCTTTTCTAAAAAAGATATGTAAAATTGATGCTCGCATATATCAAAGTTTATTGTTGTCGCTTTTCCGCGAGGCTGTCAAGATTCGCGTTGTATGTTATATTCGTAGCATCGAGAGCCTGTCATCGCGAGGATTAGCAGTTTGACAGTTTGTTCAAAATAAAATTAAATAAAATAATAATATTAGTTTTAAATAATATGTTGTAATACTTTAAACTCGATTAATATTTTTCACAGTTATCAGCTGATTTCTGTCAAAAAATATTAATCGCGAATAAAGTATAACATATTATTTACAATATATTACTATTTTAATATTTTTAACATATTATTATTTTAAAATTTAATTAGCAAAGTAATGCTTTATTAATATTTCTTGGCAAAAATCAGCTGATTAAAGCGTTAATTTGCTAATTAAATTTTAAAATAATATGTTAAAAATATTAAAATTGCAATATGTTCTAAATAATATGTTATAATACACCTTATCCGCGATTAATATTTTTTGACAGAAATCAGCTGATAACTGTCAAAAATATTAATCGAGTTTAAAGTATTATAACATAGGTATTATTTAAAACATATTATTTTATTCAATTTTATTTTGAACAAACTGTTAAACTACTAACCTTTGCGATGACAGCCTCTCGATGATATGAATATAACGCACAACGCACAATGCGAATCGAAACAGTCAATCAGCATCGCGGAAAAAATGCAACAATACTTGCGAGAATCGACTTACAATTAACATGCCTTTTTTAGAAAGGGATGTTATAATATTTAAAATTCGATTAATATTTTTGACAATTATAAACTGATTTTTATCAAAAAATATTAATCGCGGATAAAAGATATTATAATATATTATTTAGAACATATTATTTTATTATTTTAATATTGTCAACATATTATATACATCCCCATTACCGCATAATTAAATAAAATTAAATAAAATCTTTAATGCGCGCGCGCTTATGTTGTCTAGTATAAAATAAAAGGCATGTAGATTTTTTTAAAGGACTGTGTGTTAGTACAATGATTATATAAAAAAACTGAAGATTATAAATTTTTTATAAAATAGTACACCCTTTCTACAATACGATTGAATAAGAATAATAGATATTACAAAGGGTCTAAAACTTGTTGTCTTATTAAAATTTCAATGAGCATTCTATAAGAAGATTAGCTTTTTGTAAAAGAGAAATTTGGCGCGCAAATTTATTTGTATAAAGTCAGATTTTCTCGAGAAGTTTTTGAGATATGTTCGGCGCATCTGAATCAAAGCGCATCTGAATCAAAGGCAATCTCGAGCGTATTCTTCTTGAAACGATCAGATGCACGGGGGCGAAAGAATGCAAGATGTGGGAAACTGCGCGGGGCGCGTGCGTGGTGACGGGAGTGGCACCGCTCTCTCGCTACGGGGTTGAAACGGCGATTCGTGGAACAACGGCGGTAGTGCCTACTGCAGAATTCCACGAGGAGGCAGCCACCCCTCGTGGCAGCACCCCCTCGTCGTTACACCGCGGGGTTTGGTGCGCGCGCGCATCATGTCGCTCTAGCTATCTCCGTTGCCGTTCAGCTGACTCGACGCATTCGTCGTACAGAGACGCTCCTCCGGATACTCTCGAAACGGCTTTTGGAGTGACGTCGCGACGCCGACGTCGCGAATTTTGCGGATCTGTCGAGTGTGATGTCGAGTGCGCGGCCGACCGGCTGAGAGAGGCGCGTGCACGAGACCGTCTGTTCGCGTTTCCGGTGCTTTCAATAAAATAGTGCCGCGCGAGAGACAGATATGCACGTCGGGGTCGTTCGCTCGTGGTGTATTCGTGGCTTTGTAGTGTGCGTGTATCAATGTATATCGAGATAGTGTCGTGCTGCATAATCGACGACGACGACGATCGTCCGATAGCGTGTCATCGATTCTCGTGCTAAAGATGGTACGATCCGACGACGCGTTAATTTCGCTATGTCAAAGTGTCAAAGCACCGCGTTTGTTTAATGTCCTCTCCCGTGAGTAAGTATGTGGATCAACTTGAGTCTTGATCAACCGATGGACCGGTGTCGCGATTGGTGCAGCTTGAACGACGATAAAATGCACGTTTAAATCACGCTCGTTTCACGAATACGTGCATTTAAGGGGAAAGTTTGTGTATCGCTCATACTAACTCGATCTCGTGTAAACGATGAGACTGCTAGTTTTATTTCTAGAACAATCTGTGTATTCAGGTTTCGAAGAAACAAAAGAGATAAAAATAATAGTAGAAAGGGATAGAGAGAGTAGCTAAAAAAATAAAACGTATTGAACATTAAATTGTATTTGGCAGGAAACACTGATCTCTAAAATCTTGATGCTATATTATATAAAGCATAACATGAGTATAGAAAACAGAATAAAATCACTATAATAATGATTTACTTTATTTTTTAATATTTGTGTAGATTTTCCTTTTATAAAGTGTCGTTCAATCGAAATTAGTATAAATGATTTGTTTCATTTAAAAGGCAATATCGATTCTTCCTCAATTTCCAATTTGCTACATATATTTATATATAAAGACATCAGATCATGTTTCGACTGATATCAAATATTCGTGGAATATGAACTAATTGCCGCGAGTTCCTGGTCATTTCGTCAAGAAGATGCGAAAAATTGACAGTCAATCAATGGACGTCTTCTCAACGTAAAATTAACAATATAAAATCTCAAAGTTTGTTCTCCGTTTTGCTTCAAATTGATAAACATGGCTTTGTACAATGATGAAAAATTCTAATCGCTGGATTTATCAGATTAATATCCTTTTTTAAGGACATATCGAAGCGGAAGTCACTCAGTGTGTAAAATCGCAGTTACGACAACCGTAATTGATTTGAAGCATGCACGCTTCTCACTCTCCCGCTTATGTTGCACGCACAAGCGGTTTATTTTCATCGACATCGAAATTGCGATTCTACTGAAAGGCTCAAACATTTCCTATTCTTTCATCGATCTTACAACAGATTCCCGTAAATTAGTCTCTCGATACTTGATGATTAGTTAAAATATATCTGATAATTTTGCACAGCAAAAGGAATGCAAAATAAATGGCTGAATATAAATTTGTGTTAAGTGCTGCATACATCTTCTTAATTGCATTGAAATCGATCAGTCGCGATCGGATTAATTACTGAGCATTTTATCGGTTTCATCAATCGCGGTGAAGTAAAAATCGATTTTGTTATCGGCTTTGTCCGCCCTTATCATTGATTATCTCGATTTCCAGAACAAACTTCTAGCAGAAGGTTTTTATGTGTTATCTACTGCATAAATATGTATATTAAATATATTTTAAAATTAATATAATACTATTAGAATATGTATTCGATATACCTAAAATAAGAATATGTGAAGAAATTTTCCACTTTATACAGACGTATATATTATACGCAATGTAATATAGTGCGTGGGTACAATGTGATGCTTGTAACAGGTGGTGCAGATATATACATACGGCGTAGAAGCGTAGAAAGAACGCGAAGAGGATATATTTTCCATATTTTCTAGAGAGACAAATTTTATTTGATATAAAAATAAATAACAATAATAATTTAAATATATTTGACGTTATATGTAATATTGTATATAATATATTAAAATATAATTAATGTATTATATATTAATATTATCTTAATTATAGTGTTATATATCATAATAAAGTGTTTAACAGCATTGATATTATCAAATCACATTTATATTAGATGGCAATTATTATTGTTGTTATTACTTTTATTTCTGCCTCTCTCTTTCTCCCTCTCTCTTTCGTATAAATTAATTTAATATATTAACATAAAATAATATTTAAATAAATTAATATGAATAATATATTAATATAAATTCACACATATAAAGTCACGTTAATTTAACGTCAATAAAATTTATTTTTGCTAAACACAGTTATGATAGTTCTATGTGTGATCAAATCAGCGGATCGATCCGCTTTTCAGAGTTATAATAAAAATATCGCACGTACGAAAAGAGCAGCGCGAGACGTTACGAATAAAAATATCGCGAGAATAAACCGAGGGACGACCGATCATGAATCACGAGAACGGTTGAAGGTATCGTGGGCGCGGTATAATAAGAGACAGGAGAGATGAAAGTGAAAAGATGAAGAAGAGAGAGTGGCGCTTCTAATTGGAGAATGAACGGATTTTTCAACTCCCTCAAAAACCTCGCGTCCGGTGCCGCGTATGCTACCGGCTCTGCCCCGAGATACGAAGAGCTGGAAGGTGAAACGGCAGTTTCTGTAAATCCATCATCTCGCATGTTAATGTCTTCTCATATTGCACGTGTATATACATAGCGCATAATTAGCTTTGTAAACCACATATATGTACATATATGTACACACTAGTTTGTTAGCTAAATGTTGATAGATTAAATTCCGTTAAGTGTTGCTGCAAGAGCATAAACGCACCACATCCGAGTGCTACAACACACATTAACTTAATATACACATATTAATTTAATACACCACATAGTGCCATGTAGCTTAACTTGCTTTGCTTTCAGCAGTAGATATGAAAATCTTTTATTTTTTCAAGTATAAAATAAAGTATTTGTAAAGTAATTTTAAAAGAGCTTACTTATTTCATTAAAAACCGTTAAATAAATCTAAAAGCAGAACTTTTACGTATATGTATAGAATTTAAAAAGTAAAAAGATAAAAAAAAATGTACTGCGTAAACGAGAATTTCTGTTTAATTAAAGTATTTAGTTAAAATACACAAGATAAAATCATATCTTTATTATAGATATTAATTAATTATAGATATTTTTCATCTATATATAAAATCGAGATTTTAGATGTATATACATAAATATGCATATGAAAATATATCTTGGAGATCAAAAATCTACTTATTCGTATGCAAGATTATCAAAATAAATTGCAACAACACACATACGTGTAAATTTGTCACAATTTACATATGTCACAATTCGTATTTCAAGTTAAAGTGTTCTATGTTACTCAACATTAAAGTATCCATAAAATTTAGTGCATGGCACAATTTAATTTGCGACTAACTCGACGCGCTTTGTATTCTGACGCTATTTCATAGTGATAGTAAAATTTATAGCGATATAATCATGTCTTTACCTATAATTTGCAAGCTACTTTAACTGTAAATTGCAGGAAGCATACATTTGACTCTTAGAGCAAAAATTTTTGAGCAAAGTTTGTGCAAAAGAAAGAAAAGCATCTATTTATTTTATTATACAATAACGCAAATATTTTTACTTTTATTTTTATTTATTTCATGCAATTTACAGGAACACAAATTTGTGGTGGAGCAAAAAAATAGAGCAATAAAAAAATATAAAGTAATGTACGTAGCAATCTCAAAAATTCTCACCAAAATACCTTCGATATTGTGTGCATAAAAAAAAAACAATGCAATACAAAATACAAATTGTTACAATAGCAGAAATTATATTGATTTTACACTCCAGCGCGTATATCTGACGTGGTTTATTCAGCCATTAATAGAATTCCATCGAACTCGCTCGTTCGTAAATGCTGCGAGATGACAATAAGTAATATTGCTGTTGCACCGATTCGTCCGTATGGAAATTGAATACTTTCGATATATCGTTTCGCTAACACGTGTGAAGTTTCACTGGCGCATGAACGCATGAATAACCGTCTAGTATCCTGCGAAATTTCTGCAGGATTATTTCTACTCAAATCATCTCGGCAATCCCTCATCCCTTATGGTTGTTATGGAAACGATTATGCGACGACCCTTCTATTAAATGTTAAAGGCGATCGGGTCTGCTTCACTTTGCGACTTCGTCAGTCGTTCGTATTCAATCGAACAGAACGGTAGTGTGTGGTCATTATAATTTCGACAGTAAAATTTTCCGAATCAAAACGCTCGAGAAGAATTCGCGTGTTTATGTGAATAAAGCTTTTTATTAGTTTTGATTTAAATAAGCAATCTTTTCTTGCATGATGTAATATTTTCTCTACAAAATGCCGATAACTTAGTGCAAAAAAATAATTTAAGAACGTTGTGCGCAGTTAAAGTCTAATAAATTAGACTATTATATAAAACAGAAGAAAGTGTATTATTTTCTCTCTAAATTTCAGTCGAAGATACAAAAATGAGATTCAGTTTGACTCCGCAACCGGGGGAAATTACGCAATGGCTAGATGCCATGAAGATGGTTGCCAAATTACAGGGAGGGATACCACCAGAGTTTCGGAAAAGGGTGAGTAATTTACTTCTACATATAAAAAAAAATTGTTCCTAAAAGCATAAAAAGTATGTGAAACTTGAAAACACCTGTTGCTATAAATAGATAAAAAATAAACTGATATCTTTTTATAGTTATGGTTGACATTGGCGGAGCGTCATCTGGAAAAACACGGCGTAGATTGGAAGCAGGCTGAGAAGATTTGTTTCAATGAGTGGAGTAATCCTGACGACGAAGAGCTCGGCACACAAATCGTAAAGGTACATAATCTACGAGATATTCTCCCTAACTAAAGTGCGTCAGACGCGTTGACGTATTCGCGTAAAAACTTCGACATAAATGATTATCTCTAAAGTGATAGAACGCACGAAAGTCTTCTATTTTTCTTTTGTACTTTGACAAACATAAACATTAGTTGTGTGTGCATATTGCGCCATATAATATAACACTTTCATCTTTCATTCTTTTTTAAGATTTTTCGACGATTTTATTCAAATTAAAATGAACTCAATTATTCAAATAATGTGTTTCAGTAGAAACAGTATGTCCTTTTTTTTGTTTGTCATGCCATCTTCGAAATAAATGACGGCGACCTGGTTAATTCTGCGAATGCATTTCTAGACGCGCAGTTCGGGACATTTATTGAGATAGCGGCACATTAACTTCGATGAATCTTACTATTCTTAGCACGAAATATCGAGTTACGAACATAATTCTGTAGTGCAAAAAATATTTCAACCGATATTGAAATAAAGCGAAGAAAATAAAATGTAAGAAGCTAAAAATTGCTGCATTACGCAATTAGAATCAACGTGAACACTCATAATTAAAGTGAGTCGCCGTTCTAAAAATACTAGGGGCAATCTGATATCTATTTGATCGCGTAGAGTTATATCAACTTCTTGTACATTTATAGAATGATCGGCGCTTTAACTATTATTAATTATATCGAATTAAGTCCGGATCGTTCATCACTATAATGAATAAATGTCACTGGTTGCTTTTGCAATTAATTTTCGCCTACGTTGATTTTAGCCAAGATTTTCGTTGCCACTCGTTTTTCTGGCTCACTCGTTTAATCGGATCAACGATCTGGCAGATTAATTATTTATTCATTCATGAACACGCATTATAAAAATTTAATGAAAAGTCTGAGATAAATTATGGAAAATTAATCTCGCTGAAAAATCACACCGATTTCTGCTGCTAATTTAACAAAGCTCAGAATATTAAAGCAATCATCTTCAGCTAATTCGTCAGCGTTAAAGACATTACGATTGCAGGATCTGCACAGGACAGGCTGCAGCCTGTTCTGCGGCGCTGCCGGCCGGGACAATCAAGCAGTGCTACGTCGAGTTCTGCTTGGCTTTGCCCGTTGGAACAAATCCGTGGGCTATTGCCAGGGTCTAAATGTATTGGCCGCCCTCGTCCTGCAAGTGGTGGACCGCGAGGAATCCTCGGCCGTAAAGGTGATGATATATCTGATAGAAGGCGTTCTACCGGAGGGCTATTTCGCCGATAATTTGCGCGGCCTCTCTGTGGACATGGCGGTATTTCGAGATCTCCTGCGGTCGAGGCTGCCAAAATTGTCCAAGCACCTGGAGGCACTCCAGAGTGACGCGAAGGATAAAGCGACAGGTGAGTCGGACTGACAAAGCAAAGGGAGACGAAATTCTCTATGCGAATAAGCGCAAGAAATACAAAGAGATGCGTCGCTGTAAGATATTATGCTAGTATTGCCGAAAAGGTACACATAGCTTCGTTAAAAGAATATCTGACATTTGAAATGTTTTCTTTTGCTAGAAAGTTTATCTAATAGCGCTTGTGTGATATTGTAATAATAAATTTTTATTTCTTATATTAGTATGTGGATAAAACACTGTAATTTAATTTAAATTATTTTTTTATCATTATATAAAATATTTTCCATAATATTTACAAAGAGATTTTCAAAATGATTTTGACTTAAAATAATTAATTGGAATTTCTTTTACAAATCTATTACTTTTATTTGTGTAAAACATATGTAAATCTTTTTAGATCATAAAAATTATAATAAAAATAAAAATAATAATTTACTGCAATGGCAAGAATCTCGAAATAAAATTAATTTAATTTGACTTTATTGCTGTTATCTTACTTCTCTTAATTGTTATAAATTGTGAATGATCTTCCTTTTCAGGAAATAGCTACGAACCGCCGCTCACGAATGTGTTCACTATGCAATGGTTCCTTACGCTTTTCTGCCACTGCTTACCGCAGGAAGCAGTGCTTCGTGTCTGGGATCTGATATTTCTCGAAGGTAACGAAGTGCTCCTTAGAACGGCACTCGCTATCTGGGAAGGCCTTTCGAAGTGAGTTTGAAATTCGAATTAAATCGATTATATCAAAATTACACGTGACAAAAATCACGAATCTATTACTCTCTTTCCTTGAATGATTATAAACAATGAATAAATAAAATAATCACTTATTTTCCTGCAGTCGCATAATGACCGTAACATCAGCGGATGAGTTCTACAGCATAATGGGAGTACTTACGAGAGAGATGCTAGAATTCACCGACACAAACAACCTCATAAAGGTGCAGTGCAATTATTTACATAGCGTTTAATAATGATAATATAATTCAGCACGGAAAATCATATCATTTGCACATAATTTGCACATAATTTAAAACTTTTCTTATTTTTGCAATTATTATCAATCACGTTGTACATTGTATCTTGTAAACATAATTTGTTTACAAATTGTTTCGATAGAACATCGTCAGCATGGGACCTTTGCAAGGTGTGGCAAGTTTGAGAGACAAGCATCGATTCAACATCACCCCGTGGGCGCGCAGGCTAAGCGACGACGATGACAGCGAGACGGAAGAGGATGTGAGTGTGGCTGTAACGGCTGCCATGTTCAACATGGCCCAACGTATAAAAAAAGGTGTTTATCGTTAATAAATTTTGCAGATGCTTCAACGATTTAAAAGTTAAAATCAGAAACATGACAGCTTCATGTTCATCATTTTTATAGCTATACTAGATATTCTATCTATAGCTGTATGTATTGGAGAATTCAGTTTTAATCTAAGCATATATATTTTAACATAGGATATAATTTTCGCGTTACATATATTTAAAAAAAAATAGATTTTTAGCTCTAATTTTTGACAAACACTTTTTTTACTTTGGAGAATAATATGCTACAATTAAATTCCAGAGTATCTTGTGAATATCTTAAATAATAGATTAATGCAGTTATTGGTTTAGATTGCGATTAAAAATATTTTGCACAAGAAGATTAACAATATCACATTGTGAAATATCTACTGCTCGTTTAAAGAAATCATCAATTCCAGATCGTATACCTTCCACAATAGGAGCATTACAAGCGATTGCACCCAGCAGTGATCGAGACCGACTAGCTCTCGATATTAGTACGCTGAAGCAGCAATATGCAAAACTGCGAGAACGACAGCGGCAAGCACACATAATACTCTCTGGTAATGGCAAACGAAATAAGCGTTACATAATCCCAATGCATAGTATAAAACTTAAAAGAGATTTAAATATTACAAAAAATGTGCAAAATATAGTTTTACAATTTGTGTAGTAATTCTTAATTTATAGTAAAAATTATGCATAAATTTTTGTTTAATCGAACGTAAAAATATAAATGTATTGTTATTAATCATATTCAATGGCCTACGTATTATATTATAATATGAATGCATTTTATATTAACAACAAAAATATCAATCTCTCTTTATTGTCAATATTATTAAAAATTATCGGAATATAGCGTTGGCGAAAATTGAATTGCGCGTTCCTCGCGCGATTCCTTCGATCTTTCGATCGAAACAACCGCGTAGGTTTGACGATTATAAAAACTTTATGAGCGGCACGAAACATTACGGTGCTTACCGCCGTTCTGCTTGCCACCGTAGCTTAGCCATTCCATATTCATGAATGAAACTAAACTCATGTTCGCGCGCGTTTACGATTGGATACTATCATCATATTTCCATCATTCGGATGAGAACATACGATAATAATGTGACCTTTCGAGATGGTGTGACCTATCACGAAGAAAGTACGGTTTACACTCCTGTTTAATTCGCTTCAATGTGAAGTAGCCACTTCGTATAGCTTATTATTGAGCGAATAAAATTTATATGATCAATAATGTTTACTTGACAACTTTGAACCAAACTTGAAGTTTCTCGTACAAAGTACACAAGATGATATTTAAAGTAAAATTTAAAAATAGATATATTGGACATATTTTTTTAAAAATATAATATTAAAACTTAAAAAAATTGATAGTATCTTTATAACTCTATAATTATTTTTTCATCTTAACACTACGATAGAAAGATATTATTAAAAAATATTAAATTAAATTTCAAATATTTTAAATATAAAAAAATATAAGAAAAAAATAACATTTTATAAGTTCTCTATAGTGTCACATAATAATAACTTCTTTTAAAACCGATATAGCAATTAAAAGAAAAAATGATACCAAAATACAATACCAAAAATGTCATTTTATGAAGAAGATATAAAATATTCATAGTTATCGAAAATATTTTGATATTATTAAGATTATATCTCAATCTTGTTCTGATAACAAAATAAGTATCTATTCTTATTCTAACAGATTTCTTATATTCTGACGCAGCCGCGTGCGCAAGACAGACCATGGTACCTCCTACTTCCACAGCCATGAATCATCTATTAGTGGGTAAAAATGCCCTCGTAAGTGGAAAGAATCGACCGTTAAGCCTGCCGTTTGCCACTGCCACATCGAAGTTACGGCCGACGGCCCTTCACAGCCCGAAAAATCGCAGGGAAAGGCAAGGTGTCACGCTTCATTGGAAAGATGCAAAAAGGCCGAAACAAAGGGCCGGCGATGCTGGTGGTAAGTGCAATTAATTGTCAAAAACTTATTAGAAAAAAATATCGTTGGAATAAAAATTAAGTTAAAAAAAACGAAAGAGAGCAATATTTTAAAAATATTTTTGGTATGAAAACAAAATAAATATAAGGGAAGTACTATGCTTCTTGAATATACATAAAGCATTTCGAATATCTAATGTATAATGTAATATAAACAGATAAATAATTATAAATATGTAAGGATTAAAAAATTAATTTTTCAAAAAACGCGTGTGTGTAATTAATATTATAAAAATTGAAAATGTTATAAATAACAGCAAAAACGCGTTTTTAACAATTGAATAAATAATTTATTTTACTTTAATGAATCTTAATTTATGGAAATAAGGACAGAATCTCGATTATTTGTTATAATATCATATTCTATATATCATCTTCTATATATCAATTTAGAGAAAAATAATTTATATTGAATTTACTATATCTACCCATGGCAAGTGTGGCCAGCAGAAAGTAAAGTAGAACTACTATCTACCAGTAGTAAGATTCGTATCATGCGGTACGCGTATCAACCGTTGAACTTCTAACTCCCTATACAATCAACCACCTGTTTCACGCTCGATGTTAGCAAGTATTAGTATTGACGCAGGTGTGGCAGATAGGGTCAACATCCAGTTCTGTGCTTTTCCTTGCCCTTGTCGTCACTGTATTGTGAATTTCTTTCTTCCGAATACGCAAATCAAGATTAATACATAAGTTATAACAGATATAATATCTCTAGAACGGTATATCTCTGTTAATTAATATAATTTTAATTGTGATGTTTTTTTAATTTGTGACGATAATTGCTCTCTTCGCTTTTGAAATTAATTGTTATTTTAACATTTCTGTATTGTAATTTATTGTTATTCTATATTTTCTCTATTTTCTCTATTTTATTTATATAGATGCCGAAGCCTTTGGTTCAGCATTTTTACAATCGCCTCCAGAAACGTCATCTGTGTCGTCGCCCAGCCGTACCGCTGACAGCGATAGTGACAGCACGTCAACTGAGTTGTGCGATGAGCCGGATCATCTGAGCGACGTCGATAGCGAGGAACTTACGTCAGCGTCCGACTCTTACGTCATGGATGACGAAAAACATGCTTGTGTCGAAGATTCATCGACCTCTGCGAGTACACCTGCGCATTCATATATTAAGAGCGAGCCAACGATGACGGTCGAGGAATCACAGATGGATCCGATTATCGAACGCAGCGATAAATCCCCGTCGTTAACTGAAATTTCGATCGCCAAGATCACCGATCAAATACGAAGACTCTCGGCGGAGGATGACAATAACACAACGGTTCCTCAGATATCAAGTGCGCGCGACGACGACGAGCTATTGTTGACGAGCGATTATTCGATCAAGAGATCACAGGCGAAGAAAACGGAATCCACGTCGCAGGATTTCGTCGATTATACGCCAAGCGAGGACGTGACGAGTTTGTCGTCGAAAACTGTGAATAATTACGACTATTTAAACCTCAAATCTAACTTCATCGAGGAGAAGACGGATGATATTCTAATGCACAAAACGGATCGACCGAAAGATGTAGAAGAAAGAGAAGAAATTATTCAAACTAGCAGTGATACGGGTTTTAAGACGGACATAATGGAATTCACTGCGAATACATTGCGAGATAATTCTAAAGAACAAACAAGCGTCTCTTTAAATATAAATTACGAGAAATTTATCGCGCCTTTAGACACAAACGAGGAACCCTTCGAATCTACCTTGAGATTTTCCAGCAGAGTTTATTCGAATTCTAAAAGCAATAACGATTCGAACGATGATACGAATGTTGAGAGCAACAGAATTTTAGATGTCGCAACAGAGTCACGATCTTTTTATTCCAAAAGATATGTTGTAGGCCATCTTCCAATTTCTCCGATAACAATGGATGACAAACTAACGAAATTATCACCTGAAATATATAACATTGCGGTAAATTCGAAAAATCTGACAAGTCCTGAAGCGACTTTGAAGATAGATACCTTTAGCGACAAACCGCGAATTAAATCGTATTCCGATTTGAAGAAAAGCCCGAAATCTCCAGAGAGCACAAAGTCGTTTAGCTCTGGAGAGACAATGGGTCCCGATTCGAAGCCCTCGAGTCTGACAGTGAGTCCGAGAACACCAATTAGATCAGACTCACGTGACTTCACGATGAATAAATCGGCTTGTTCGTCCATCAGCTCAGATTCTAAGACCCTCGTTCTCCATTCTGTGGGCTCGGATATCGCGCACGATAATTCGAGGCCGATTACGAAGAAGATGTCGTACGAAAAATCGAGCCCGTCGACTCCCATCAGTACGGATTCCCTGAGAATCAAACCCGAGACGAGCCCAAAATTGGTGATCAGCAGCTCCAGCGACTCGTGCAGCCCGAGCAAATTTAAGTCTTCCGAGAGGTCGTTCAGTTCCGATCTGCAATCGCCCATAAGTGCCAACTCTATAAAGTATACCTCGAATTATGGTAAACGAGGCCAAGATAACATGTCGAATTCGCCAATCGATCTGAGCAGCGCTACCTCGCCGTTTTATCCTATCGCGAATCCTAATCAGAAAACGCCGTCGCCGTACGATGTAAGCAAACGAGGATGCAGCGAAGAAAGCGCTGAAACATCGCCCGATCAGAAATCAATCAACTCGAAAGACTCAGCCAGGTTCTCTGGATATCAAGCGAAACTAGATATCTCGATATCGAAATCGATCGAAACTAAAGGAAGCGAGATTTCTGAGAGAGTCTCCGAGAGAAACGAATTGTTTGTTAAACCGCAATTCAGTCTGAATACGGAGCTGAACGCGAGTTATACATCGAGGGAGAAGAACAAAGCTGATTTGAGCTCTTACGAATCGATCGATGATGAGTCGCATCGCAAATGCGGAGATTTCGTTGATGACAATGCGGACGATCCGCTCTCTGAAAAGGATATAGTGCCTCAATTGCCATACGAGAAGCTCGACAAGCATTATCTGAATTATAATTACAGACGTAGAGACCGATCGCGATTGACTGAGAGAAGCTCTAGCAGTTTGGAAAGAAGATATACCGATTTGAAGTCTTCGATCTCGACCGATGAATTCAGTACGTCTATGGCGAAGAAAAGATCCAGCGATATCCTGGAAAATATGAAGCACCTGGAAGCAAAGGTTCTTAGCGAAGGCTCGCCCGATACTAATATGCTAACGAAGAAGTCGAGTGACATCTGGGAAGATATGAAAATTTTAGAAGCGAGACGGCAGGATACTTTCAGCAATTCAGCGAGCGGTTTCTCGAAACGGCGACTAGAAATCCCGGATATAAATATAACGAGCGAGGGTAGGAAATCTTACGTAGTGCATCCTAAAATCAACATCGACGAAAACAGCGACAGTATACTGAAGAGTATAACATGCAACAAAAATAATAATAATAATAATAGCGATACAGACGATGGAAGAGAATCGAAGGTCGGTGTATGGACGAAGGTAAAGCCGCGTAAGAAGGGCGACAACGGGCGCAGAAGTAGCGACAGGGCATTAAAAATTATTCAAGAAAATTCGGCGATATTGCACAAGATACTAGCTTGTCAGGCGAAGAAACGTCTACCAGATCTCGAGGAGATATCCAAGGAGATCACCATCAGTCCAATAAATGAGGAAATTTCCAAGATATTCAGTCCGATTCTCGAAAAAATGGGATTAAACGAGCACGAAATAAACGAGGAATTGGCTCGGATAAATTTCAAAGACTTTGACAACATGAGCGCGACCAGCGTATCGGAGTTCGATGCGAAGATCAATGAAGAATTAACAAAGCTTTCTCTCATCGACGATGAGGAACAAATCGATCATCTGGCCGTAGACGAGATTATATCGCACGAATATTTGAACACACGAGAAGCGTTCATAGATCATAAGATAAACGAGGAACTCTCTAAACTGCTTGCGAACTACGAGGAGGAATCTCCACCTAGCATAATTAATTTGGAGCAAAACTCGTCTAGCCAAAATATAAGCGAAATAGAGGGCCTCGATCTCACCAGTATTTCGACGAACGTATTCTCTTACAAATCCTCCAACGATTCCATCGAGACCAGGAGCGATTTAGAATCAGCGCACGAAATTGCGATACAATCGGAAAACTTCCCGTTCGCGACATTGAAATACGAGAAAAGCATGTCGCCTAGAAGCGATATAGACATCTACAGAGAGCTGGAGAAACTCAAAAAGATCTCGAGTTCGCAGATACTGCCGGAAACGCATCTGAAAGTATCGCCAAAACGATTGTCTCCCATTACGTACATTTCCGACAGCTTGCCTTATCCGGAAGTATCGCCCGCGACGAGATACACGTCAAAAACGAGCCCGTTCGATACTACATCGCTCAAGGATACCTACGAGTCTTACAAGAATTTCGACGCTCGACGACAAGAAGCTCGACGACAAGAATTCCCGAGCAGGCCGTCGCCGCGGGACAATCCTTATATCGCATACGATAAACCAGATGACACGTTCGAGTATATGGATCTCAAGCCGAAAATCGTGCTCGATTCCTACGATCTGCATCTGAAGAGCCCGATATTATCTAAGGAATCTTTGGAATTTCGCGTAAGATACGACGAAGAATCGCCGAAACCGACTGACGGCGAATACGCCGTTCAGGATGACAAACCGACGTTTTCCTTAAACGTGACAGGTTCTTATTACGGTAAAGGCAATAATAAAGCGATTATGCCGACGAAATGTATCAATAAGGAAGAAAAGTCCTTGGACATCGAGGATTATTCTAGCGAAAAATCGGATTTTCTACGTCACAAGTACAGTACCTTGTCGCCGAAGGAATATTCTTACGTCAGAAACACGGACTACGACAAACCATTAAGCACATTGCCGCATGTTGTGATAGAGACCGAACCGGATATCGGTTCATATCTGCCAACAAGATATCGCGACTATAATGTGTTATCGCCCAGTCGTCAATATAGAGATCAATATTTCCCCTCTAGCCCAAATCATTACATTCCGCAATTATCACCAAGTCTGGCAAATGAAGCGAAAAGACCTGTCTCGCATCCGGAATCCCCGAACAAAATAAATATCGGCAAGTACGGTGAAGATTTAACGAGTGAGGTATTGAATTCTTACAAGAAATCGACGCTAAGCCTCGGTAACATGGAAAACGTAAACAAAGACGACGAGAATGATACTTCTTCGAGTCCGAAGACACACTTCAGCCCGTTCCCCGTTAGAAATAATACGAGAAAACCTAAAGAATTAACGCTGAAGTTGGGTCTATACTCGCCGAAGAGCTCCGAGTTCGACCAATTGAAAAAATCGTAGTGCTCAGTGATTTGTCGAAGCGATAGAGCTTTCAATCGACGCAAAAGTTCACTCGTAAGCTGATACGCTATTACGAAAAAAAGTATCTATGTTCGCTAATCAATCGTGTTTCGATACATTCTTATATACTTTACGATGGCGTTTCAGTGAGTCGATTTTCCGAATTTATTAACAAAGTGGGCCTAAATTGTCGCCTAAACATTCCTAAATCGTAATGCCCGACACTACTGAATAAATTAAAATGATGTAAGCTTGATTAGCCGTGAAGTAGTCTTAAGATTAAATAAAATAAAGTCGTGTAAGTTTTTCAATGCTCGATCACACATGTATAAATTACGAATAATTTCTTTTTAATAGTACACAAATTTGTTTTGAAGAAAATCAGACGTGGCGAAAATCAATACGATAATAACATAAAAATTAATACACAGGGACCGCGCGCGCGCGTTATATCATAATCGCGACAAATGCGAAATAATATCTCCATGAATGCAATTAAATTTGGGAATATTGCTGAAATAATACGTCGTGCGTTATTGACGCGATTATGAAATAGCAAATCCGGGTAAAGCAGATTAATGATAAATTCAATCCCCATATTCGGCCGCACGTGTCTCTCGCTTTCGGCCCTTTATTTCATCATTAAAAATTAATGTGCACTTCACAGATATTCGAATAATCGTCGTTAAAAAAAGTTTGAAAGAAATACTACATACAGCACTTGCAACACTCGCTTAATGCAATCGTTAAATTTATAATTAAATGCCTACGATTCCCTCCAGTTTTAAACAATGTCAAAATTTCCTACGAGAGATGCCTTCCAAACCGATCGCGATATTCTCAGAGCTTAGGTTAATTAAGAAAATTTTATGAAATGTCTTTCTCACATCTTCTTAATTATATTATTGCTAATTTTTATTGCGAGGCAAACGAATAAGTATCTATATTATGAATTTTCTTCAAAAAGCGGTATATGATATAACGTATAATACGACATAACGTAAATTTATAAGTTGTCAATATAAAGCTTAATTTATTTGTAATATGTTTGGGCAAAATCATATGGATTCATATAGTTCTAAGCAAATTATGCATTATAAATTAAATGTAAAAGAAGTGGAGATTGTATTATGTGTGTGTATATATATATGTGTGTGTGTGTGTGTGTGTGTGTGTGTATAATTTCAACTATTAACTATGTTACACAAATGACTTGACAAAGTTCTTTCTCTATCTCTCTCTCTCTCTCTCTCTCTTTCTTTCCTTCTCAGAATCTTTTTATATAAAAAAAAGTATAAGAGTAGATATTTTTAAATATTTCTAATAAGAAATATTCATATTATCGCGCGATATTGAAAATCAGCTTACTTGAACGGGCTGCAGTTTAAATGTGAACCTGTTGCTACGAGTTTAAATCCTTGCTCATAAAAAATGGCTTCAATTCTATATATATAACGAAGTAAATCGCATTAAGAGACTCGCACGGGACAGTTTTCTGTTTTACTGCAACGATTTGAACGTTTCTTATCGAGATATTTAATTATTCGATTAACAGCCTATTTCGACATAAGGAGGATGCTTTTATAACTTACACTTACAATGCGAAGAAAAATCGTTATAATTCATCCCTTTTCAATGCAATTTACGCACCAGGTATTCACCACGGCTTATAGTTAGCCTACTAGAGTATTTCAATCATCTGTGATAGTTTAGAGAACGACGATATACAAGATGTTAATATGTTAACATAAAATATTATGTGATTCAATTGTTAAATTAAGTATATATTCTTTTAGTAAACTTTCTCTTCTCTCTTTCTCTCTCTTAATAATTTAACAAAAAAATTATATATATTTCTTTATAATATAATATTTTAGATTTTTTTATATATTACATTAGAGAGAAAAAGATAATGCTAAAATCTTAATTAAACTCATCTTTAATGGCGAGCATCATTTATTATCTGAAAAATCATACATATATGATCTGCAAATCATTATTATTAATCTCTCAAAAATATACCATACTATACTTGTACAAAAGCTCACACATTTTCCACGTCCATTTTATCCAAATACTTGTCAATTGCGGTATAAGAAAATTATTGATAAAGAAAAAAAATGTAAAAAATATTGATAATATTGTAATTAATTTTTTTTCTGGTGTAATAATATTTTATTTGATTTGTTAACGCGTATCATGGAGTATAAAAAATTATATGAAGTACTTAAATATCTCTTTTCGGTTGTTATACAAGTGATCGTTATACAACAGAAATGTTATACACCTAAATTTAAGTGTATAAAAATTATTATATTAACTTCGTTTCGATTATCATACGATTGAATTCATGAAATTCGAAAGTAGTTTCAGATGCCTGTGAAATGGAAAGTATTCGTGCTAGAAAAGAGAAAAGCGACGGCACGTTTAAATACAAAGATAGCTTAGATAAGAAAATAGTTAATAATGCTACCGAGTAAAATTAGTGAATAAAACCGTTAACGCTATTGCTAATGTTACGAGCTGTCAGCGTCATCAGTATTCTGTACTCTCATCCGGAGAAATTAGGTTCACTTTGTTAAAAGTTTAACCGGAAATAAAACTGCTCGACAATATGTATACTTAATTCAGTTCGTAATGTTATTTAAGCTTCTCGACGTAAAGTGTTTTTCGATATTTACCGAAGAATACGTTGCAATATATATATACGATGAGTAGCATTTTTCTACTGGATCAAGATACCGAGATCGATTAGAACTTGCGGCAGATGAATACGCGTAACCTGGATGAAGGTAGCACATTGATAAAATGCAAATCCTATGTAAGTCTCGTTTAGAAACAAAAGAGGAAATATATATTTAAGGATTAAGGACGCGTGTGGTAATATTGTTACGTGATGTTTTGAGAAAATTATTGTATATACACAGTGCGAGTCACATGCCAGATATAAGACTGTATATTTGAATTGGATAGAATGATAAATCGTTATAAATAAAGAAACTGAATAAATATATTGAGAAAGTGAAGAAAAAGCGCGTGTAAATTATATCATTCAAAAAAAAAATCTCTGTGCGATTCCGATTACAGTAGCTAAATTAATAAAATTAAAAAAAAAATTTACTTATTCCATCAAACAATATTCTACCGATAATAATTTTTTAAATCTATTTATATATAGAAATTATTTTAATACTGTGTTTAATTCAGTTCAATTTAATGTTTCACTTTTAAAATTACCTCTGTTAATTTAATTTCACATTCATGGAATATTTTAGTTAACAGATATATTTTCGATCCATTGATAATTTCACAATAACATTTCCTCAAATTCGTTTTTAAATGCATTGATTTTATATGCGCCTTTATATTTAAATATGCAGCGTATAACACGTTGAGTATCAAAAATCGGTTGTTTTATTTTTGTAGAGCCCGAAGGAAGAGCGTGTCATAAATGCGATAATGATACATCCACGTGCGCGTGAAAAAAATACTTGCTCACATTCTCAAAAAAGGAATAGGACGGTCCGATTACCGTTCGCAAAACTGCTCGCGCTCTCCCGGCAACGGGCGCGTACTCGTGCTCGAGTGGACATTTCATTTCGCTAACGTGATTACACGCACTCGTGCGTCGAGGATTGCGGATTCGTTTTAATTGGGATTACATTTCAATTAAAACCTCGTTCCCATTAGAGAGAGAGAAAGCCGCATCGAATTTCGGAAAGGGGGAGGAAAGAAGAGGAGAAACAGATAGAGAGAAAGAGAGAGGAGAGAGGACGAATAATTGATACGGGCAGCGCGCGTTATCTGAGTGCGAGCGTCGCCGCGGATAAAATATGCATGTTTGCCAATCAAGAGGTGTCCGGGGTTACATGTTCGCCGACTCCCTCGGCAAACACGCGATTACGGAGGCTCCGGCGGGCTAAACGGGCAAGCAAACAACGAAACCTTTGACCCGGGGACCCGTCCAAATAATCACCGAATTGGAAAGTACTCCCGGCCCCGCGATCCCGCGTCGGACGATTGAACAGGACGATGTCCGTTGATGCGGAAACAACGCGAGCGAAGAGGAGGGTTGCCTTCCTCCATAACGATATACGTATACGAGAGGGCGTATGGTCGGTCGCCGCATAAATTAGCGCGTGAATTATGCACACTGGCTGTTTTTATTAAAGGTTGATAAGCATATTTTTTTTTTGCGGCCGACCGCGAAATGATCCGCGAACGCTCCTGCGGAACGTTTTACATTTTATTAGTACAAAGTGCGACGTTATCGTGTTTTACATAACACTCGTGTATAGGCTCTCTCGATTTTTCCCATTCGCATTGCCAATTTTTGTTGATTTCTCTCAGTGGCAATTTTCCCGATGTTTCCCGGCGAACGCGTTTTATTTTTGTCCGACGTAACGTGTTTGCCCATTTGTCCCCCGTTCGGCGATATTATCTAACTGAACGATTTATCCACTTGACAAACGAACAATTCGGCAATTTAGCCGTTCGTGAGATACGCTCATTTAACGTGATCGTATCAAAACTCCTATCAGACTGTTTTTAACATTATACCATCCTGCGCATATATCTACAATAATTCACAATGTCTAGATTAAAATATCTGATAATGTTTTTCTGACATCTATATATGAAAGCTAAAGTAAATATCGTTTTCCTGTCAAAAGAGTATGATTCGTATCTTTCCAATAATGGATATAATTTCGCATATTACGTTTATTAAATCAATCCTTCCGACAAAAAATTAAATTCAATGTGTTCAAAAATCGATACGATGAGCTAAACGCTCGTATAATATCAGAAGCTATAACGAAAATCCGTTTATTCGCAAAAGGATTAATAAATATCGAAGTCTCGCTGCTCCTCTGCGAGACTTTTATCAACCCCCGAGACGCTTTCATATATGACTCGGCATCGTCGTATCTCGCTAAGCTGCCTCACAATGACCGGTGATTCCCGCAAGATTAATGCGCAACGTATCATTAGATTTCAAGAGGTTTCCGCCGAGGCCAAACCGTGCCGAATGGCATGTAACCTTCGCAAGATGCATTCGCCGAGTGATGCATCTATTCGTAACTCGAGCGCGCGCATATATATAGATACCGTACATATACGTACGATGGTAATATGTACCTAACCCGTTATGGAAATGAGCTTGGGATGCGCGCGCACATCCCGGCGACATCCTCTGCATCGGTAATATACCCCTGCCCTTTCCCTTCGCAACCCTCCCGTGTGCCTGCTCTTTCCCTCTCTGGCTTCCGCCGTGCTTCTTGCCACCCTATTATAGTGGCCGACACAGTGCATCTTCGGTGCCGCCAAATCCGGACCCAAGAATCCTATCGCGGAATCGGAGTAGGACGGAACGGAACGTTTCTTGTCGCGCAACTCCGTGACCGGAGGATAACGAGGATTTCAGGTCGTACTGTCGCCCCTGATTTAAGAGCCGGGCTACTCGTGTTTTCCTCTTCATGGCGCGTACGCGGTGCAACGTAAAAGTTCCTCGCCGGAGATTTCGAACTCGGAACATTAATCTCTTACTCCTTTTCACGGTGAACCCGGGTATCATTCTTGGCAATTCGAAATTTCGCGGATTACACAACTGGTTTGAGAACCAGGATGCCCGTTCTGGATATCAAAGATATAGAATGTAATATTTTTCAGTATTTTTGCTATTTGTCCCTCCCTTTCCCGCATTTCCTTCAGATAGTTTTGATTTCTTTATCAGCCTCAATTCGGAGATGTTTTATTGTCAAAATGTTAAATAATAAATATATTTAGAAAATAGTGATAAAACTTTGATTGAATATTTGTCAAAGAAGAGAAAGAAAAGAAAGAAGATTACATATCGCAAAATTTATCTACAAATAAAATGTTATTATATGTCGTTCTTAAATTTTCAGCAGTTATTTTTCTGCAGTTTATAAGAAATTGGCAACCTTCCTGCTTGCAATTCTTCAGTATTTTGTTGAATTTCTACATCGCAATGAAAATGCACATTCATTATATACGAGGATGGATTAATATACATTAGAATGCAGACACATTAATCTCCGTTCTTTGCGTTATAAATTATAGCAACACACTTGATAACACTTGATGTTTCGCCATGCTGTTATTTCTTGAAAGATAATTTACGCGATAATAATTGTAATAATATTGCTTTAATTTTATATCAAGTATATAAATTCATCTTTTTAATTTTTATTTAAAAAAAATAAGAATTATTTTCATATAATTATTTTAAATTTTTATGAAATTTCTGTAACGCAATTGTAATTTTTATTGCATTTAGAATCTGACTAATATGGCATGAAAATGAAGAGAATTGAACGCATTTTTCGGAGAAAATTTTGGTTCAGAAAACGGGAAGCGTGGTGATCTATATTTTAATGCAATGCTAGGCAACGGTAGGAATACTGATGCAAAGATAATAGAAAAGTGCAGACCCGTATATGAGTCATGCATCCGATCGAGTTTGCTGAACTAGTTTTTGAAAATTCTACGAAAAGCAGGAGGGACCAAGCTAATATATTGACTCAACTGCTCCACGGTATGAAATATAAATCACAGCTGGAACTGATTCTTCTACTTGTGAAAAATGTACGAGAGTACTTTGCACTTCTGAAATACGACGTCAGTTGATATAAGAAAATTTCTCGTATAAAATCATAATGAAAGAATGTTTAATGCCGTGGACGTCGCATCGCTCCCCTAGATTCCTTTTAGAGGCTTTATAAAATCTTGAGTTTTTTGGTGTGATAATTTTATCGTTCTTGTTTTCAAAGAATACATACATATATATCATAAATTTGATAGAAAAAAAAAATGTATGCTATAACTTATGATGAATAAAACAGTATTATTATCTAAGCATAAACTTCTTTCTTCTCTTTCTTGAAAATAAAAAAAAAAGAAAAGAAAATTTATTTTTATTGTAATTTTCGAGAGACATTATAAATATCAATCTGCATTATAAGAATTTTTAACTTAAAAATTTCAAATTACGTGATCTCATAATTATAAAGTTACTCTACGTATCGGGACAATAAAATGGAACGTGCGGGATTTAATGTATGTATGTGCATATAATTGGAGAAATGTCGAACACATTTTAAACGATGCAAACGAATAAAATTACGATCACTTTTGCGAATAGATCGAATTACTCACGCACAAGCGCTCACGACGAATCGTAAATAGCGATGCATCTCGTGAAAACCGCACGAGTATTGATACAAGAGTCAGAAACGATGCGGAAACGTGACCGACCCTGTGCCCGTCGGCAATCAATTGATATCAACAGGATATATAGGCGAATTATGTACGCGTTACATGGCCCACCGACTGGGAATTATACAATTGAATAACACAGTCCGTCCAACTATTATGTAACAGCGGAGCGACTAACTTCTGTACAATGGCGGAGTGACAATGCCAGAGCCCGTTCCTATTCCCGTTCATGACAACAGTCAAGTGACAAGTACCCCCTCGAATTCTGCTTCGCGGATACTAATTGTCACGTGAGCGAAACTGCTGAAGCCACTCCTTATTACCGTATACATTAATCCTTAAATGCATTTTTCTCTCTTTAATAGGATAGATAATATTTTTTTAATTGATTTTTAGCTTACATAAAAAAACACAGATTAAGCTTTATTAGTTGATTAACTAATTAAAATCGAAATGTAAACGCTTTATTGTGATCTCACGACGCACTTAAAACTTTTAGAATAACGCTGAGAAGAAGTTATATTTAAATATAGCTTATTATTGTTTTAAGCTTTATTGATATCGCAGATCTGCAATGCTATGCATTTAAGAATTAAAGTTTCAGATACGAATATATTTAGCTTCCAGCTCTTCGTAACTGTTATCCAATAACAATTTGATGTAACGATGAAAATATATTTTCAGATATCATCAAACTTTATTGAATTTGGTTCTCAATGGAAAATTAGATTGATATAATCTGTAAACATATACAGATGACCTAAATAACATTTTCTTGCAGCTTTAATATTCTGAATAGCAAATAATACGATCATGTGCTCAGATATAAATATTGATTAGCAAAGATTAATAATGTCAAATATTGCGGTTTAATGAAATATTCGATAGATTGAATACTGTGCCTGACGCGAGTATGCCATATGAGAAATCACATTCAAGTTAATGTTATAAACCATGCATCAGTTGATGTATGAAATGAAACTTTCAGACATTTCCGATACTGTGTCACTTTCCATTTACTAATTAACTGATGCAATTGGTCATTTACACCTATATGTAGAAATGTATATATAGAAATTGATGATATATTCAAATTATATAATTATTCTGCTACAAAACGAATTTTTTCAAATATATTAATATTAATATTAATATATTAATATTATACAGAAAAATCTCAGTAGCAATCGTAAAAAATATATTCTTATATTAAATAGTATTTGTCATAGTTATTAAATTTATTGTAAATTTGTACAGCTTATTTTATATGTATATATATATATATATATATTTATAAAATATCTCTTACACATATTCGTATATACGTAATTTTTAGTAAATATATTCTGTATAAATATAAAGTAGATATAGATCAAAATCCGTCAGCAAATTATATTATGCATTTAAATATGCATTACGAAACTAATAATCACCACATTTTTAATTCATATCAAAGCAAGCATTTATTTTTTCGTAAGCGGCATTAACATTGATATATCAGCATGGCAGCTGTACCAATGCGAAAATGCAGCTTTATGCCGAATAAAAAGAAACCCAATGCGCATCGTCGAGCTTTTTTTCATCTCACCTAGCGGGATTACTGATGCATTGCCGTTATTGAAAGGGCTTACTTCAAATAACAAGAAGATGATAGATGCGCGAGTGAAAAAACTCTCAACCGTTTAAATTTTTTCCCATATCCATTGAATAAGAAGAAAAATACATTCTTTTCTCATTACGCGAATATACCAGTTATTTATCAATAAATGGACTAGTCATAAAAAATATAATGAATTACAATATTGCATTTTTCTCTGAATTTAATATAATTAATGTTAATATATACATGTGTCAAGGAACGTTTTGTTATAAATACATCTTAATTATATTTTTGGTAAAAGAGAGTACGATATGGGATTTCGTACGCAAAACTGTCAAATATTCTAAAAATTTATAATATATAATATCGTAAAATTTGTAATATCAATAAAAATTAAAAATATAATTAAAGCAAATAATATTATGGTATCATTTATTATATATGTATATATGTATGTACACATAATGCAAATATAAGATCAAAAAAATTAATGAAAATAATTTCAAGAATTTTTGCCAAAAAAAAGGGGGGAAACGCTTTTATCAAAGATATTGAGCGTTTTTGCTTTTATATCTTTTAAAAGCAAATAAATTAAAATAAAATATTAAAAACAAATGTCAAAAGTATGTTTAACGCTAATAAATATCCAATTATTATGGATTAAACTTATCATGATTTTTTTACAGATACAATCTCTTCGGGTACGTTATCTACGTAATTATTCAAAAGATGATGTCTACATGAGAGGCATCCCCAAAGTTCTATTTAACTGTATCATCAAACTTGATCGGGCACTTTAGTTGATTTCCTATAGCAATGCATCGAGCCCGCGGTCTTACATCAATTCGTAATGCCTACCTTTACTCGCCGAGAGCGCCGAATTAATGGCCCTCTCCAAGAAATTCGGACACTCGGCTTGTCTCCAAAATGCAGTCGCACACCTGCCATCCTGAATTACATCTTAGCTTGACGGTTGCCACACGATATAATCTCGTAATAATGCAAATTCTCATTGCATACGCATCGCTTTCGTAATGCCGACAAATTGCGACCAGCGAAACTTCTTAGTAAACGCAGATTATTACGTTTATTCGTATCAATATTTGAAATAATGCAATCAACATGACTATAGAACATCATTCAGAGTTTCAAGAGAAAATTGATTTGTATATTCGCACCGAAAAATTCAAAATAAAAGCGGAACATTTTGATGGAACGTCGATTAAATATGTATTGAATAAATATTGAGAGAATATATTGCATGAATTATACTCATCAGCATATTGCATATTGAATATTCGCGTAATTCTGATTTATGATAGATATTAAAATATTGTTAGATGATAGAGATATTATAAATATTAAGAGATTAGAATCGGTGGCGAAAATAATACAGTCGATAAATTTTAATAAGCGGTCGCTGACCGCCAATATTGCAAAATCGTAACCAAATTCTATCGTCAGGAAGAAAATAGAAATTTAAAAGATACACATTAAATAACGCATTATTATAAGCATAAATAAATTATATGTCAACTCATTCCATATGTCAATATTAATTTTGCGCATTATAGCAATTCATTGAGAGAATAAATATGAGAATAAATATGTTTTAAAAATAATATTGCAAAGTAATGTAAAAACATACATATTATATGAATATATATATTTTTACATTACTTTGCAATATTATTTTCAAAACAAAAATTGTTATTTAAATTAAGCAAAATTCTGGTTAAATAAAACTTGATGATATTTAGATCAGTCTTATTTATATAACTATAAATCTTTAATAATTTATATCTTTCTTCAATTTATATAAAAAAACACAATTTATTGTGCAGTACGATAAAGCAGAAAGAAGATCAAATATTAAATAAAATTCCGAAGATCTAAACAGTTCGAATGTACCTAGATAAGTAGTCGAGTGGGAAAAATGTTGTTTTATAATTTCATTCGCGCATCTCGCATAATCCAACATTATAACGCGAGAATAAAATTACATTTCGTTAAAAGTTTTAGAATCCCTCCCCCCTTTTCTCCTCCCTCGTTAATGAGCTTACAGTCTTTCGTGCTGGGCGGCTTACAGTATTTATCTATGTTATCTATGTTATATATAATAAACTCTCTGTATAGATATATGTATGTATATCAGTGAAATATTCTCCAACGCTTGCTACGTGCTTGATAATTCCCGTTGAGTATAACACGATCGTGCGGTGTACTCTTGTGTTCATTAGCGAAACGTGGGAGGGAAAATTCATTTTTCGCGTCGCAATGTCCGCTTGTTGATGGTTGTTGGAACGAGTTTTTACACCGCGCCAGCTTTGAGCTAGCAAATAACGAAAGCTATGTGCACTCCGCTATACGTGTAATGATATATAATATAATGGCTAAGCTTCATCAAATCGTGAGATTTGTATTATATTGTTTGCTTACTATACGAACGTTTGTCGTGTTATATTTAAAAAAGATTCAAATCTTTTTACGATAGAATTTGGCAATTATCGCACTTTCATGCTGCGAATTATATTACCTGCTCGGAACACGGCGTTATTATTATTATAGTATTGATATCTATGCGTATCATCAGCATATTAAAAAAACTATCAATCATAATAACATAAATTAAAAAATATCGAAATGTCACATTTCGAAAAAGATCGTATTTAAAAAAAAGAATTATTTTAATCGTATATTTATTTATTTATTTTTTTTTTTTTCGAAAAATAAAAGAAAAATTTTATATATCTCTAAAATATGCACAATAATAAAACAGTAAAATTTCAATTAACAAAGTAGCCTTCATCAGATGATTTCTAGTGCGCGAGCAAGATGCGCGCGAGCATGACTAAATAAAGCTCGTGATGTCGCTACGAAAATGTAAAAATCTCTTCTGCTCCGCATCAATTCCATTCAGAGTTTGCAGCACGAAATTGGTTTCGCTGACAAGCGCTCCAAACTAAAAGCGGTCGACGGTACCCGAAAATTACATTTTATCCGGTCAAAGCAAACTTCCTCAACAATTCCCGCGGCGCTGAAGGAGGGGTGAAAGAGGGCGCGAAACCGCACGAACTCAAAGTGCCACCGACCGGAAGATAAAAGAACACGACGCGAGGGGCGTAAGATCACGGCATCGTTTTGTATGATGCAAGAGAACGAGAGAGAAAGAGGGAGGGAAAACGGACTCACCGAGAAGACGAAAGTATAAGAAGTCACGTGTGCATCACGCGTCAGCTCCTTCGTCGGGATTGCGAAGTTCTCCGCGGGGGAAAACTCATCCGAAACTATTTGCTCCGGGTACGCGGAAAGTATATATCTAAGAGAGGCTACGTCTTTTTATATCGCCGAGTTCCGTGCAGGATTACTCTCCTTTTATTACTATGGATCAAAGAAAAGGTTGGACGATCGTCCTCTTACCTTACCTGCCGAGGAGATTGCCGCGAACATAACGACCTGCAACAGAAAGAAGGAATCATCATTACAAAGTAGAATGTTAATCGTAGAATTCGCGATCTCTCTTTCAAAGAAAAGAGAAAAAAAATGAGAGATTAATAAGACATTTATTCTAAAGACTGCATAATCTCGTAACTCAATCTACAACCAATAGATCAAAATGAATTGACTTTGTTATGCAATGCGACCTCCCTTTAATAAATTGCCGGAGTTTTCCTATCGATGAAACTAAAAATGTACTCCTTAATTTTCCATAATAGACCTCTTATATGCAATTCCCACGGAATTGAGATGTAAAAGAAAAAGATTCGAATAAAGAATCCTTTCTCTCTTTTAAGAAACGAATGCCACATGCGTGCGATTATCCTGAAAGAGATACACCGCATTGAAAGAAAACCGCGCGTTTCCTTAGGCGGACAAGCCGCAGATATACGTATTCGCACGATATACGTATTCGGCTGCTCACTCGCCGGCGAATAAATTACGCGGGCATTTTATTCGCGTCCTTACGCAAATGGAATGCACAAAGGCAGCCTGGAGACGGCGCGGTCTGGAATGGCGCAAAGACCGGATGCGCCGCGAAAAGAAGTGCATCCCTCCGTTCTCGAGAGACGCACATATGGACGGTTTTAACTCATTTCGCGCTACCGTCTGTGCAATCCTCATTCGTCATGCGCGGTCCCATTCAAACCAGATCGCGATGCAACGTAAGGGTACAATTTACGTACCAAGTTGCTCGCACATGGAGGATGTTCCAAGGGATCCTCTCGAGATATTTCGATCAAAACCGAATAAAATCTGAATTTGATATTTCCTCTTATAAATGCTATATTTATGTAATTCATATAATTATGTACATTCTCTTCATATGATTAAAAATAATCAAAATATGCTGAAAAAAGCTGTCTTTTTAAATGTAAATATTGTATAAAGTATCACACACATTTCTATTCAATCATATTTAAGTTACAAATATCCGGAAAATTTTAGAATTATTTTTTTCTTACAGAAAGCATCGATGCGATGCATCTAATTAATAATGTTTGCAAATTTCCAATTTTTTTCATTTTCTATCTTGAATATAAAATATTTGCTTTGCATCGTTTCGACTTTGACAATATTTAAACATGGCAAAAAATACAACGCAAGTAATGTTTATAGTGATTACGATAATACGATGCATTAAAAAATATGACAGTTGATATAAAATATAGTTCCTATTACTAATCCTGCACCTCAGATTACATATCACTGATATCTCACTTAGCCCGGTTCTGACACATGTTCATTTATACGCGGCAATTTCATGACGACGAGAATGGGAACATTTACGAGCGAGCTTGTTACAATTGCACACGTCGAGAAATACGATTGTGTTAAAATCTACGGCTTTCTTAATCACTTTATACGGACTGAGAGTGACGTAAATTCGAAAAAAAGCTCTACGATTCTGTATGACTTTAGATACCAAATTTGCACGTATTTATTAGCCAATGATATATTTAAATCAACATAATATGCTATAATAAGTTTAAGAATGAGTTCGTATATTAATAAAATACAGGAAAAGGCACGTTTTTAATTATTAAAATTTGTAAGTAACTAAAAATAAATTATTAATTATTTTTTAAATATATACCATGTACATGTGTGTATGTGTGTGTGTGTTTTTTGTGTGTATGTATGTCTCTTTTTTCTCTATTAACGCGTTCATAATAATCTTACATTATTCATAGATGTATACTGCATTCTATATTCATATTTTACTCATTCTATATTTTAACAATTCAGTTTTCAATGCAATCGCGTATTGAAATTCACAATTCACCATTCTACGCAAAGTTTCATTGCTAAAGCAGGAAGCACGGAGATATCGGGACGTGTCATTTCACTCGGTGATAATATAATCGAGCCGGGAATGGTTTCATGTCAATCGCAGACTATAGACTTTATCAATCAATGGCATTCACTCGATAATACATGACGACTGTTGACATAGTTCTATCAATTGAATCTTAATTAATATCAAATAACAAAAATTATCAATTTCTCATTATTAATATTATATTTAAAATAATATAAAAAATTTAATTTTTTTTATGTATAATTATTTTCAAAATAATTAAAGCTGCGTATATAGTTTCTTTTACGGAAAAGCTGTCCAAATATACTACGGGACTCCAATTTCGTAAGTGACGTAAATGCAGAGTCGCTCTTAACACGAGTGCCGTGTCTGCTCGACTAATTGCGTCAAAAGGAACGAAAGCGAACGACATTAAGCACACAGACAGCCGCCGGTCTCGCTTCTCAATGAATGCGACGACCGTCTTCTCCTCGCCGTCACGGCTTCATGTTTCTTCTCCCCGTTGAAGCTAGCGCAGATGACGCGAACAGCTCTCGAAGATGTGTACCATGTGACGACAAGATTTCCACCGAACTCCTATATTTAGTCGAGCGGCGGCGCTTTTTACATGTCAAGCAACCTCGACGTTAGTACAGTACCACGAGACTACAGAGCGAAGACACTAATTTAGAGGCGTGTCGGCACTTAGAATGCATCGAACGGATACCGGCGACGTCATCATTAGAGCGGCTGTTTCTTTCAATCTTCATTAAGTTAGCCTCACATCAGCTTTTATCCGCATAAAAGATTCGAATCAGCGATTTATTTTTTATGTTATCTCTAAATAGGCAAAATATTATAGTTACTGTTGCTTAAAATTTAACAAACTTTAGCTTTTCTTAATTATCGTTTATTATATATCGCGCATATAAATATTTTGTTCTATTATTATTAATCTGATAAAATCTGATAGCTCAAATATTCTGTAGATGGATGGGTTATAAAGAAGTATCTTGGCGAGTTCGTTGATGAATTTTCGACAATTCTAGCAACGATAGGACTCGACGTTCACGAGCTCCGATGTGAGAGCAGCTTTATGGGGTTCGGTATATCGGAAACAGAAGGAGTGCGGCGAGAGTAGTTGCCGTGGTGTCTCCTGTCTCCGCATGACACCACACGAGATACGGTGCTTATGTTAATGCGAGGGGCATACCGTGTAGAACGAGAAGGACTGACACACAATGCTCGGCGATAGCGGCGCGAGTCCGGCGGCCATTAATAACGAACGGTACGAACTCAATGAATCACGGTTGCGTGCACCATTATAATGTAAATACTCAACGCGACTTAGCCTTTGCATACGTCCTGTTCTGCGTCAATTGTTTGCGGGAACGGACATTTCGGCGAACCGGAAACGTATCGCGAGCATGTCGGAGCTATCGTTCAATCCACCATTTCCAAGTGAATACTCGAGATTCCCGATAAGAGTTAAGTTTTTGCGCGAAAAGTGTCCGATCTGATTCTAATTGCAAACGTCGTGATGTTACGCGTTGCTAATGGAAGGCTTCCGTTAAAGCCTCTCGGAGTGAACAGTATCGGTATCAAGCAAGGAATCGATATCTTCCTCTAAGACACCCGACAGCATTGATGAAACATTACTCTGAACTGCATCTAGATTATACTTCGAGACACAACAATGATTGCCATTGAATTTAACAGTTCCTGTATGGATTCTCTAGAAAGCCTTGTCGATAAATAACACTTTTAGTACGATCGATTAGATAAATAGTAGTTTAAAAAATCATATTTTAAATAAATTCATATTATAATTAATTCGTCGATCTTGGAAATAAAAGAAAATATGATAAGTGTAGCACATCCTGATATTTTTTTTCGACTTTTATTTACATTTTCGGAATTTTAGAATAAATTTCGATTTAGTTGCACCTGCAAACAGAACAGAATTACTTCTCAGCAAAATAATTTCCGCGTCTCACGCTCTGCAAGCCAACGACGTTAAATACGAAATGAGACTTCAACGGGAATGATTCAACAACCTTATTATCACATAATATCTTGCCTTCCAAGACTCACGCGTTAACTCAGTATTGCGAGTGCGCATAATGTACTTTCTCTCTCTCTCTCTCCCCCACGTTCTCTCTTCCTTCCAACGAGAAGCAAAGACGCAAATTCGGTATGCAGTCTACTGTGTTATAGCATTATCGTGCCGCTTCAACTTGCTCCGCGTTATAATCATCGTCTTACGGGCGCAATAATTTAAACGACGCGTCTCTCTGCGTACGCGCGAACTTGATATTCTCTATGTTTACCGATGCTTCTTGTTCAAGAGTTTTCTTTCCGTGTTCAGTGGATTAAGATTTGCGTAAGGGAAATCGTCTCACGGCATATCATACATTTCTCGACGATATACGTTCCGGCACGGTATTTTTCCACCATAAAGATTGCATCTATCAAAGTAAATGTGCACGCATCTAACCGCGCGCAACTGCACTTTGCAAAGAATTATAATGAACTGCTAGTTTGACATCTGATACATCGGATTATGAATTAATTATTGAATTTAACATGTGAACGTTTACGGAAAAAGTGCACGAAATGTACTGCAATTCATTAATTTTTTAATTGATTATTTTTATTAATTGATTATATTGATATATTTATATTAATTGATGAATCGAACAATATAGTACACACGTATAATTTTATAAAATAGAATTATTTATATATAATATTAATATATTATATTAAAATATATATAAATTTCATATTATATAAATATAGTAAAAATATATTTTATTTTCTGCAAAAGATAAATTCAAAAAGAATCAGAAATTACATTACCGAATAATAATTAGAATTAATTTTAAGTAAACTTTATTTTAATAACAAAATTTAAGGTTGCAAACTTTATCATTGTGGGCAAACTCAAAAATATACAATAATTATAAGTCAAGGGCTTATAAGTCAGGCATTATATATCTTTGTCTTTCTTCAATATCTCGATATATGTATATGTACAATATCTTCTTCCCGCTTACAGTCTGTCGTTTATAATCTAATTTCAATCGGCGACAGTCTAAGCCATCGAAGTTGTTGCCAACAACGGCTTCGCGTCTATCTGGACCAAACTAGTCGAATGTCAGGATGTCGAGTAACTCATGAATTTGCATGGAGACCAAGCCAAATATAATCTTAGTGTACACAGCTGGTTCTCTCCCTCTCATTCTCACTCACCCTCTTTCTCTCTCCCTCTCTTTCTCTCCCTCCCCTTTCTCTTTCTCTCTATCTCTCCCTCTCTCTCTTTCTCTCTGTATCGTCCTGTAGGTAGACGCTTTCACCCGGAGGACCCGGCTCATTCTCACCGCTCATGGCACTGTCGTGGATAGGAAGTGCAGATTGCCCTGTTTAATTACTGGTTAGGGATGGATGGGGAGTTTCGAGGGCAATCAGCCTGTTTGTATTTGCTTGCAGGTTTATGTCGGTCTACTCGTAACCCGCGCCATCCGATTTCTACGAGACAGCTCAATCCACGGAACATCGCATTCTACGACATTGTGGTTTCCATCTTTGTGCTCCGTCACGCGAAATGAATTAACGTAATCAAAAATAACTCAGTTATGATACATCAATTTGCAAAAATTCATTTAATATTTATAATCTAAAAATAAATTATAAAATGAGTTATTTATTTTTTAGTAAAAAAAGAAAATTTGCAGAAGAAATAATTTTAAATTCAATGTAAATATTAAAGCAACAAGCAACAATATTATATATAATTAAAATCATCATGTATATGTATACATACATAACATGTGTATATAAAATTTGATCAAATAAAAAATTAATAATATTATTAGTAATAAATTCTTGCAATAAATATTTGTAAAACTTATCAACAAAATTTCAAAAGACATGGAGCTTTATGAGTTAGTATTACGTAGTGTATATTTGCAATATGGGTGTTGTTTTATTATAACATTGTACAAGAAGCTCGCAAGTTCAGCGCACATCACGCCGCGTCTTTTTTTTTTCAAGACTCCACAAAGTTCGTGAAGTCCTTATCAAACTAGAAAGTTTGTTTACTCCGAAGGCGCGCTATCTAAACTAAGACGCCCGTACGCATTTCCAGATAGTTGATGGTAAGTTTAATGGAGATTCTATAATTACTATCTTAGCATGGCACTAAATTATGCACGATTATCTAGATTGTAGGTACATGTTTGCTAAAGTGCATGTCTAGTTGCTGTTGCAGTTTGGCACAATATAGCGCTCTTGTTACACTTCAATGAAGTTAATGCCGTTCGTCGATGCAAGCTGCTTGGCAAGCTAAGGCTATTGCCAAGCTGAGCCAATGTTCTCTGCCACGACATAGTTTATAATTTTAATTGATTGGGAAATGTCCTTTGTGTTACATTGGCGTTAAAAATTTCATTAGTTGTGATGGCGCCGTATACGAAAATCAATAATATGATTACGTCCTAACAAACTTTATATTATGACAGTGAAATAGTACCTCTGATCAAATTTTAAGTCTATATATTTTCCTCTCAGTATGATAGTCAGTTTTAATAACGTTATAATAAATATCAAGAAAAATTCCATATATGTAAAAGATCTGAATTGCAAATAACAGTTAAAAATGATCTGATTATACAAATTATATCTGTTTCACTGATATGCATAAACAAAGTCGGTTTCCAGACGTAACTTTAATAAAATTTGATCTAATCTTTCGCACTTCTGCAACATCTACAACGTAGGAATAATACTTGTTCGTAACGTGTCGAGCATGTTAGTTAGTATCCGGAGGGTATTTAGACTGCTGCTCTTTTTCCAACATCGTGTTGCTATCCTAACACATAGGTACGCAGATACGTCCGTTTTTCCCTTTCACGAATGAAACAGCCAGAGTACCTGGGATCTACATTAGCCGGAAGCCAGACATTCGCTTTGCATGCACCGTAAATGAGTTTTGCGTATTTGTTGCATACGCGAGAAAGCGCACGGAACTATTTACACGCCGGCTCTCACAAAGTGAGTTCCCACCGACATTCATTCACTATTTCAGTGCATGAAGCACGCGAAAGGTTTCGTGCGAGCCGTGCTTCCTTGACAACAGCCGTTTCTCGCGAAAAGTCTCGACATCGCTGCCCACAATTGTATTCTTCACTGTCATCCGAGTTGTCAAGTTTTCTTTGCATTTGTGACTCATGAAGAACGTTTCAGTTTACACAAAAAAGATTATACGAAAATGTGTAAAACAAATGTATGTTAAGTACTTAGAAATATATGCATAGTAAAAAAGAATATATTATTTACAGTAAATTTAAACATTAAACATTAAATCTTTCGTTATAAAAAATTTTGTTAAAAGTTGTCAACATTATAATTTTCATTTCCAAATACCTCAATCAAATTAAACTTTATATGCACTTTAAAATATTAACACAAAATAGATTTTAAAAAATGACAATTTTTGTTATCTACCGACATTCATAAAAAAATGATATGCACATAAACATTAAGGAAATAAATCTCTAAATAAATCTTGTTCACGTATAAAATTTCTAATAAAAACATCGATCGGAAATTCAAGATATTTTATGTGTGATTCAAGTAAAAAAAATTGTATCCGCGCGCGTAACATCTAATTTTTATCTCTCATTAAAATTCCGTATCATAAATTTCAGCCTGTCTCATTGCACGAATTAAAGTGCATGTCCGGACGAAAATTCGTGTTCGTGTTCGTGTTTCGGCGTTATCAATCTGGCCGGTCCTAAAACGAAAACGCCAACGTTCCTTCGACGTATTTCTTTTATTATATTTTTCACGCACGGTGGGCTGTCTTAATTGGCGCATTCCGTTGTGCATTCACAGACGTAAACATATTCGATTCACGTTGCATCCCCGATACCTTAATGAAGCAAATTTGCATTCATACGCGACGCGAGTAAGCAAATACGGCGTTACAATAAAACTGATCTCGCGTCCACAAAAGATGAATGCGTCTGCTCACAGTGGACTTTCTGGTTCCGACTTTGGAGTTGCACGATAATGACTCAAATACAGCTTCATGCTGCAAGGAACGCTACGATTGATTTTGTCTGATACACACGTACAGGAAATTCGAGATATTAAATTCATAATTTGTTAGTATCATATATTACGAATAAAGTTTAACATGCAAATTAAGAGATCAAAAGCAAAAGTTAAGTTTCTTAAATCTTTATCAATAAAAATATGTTAATGTTATTTAAATAATAGCAATCGATCTAGAGACATTATTTCGTAATCGACGATGCACAATTTTCGTAAGAAATAACAGTATATATGCATTATATAATATTAATAAGAAATAAATCATATCTTATACTTGTTTAGAGTCAAACATCCATTTATATCACATTAGCAATAAAAAATAAGAGTATATATTTCATCATTATATGCAATTGTTATGTTGCAAGAATAATATAATTTGCAAGTAGTTCTCAGAAAATTCGCGCGGTAACACAATCAGACTTTGCGATGCTTCAGCTTTATCACGAATAAAAGCGCTCAGCGCTCGTATTTATATCTGAATCGAAGAAAGATGACGTCAAGCCATCTCTCTTCTCTCTCTCTCTCTCTCTCTCTCTCTCTCTCTCTCTCTCTCTCTCTCTCTCTCTCGCTCTGTCGTGGGCGCGGTATATATATCGCGGCTTTAACTCCATTATCCATAAACTTCCTCGAGGGATCGGGAAAACTTCTCGACGTACACCGTCAGATTCACCAGACACAAAGGTAGACGGTAGATAGGTAGTCGTCGCGAGAACGACGGATTCGCGATCATAGGAGTGAGAGAAGGGAAGGAAGAGACAGGGAGATCCGGAGAATGGAACCGTCGATATGGGGTCTCGTTACTAGCGTGATACGCCAGTGCCAACAAAGCAGTTCTGTCCGCTGGCTGAATGCATCGGCATAACTAACATAAGCACGGGACTCTAGCAGTCCAATCAGAATGGTCCAACAAAGATACCGCTCTGTGTCCATTGTGCAAATCCTGCTCCACGCGCTCTGTGCGCCGATAGTGTATCAGGGCTTTTCTCGATCTCTGATCGAAACGTGCCCTCCCGAGGGTGAGCATTGTTTACGCTATCCTAAACGTCGTCCAATGTCGACGAAATTTTGCGCTGCATAATGTATTTGCGCATGAAAAATAGAAATAAAGGGCTGAGAGAGAGAAAAATATATGTATTTAGATCTAAATTAATGATAAAAAAGAAGGCAAGATTTGAGAGATCACGTAACTGATCATTTAATCAACACAATTAATTAGCGTACTAATGTGTGTCGCATCTCACGAATTTAATTTCTTTATAATTGTGTCATTTCTTTCGCAACCGAAAAATCAGCCGAAAATATTAGCTCGCGTAGCGACACGAGATTTCGAAATCGGAAAGCGGAAGTCCTCTCGTCCTTTAAAATCTTTCCTCTCGCGCGATTTAAACTCGTTCATTTTCTCCGAATTGAGCACTTTTTCGCGCGGACATTCTTTAATTTTCCCTCCGTGCCGCGATGAAGATTAGCACGGCGTAGTGCAGAACAAACTCTTGCCGCACTGTCCAAATTAAAACGTCGAATTAATCGACGTACCTTTTATATGCGCCGTTAGTCATCTCAATCTTGTGCCTCTTATCCGAGACTCCCCCCCTTTGCTTCTCCTTTTCCATTTTCAGCACAAGAAAACGGACATTATCTGACGTAGCTCGCCTCGTTTTAGAGACCATCGAACGATGGAATGGAGGAATTGCCGATGAGAAAGAACGCTCGGAGAAAGAGGTGCAATTACAGGGATATGTACGGCCGGTTTCGTTCGAACGACGATAATACGCCGCGTAGAAAAGAATTTACGGATGAAAGCGACGAGATAATTAATTGCCGTGCCGTGACGCCCTTTATATTGACGGCACGCGTCACGATCAGCTTATCGATTCTCACTTGGTGCCGGGGATCATTTCACCGCAATAATAAGAGGCGTTGTTAAAAGAGCAAGCACGAGAAGAATGGATTACCAATCATTTTTGAATCGGCGAATGACTGACAATGAGAATATTAAACGTTATGTATATTTCGCGCGCGTGAATTACATATATATATTATTCCAATATAAAAAATCAGTATAAATTAATAATCGATTATATAATTAATCGATTAATAAAATCGACTAATAAAATTTTAAGTAAGATTAATTAATTTACTGATTTTATATTAGAATAATAAATCTAAAAAATACATCGTATGGTTATTACATTTTTTTACCATTTTGCATTTAACTTTTTAATTTATGATGTCAAAATTAATTAATATTGCTTATTATTTATTATTATATGTATTGATTGATAGTATTTTTATTAATTTATATCACTTTCATTGATCTACACTACTTTCATTGACCTATACTACTTACATTTACTACATAATTTTATGTGACCATTTTGCATTTAACTTTTTAATTCATGATGTCCAAATTAATTAATATTGCTTATTATTTATTATTATATGTATTGATTGATAGTATTTTTATTAATTTATATCACTTTCATTGATCTCCACTACTTTCATTGACCTATAGTACTTACATTTCCTTTATTATTTTATGTCACCATTTTGCATTTAACTTTTTAATTCATAATGTCCAAATTAATTAATATTGGTTATTATTTATTATTATATGTATTGATTGATAGTATTTTTATTGATTTATATTACTTTCATCGATCTATACTACTTTCATTGACCTATACTACTTTCATTGACCTATACTACTTACATTTACTACATTATTTTATGTCACCATTTTGCATTTAACTTTTTAATTTGTAATTAAAATAATTTTTCTCTCAGAAGAGACAGATTAACGTGCCGCGATTAAAAGATTAATATTCGAAAAAAAAAAAAAAACTTCTTGCGGCTTCTATCTTTTATTTTTTTTTCGAGAAGGAGCAGAGCGAAAACTGATGCAAATTATGTAGAGAAAAGGGATGACTATATGGTATTCTCTTAAATTTTCTATGGACGCTCTCTCGCCAGTAATTTTCAGAATATAATTGCCTGACTTTTTGATACAATGATATTCCTCGCGCGCCCGTTAAATTATGAAAAAATGCTGACGTTCGGCAATCCTTGCCGAAATGAAAATATTTATACGGTCGTTACACGATATGCATAAATAATGAACGGCAACGAACGCGTCATGTCAACGGGACGCTTTGCGGGATTGTCGAGAGCAGCGTTCACGCATATCCCTCAAATGACAGTCATATTAGCGCGACGTGCACTGCGGTTTGGAGTATCTGTTACCTGTTACATTGTACGCAGTCAGCCTCAACCTATCATTTTAGTGAGCCGTATAGTAAATAAATTGATCGTAATAATGTTGGTGCGGGATTTATCATAATCACGGAACGCATAAGATACATTTTGCGCTCATTTTGTCGTCCCAAATTGTGTAACGTATCTCAACTCAAATAAATCTCAATAAAATATTTATATTTATTATATATGTAAATATGATTTTTTATATATTTAAATAAAAATAAAAATTATTATTTTTATAATATAAAAACTTTTTTACTTCGTATAAAATTATATTCCGTAGTCATAATTAAAAAACGAGCGGAGAAAGAATCAATCAAATAAAAAAGTATATAAAAATCAAATAAAAAGTATATAAAAATACATACTTTCTATTATGCTAATTTTTCACGAAGATTATCAACTTATTTTAACGCAAAAAAAAGGATATTAAATTAACTTTAAAGTGTCTTCTGATATAAAAACTATAATCGCAAGATAAATAATTCCAAACTTCAAAGTCGAATATCCCGAGTTCAGAGATGAAAGAGGATTGCGCGCAGGTCATTAGAGGGATTACCACGAATGTGTCAATAAGGATCGTCCGGCAGCTTCCGAGGTGAAGCGCGAGGTCTCTAAATCCCGCAGTGATTATCTGCGATTCATTGGTGACCAGGGATTTCTTAACGCGACGAGTTACCCGATAAATTAATCTCCAACAGAGTTTTCGTCCTCGCAGTTAATTAATAGCCACGGGCGATCTCATCGCTGCATCTCATCGATGCTTTGAACACTAATTAGCTTCGCAGATATAACTCGTATACATATAGATTGTACTTAATATTGAAATTTAAAGCACTAATGAAAACTATATTAAAATTAATAATATAAAAATTATTCAGTTTGAAAACTTATTATTAAAATTTAAATCTTGCACATTAAATGTCATTAATATTAGAACGGAAAAATCATAATTAGCAATACTATTATAGTTATTCGAAAACTCTGTTATTAGATTTAAAATTTATATTTTAAATATTCTAATTATATTTCTATATATTATATATTTTATACTATAAGTACCCCCTTAATATTATTTAGGTATACTATATCATTTATATTCAATATCTCTATAGATTAAATTTATCATTTACTTTTGTAAGGAATATATTCTAGAATTCTTTATGATTCTAACAATAAGATTTCGGATAGAAAATTCTTGAAAATCAATCAGAAATTTTCAAGAAAGAGTATCACCTCGATAATCAAATTCGACTTTCAATGAAGTCTGCGCGACCACGTGCGAAGATACCGCGCTTGATCCACGCGAGGAAACATATTACCGCGCTCTGTCTCCTCGGTGACGCAGCCTTCACGTAACACAGAGAAGAGCAGGGTAATTAAAATAAGAGCCCGGGAGTTTGCGCCCTGAATGCTATCTTAGCGTCGCGGTTAACCTCAGGAGATCCAACGGCATTTTGGCTCAACCCACACGCTCACAATTGGCAGGTATACAACCCGGGCCTTAGGTATGCACTTGCTACCGGGGACTTGCCTCCTATGCTCTCGCTGACACCACACCGAGCTAACTTGCGGCAGACTTTAGAGTTTAGAGTTTAGTTAGCGGCTGGGTCCGCATCTCATGTTAGTCTGATTACTCGGAGACCGAAATGTGTGGCTTGTTGTTTCTACCCAGATAACAACCGGCATATACCGAGTTGTCGACCTTCTGCAAGAGAGTATGTGTGTGTATGAGAGAGAAAGAGAGAAAGAGAGAGAACGGCAGTGGTTATAATACGTTTCTCCGGTGTAATTCTAATCCAATTAAGGATTTACTAAATTGTTACACGGTCATATGGTATCACTTAATGCCATCCGATGTCACATGCACGCATTTTATCGATCATGGATGTGACTAATATATGTTGAATTAATGAAAACAGCTATAATCATTGTTACATCAAATCCTTTTTTTATGTGCCAAAATATAAATATATGTATTAAATATATGCATGATATAAATACAAATATATGCATTCGCAGAGTGTCATAAATATTATAAAGTGTCAGAATATTATTTTTACAGGAAAAGAAAATTATATTACTGTGTAAATTTCATTGCTTCTTTCAAATACTACTGCACTCGCTCTTATGTTCTCAGTGCGCAGCTTCAAATAGTAGGCTTTTGAGGATCGAGCATCCTTTTTGATACATGGATTTTCGTTTAACGTCTATCTACGTTAAAAGCTTTCCGCAATGCTCCGAAAAGTTTCTCTCGGCTCGGGACGAGACTTACTGCCTTCGATTCAATAGGATATGAATAGGTATCGCACTGCGCCCAACCCCGCCGCGGAAATAATAAATGACTTTCTTCTTCGAATGTAAAAACGATCCTTCCGCGGATGAAAAATAATGAAACTTTGACAAAGGGAATTATAGATCATAATGTGAACTATCACGTGTCTGAAACACGTGGCTATTTTCTACCCACGCCAATTATACTTGAAAGAGCATTCATACCTCTTCGTACGTCGAAACTTTATCAATTAAGTATTTATGTGATACTATTTTCTACACAAACTGTTATTTATAAACATCTCCGAGATTATCGACCTTTCTAGATTTATAATTAGATAAATTATTTAAAGTTGATGCGTCATGACCCTAGACAACAACGTCGTAAGAATTATGTATGTCTAAAAATATCTTTTATTTCTCAAAAACTCTTTAAACTCTTATGTCGTTTGGGTCAACAATTTTTACGCGTATTTTCTTTTTTTAATAAAAAAAAAGAGATATCAGTCTTGAACATTATCGAAAAATTACCGTTTTTCATATTACAGCCAAGTTTTCAGTAGGTCATTTGAATAGATAAAAGCACGAGACTCTTCACACGTCTATGTGTTATCACAGACCTAACCGCCATTGTAGAGAATATGCCATTATCTCAATTTATAAGCTGTCGAAACCTGAAAAGCCGCATCGTAACGGAACACAACTACATACGGAGATCCCGGCTATGTGAAGTTTCGCGCTTGCCGCTGCCATCTGCACTAATCGCGAATTTGAACGCTGCCGTCTAATTCAATGTAGCAAAGTTCAGAGCCGGACTGTTGCAAGTTTTGCACCCAAATAATCGTTACGTAAACAACATTTGGGATTACACACACAAATGGCCGAGAAACTTCGAGTACAGGCCTCGCCAGACAAAGGATGGTAACGACTGCAGTTACTCGAAACATCGGTATTCGCGCGCAATCATGAATTCGTGCAATCGAGAATAATTCTACATATTAAGTTAAATGTCTTTCAGAAAGCGAAATGGAGAAAATATCAAGTACGTACCTATACATTCAACCTGTATATCGAAAAAAAATTTTTTTTATACTAAAATAGCAAATTATCAAATTGACACAATAGTATTTTAAAATATATGTCATTATATTATATTTTATAAAGACTTAATCATTGATTTTATCTATAAAAAGTATTTTTTTCAATATTTTTATTTCATAATCGTTACATTACGAAAAAAATCTTAAAAGCACGAAATTCACGAAGGATATTCGAATTTCTCCCTTTAACAACAGGATTGTGAATTCGCGCGCGATCGAAAACTGTTTACGTAGCGCCAGCGTAAAACCGGATGTATATACGGGTCGGGTCCCTTTACACCCATGGTCCAACGAATTTCTATGTTGTAAGTGACCATTTCCATGCCGAGCTAACTAAACCCCGCGCACGACTATACGCCCACATCGAACGAATTCAAGCCCGCAGCAACGTTAGGAATTCATTTGGCCTAACGCACTCGCGCAAGTGTAATATTCGCTGTTGCACGCGCGTAGCAAGACGCGAATGAATGAACGGGGGCGTACGATGGCGCGATGGTGGATGGGTGCATTTCAAATCAAGCGATAAATTTAGCGACGGTGTCGAGAGCACGAGAGCGACCTAAACGCGCCGCAATTCAGGACGAGGATTCTACGACGACGAGGGAAGAACGGCGCCCTTTGAATCCAGGATAATTAAACAGCAAAATTCCCCGTCTTCTCCCACGCGTGCGCGCGCTAAACAGCGAGTTTCTCTCTTTCTCCGCTTTTCTCTGTCTCATTTCCTCTAATTTCGCATAACAAAAACTACTTTACTCGTAATTAAATAAAGTTCGTTTCGGCGAAAAACGCACGCGCGCGGGGTCGCGACGATGTTTCTGACAATGCGTGTTTTGTCACCGCGCGGGAACTCGTTACCAACTTTGATAATAATTGTATAGCTTCTACGTTCTCTCGCCTGCAACTTGCGCGCCGCAGACTGGGACGTTTATTCCAAGTGCCGCGTTAATTATTAATATGTGCGGTTAAACAGAAAGTTTGTTGCGAACGACCGGCGCGTTTACGCGAACGGATATGTTAGACGTTATCTTTTTTTTTTTCGCCATTCGCGATATTTATTTTATGAGTAAAATCATATCAGTGCAATCAAGCGAATAAATAAAAAAGCTTTCGAAACTTTTTATTTATGTTGCCATGTAGTCTAGTCTTTCCTATACTTTATTAAATATATATATTTTTAAAAAAGAGAAAAAATGTATATATTATGCAATATATTATAACAATTTCACTTCGACTAATCAATCACCATTCATGCTACTTTAAAAGAAAACGATTAAGGTAGGAAAATTAATACTTGTGCACCATCAAGATTGATACTGCCAAGAATTCGCATTAGCAATTGCAGTTGCAGAAGCGCGTAATAAATACAGGCTGATGTAATAGAAGACGATGGAAAACGCGAGCTCTCCTACTGCGCAAAACTACGAGCTGTCGTCCATTAATTACTTCCTAAGCGGACAGAGACACTTAGTTCTCGAGATGTTGTAGGATCACGAAGCGCGAAAAAACGCGAAGTCGATGGACGCGAGAGGAAATGCGAGATAAAGCCTTCGTGTAGTTCGTATTATGTAGCAGTTTAGCCGAGACGTTGACAAATCGCTTTCACCGAGAGCGATTCATCCGTTTCACTCTGTGCGGACGCTTCGTGTCTTGTTCGATCGACATTGAATATTGTTCGACTACTGCATATACCGATAGGCACGACGGCCGGTTTAAAATAAACATACCGTTCCATAAATCATTATTTCCACCGACCGGTATCGCGAAAAGTATCCGGCCAACTTGAAGAGTGCATCGATATTCGAGGTAGCGGACTATCGATGCTCGCGGAGTGCTCTGTCCACTTTACTCTGTCCACTCCTCCCGTTTCCGTTCCGTTGGGAAATTTACGATCAAGCGCCAATCGCATTTTAAATCTTTGACGTTTGTCGTTCCTCTAGCGAATCATAAATAGTTTCTGTTTAATGAAGACGAATTAAAGATGCAACGAGTGAGCAGTAGTAGATAAAACTGACAAATAAAAGTGACAGCTCTATTTGATAAATATGATGAATAAGATCGATGCAAATTGTGTTTCAATAAGATAGTAAAATAAGGAGAAGTTTGTATTCCAGTTTACGCAATCTTTGTAATTTACGTGAGAGGAAGTCTATGTACACATCACATGTTGACAATACGTAGACAAGTCACGTAGATGTGATAGTCTAAGTATAATCTATGGCGCAATCCTGCTAGAAACACAAGATGCATATCGCTGACAAGAGTATTGCAATTTGTACTCAGCTTTGCAACCGCCGTAGAAAATATTAAGTTGATATATTTGATATGATACGCGACATGAGAAGACATTACACACATTTGTAGAGCTTGGGATTTATATGCGATATTTTTACAAAAAGCAAATGTGTCTTCTAAATAATCGGTGTAGATATTATATTAAAATAATTTATTTTTAAAAAACTACACACACTATCTATTCTTAAATAAAAAAATCTTTTATAAAAACTTTATAAAATATTTGTTTTTATATATATATATATATATTCATAATAAATTATCTCCATAAGTTACTTCATACAGATTGGTGATTTAATGGAAATTTATATTATAATTTTTAAGTGATATATAACATCACAATATTCATGGTATTCAATATTGCAAATAATCATATTAAAATAATAATAAATAAATAGTAGAGTATTGAAAATTGCATATTAAATAGATCAGATATAATTTTATATTTAAATAATTTTATCCCTTTATCCTATGAAATTCTTTAATGTAAATAAGAGAAATCACTTTTTTTAATAACGATTTTTTAAAAACGATCGAATATCTCATTGTCAATGCTGTTTAGAAAAAAAGTTTTCATTTTGCCTACCTCATAGTTGCCCCGCTGTTGCCCGATGCCTCCACGGGCCTCCTCCTCCTCTCTTGATCGATTGTCATTCGTAGCACTCACAGTTATCAGCTGATTTCTGTAAAAAAATATTAATCGAGAAGATAAGATATAATATTTACAACATATTACTATTTTAATTTTCATAACATATTATTTTAAAATTTAATTAGCAAATTTTCGCTTTATTAATATTTTTTGACAGAAATCAGCTGATTAGACCATTAATTTGCTAATTAAGTTTTAAAACAATATATTATAAAAATTAAAATAATAATATGTTTTAAATAATATGTTATAATATTTTTGACAGTTATCAGCTGATTTCTGTCAAAAAATATTAATCAAGAATAAGGTATTATAACATATTATTTACAGCATATTACTATTTTAATTTTATACCATATTATTATTTTAAAATTTAATTAGCAAATCAGCTGATTTCTGTAAAAAAATATTAATCGAGTTTAAACAAAATATTATTTTTTTAAAAATATCATTTATTTTAATATAAAATCGAAGAATGCTGCGCGCGTAGCGCGCTTGTGTTGTTCTAGTGTAAAAAAAATGTAAAAAAATGCAAGTACAATGATTTTATTAACAGTATATATTCAATTGTTCACACGAAATTTTATTTGTCTATAAATTGTAGTTGTTAAACTATTTTAAGCACACGCACATCGACCTAAACTAAAATAAGATGCTTAGATATCTACCAGTGGCAGTTCAAAAATAGAGTCTAGTTCACGGCGAAAGATTACAGTCGAGGATTAAAGCGGCAGCGGCATAAAGTTTATAATTACAGTTAGCCAGCGGTCCTAAATGCGAAATTAAAGCGCACAGTTAAATATAGAGTTAAGAGAAGCACACGGCTCAACCTGCGATGCCGCGGGACAAGCATTCTTCTAATAGTCACTCTGAAGAGAGAAAAATAAAGAGCGAGGTCTTTAACCCCTTCACGTTACTGTCAAACATAGCGCTATATGATAATCACATATATCTACACACAAATATTTATATATACATTTTATTTAAATAATCTATATAAATAGTAAACAATTATTTTAATATTACTTTTCATCTTAAAAATCGATTATTGATAATCATTATAACAATAGATAATATAAAATATTTATATAACATAGGCAGGATAATTAATAGCCAACTTATTTGTAATATTTATTTGTGATATTTTCAAGAAAAATATTTTTTTTGCCATGAAATGATTTGATGCTAAAGATTTATTTAGAAATATAAATGTATTCATCGTATACTCGACATTAAAATAAATCACATCCTTTCTTCCAGGACCCGGCCGCTTTTTAACTGACGGTTTTGAGCACTGCAACACGGAGCATCGCGCTGCTGCATCTCTCGCCGTCTTATTCAAATAATCCGAATACATTAGCCGAGGTCTCATGAATACCGGGGATACCATTTGACGCGGGCATTTTTACGCCGACCGGTGTACGCTAAATGGCTTTATAATGACAGCTTACGCACCGCGCTCTTATGCTGCCTTTTTATCTCTCCGCTCCCCGCTTTCAGATCCTCCAGGTGATTTCGGACGAAACGACAACGGCGACACGGCCACTCTCTTTTTTCTACTCTTTGCATTTTTTCATAATTTTCAAGTTAATCGAGTGTCTCTCGGAGAAGTACGTGAGCTATCTATCGGACGTATCGCCAAAACGTAGCTCGCATGCAAATGTGTGGAAGATTCTTTCTTTCTCTCTCCCTCTCTCACCCCCCTCCACTCTCTCTTGTTCTCTTGTGCGTGAGCTTCAATGTAAAATGCACTTGTACCTCTGCCAATGTATCAGCCAACGGGATGAAAATACTATTTAAAGAACGTTTTCTCCGTCAAACGAAAGCTGCTCTTTATCGTGAACTCATTTATTGTCAATGTGCGCCGGAAAATATCACGTCTCTCGTTAAACGGAATAATGAATACCGCTAGAAAAGAAGGCGGTGGGGATTGTAAATATAGGCGACGACTTTATCGTAGCCAACGTCGTTAGTCGCAAAAGTGGTGTAATCGAGTGTATTGCGATTTGCAAGATATTGTAAAAAAATAACATATGCGAATCTTTCTGAGTGTATACGTATAAAAAAGAACATTTATCTCGACCTCAAAAAGTTTAGATCGTCAGGTGAATAACTTTTCGTATTATCATATTTCTCTTTTTCATACAATATAACTTTGTCGTGACGTATTTTTTTATATCTTTAAAAGCCAAGATATTTATAATGCTTATACTAACTGAAATCAATGAATATCAAACGAAACTTGAAGTGTTTGATTGTCATTTAAAATACATGCAATATATGAATATGTATCAAAAATGTAAAAATCTTAGAATTCATATATTATTATATATCACAAAAATTTTATTTCTTTAAATTATATAATTATATTGATTATGGCATATCTAAACAGCAATAAAGATTTATTCCAAATCAAAAAAAAATTTTTTTTAAATTTAATTTAATATCTACAAATTAATTTAATATCTTTAATTTAATATCTACAAATAATGATAGAATATATTTATACTCTCTTGAATTAAATCAATAAAAGCCTTACTGATTAAAGCAGTGACAAGATTTAATCGAAGATGAGTGAGTATTGATCTTTAGTGAAAAGGCAAAATGTGAAAACACCTTTTCTGTTTTATGTTTCAATGAAAAACTGTTACTAATTTTTCTCACAAGTTAAATTTCTCAGTTAAATTTCACTATATCTAGTGCCAACTATGTGAACCTAGCACCCGACTTTTTAAAAATTAATTTTTTTAAACGGAAAATGATAGCATTTCGTTTCTAGTTGTTTGTAGTAACAATAATTTCGTTTGTAGTTTTATCAATTAATAAAAACAATTTTTTTAATAACTCGCACCCGACATTGAGATATCGCAAATTTGCTTGCGCAGTCTTCTTTAGAATCGTTTGTAGTTGTTTGTAGTGATTTTCTTACCGTTTGTAGTTGAGCGGTTCCAAAGTTATAAACAATTGTTTATTCGTCCAAGAGCTAACTTTGTCAATTTTTAAGATTTTTCAAATCCGCTTGCGCAGTCTTCTTTAGAATCGTTTGTAGTTGTTTGTAGTGATTTTCCTTTCGTTTGTAGTTGAACGGTTCAAAAGTTAAAAACAATTGTTTATTCGTCCAAGAGCTAACTCTGTCAATTTTTAAGATATCGCAAATCCGCTTGCGCAGTCTTCTTTAGAATCGTTTGTAGTTGTTTGTAGTGATTTTCTTTTCGTTTGTAGTTGAGCGGTTCAAAAGTTATAAACAATTGTTTATTCGTCCAAGAGCTAACGTTGTCAATTTTTAAGATTCTTAAACTTTACTTGCGCAGTCTTCTTTAAAATCGTTTGTAGTGATTTTTCTTTTGTTTGTAGTTCAGCGGTTCAAAAGTTATAAACAATTGTTTATAACTTTTAAACCGCTGAACTACAAACGAAAGGAAAATCACTACAAACAACTACAAACGATTCTAAAGAAGACTGCGCAAGCGGATTTGCGATATCTTCAAAATTGACAGCGTTAGCTCTTGGACGAATAAACAATTGTTTATAACTTTTGAACCGCTCAACTACAAACGAAAGGAAAATCACTACAAACAACTACAAACGATTCTAAAGAAGACTGCGCAAGCGGATTTGAAAAATCTTAAAAATTGACAAAGTTAGCTCTTGGACGAATAAACAATTATTTATAACTTTTGAACCGCTCAACTACAAACAAAAGGAAAATCACTACAAACAACTACAAACGATTCTAAAGAAGACTGCGCAAGCGGATTTGCGATATCTTAAAAATTGACAAAGTTAGCTCTTGGACGAATAAACAATTGTTTATAACTTTTGAACCGTTCAACTACAAACGAAAGGAAAATTACTACAAACAACTACAAACGATTCTAAAGAAGACTGCGCAAGCGGATTTGCGATATCACAATGTCGGGTGCGAGCATTTAAAAAATTTTTTTCATTTATTAATTGATAAACTATAAACAAAATTATTGTTACTACAAATAACTACAAACGAAATGCTATCATTTTGCGTTTTAGAAAATTAATTTTTAAAAAGTCGGATGCTAGGTTCACATAGCTCGTCGTGTGCGAATATTTTATTACTTCATTAATAGAGTTTATTATTTAAATATTTGTAAAAAAAATTGTAAGAAATGATAACATTATTAATGCTATTATCGCGATATTTGTCGAAATTATTCAAACGAGGAATGAAAGCGTGCAAGGATGAAAAGAGTTCGGACGCGTTACTATTGTCGCTTATATCGGACGGGTGATCACTGAAATCGGCTGACCAGTGCTACTTTCTATCCCTGATTAATCGCCAGACTCAAAAAAAATCACTTTTTCATTATTATTGCATATGTACATTATATTGCATATTATATGCGAGTATAATATGACTCATTCGAGCGAGATTTGTTAAATAATTTTGTGGAAACGCTCATATATACATGATGTTGTATGATATAAAACTTTCTGTTTTTTTTCCCCGATTTCAAACATCAAACGGTAAAAGTTTTATACGCTGTGTGAGCTATGTGAACCTAGCACCCGACTTTTTAAAAATTAATTTTTCAAAACGGCAAATAATGGCATTTGGTTTGTAGTTGTTTGTAGTAACAATAATTTCGTTTGTAGTTTTATCAATTAATAAAGAAAAAAAATTTTTTAAATGACTCGCACCCGACATTGTGATATTGCAAATCCGCTTGCGCAGTCTTCTTTAGAATCGTTTGTAGTTGTTTGTAGTAATTTTCCTTTCGTTTGTAGTTGAATGGTTCAAAAGTTATAAACAATTGTTTATTCGTCCAAGAGCTAACTTTGTCAATTTTTAAGATATCGCAAATCTGCTTGCGCAGTCTTCTTTAGAATCGTTTGTAGTTGTTTGTAGTGATTTTCCTTTCGTTTGTAGTTGAACGGTTTAAAAGTTATAAACAATTGTTTATAACTTTTGAACCGCTAAACTACAAACTAAAGAAAAATCACTACAAACAATTTTAAAGAAGACTGCGCAAGCGAAGTTTAAAAATCTTAAAAATTGACAAAGTTAGCTCTTGGACGAATAAACAATTGTTTATAACTTTTAAACCGCTCAACTACAAACGAAAGGAAAATTACTACAAACAACTACAAACGATTCTAAAGAAGACTGCGCAAGCGGATTTGAAAAATCTTAAAAATTGACAAAGTTAGCTCTTGGACGAATAAACAATTGTTTATAACTTTGGAACCGCTCAACTACAAACGAAAAGAAAATCACTACAAACAACTACAAACGATTCTAAAGAAGACTGCGCAAGCAAATTTGCGATATCTCAATGTCGAGTGCGAGTCATTAAAAAAAGTTTTTTTATTTATTAATTGATAAAACTACAAACGAAATTATTGTTACTACAAACAACTACAAACGAAATGCTATCATTTTGCGTTTTAGAAAATTAATTTTTAAAAAGTCGGATGCTAGGTTCACATAGCTCGTCGTGTGCGAATATTTTATTACTTCATTAATAGAGTTTATTATTTAAATATTTGTAAAAAAAATTGTAAGAAATGATAACATTATTAATGCTATTATCGCGATATTTGTCGAAATTATTCAAACGAGGAATGAAAGCGTGCAAGGATAAAAAGAGTTCGGACGCGTTACTATTGTCGCTTATATCGGACGGGTGATCACTGAAATCGGCTGACCAGTGCTACTTTCTATCCCTGATTAATCGCCAGACTCAAAAAAAATCACTTTCTCATTATTATTGCATATGTACATTATATTGCATATTATATGCGAGTATAATATGACTCATTCGAGCGAGATTTGTTAAATAATTTTGTGGAAACGCTCATATATACATGATGTTGTATGATATAAAACTTTCTATTTTTTTCCCCGATTTCAAACATCAAACGGTAAAAGTTTTATACGCTGTGTGAGCTATGTGAACCTAGCACCCGACTTTTTAAAAATTAATTTTTCAAAACGGCAAATAATGGCATTTGGTTTGTAGTTGTTTGTAGTAACAATAATTTCGTTTGTAGTTTTATCAATTAATAAAGAAAAAAAATTTTTTAAATGACTCGCACCCGACATTGTGATATTGCAAATCCGCTTGCGCAGTCTTCTTTAGAATCGTTTGTAGTTGTTTGTAGTAATTTTCCTTTCGTTTGTAGTTGAATGGTTCAAAAGTTATAAACAATTGTTTATTCGTCCAAGAGCTAACTTTGTCAATTTTTAAGATATCGCAAATCTGCTTGCGCAGTCTTCTTTAGAATCGTTTGTAGTTGTTTGTAGTGATTTTCCTTTCGTTTGTAGTTGAACGGTTTAAAAGTTATAAACAATTGTTTATAACTTTTGAACCGCTAAACTACAAACTAAAGAAAAATCACTACAAACAATTTTAAAGAAGACTGCGCAAGCGAAGTTTAAAAATCTTAAAAATTGACAAAGTTAGCTCTTGGACGAATAAACAATTGTTTATAACTTTTAAACCGCTCAACTACAAACGAAAGGAAAATTACTACAAACAACTACAAACGATTCTAAAGAAGACTGCGCAAGCGGATTTGAAAAATCTTAAAAATTGACAAAGTTAGCTCTTGGACGAATAAACAATTGTTTATAACTTTGGAACCGCTCAACTACAAACGAAAAGAAAATCACTACAAACAACTACAAACGATTCTAAAGAAGACTGCGCAAGCAAATTTGCGATATCTCAATGTCGAGTGCGAGTCATTAAAAAAAGTTTTTTTATTTATTAATTGATAAAACTACAAACGAAATTATTGTTACTACAAACAACTACAAACGAAATGCTATCATTTTCCATTTTAAAAAATTAATTTTTAAAAAGTCGGGTGCTAGGTTCACATAGCTTCTAGTGCCATATTTATAATTGAAATCACTGCGTATCAGTGATAATGCACTGATTTTATTTGAGAGTAAATTATCATTTTCTTTTTAAAGCGTAATATTCTAATAGATTTATATTTCATTAGCAAATTTAAAAAAGTTTTTTTTTTAATTTAAAGAAAAACAAATTTTGAACATATGCAATTCTCCGCGAAATAGTGAAAATATTATCGATAAGGGATATATTGAGTTATAAATGTATTAGATAACATTGATGATCTTTTCTAAAAGAGCCAAGTTGATTACTCATTATTAAGTTTCCGCGGATGACATTGGAATGGATCTTTATCCGAAACAATTTAGTTCGAGGAAAAAAAGGAGACGCTCCCCTTTTCTAAAAAAAAAAACAAATCCTACACTCGATCTTCACTACCGATTTTATGGAAAGTGCTTGACGCCCAAACTCAGTCTTTTCTCTCAAAACTTGAGATTTTCTCCCTGTCTAAACATCTTTCCAGATAAAATTAACCCCGAAGCGATTCTTCTCAAACGCATCTCCTCAAAATAAGTATGGCTTACTAAGCGTTTTCGTTTTCCGAGAGATTTATTTCATTTAAAGCAGTGTCTCTCAAATAAAATATACAGAGAAAAAAATGTCAAGCTCTATCAAATCTCTATTATTTATAAATACTATCTTCGATTAGTTATGTAGCAGTAACGTCTACTACTTAAGTATTACATATTACATATAAATATTCATATTCATATTTATATTTTAGAAATATTTATATTTTAGAATTTTTTGTATTTTTTCAATATATACATATAACAATGGAATATTTAACATATTTATTTATGTGAAAAACGTATCTAAATTTTAAATTTATTTTCTTCATAAAGATCTGTTCTTTTGCAACTTTATATTTTTTTCTGCATCCTTTAAATAATTTCTTAAAACTTGAAATTTCATAAATCTAAACTAGGGGCTTTGCTAAATATCTTCATTATAAATAAAAACAACAGAATAGTGTTCTGTAGTTTTGTATCAAATTCCTTACTTCCTTATTTATATTGGGAAATACTGGTTTAGGATAATGCAAATGTATCAAATGAACATGGAAATTTACTCTGTTCCATTGATGTTGGGACTAAATTAGAGATGGTTTGGTGATAGAGACAAGCTGTACGCATTAAATGGACTACTGACACCATGTATTTTTGGTAGGTAGATGTGCACGTGCGTCGAGGTACATGGGCCATAAAATAACCGCGAAACGAGAAAACGCTCTGATGGTTTAAAAATTGCTGGTTGCTGTTGTATTCATATTAGCATCATAACTTGCCGGCCCTATGAAAAAGCGCATCAATTTACGTATACAAAAGCTACCGATATTCCGGTAATTTCCAGTCATAATCGGATTTATAATTTACACAGCAATTCCTTAATTAACTTTTAATCACGATGATCTACATGTATTACATTTAGATAAAACGTAACTAAGTATTATAATAAGTTTTTTCTTGAAAAACCTTTTCTATAATAAAGATATATTTTTATACATAATTAATATTTAAATGATTGAGTGATGAATAAAATATCACATATGTAATTGTTGCAAATATATCATTTCTTGCTCTGACTTATATACATGTATTATACTTATATGTATATAATACTTATATAAAAGAATTTGTACGCTCGCGTATGTTTGTGATATAAAAATAATCTAAAAACAATGTCCTATCAAAATATACAAACGATGAATTTTTTGCTCCTTCTAAAATATTAAATATCGATACTTACAATTAGTAGCTACAAAGTATCGATACTTTGAAAAGATATTTAATATTTTAAAAGGAGCCACACACACACAACAAAAATTCATCGCTTGTATATTTTGATAGTACATTATTTGCAGATTATTTTTATATCATAAATATATACCAGCGTACAAATCTTTTTATTTAATATACGTAATTTAAATCTGCGTTGTATAGGGTCACAAAGGAGACAAAAATTCATCGACATTTGAAATATACCGATATTTAATTACGAAGAGGTTAAGGCTTATTTAATTTTTCCCAATATTTATAGTTAGACATATAAATATTAAATGAATAAAATAAATAATTAATAGACTCACCGATCGATCGCCGTCTCGCCATCCATCCCGCGATGTTGGAAGATAAACGCGCGAAATACATGTTTGGAGAAACGTCTCACGACAAACACTCGAATTCGCGAAGCGACGAACGCCGATTTTAAATAATCGCGGATGCCCGACTGCGTAATCCAATGGGTAGATCGAGACGTTCGTTCGTCGCTAGATTCGACACTCCCGACTCATCACACGCGACAGGTACCTGTGACATTTATCATAAATTACACGAAATATGTGTTTGGAGAAATGTCTGACGACAAACACTCGAACTCGCGAAGCGACGAACGCCGATTTTAAATAATCGCGGATGCCCGACTGCGTAATCCAATGGGTAGATCGAGACGTTCGTTCGTCGCTAGATTCGACACTCCCGACTCATCACACGCGACAGGTACCTGTGACATTTATCATAAATTACACGAAATACGTGTTTGGAGAAACGTCTCACGACAAACACTCGAACTCGCGAAGCGACGAACGCCGATTTTAAATAATCGCGAATGCCCGACCGCGTAATCCAATGGGTAGATCGAAACGTTCGTTCGTCGCTAGATTCGACACTCCCGACTCATCACACACGACAGGTACCTGTGACATTTATCATAAATTACACGAAATACGTGTTTGGAGAAACGTCTCACGACAAACACTCGAACTCGCGAAGCGACGAACGCCGATTTTAAATAATCGCGGATGCCCGACCGCGTAATCCAATGGGTAGATCGAAACGTTCGTTCGTCGCTAGATTCGACACTCCCGATTCATCACACGCGACAGGTACCTGTGACATTTATCATAAATTACACGAAATACGTGTTTGGAGAAACGTCTCACGACAAACACTCGAACTCGCGAAGCGACGAACGCCGATTTTAAATAATCGCGGATGCCCGACCGCGTAATCCAATGGGTAGATCGAAACGTTCGTTCGTCGCTAGATTCGACACTCCCGACTCGTCACATACGCGATGTTCGAAGGTATCTGCGACATTTATCTCAGATTGCACTCGCGACTCGACATCTGCAATGTTAAAAGATATTCGAGACATCAGAGACTATGCGAAACAATAATATATTATAATTCTTTAAACTCGATTAATATTTTTAACAGAAATCAACTGATAACTGTCAAAAATATTAATCGAGTTTAAAGAATTATAAAATTTTATTTAAAACACATATTATTATTTTTATTTTTATAACATAGTATTATTTTAAAAATTAATTAGCAAATTAACTCTTTAATCAGCTAATTTCTATCAAAAAATATTAATAAGGTGTTAATTTGTTAATTAAATTTTAAAATAAAAATATGTTATAAAAATTAAAATAATAATGTTTTAAATAAAATATGTTATAATTCCTAAAACTCGATTAATATTTTTGACAGTTATCAGCTGATTTCTGTCAAAAAATATTAATCGCATATAGATGTTTTTCTTGCTTATATATTTTAAATATATTATTTTAAATTATTATAAATAAGTATATTTAATATTTAAATTAATTAATAAAAATAATTTGAAAAAATAAAAATTTTTTGCACTGCTTATGCTATTTTTGCATACGTATAATTTTCCTATTCCTCGATGTTATATAAAAAAGAATGATATTTTTATATAAAGGTTGTTTAAACTTGATTAATATTTTTTGAGAGAAATCAGCTGATTAAAGCGTTAATTTGCTAATTAATTTTTAAAATAAGAATATGTTATAAAAATTAAAATAGTGTAATATATTTTAAATAATATGTTATAATTCCTTAAACTCGATTAATATTTTTGACAGTTATCAGCTGATTTCTGTCAAAAAATATTAATCGCAGCTAAGGCATTATAACATATTATTTACAATATATTACTATTTTAATTTTTATAACATATTTTTATTTTAAAATTTAATTAATAAATTAACGTTTTAATCAGCTGATTTCTGTCAAAAAATATATTAATCAAGTTTAAACAAACTTTATATAAAAATATCATTCTTTTTTATATAAAATCGAGGAATGGTGCTTGTGTTGTCTAGTAGATAATAAATATAACATATGTGTTATTTAAAATATTATGCTTATTTATATTTATAATTCAAAATATATGCGATGTCAAGATCTTACATTATATCATGATTATAAAAAAATAAAATATTTTTAAAATTATTGTAAGTTATATGAAATGATATAAAACATTAAGTTTACAATCATCGAAAGAGTTAAAGAATTCAGTTTGCATAGCGATACGTTTTCTCGCTTTTCTTGGAGCGTTGGGATTCTATCCTATTTCATGTGCATAATAAACAGAATACAAAGGCGCGCGCGAATACACACACACACACACACACACAAAAGAGTTTGTATTTCTTTATATAGGGTGTCTTTGTATAGTCTGGTCAAATATAGATTCTATTTTTGTATAGCCCCCGATATAAGAGTAGGTCAAGACGAGTTGCGCAGATAGAAGAAGATTCCTTCTATTGTATGGAATAAGGGGGAGGATAGATAAAGTGCGAACGAAGGAGGTAGAAAAGAGAGGTTGAACGACAGGTCAGAACTCCAATATTCGGAATTTATAACTTTTCGTAACTCAGTCGATTTCTACACCTAATACCAAGTGCTTTTACTGTGTCCACTGCTCACACTAGTCCTTTTAGTCAGTTCTTCAAAACCATTTCACTGCCACGTCATTCTATTATTGTCATCCCTCCTTGCTTTCGTATGTAACAATAATGAACGAACAAGAAGCTGAGCCTTTACGTATTTTTAAACTTCATATGAATGCAATTTCGCGTATACAATTCTTCAAATACCTATATATTTTATCGACAATTATTTAGTTAATTTAGATTCATAATAGACAAAATAATATTTATGAATCTAAATTAACTAAATAATTGTCGACAAAATATATATTTAAAGAATTGTATAATAAGATTTATGTATCATATTTTCATTTATTTTCAATAAGATTCAAGAATTCAAGAATTCAAGAATAAATAATTCTTAAATCTATTTATGTGTTCTGTCCCCCTCTCTTTCTCTTCATTTCTTTCTTTATAATCTCTGAATAATTATAAATAAATAATTTTTGCTGCTAATAATTTTATCGCTTTCTTATATCTGATACAAGATTAATCTCGTATTATATTATGTATTAAAATATTCTATATAAAAATACTTTACTGCAAATTTTTTATTCGTTATTTGACGAAACGATTTTTCGTAGATCAGTTTTGTTTCGTAAGGTATTGCTCCAGGGAAAAACGCAGTGGCGAAAGTCCCGTGTATCGATTTTGAATTTGTGTATAAGCGGCGAATCGATCCTTCCTCTCTCTTCCTCTAACCCGTGTGGTATTATACACGAATAAATTCGTGTAATCGCATATCTCAGAGCAATCGCGTAGTCGGAGAAGTGCTCTTGGAGAAAAATATAACTCCGCCGGGGATTCCCCGAGGCTCTATACATTCGCCTTCTTCTGCGCTTCCGCCTTCGAGGCCGCGGCTTCCGCTCTTTTTCTCACCCCCTATTATCTTCCTCTGCCATATTTTAATGACCAGTCGTAAAGTACAGGAAAATTAAAAATTCATATCGGCGAGAATTTAAGAGTCGTCTGCGCGCTTTACTCCCATTGCTTCCTGCATGTGCATTTGCAATATAAACATAAAAGTATGGATAAAATTGTGCACGATAAATGTGAACAATAGAATAGACTATGTAGCCTGAAGGCTTAATTGTTTAATACTGCTGATAGCCAGACATTTTCGATTATTTAAACATCGTTTAATTAAAGTATCAATGATAAACTACAAGTCTTCTTAGTTTTTAAATTAAGTTAAATTAAATCGATCGATAAAATTGTTCCACGAATTAATTTCATATTAATTTTAAATTTGATTTAAAAAATAGACTCCAAATTATATTGTAATAAAAAAATAGAGATGTAAACTCTATATACTAAAAAATAATACATAAAAAATTATTATTAGACTCCACTCTTTTTCTCTCTCTCTTTCTCTCTATTTCTTTTTCTATCGATTACTTGAATGTGACATTATTTAATTACTATATTAATTTCCATATTCAAGAAATAATCATTTAATTTGTGATCCCTCGATTAATCCGCAAATTTGTAATACTCCTCAATTTGAGAAAATAATTTGCATATCTACCATATAGAAAACAATTAAAATCATCTCGATTATTATTGTAAAGTTAATAGTATATCACTATATATTGCTAATAGAATTTATTATTTAACAGCTGAATTATTACGGTATATAAACGCGCTGATAAAAAATTTTCACATTTATAGCGTAATAATTCAGTTGTTAAATAATAAATTCTATTAGCAATATATAGTGAAATACCATTAACAATAATAATCGAGATGATTTTAATTGTTTTCTATGGTGGATATGCAAATTATTTTCTCAAATCGAGGAGTATTACAAATTTGCGGATTAATCGAGGGATCACAAATTAAATGATTACTACTTTAATATGGAAATTAATATACTAATTAAGTAATGTCACATTCAAGTAATTTATAGAAAGAGAAATAGAGAGAGAAAGAGAGAAAGAAAAAGAATAAAGTTTCTAATAATAGTTTATGCATTAAAATTTTTTAATATGTAGAGTTTACAACTCTATTTTTTTATTACAATATAATTTTGAGTCTATTTTTTAAATCAAATTTAGAATTAATAAAATTATTTCGCGGAATAATTTTATCAATCGATTTAATTTAACTTAATTTAAAAACTAAGAAGACTTGTAGTGTGATTAATGAAAATTAATGGGAACATATCACCTCCCCTTTTTCCTCTTTACGATATATCCGCGTTTTATTCGGTTTTTTTTTTTCGCATTATAACTAGTACCGCGCGAACCGGAAATACTATACCGGAAGGCTGAACTGGCACAAGGAGAAATTCACGCAAAGTCACAGCAAGACCGCGGGGATGTTTCTTGCGGTCCACTTTCATGCTTTTGACTTTTGTCGGCCTTCCTGTGCCATCTACCTCACTTTTCCTTCCGTGCTTTTAAACCTTCATCTTCGGTATATTTTACGCTGGATGATATTCTTTATATCGTGCACACCAATTTATTAACGAAATTAGAACGATAAATATCCACAAAATGAATACCAAAATATATACAAAATAAATATATGAATATAATGCAGGAATAATTGTGAAGAATTGTGCATTGATTATTTCCGAGAAAAAGTTATGAAAAATGCATAATTAAAATCTCGTAGAAGTTTGCAGTTTATATGTTTGCTGAACGATAACAATGCGCGAACTGTCTACGTAATTATCACAGGATTATGACATATTAAAGTTAGTCTGTTATTTTAGTTTTCTCAGTCCTTGTGTTATTTATGAGATTTGTAGACTTATAGGATATATCTGACATTTCTCGCGCGAAGATATATTTGAATATTTAAATAAATATTAGTTTAGAATTTTCTTTTTTCTAATTGGTCATATACATACATACATATACATTTATACATATGTATGTGTGTGTGTTTGAAATGTATAAAAATAAATCTAAATTAATTAATTACGAATATTTAATATAATTTAAAAATTAAAATATTGGAATAGACATTATAATATACGCATGTAAAGTTTTCATATTTTTTTTCGAAGAATACTCCGAGTTCTGTGATTCGAAACTTCGATCAGAGGGTTTGTTATCGTTAGTGCTTAGTTATCAGTGGGGACTAAACCTACTTCGTTCATTCCGTCAGAATCCGGGATTTTGTGCGTCCGTGTCGCAGCAATAACAATAATATTCTCTCGGTCATTATGCGAAATCCCTTGCTGCGAATGTGACGTATCTAGCAAACGTCAACCTTATATGCTGTTATTGTTGGTACTTAAGACTTATCATAAAACGGGTGTCTGGAGGAGGATCATCCTCAGTTTCTCCGTCATCAGACGGAGGAATAATCAACTATCTAATAGATTGCCTAATATATTGTTTGATGGTTCAGATGCAAAAACTGCGTTTGATTAATTAAAATTTAAATAAAGCTTAATCGGCTATTAATTAATTAAAAAATAAATAATAGTTATGCAGATAGGAAATAAATAATAAATTCATAAATTAATACAATTCTATACAGCAAGGAAAAAACATTTTAAAGCATCTAAAGCGAGAAAAGATATCTGATGATAATTTTATAAGTTTTTACACTGCCGATAAATAATTTGAGTACACAGTACTTTTAACTACAAAGTCACACTACTAATTAATACATGACTTTTAATTATTATAATAATATTAAATTAGAAATTCAAAAAGCAGATATTTTTAAAAATATTTCAATATCTTAAATAATTTCTTAAGTAATCTCTTAAATAATATGTATAAAAAAGAATTTTACGAAATAATTCTTTACAATTTTATATATATGAATTCTTTTTAATTGTGTCAAAAATTTATAATAAAACAAATCAAATATTTGTATATTTAAAATTTATAAATCTAAATGTTATTAAATAAAAATAAAATAAATTAATAAAATTTAAATATGAAAATGTATTATATAATACTTTCTTTAATTGAATCAGTGAAAATGTCAAAGCAGTAATAGAAGATTTCATTAAAAGAAATCAGGAAATATTTCATTAAACTTTTATAAAAATATTCATATTTTGCTCCTCTGTCTTATGTCATATTAATTATGATAAGATTTCACTCTGAAATATCTGTCATATTTACAAGATGTAGCTTTTGAAGTCTTTTCTCTAACCATTTATTTTAAATTACTATTTTTCAGTTTTTAGAAAAGTCTCCGCACAAGATATCTACAATAAAGCACGTAATTAGTATTCAAAAATTCAAAATTATATACATATTACACTTTTTTATTCTTGAGATGCGATAGATAAAAAATGAATAAGACTCTTGATCAAATTCAAATATTTCTGTAACAAAACGTATTGCTAAATAATAAATTTATCTCATATATATATATCTCAATTTATCTGATATATAATATAAAACATAATTCAAACATATCGTTCTGATTAAAATTACCAGTATCACTAATTAATGATACACTGATTCCATTAAAGAAAGCATATTCTTTATGAATATATTATGACCACAGTTTCCAAATTTACTTACATTCTCCTCATCGTAGATATGTCCTGCTCCGACAACCTGCTACTGTCCAATTGTCCAAGTATCCAATTATTCAACCGTCGAATAATTAATTTCAACTGAAAAATTTATATAAATATAATGTTTTGGTCATAATATTTATAAGTGTGTATAATTAAATGTTTTCAAAAATATTTATAATCAAATATCCTCTCTTGTATATTTCTATATTTATATCATAGATGTTTTTACAACATATTTACTCACCTATTACTGATTCATCATAACCTTGTTTATGCAACTTTGGATGTGCAACTCGAGTTGCTTTAAACATTCACACGATTACGAATACGATCTCGGAAATCACTTCCGAATTTTACGCTTGTAATGATATGTATATATTTTTAAGACAATGCATATCTTAATGACGAGTCACGAACAAATTACCGAAAACGAACGCGAGAAATCAAACGATTGCCCGACCATATCTCACCGATTCTACAATTAAATACAAGATATTTCACACACGATCTGATATACAATAACGTGCAATAATTATTCGCCCGCTGCGAATTCATATTTATATGCTTTTTGATCTTGAAAGAGCAAAATGTAACGGCGACGCCGATTCCAGTTTTTTACTTGTGACGTCACGACAAAAAAAAGGCACGTACCCCTTTACGTTCGTAAAGATTACTTCGTCCTTATTGTTCCGTGTCTCTCGTATGCAAAATAACGCGTACATTATTATATATTAATCGTTTCGAATGAACGCACTTGCTACGAAACACGTAGACACGATTACCGGCGTTTGTTTATCCGACACTGTGAACAACAAGCCGCAGCCGAATGCCATGTTTGCGCGGGATCACGGGACTTCGGGCCGAAGGCGCGCGAGTCGACACGAAGACGCCCGAAGTGAGACGGCGGCGCACGAGCGATCGACCGCGATCAAAATCATCGATACACACGCACCCCAGTCGACGCTACGTCTTCTCCCACGCGATTCGATCGTCATAGATAGTTCCGCGCTCTAACCTTTACAGTGAAATACCTGGCCTTTGTAAGATTACATCGTTTGCGTACGTATTACATATATGTATGTATATTTGTGACCGCGTCGATTGTCTCGCACTTCCTCGGCTGCGTCGCGTCGGTTACATTCCGCGTTCCTTCTATCGATAGCCGTGAAGTTGGGGGCATGCGTGCGAAGGGCTCCGCTGAGGAAGATACTCTCTTTTCTCGAGTGCGCGTGTCGATAAAAGTGTCGTATTGACGTCGAACGACGAGTCTTAATTAATACGTACGCGATAATGAGTGTAGCTTCGCGGCTCGATTCGCGATTAGTAAGACAGTGTTCGATTTGTGCTCGCGCTTCTCTCGGCTATCATCGCAGTCCGATATGTTCGTTCCTTCGCTCGTCCTTCATGGCTCGTGACGTCACGGCTCGTGACGTCGTCACAAACGCGCGCCAAAATATCGTAACAGTCGCTATTTCTCGGCCGCCATGTAACAATCTACGATCATCCGAACATTGCAGGACCACCAATGCTCGATTATCCGAACCGCGTTTTAGTTTCGTTATATTTCATTGACACGGATCGCGGCGCGACAAAGGTACAATAAATAATTAATAAAATGCGACTTGTACGCGTCTTTCCGGAGTGGATATTAATTAGTGTAATTATCAACGGAAATCGACTTGGATGGAAACGATGGACATCAGTCTGTGTGGTGAGTTTATTATTATACATGCATGATCATTATTTATTTCTAATAAAATCTCATATTATAATAATAATGTGCAGCGATTAAAAAATACATATTGATATAAAAGAGAGAAAAAATGAGAGAGAAAAGAAATACAGACAAGAATTCGATATGGTTTCATAAAAAAATTTAAGAAAGTTATATTTAAAAAGAGGCTATGTTTGTAAAAAATCACGGTTTTTTTCTTGCAGATTTAATATCGTGATTGCACTTGGATTGGCGATGAACACGAGTCTGTGTGGTGAGTTTATTATATTTATTATACAGATTGTGATGACTAAATCATTATTTATTTCTGAGGATCTCATATTATAATAATAATATGCAGCGATTAAAAAATATACATTGATATAAAAGAGAGAAAAAATGAGACAGAGAAGAAATACAGACAAGAATTCTATATGGTTTCCATAAAAATATTTAAGAAAATTATATTTAAAAAGAGGCTATGTTTATAAAAAATCACGGTTTTCTTCTTGCAGATTTAATATCGTGATTGCACTTGGATTGGCGATAGACACGAGTCTGTGTGGTGAGTTTATTATATTTATTATACAGATTGTGATGACTAAATCATTATTTATTTCTGATGATCTCATATTATAATAATAATATGCAACGATTAAAAAATACATATTGATATAAAAGAGAGAAAAAATAAGAGAGAGAAGAAATACAGACAGAAATTCTATATGGTTTCCATAGAAAAATTTAAGAAAATTATATTTAAAGAGGCAATGTTAAATTGTTAAATAAATAATGTTAATTGTAAAAAATAACGATTTTTTTCTTGCAGATTTAATATCGTGATTGCACTTGAATTGGCGATGGACACGAGTCTGTGTGGTGAGTTTAATATATTTATTATACAGATTGTGATGACTGAATCATTATTTATTTCTGATGATCTCATATTATAATAATAATACGCAGCGATTAAAAAATACGTATTGATATAAAAGAGAGAAAAACATAAAGGTGAGGGAAGAAATATAGACAGGAAAGTAATAAGCACAGTATTGATAATCTACATGATTTCCGTAAGAAAATTTAAGAAAATTATATTTGAAAAAAGGCAATGCTTTAAAAAAATAGCAGCATTTTTTTGCAGATTTAATATCTTGATTAAATATCTTGATTACACTTGGGATAATATATCACTTGTGCATACGTAAAGAGAGCTTGCCAAGATATTATTTAACCTCCGATTAATCCATCACAAAAACGTTGTGTTGTAATCGTATAACGTTAGCTAAGATTTTAAAAGGAACAAGAAATATAACAAGGATATATAAGGATATGCGGGTACCCTTTTTTCTATCTCGTTAAGATCTAAAAATCAACCAAAAGCGTTACCATTTTATATGTACATATAGGGTGTCTCTAATCAACACTCATACTCGCTTCTCATATCAGATATTATGTGAAAAAAATTATATAAATATATATTTCAATCATTTGCACAAGTGAAATAATATTTTACAGTGCGATATAATTAAAATTAATGACATACATTCAATAATAATATATCCTATTCTCAAAAAAATGTATCAATCACTTCTTGCTTAAATAACAAGTTTTCGGCCCTTAAGCAAAATGTTAAATAGATCTCTGTACTATTATTTTTACCGTATTATTTTTTTATTTGTGAAATTGACAAAGCAAAATTAGTAAAATAAAATTTGTTTTATTTGCACAAAGATGGTTTTCTTGCTTATATATTTTATATTATTTTAAATTATTATAAATAAGTATATTTAATATTTAAATTAATTAATAAAAATTTTTTGCACTGCTTATGCTATTTTTGCATACGTATAATTTTTCTTACTTGTATAACATTGTTCAAAATAAATTAAAATTGATTCACGACACCCTATATGTATATGAAAACGTTGAGATGTTTGCTCAACGAGTTTGCTGTTCTTTTACTAATTAAAGTCTCATTCTTTGATCTTAAAAGCTCGAGCTAGCAAATAGAAGAATCTGTCAATTTTCCGGGCCAATGCTCAATTGTACATATCTCGAAAAGAATTCTGCTTTTTTGTTGAGTCATTCTCTTTTTATCTGTCTGTGATCGAATGTCTTGAGAAAAATATTCTATATGAAACTATTACGGAAAAATCTATTGAAATTATCGAGATAAAAATGGAAATAAAAGTCAAGCGCAAAATTAAGACATGTATATTTTATTGTAAATATTTAATTATTGCAAATATAAAATTATCAATATGAATAGCGTACGTTTCAATCTCTTTTTTTTTGGGGGGGGGGGTCATCTTCAGCACAATTAAAAATATTTATTATGTATTTATTAATTTATGTAATTGGTTTTTAAATTTAATATTAAATTATTAAATTTAATTTAATTTAATTAGGCTGAAGGTGGCCCAAAAAAGGAACATACGCTATTCATATTGATTTTATATTTGCAATAATTTTATATTTACAATAAAATATAAGCATCTTAACTATATTGCGTTTGACTTTTATTGCCATTTTTCCTCGATTTTATTATATTTAGAAGAATCTTTAATTGCAATGAATCTATATTTTCTTTATTATCTTTATTCCTACTTTTATTTATTATATCCGATATAATCGTTAATGGACAATTCACGCATAAAATATAATATACTTATTTTTCAAATATATGCATTTAAACAACAAAATACTTCTGAAAAAGTACATTGAAAAATAAAATAGAAAATCTTGTTAAGAATATTGTTTACAATATAAAATATAAATTACGTTTGAATCAAATAAAACATATAACATATAAAAATAGTATTTTACAATTAAATTTATTTTATGTCACATTTATTGTCACATAATATGTGATATTTTTTATTGTTTCTTATTTTAATATATTTGTCTACTAATAATTTGCGATTGTGCTAAAAGTAAATGGTTTCTGCGCGTAAAACATTATATCGACTTTATCCGACAGTTTAATAAGAGCACGCTCAAGCGTTTTAATTGATAACACAAGAGACATAGCATTCTAGTACCATTTTCGCGAAATCTCCTCATTTCGCTATTTATTCCATGGTAATTATGTAACTTCTCGTGCTGCGCGCATGCTATTTACCGTCTTGCTTTTCTTCGTTGATGTACATTGTTATTACCGCGGGCCATAATCTTAACCAAATCTCGTGAAATTATTGTCATAAAACAAACGCTACTTGATGGCAAAGTGCGGCAGTATAAACTTATATACATGCGGCAATAAATTTAAATTCCAATTTCGCTGAATGCAGTTCGCAGCATAATACTCTCGAAGACTTCCCCTCGAGCATGCTCATCTGTATCCGAGTAAAATACTTACTATGTTTCTTGGACAATCCAACAACGCTTTTTCTTTATTGTTATCTAATGAAAATTCAATGAATCCTTCAATAAGTTACGAGACAATAGAAAATTTTGCCTCATCAATTTATTATTAATTTAAAATGAACAATTAAATCATTTTTTTAACATCAAATATTGCGTGGAATTGCATGGCTTCCTACTTGAAATCTTTTTTAATTTGAAATGAAATGTTAAAAAAGATTAATGCACGCAAAAATTATGAGCTCAGAGTTAAGAAAGTATAATGTAGAAATAAATGTTGAAGTATAATTATTTAGCTTAATCTTTTGGATAATAATTTTACAATATTATCGTGATTGTGTACACTAGATTTTTTATCCTATTTATTCACGACACATATTAATAATAGTTGCTTTCCATTTATATCAAAACTCAGATAAATCTCACTTCTGTCTTTCTTCCAACATCCATGTTAAAGAAAGACAAAAGTGAGATTTATCTGACAATGAGCTTTCATGCAAATGGAAAGCACCTAATTTTGCTGTTAGATTTATTACGGGTTTCATTCTCTCAGGAAAGAGAACCGAGTGCGAATACATGAAAAATAGACATATGCAACTGTAATTAGAGTATCGCTAATCGGTGCTTTAGATCCTCCACTTCTAGAAAAAAGAACTAATGATGAAAGTAAGGCAAGACGAGTAACGAGATCATGATACTCGATAAGTTCTGACAAGCACAATTGCGCCCCTCGAGCGGTGCTCGTTTAGGCTGAACATTTCCACGGAACTGTTCCTTTCTTTTGTTCGACGCGCGAGCTTGCGTAACGACTAAAGTTCCCGTTCATCGCACTTTTCTTGACGATCTTTCGGCGTGAAACTCACGATTTAGCCTTTTTGATATCACTCGCTGTTACCGAGTATCGGAAGTAATAATGACTCATTAAGCTTCGACGAGCGAGCAAATAGTGCCGGTGGAAGTTCGTTATGGAAGTCTGTAAAATGTCTGTTCTATGTTACAAGGAGAATTCTGGCATGTACATGTGAATTGCAAAAATGATTATCGATCGTATTATTATTATATTGCGTCAGTGAAATATTTTTGTGCTTTACAAAAATAATCTCTAAGCCGTCATAACGTAATTAAAGAACAAAAATAGACGTTGCAATTAACAATTAATTAGCAATCTAAAAAAATATACACACATATTACAGTATACATATTGCAGTAATAAATTTCTTGCAATAATTTGCGCATTTATATTTATTGACAAAAAATAAAGGAATTAAAAAATTAACATTTTTAATATACTTTTATTCACACTTTTATTATATTTATATTAGAAGAAAAAATTATTAAAATTGAATTTTTTTAATACATAAAAATTAAACAAATTAAATAAAATTTAATTAAAATCTTTTAGTAATTTTATCAAAAGAATAAACTTCTATTTAATTTAAAGTTTTACAAATTGTTTAATTTTATTTAAAAAAGTTTATTCAATTTGATTTATTTCATAAAATTTTTAATAATCTTGAAAACAATTTAAAAATTAGCAAAGTTAGGAAGGGAATTTGGATGTGTATGTAAAAGCTTGTATTTTCTGCTATTTTATTTTACAACAAATACAAATAAATTTTATAGGACATAAAGTATTTCTTAAAGACAATTAAACGGGTTTCCTTCTTCAAATGCAGAACTTATTACGCGTTTCTGAAACATAGAGCCGCAGATCGTGGATACAAATCACGTGAGCATGCTTTCTGACGCGGAACTAATAGAGGTACAACAAGGTGGGCAAACAGTAGCGAAGGTTCTCCTGATTGCAACGAATTAGAGTGTCCCATGTAGCGATTCGGACTATGTGAGCAGGCGGGGCAACGATGTGGTCTAGATGAACCCAGGCAAACCTACGAGTGTGGTCACCTTGTTTTGTTCAGACTGCAGAGAATGCGACATGTACCAGTCGAATGCAACGCGGTTAATTGTTCGGTTTTTATAACACGCAGCACTAACTTGAAACGAGCACGAATTCGCAGCTACAAAATTTAACACTATCGTGTGGATTGTGCGGTAAATTCGCGTTATCGAACAACTTTTGCAATGATATCGTATTATATTTAAAAGCGTAGCTAAACGTATGTTAACGTCAAAGCACAAGCATTTTTTTGTAAATGAACAGAATTTATGAAATAAAAAAAAAATATATAAGTAAAGGATAAATTTATATATATATATATATATATATATGTATATATATAAAATAATTTAATTAAATAATATTATATATCTCTCGTTAACATTATTTAATGTATCACATCATGCACGTCAATATTTCCAAGAATAATTTTGCATGTTTAATCCGAAACAATTAAGATGTGGAAACACAAATAACAACGATTATCTGCATAAAATTGTTTATTAATTAAATTAATTCCCGTTGTAAGTTCGAGGATTATTAATTGATGGAACTTAGTAATCTCAAACCAAGAGATACAGTTCCGAAAAATTAGAATTAATTTTCGTGCTTGGCTCTATTGGCCGAATTTAAAAATCACATTTATTGTTTATTAATTGTTTACACATTTTGCTCGTTATTTTTCTATTTTCTGGGATATTATGTGACATTCGAGAGAAATTGCAAGATTTAAGCTTTGGCATGCGAAAAATAATATTGGAGAGTAAAATAACGAGACGGTAATCATGGAATAAAAATACAAAATCGACGTTGTGTTGCCCACGTTCACCAAGATGATTAGTTCGCGCCAATAGTGCGTTTCACTGCCTGCAAAAAAAATAAATAAATAAAAAGCATGCATATACGGACATCGAGCAATAACCACTAGAATTTGTTAGTGGAGATATTTGATCGTGCGACATTTGGGGAAATCGTGTATTTGCACGAAAATTAATTACTTTTTGATGAATATCGCGAACATTTATTGCTCGCAAATATTGTAACATTGAATGCGTTGAAATTGATTGTATAGTAATCGAATCTTGGTCATATCGAAATATCTGACATTCGGATGAAATAAATCAATAACGCGTATCCTTTTCTAAAAAAGGCGTGTTATATCGATAGTCGAAAGTCTACATTCTTACTTTGCGCATAACAAAATTATGATATATAAAGTGCGTGTTTTTTTTAATTGTTTTTGACTCGCATTTATGATTTTATGTTAATGATGAAATGATTGCGCGACGAAAAGGCTAAACGTAGTCCGAAATTGTTGACTCGTACTACTTAATCTATCTATATTCTTACTTTGCGCATAATAAAATTATGATATATAAAGTGCATATAATTTTCTATTGTTTTTGATTCATATTAATTATTTTATATTAATAACTGAGTGATTGCGCGACGAAAAAACTAAACGTAGTGAGGAATTGTTGACTCGTACTACTTAATCTAATCAATTTTATTATGCGCAAAGTAAAAATATAGAAAGATTAAGTAGTACGAGTCAACAATTTCGCACTACGTTTAGCCTTTTTGTCGCGCAAACATTTAATCATTAACATAAAATCATAAATGCGAGTCAAAAACAATAAAAAATTATATGCACTTTATATATCGTAATTTTATTATAGGCAAAGTAAGAATTTAAATAGATTAAGTAGTACGAGTCAACAATTTCTTAAACTTTGTAGACTATTTTTTTTTTTAATTACGCAAACTCTGCACTTATGAGTATTAAGTTTGCATAATCGCTTTTCCGGTTAATGTAAAGTCCTATCTATCTTTTTAACTTCCATTATAAGTGGTTCTCGAGTATACGAAAATAGCAGTATCCTCTTAAATTACCAGCGCGTGGGAAAAAACAGAAATTCCATTATTCTGCCGGAAGCGTTTAGCCGCGCAACAGAAGATAAATGAAACCAAAATATTGGGACAAGTTTGACAAAGGAGGTAGAAGTCTTATTTTGCGGTATCGCGTTACGGGGGATGCAACGCATTTCTGTGCAAAGTGTGTGCGTAATTACAATGGCTACAAACACATACACACACGTACACACATTTTACGTACACTAGAATAACATAAGCGCGCGCTACGCTCTACCAGTCTTCGACTTTATGTTAAAAAAAATATTTAAAAAAAAATAATATAAAGTTTGTTTAAACTCGATTAATATATTTTTACAGAAATTAACTGATTAAAGCGTTAATTTGCTAATTAATTTTTAAAATAATAATATGGTAAAAAATTAAAATAGTAATATGCTGTAAATAATATGTTATAATACCTTATTCTTGATTAATATTTTTTGACAGAAATCAGCTGATAACCGTCAAAAATATTATAACATATTATTTAAAACATATTATTATTTTAATTTTTATAACATATTATTTTAAAAATTAATTAGCAAATTAACGCTTTAATCAGCTGATTTATGTCAAAAAATATTAATAAAGTGAAAATTTGCTAATTAAATTTTAATATGTTATAAAAATTAAAATAGTAATATGTTGTAAATATTATATCTTATTCTCGGTAAATATTTTTTGACAGAAATCAGCTGATATATTAACATTTCTTTTAGGAAAAAAAACATAATTTTTATTATAATTGTTATATTTGTTTAAGTATTTCTCTATATATATATTTTATTTGTTACAGGTAGCATTGCTGATAAGCTGCGCGCGAATTTGACTGCGAGATTTTCAAGTGTCGAACGGACGTTGATTCGATTATAGTTTTCGCATCGTTTTTTCTTATTGTACGCAATGTACGCGAATTACGCGTGCGATTCACGCGTCGTGTCGGGAGTGCTGTGTAAAGTTTCGCGTGTCGGGAGTGCCGTGTAAAGTATCGGGCGATCGTAATTATGCGTATTTTCGCGAGTGTCGTGAGTGCTACCATGGACCAAGAGAGGAGGAGGAGGCCCGGGGAGGCATCGGGCGACATCGGAGCAACTGTGAGGTATGCAAAATAAAAATATTTTTTTCTAAACTGTATTGAGATATTCGACAATTTCCAGACTATCGAAATATCCTGTACACATACACACACATGTATATACATAATTTGAATATTTTGTTTTCAGATCAATGTGCTGTGTACTACAATTCCGCTATTGCACGTATCGGTGAGTGAGAAATTGTTTATTTATTTTATAACATTTCTATAGCGATAATGGAAGTGTCTGAAGTTGGCGTCTCATATCGTGAAAATTCATAAATAATTAAGAGTTTTGGCTTTATTTAAAGTTTTACTATTCAAATTCAATTATTTAAAACGATAAATAACTAAAAACAATTGATTATTGCTTTTACATTATCTACGTTATCTATTTTTAATTCATTATGAAATTTTAATTAGCTATTACGGTGTTAATTAATAACAACTGATGGACATTAACGATTAGTCGAACTTGTTTGATGAATAGTGCAATATGCTATTCTCGATATATTACATATGCTATGACTCCACTGGAGTCCATCAGTAACAATAATTATTAACATTGTTATAATAATAAAGTGTATAATTGATATTAATTGGAGTTATATGACAATGCTATTACTTAGCTTTGATAGATAATATTCACAGATAATAGAGTTAAATATCATAACTTGTATTGATATTGATTACGGTACATTATGTTTTCTATATTTTTCTTGAGATAAAATTTTAATAATTGATGTTATTTACTACTGAAATATAATAATCATATCAAGTTATTTTGCATAAAATATTTGTTTTCTTAAAAAGACGTTAAAAGTTTTTATAAATTTTCTCTAAAATATTATTTTCTAGTATAATAAAAAAATGTATGTTTTTCTGTTTTATTGATTGTCTGCGTCAAATTTTTCATTATTAGTATTTTTTAGAAATATTTATTGATTTTCACATTAAACACTTTTAACAATAATAATAAGATGAAATAATTATATTGCGGGCGCGTTTAAATTTTTTGCGACAATAAACATAGTAAAGACACATCATCTTCTTTAAAAGTTAGTTTCTTGTAATTCTAGCGTCTTGCCTTTATGTCTATTTTTTTATTATTATATTTAAATATTTCCTTAAATTTGCAAGGTAAAATTTGTCGGATAGATATTATGCGTCGCGCTGGTAGCATCGCGGCAGCATAATAAAGGGTGTATGATTTCAAAGATGGAACAAAAATATATAAATGGAAATACGGTATATCTTGCGCTTCTCCCTTTCTTTCTCTCTCACTCTCTCTCTCTCTCTCTCTCTCTCTTTCTCTTTCTTTGTGGAAAGCCGTTGTAAAGTGATATCGGTTGGTTTAACCCTCTCACTATATCTTCCTCTGTCTATTTTCTTGCGATCTACCAGTGCGAGGAGGATCGCATTCGTTATGACGGCGAAGCTATTCGAAATTCAATCCGTGGAAAGAAGATTTAATATTTTGACAAGGGTCTTCCGGATCTACGCGTTATTGTGAATACTTCCGCTATACCACGCGATCCATATAATCGATCGCGACATTGTTTTCTAAACGTTGCTCGTACTTACCTACTCTCATATCGTGCACCACCTGCGAAAAACGCTTTTGTTGTGGACAAAACATGTGAACGCCGGTGCATGAAACAAAGATTTTTCTCCCATTCTACTCGAAATTCACTATTTGATTGTTCGATTTTAACGTACGCTGGAGTTGTATGTTTGCTGACTACCTATTGTTCTCCGATTTTAAAAATGCGATTAAAATTTATGGATTTGTAATACTGCTTGTTGAAGTCACGTAAAAACATGTTCAATTAAAACTGAACAATTTAATATACATTAAACAGAGTACATTGACAAGCATATTTTTTATAATATTTTACACATATTGTGCATTTAGTATAATTTGTTGCATTAATTGCATTATGCGATTGATATCTTGTTCTACTCATTCATTAATTATATTTAAAATACATATAACAGATTTTATTCGAAATTAATATGAAATACTATTAAAATATATGACTTTCTTATATCTTTTTCATAAAAGAAGCAAATTGAACAAATTAAGAGCGTTGTAATATGGATTTAAATCCATTATTACCAACTATTTTCCTCTGCACGACCTCTCTGCACTACCTAGCGATGCGAATTTATTAGCCGTTTTATAGAGCTATAAAACGATTACCCAGTACTAATTACCCCAAGTTTATGTACTCAGACAATGCGTATGCATACAAGCAACGACAGCGCGCTACGGTTAGAGTTCCGGAGGCTTGCGGGTATAGATCGATAACACTTTCCGGCGGAAACTGAGCTTAAGCGACTCAGCTAACAAGAGGAAATGAGTTACCACGATACCTTTAGATCAGGAAAAGGGTTTTCTCTCGTTGTACTCGAGAGAGGTTCGAGACGCGCAGTCGTAGAAACGCAGGATTGTTTCCCCCCGTGGTTGGACGCGAAGGTTAAAGGAGATCGGAGTAGTCAAGGTGTCGGTTCACACATTACGCCATAATCCGGGTACGGTATACGGCAATGTTGGTCTGAGGTATCTCGGGATGGAGGATGCGGCGAAACCGCATCGGGACGCCTTAAGCTCTCGGGCAGCTGGACGGTTCGTGGACCCGGAAACGATTCCGCCCTTGCGAATCCGCATCGCGGTCGCAAGCTTTCCGCACGTAAAAATAACGACAATGCGCACGAGAGATATCTAGATCACTTTTAACTGTGCAATAAGTAGTTATCTTTCATATATAGTTTCCACGTACGCACATATACGGATTACTTGAACGATCTTTATATCAAAGAAACGAAAACTGAAAATTCCCTCTTTATGGTTGCCCTTATAGAAAAATTGCTATAAAAGATCAATAATACATTTTAGTACTTCTCATAAAAATGTTTAATGTCTTTATTTTCGAATAATGTTATATAATAACAGTTAATGTTGATTTTTATTTTCCTTTATATAGATATTTATCTGGAAAATCTAGATTTTTTAAAAAGTTTAAAAAAAAATTAATCTTTCTTGACAAGTAATTTAACGTTTTAAATATTTAATTCAAAACGATCATTAAAACCGTAGTTTTGATTTTTCTATAAAACATCTCTTTCTTTTAACAATTATATTTTTATTAAAATTCTGAAATGTATAATTTATTTGAAATTAATTAAAAATATAGTTTTACACTTAAAATTTATGTGATTTAACAGATTTAATTTAATATAAAATAATTTTATAGTTAAAGAATTTTCTGTAACATTTTTATTAAATTTTTACATCGAATTCATTAATTTTTATTTTTTAATATTATATTCTGTATATGCGCTCAGCACTGTTCACCCGATCATTTACTGACTCTCCGATATTCACGCATCGTGACACACAATTAATTAGAATTTGGTGTAGGTTCTCCTTTTCTCCTTAACGAGTATTACTAACCCAGCGACCGCTATTCTTGTTCGTCGTAGTTTCTCCCTGGTAGTTTCTCGCCTTTCTGCGACTATTTTTTCTCTCCTAGGAAGAACGCGTTTTCGTGAAGCCACGACAGGTTATTAGTTCCTATGAGAATGGGTATAGCCAACGTTTATGCACTCTGCTCGCTTCAGACAACAAAAATAGCTTATACATATATACTTTTCGCAAAAATAAGCGTATCTATACATACTTCGTGTAACTTCGCGAGACGTAGCAACTTTTGCAATTTACATTTTTGAAATATGATAAGATTGATGCGGTAAAGTTGCTTTGTATAGGTGCTTTATAATAAAAAAAAAAAAAACAAATAAAATATTAAAATATAATAAAATATTAAAATATAAAATAACTAATAAAATATTATTTTTGAATTATACTTAAGAAAATAATTCATAAGCTTGACTTGAAATTCTTTTATTGATTATTGCTTATTGCTTGAATGATTTTGAAATTCTTTTTTTACTGTGACTTAAGTTACTTATCTGGAGTCGACAGAAAATATATGAGAGTGATTAATCTTGTTGAGCTTATTTATCGTTTTTCGTAACGACTTTTTCACCCACATAAGTTCCGGATTATAACCACTTTAACGGTTACGCAATCGATATCGTACAGATCCATTTGATTGACTGACTAATTAATTGCGACATTTATTTCTTACAAATGTGTTCACTCAATGACAAGTATAATAATATTCGCAAAGTGGACAAGTGAAATAACTTGTTTTAGCATTAAAAAATATTGGTGAATATGACAGGAAACAATGCAAAATACCGCTTGTTTACATAAAACGTTTTTCGATAAATATTCGCGGAATTTGCAAATGGATGTGCATAAGGTAAACATCATATTACCTGCAACATGGAACTACAATATAAACCCATTTACGAGAGAAAAAATACGAGTTAATGCATTTAGCAAATCAATCTGACGAGTATGAAATGCCTATGTATCACATTTTGTTTGTAATTAATTTCCGTCACGTGTAGATTATTCCCTGTCATAATCTGACTAAGATTGCACATGTTATGATTTTTATTATCTTCTCAAATTATAATTATTCCGTGCGAATTATGAAATCCTGAATTCCATTAACTATTCGAGAGATATTATTAGTTTATCAATATTTTTAAAATCTATATATATATATAATATAAAGGGGGTTAAATATTATTCTGCTTATTTTTAATAATTCATCTTCTTATAAATTATATATGAATAGCGAAGAAAATGTGTATAAATCTATATAAATAGTTCGTCTATATAATTCCGTGAATTTTTGTGCTTGCGATCAAAAGTTTTCAGAAAACTATCAAGAACTGCTCTCGAATGGCGAAACTCTCGAGAACAGATATCTTTTGCGATCGGCCGATATGCCATTCGTCTCCATAAGACAAAGACAGACGTCGTTGTGGAGAGAGGGTTAATCACGGTCAAATAAAGTTTCCTGTGCCCCGAGGGATATCGAACGGAAATTTCAAATAATTGCTCGATGCGAAGGGTTCCCGGTTTTCCGCCGGGATAATCGCTAAGCCCACCCTTTTACCTCCTAAGCCTCGGCATAATCCAGGAACCAGTAAAGCTCCGTGAGGAAGGGGTTGAAAGAAGATGAAGGCGCGGAAAGGAAACGAGAATAACGGACGGGGAATCGTGGATAGACTCGGTGTACGGGAAAGAGCGAAAGGGGGATGATATTGAAAGACGAGGGGAAGAGAAAAAGGCGCCGAGGACGCGTTTAGTCCGGTCGCGGTCTTCTTCCCTCGCTCCAATTGGGCTTCAATAATTTGTGGATCCGGGTCCGGGTCCGCGCGAAACGACAAGCGGGAGAGAAAGAAAGTGAGAGAAAAGACTCTTCGCGCGGAAGATACGCGGGGGAGTTGAAAAGTTTACACGCTCCGACGGTGATGTATGGAGATTGCGCGTGCGTGACTCGCTTAGCTCTGAGCTCTGTCATTCGGCCGATCTTCCTCGCGGTCGGCACCGCGCCAGTGCGCTGATAACCACCCTCCATAACATCCCTCGTCGAGATACCGGAACGCGTACCGATACTCCCTTTTACGCGTGCATGAAGCAGTCGTACATCAAAGCCGATTTAGATTTTAATCTTCTGATTTATTGTTAGTTTGATTCGGATTTTGTTTCACATAGTTAATGAGTTGAACTCTTCTATTCTTTATATATCTTCTGCTTTTAATTATCGAGAGATTAGTTTTCTTTCTTTTTTTTCTTAATTTTTTCTTAAATGAATCATTAACGCAATGGAGCAGTAGCGATCAAGTCACTTGTAACAAGATAAAAATCAACGGGACATAATATTTATTTTTACTTTTATATAAATTTTCACGTGAGGCTAAATTCGAGGAATTCTCTAATGAGAATCCGCTTTGTAGAACAGACAAAGATTGAAAGTATGAATTATCACTAACTTGCAGAAAGTGATGATTTGAGTCGAGGAAAATTAGACAGTAGACCTGTATGGTCTAGACAGGCACGTTCTGAAACTAATTTTGGCTAACTCAGGATTTCACTGTCGCGAGATTTATAGAACGATCTGGGAGAAGATTGAGTTTTAGGCGCTCATAAATTATTGAGCTTCGCCGGAAACGCGAACGTCGTGTGCATTCAGCGTTCTAATTATCACGTTACATGTACCTATCAGCTATCTGTCGGATACACTTTCTGTCTTGATTGAAATTAGTTTATTTGATGCGAGAAGAGCACGCGTGACCATACGAAACACATAAAATATAACATTGATATAATGTTGAAGCATTTATATTAATTTATAATTAAAAAATACGCAAAACATATAAATTGATGGAATCTAAGAGATTTTATATATAATACTTTTAATTAATTTTAATTAATAAAAATTGTTCGTATTTTATTTGATTATACCCAACGCGATTATACAAAAAAATTGCAATTATAAATTAATACTTTTATAATTATTTATTTCTGTCAAATTTATAGCTTCTATTTGTGAGAAATAAAAAGCAACAATAATTCGATATTATTATATTAAAACAATTTTTGAACAAGGTTTTTTACAATTTTTTTACAATTTGTTTAATAAGAAAGATTATACATTTATCATATTCGTTATAAATAATTTAAAATTTTTAATTTGTATATATTATATATCTATAACTTCTTAAAAAGGCTTATTAAAAATTCTATAAAACGGTGCCAGATTTAAATGAATTCGGCAAAGCAATTTCCGGGATAAAACACTTCTCGGACTTGTATTTCCGTTTGTAAAATATTAAAAACTTTTAATAGATGAGTATTCATAAAAGCGTATAAATATATATGTTGCCCTGATATAAAACCATATAATCTTTCTTAATTTACTTTTTATAAGAAACTAAGTGGATCTTTATACGTTCTATATAGATATAAAAAAGAACATACAAATTAAAATTGTCAAAGAACATTATTACAATAAAACTGCAAACATCCAATTTACGTTACTAATTTATTGCACAATTGTATTCATTTTCTGGTAAAGAAAGACGAACATATAGCCATTAACATGACAATAGCCGTTCTGTACACACTCTTACCCGCATATTTTTCGTGCCAAAGAATAGCGATAATGAAAAGCCTTTAGTAATCATGGTGTTTATTCGGGCACTCATTGGGGGGAAGAACGAGCTGTCTCTAATTCGAGACTCAGAAGTAAAGGATTAATTGAAGGCAACAATTAATTTATGATGTTGAATTAACTTGCGACAACTTTGACAAACTACCAAGGGTGAAAACTGAAGCGAATAGAGGCGCTATAAATAAGGACGCGACGGAGCGAAAGAACGAACTCGCAAATGACATGAAAAGTCGGACGAAAATGGCTGGCGCGATGAGTTTGCAATGAGAGTGTCGAGAAAAGAAAATAAAAGAAAGAGAAAGAGATTCTTAAGCCCCGGGACAGGCGAGGACCTCCATATCCTCGGCTCGAATTAGTCGTGCCGGATTTATTCCGCCGACGCGCGAGTTGGATCAATTTTTTAATCCCCACCGGAAACCGCGAATTATTCAGGAAATTATTTTTGGGATAAAATCTGGCACGAAAAACCGCATGAAATATGATCACATGAATTATAGCATTCTTCGTTATCGTGACTGTTAGTATACTATATGTGGAAAGTATGGCATACATTGATTGCGATATTTATGAATTATTAAAGGAGATATTTTTGTTTGAAGAATAATTTACGATTCGAAACTTTTACGATTATTGTTGCATAATAATATTGAAAGATATCGAAAGAAATCTTCTTTTCTATTAACGAAAAATATATAAATCAATTTAAATTCATGTTATTGTTAAAATATCAAATTGGCATTACTATAGGTATTGAAAAATCCTAAAATGTAAAATTAAATTTAAAATTTTATATTTATTAAAATGCGCATTGGTAGTCATATATTATATTTTTCCGTATTTTTCCTAGCTGTTTAATTAATTTAAATTGAAATCTTGAATTATTTTCAATTGTCTGAGTAACTCTTAGTTATTCTAATATAGAACTTTAATAATTTACGTTTATCTTTATCTTATATGAGCGTACAATGTAAATTATTAAATCAAATTTATGCAATATATAGAGAATGTGATATCCACAATTTTTTTAATGCACATATATTTTTTCCGTATAAAATATGCAAATACGATACCGCGATAATAATAAATTCGTTTAGAACGAAAGTTAAGGAAACATGTGTCATCGTTATCAGCCTGTCGATGATACGCCTCGTCGCGTCGCATATTTTCACGTTTGTTTAATGATCTATTCTAATCCTTAATATTTGCCCGCAATCGGCACCGAACCATTTACTCCGTTTATAGAATGAAATATATCATCGTAATGGCCTGCCAGTCCATGGTTATTTTCTGTTAAAATCTGCGTCTCCGTGTTTAATCTATTAACGATCGTTGTCGCACGAGTTTTAATGGATGCGACACGATAATAACATATTTTTTGTCTTCAATATTATTATTATTTATTACACCTGTGATTCCTATAATAATTATTTTTATGATACGTTTTATATAATATTATTATATATTGGATATAATAATACATAATATTACTGAATGGATAATAAAAATAATAACACATAAATATTGACAAAAAATGAATATAATAACAAATGGCACAAAAGAGGGGAGATAAGATTATAAGAATATATTCTAATATTTTAATTTTTCATATTCTAATATATACTTTTATTCAGCAAGAATAACAAAAGGAAATTTTATACTTGAGTTAAAAAATAAGGCAGATGTGTTTCATATCTTTAATTCGATGCGTAGACGAACTGTTCGATCAATGTCGAACGATTTCGCGAGCAGACTTCCTTGCCCTGCCTTTACTACTTTGTCTCCGTCCTGCTGCTTTCCGCCTCGTTCCTCTGTTATAAAGTGCCGTTCACCCGCCGACTCTTATCGGCGACTTCGCACGGAATCGATATAAACGCTATGTCACCCGCGACGTGGGTCGGCCTGGATCCAAGTTCATTTTGGTCAATGTACTTTTCGTTGCGCGTGATCCACATGCGGTAACATGAGAATATTCTTTCGGTTGCGAGATTATTAATCTTAAACATAGCAGACTGCACGTATATATCTATAAAATATATTTATATATTTTCATTATAAATTCTTTCATCACATTTTCCGTTTACTTAGAAAATGAGATCCAAAATTTGTGAAATACCCGAAATATATTAGCGGTATCTCTAAATATAATCCACGGTGAATTCTCGATGCTACATGCTGTTTACTACAGCGCGGAAATGATATTAGGTCAGCAGTCCAGTCCCATCACACTAACCGCAATGGCATAGTTTACCGGAAATGCAGCTAATGTATTAAGGTAATAACGTGGACGAAATGGTCTATTTCGGATAAGCAATATGCGAGTGATTGACAATCATTTGACATATTCGTGATATTAGCGTATTAATAAAAATTTTTTAATTTCTCATAATGAGAATATATGAGATTATGTATATTTTTTAATATGTACTTCATACATTATTAATTTAATTAATTTATTCATCTGTAACAAGGTTGTGCGTTAATTGAAAAATATAATAAATATATAGAAATAAAATAATACTTAAATCATAATAAAACACACACACACATAAATATATATAGAAAGAAAAGTACAAAGAATATTAATAAAATATAAAAATAATAGTTCTGAAAAATAATTATGACGCTTTAGTTCATATTCCGTTTAATTTAAAACAAAAAGATATAATAAAAGTTATTAACATTAACGTGAAAAACAATTGATGTAAAATTAATTCGGTGATTAAATAGAGGTATAATCAAGTTGCAAATACACATGTAGATGCAATTTGATGTTGTTGGTTAGTTTAGCCAGTGTATATATTATCGAACTTCCGCGTGTATGTCTGGCTATCACTTCAGCAGACCAGTTCCATCGTACCGGAGATATAGGCAACGTATTAAGGTAATCACGTGGAGGAAATTGGGACATTCAGATTGAAGCGCTTGCGAATGATTGAGTCACGCAATATTCATGTCTCATCCGCGCGTAGAGAGCTCGATGATCGAACGTGCGACGATAGATTAACGATCCCTCTCAAGTTGGGGGCATACAAAAATATTTATTAAAAGATACTTTCCTTTGATCTTGTTGATTAATACGATAAAAAATAGTTGCAGGAGGGAAATATAAGATTTTAAATTTTTGTCAGAAATATATGTTATTCAGAAATTAAGATATTTTTTCTTTCTTTTTTTTTCTTAAAATATTTTTTTAGATGATAATTGTATATATTTCCGTATGAGACGTATGTCGTATCTTAATCCGATCAACGTGTTCGGCTAAACGCGGAATCCTATTATCCGTTTACAGAGCGGAGTAACGTTTTCATATTTTCCGGCTTTACGGGATGATACGAGCAAAATGCTTTTGTAGCTGCGAATACTTGCCCTGCATCGGATAAGAGTGACATAGATAGACGTTGGTAAGAAAAGGAGTCTTCTTGTTCGCGCCCACCTTCTTTGACGGGTTACACGTATTATTTATTTATATTTATTCCGTATATTACGCGCGGTCTCGGGACATGATACATGAGAGAATTTTAAATTTGAGAAAAAAACGAGAATTTTCGGAGTACATGTTTTCTCTCGCGGGTGTCGTAGAAAATGCGGAAAATATTTTGCGTCGTTACCGGACTAGAGAACGTGCTGGATTAGTCTTTGATGCCGTGCGAGTTTATATCATCCTGGCGCGGTAGATCGACGTACATACACGATGTCAATATTGTCACTCTTTGACAGTCTTTGAAGCACGCTGCATCCGCGTAGAACAAACTCGATGTAATAAAGAGTCGCATATTTTTGAAATTTTGCCAACAAGGGAGACAACAGTGCCCTTTTTAACATGAGATACAAAGAATGATATAAAGAAATATTACTAGAAGGCAATGAATGTAATAACAAGTGACACAGAAGAGGAAAAATAAGAATATATTCTAATTTTCTAATTTTTTTATGCTCTAATATATATTTTTATTAAGCGAATAACAGAATTTTTAAAAACTAACGATACCGTTTTAAAAGACAATTGTGTAATAAGAGTGCGCATACGCTCGACATCAATAAAAAGGTAATATTATAACAACGTCCGTTTCACCCACGAATTTGCTAGTATCCGGTATATGTGAAACTCGCCGGTCGGTCGCGAATGTAAGTGTGCGCGGAAAGTGTGAGAGTGCACCAACTTCTACCTCCACCGGTTTGTCGAAACACAGTTAACTTCCTAATTAGACTCCGGCCGTAGTCTGAAGCGGGTTGTAAAAGCGGGACTCTCATTTTCCGAGACAATGAGGTATCTCCGTAAAATTTTCACAATGAATTAAGAACAGCGCGTGTAAAAGCCGCCTGGTCAGTGCTGGTTCTGCAGTTTGCGTGGCCGGGTGCAAAATTCGTGCATAGAATGGATAATGAATGGTTATAAAAAGGACGAACTTTTCTCTATCGAAGCTTTTACAAACGCAAATTTATTAATTATACTTTAGTATAATCAATTTTTTTTGTTCTGTATTTCCACAGAAAAACTCTAAACAGACTGAGCCATAGTGATATTGTTTTTGTAAAGTTAATATTACTTTAAAGAATTATATCCATATTACTTATGTTATTATTATATTACTTGAGATGCAGAAAGAAAAGTTTGTAAAATTACATTTCGAAGACTCTCTTCATAACTTGTCGCTTGTGTAGTCCTTTTATATATTGCTATTCATCTCTCAAACAACTTTGAACATTGATGCACTATCTTATTACATCATCTTTTGATATAGATTCTATTTTTCCAATAACATATAAAAATATAAAGAATAAATTGGTTGTCCTGGATGAGTAATAAGAACCAAATGACTATGTCAAAAAACTGAAAAATAGACCTTCTAAATATTTTTCTAGAGAAAAGAACGTAATATATGTTTCGGCTATGTTCATGTTTGACATTGTTCATGTTTATATGTTATATGTTTTTACATATAAAAACATAATAAATTGATTATATATAAGTTAGTATATTATATATACATATATATAATCAGAATAAATTTTTATAATATTATACATTAATACATTTTTTTTTTTTAAATTATTTTTACTAAAATTCCAAATATTAATTCTTATATAATTTAAATAATAACATAAACAATAAATATTCATTTTTTCATACAATTATCTCCAAGCTATGAGAATCATTTAAATTTATAACTAGAAAGTAATTAAAATTGATGCTACTTATCCGATTTTTTTATACAAAAATTTTTTAGTTCTGATAATACACACAGTTTTATACCTCCTTTTTCCAATAATACTATATTGATTCAATCATTTTTACGCGGTCAGCATATCTCTTGCGTTTTATTCAGGACTGATTCTGCACTGAACTACTTGCATACGAATGCACATTTAACACGCACGTACGTGGACATTTAAAATAATATTCGCGCACGTTTAGAGGCACACGGATCCGCGCACGTAACTTCTCTATTATTCTCCGCGTGCAGTTTTCCCCGGCTGTCTCGGTTACACTTCTTTCGTGATGCGTTGCGAGTTTTTAAACGAACTGCTCGCAATAAACCGACAATAATATCGCCGCTTCTCTCCACCGATCTCCAGCTCTTCCATCAATAACCGGTGGAACGACGGTGGTTTTCCCGACACGGAGCAGACGCGAGCGGAAAACTCTCTGGATGATTTGCCCCCTCGTAGAATTTCGGGCTTATTATTTATGACTGTGAGAACTTCACGCTGACTATATTACGTCGAGGTATGCATAATGCACGCGTGAACAAAGTCTGCGTAATATCCGTACAAACATATTCAATGAATTCGCGCAGGCGTGACATCCTATATACGTACGTTATTTCTGGATTAGAATATTTCAGAATTAGAGTTGTTTATTGCTGAGCCGCGCGCTGAAATGTTAACAGAAGGCATTTTATACACTGATGCAAACGCTACAGAGTTGTAATGCACAGGTTTTTACAAAAGCAGAAATAAAATTATATTTTCCATTTTCAAAATACGGTGAAAACTCTTTAAACGGATATTACTAACTAATAGTAGATAATAAAAATTGAAAAGCAGAATATAATATTGCGCGAAAAATCAAATTATTAATTAATAAAATTATTAATTAGCATATTACGGAATATAACAGAGAAACAAGTTACTTTATTCCTTATACTCGCGTAATTTTATATTTCTTCGACATTATATTTACCTCGTGAAATTTTAATAATTGATTTATTCATCAATTAGCGAACACTGCATTCTGCAAAACTCATTATTTTCAAGCATCGTGATAGAGAACATAATTTCGTTATTCACTCTTGTAAGTTGCATAGGCCATTTTTAACCAATACTTGAATTAATACGAAAATTTATATGCCACATTGTACGTAAATATTTTTCCGGAGAAATAGTGTCGTGATACTTTGTTCTGTATCGGCCGCGAATCTCTTCCCGAAGCAAACCAAGCATGCACCAAGTTCGTTCTGCATATAAAATGCATTCGTAAAGAATCTCACGTCTCGGCAGAGGCAGACACTTTGCACGTAGCTATGCAATACTTTCCGAGGCGCATCTCGCGATATACTTTATAGTGGTCGGCTGTGCACAAGGGGCCAGGTATCAATTTGCGAGAAAAATTAATGCCTCCCCTCCTTTCTTCTTTTCCTTCCGATCGGAAAGACTGAATGGCTACACTTCGTGCGAGATATTGGCAGGCATATGCTTGAAGAAATACTTATTGTTAGAAGAAGTATTACCTCCCAATGCACACTTATACTGTATAAAAAGATGATGATTCAATATATGAAAATAACGCTTCATGTTTTATTGCTTTAAAAAAATATAATGTATAGTTATAAGATTAAAAATTTAGAAAAAGCTTCAAAAATATCAAAAATAACGAAGTCAAGATTAATTATCTTGTAGTCTGCTTTTTATGAAAAAGGTGAGAATTTAACGCAGTTTATCTAAAAAATGAAGAAATGTTGAAAAAAAAGAAATGTTCATTAAATTTTCCTATTTTCTAAAGATTCTATCCGAATAAATAATTCTCACATCTGTCGATCTACTATAAGTAGAATCCAAGCTCGAAATGGGGGGGGATTACGATAAAAATAAATTGCAATGCAATATTCAACGAGATATGTCATTGGAATATAATTACTGCTTACAAAGTAGAATATTTGGATAATGTTCATGATTATCTTAGCATGTGCCACAACGTAATGGCTACGAAAATTTTCGTCTCTGAGCGCACGATGTGAAAACTAGGAGCAAATGCTTGCATGATGCATTAAGTGCGACGGTATGAGGCGGGACACACGTTGTCCATACTTTTTTATTATACCACCGCGTGCTTGTAAGAGTCATGCTCGTGGCGCAAGATGCGGACAGTTTGTTACGTCGAGTTTCTTTCGAATGCGAAGAGGTGTGCATGAATTCTACATGAAGAGACCCTAGCGGTTCGCGAAGAGAGAACGGTGCCTTCGCTTCACCAAGTTGCAAGTTGCAACGGTAAATTTACATTGGCCTCTTCTCGCAGTGCATTTCTTTCGATACTTCTTGAAACACTCAAGTCAGAATCTGCGTGTTTATTTGTGTATTTAATCTCGCTGCATTCGATAAATTAACGATAAAAATAAATTGCAAATATACATATATATCTTTTAACAATATAATTTATTTACAAATAATGCTGAGTCACTTAATTTCATGCTGCTTATTTTTGTCTTGAAAAAAATGATGTATTATATTTTATATATATATATATATATATATATATATATATATTTGGTTGAAAATTATATATATATATTTAATATATAAAATATATATTATATATTAAACTAAACATAACGATTTGACTAGATTATGACTTGAGATATCTCACTTTTCTTAAACTTAAATTTTTGCTATTGGTATTAAAAGATAAAGGTTTTCAAAATCATCAGTGGCTGCGTTATTAACATTAGTATCAGAATTTTGACATTTATTCAGACTGATTAAAATGCGGCACGTCTTTCAGTACAAATATTTTCAATACTTTCAATACTTCGACACAAAGTCGATATTACCGAGTTCTCTTGGCGATTATCATGCATGTCGCGTCGTAGTGCATTTTACATTTTCTTGTATATTTTATAAGACAACTAGAATATTCTTGATAGAATACATTTATTCTAACTCTTACTTTGACAGGTTTTGTTTCTATTCTATTCTAAATCTTGCATTACGTTTCTACGAGCTGCAACATATATGCAGTAAAAAAATATGATAACAAAATAAAGATAAATATAAATCAGAAGTTTTTAAGAAAAATCGCAAAATAAACTTTGTTCACTTCGACAATTCGGCAAATTTCGCGGCTTAAACTGTTGGACAATATCTCTGCTTAGAAACTTAAGCTGTTCTCGGGAGCTTAGCTTGGTACTTTTCTATAGCAGTACAACTGGTGTAGAGTCAACACAGATAAGAGGTTGGCGACCGGAAGGAAAAGAATGGTAAGAGGCAACAGTAAGCTCGTACAACGGAAATTGCCATTAAGGTCACTGGTTCTACCGGTGTTAGTCGCGGCTAATCAATTCCGCCGCCGTTCGCCGATAGTTTTGGAATAGTAGAATGTACGAGTGACGTTTACAACCGAAGTGACTTCCGACACAGTTGCATTCGTGTCACTGTTATTACGAGAAATGTCGCGGTTTGAAGCTCAATTCCCGATATATCCGCGCCAATGCGTTTACTATTTCAAGCGATGTCTCGTATTCAACATTCGCTCACAATAGTGTATATTAATTTATTTAGTGTTAACACAATGTGTTATCACACCACTACATACATATGCAAATAGGGATTTACATCATTTTCCCATATTATGTCTCATGAATATAAGATAAATTTTTGAATTATCGATTTTCTTGTCGATTTCTATAATAATAGAGATTTAAAGACAAAATATGAAAACAGTAATCTGCTTTAATTATGAAGTTTCTTACTCTTCGTGTGAAAACTGAAGTAGAGAAAATAATCTCTAATAATAAATTATTTTACTTTTTGAAGAAATAATACATAAATAATTTACTCTTAAATATTTACTCTTAAAATTTATATATATCGATTATCGATTACTTTTTTCATATATTATTGAATCGCATTGAATTTAAAATATTTTCATATTTCATATTTAAAATATTTTCATATATTATTGAATCGCATTGAATTTAAAATATTTTAAAATTTAAACTTGATCTTATTTTCAAAATAAATGGCTTAATATTAGTTGATATTTTTGCATTTGACTGCAGATTCGCGAAATTAGTGCTTAAACCGGCTTAAACCGATATTGAATTATCTGTACTTAAATGCAAAGTGCCGTTAAATTCATGGCACATTTTCGGTATTTTATTTTTGTCGCATAAAATGCAATTGACGCAAACTATTGCGATTAGAGGTCAAATCGATAATATCTAGTAAACACACGTATATATCCTTAATAATTAATCATTGAGTCAACGATCGCATACCTGATTCGCGTTATTGCCACGTGAATCAATGCGGTATAACAGATGTTTTGTGATATACATATATTCGGAGGATAAACGTAGTATGTACATACATATGACTTCGATTTATGATAAGGATGCTAACTTAACAAAAGTTTTAAAGCTTCAAAAATATTCACGAGTTAATTATTGAGTTATATGTAGTATTTATTTAGTATTTATTAATAGCATTTAAAATTTGCACTATTTATTAATTAATTCTTACATTCTTAAATCTGTACACAGATATGTTTTCTTCCTAATCGAATTTTAATTTTTTGCATACTGTGTCTGCATAACAAGTATTCAAAAAATTTCGAACTACTGATCATAATTTAGAATAGATATATTCACGCTTGTAGGATGCACATGCGAGAAAGTCTCTCGTTAGCGCTTTAAATTATTCTTCTGTACCCATTGTATCAAGTGTTCATTCATTCAATACGATTTGTCACGTGTACGCTAAAAATAATTTACGATGTATAAAAAATAAATTCTTTAAATATCGTATGTATATGGTATTTAAAGAATTAATTTTTTATATACATTGTAAATTATTTTTAGCGTATACACGTGACAAATTATATAATAATCATATTGAATGAATGAACACTTGATTCAATGGGTACAGAAGAATGATTTAAAGCGCTAACGGGAAACTTTCTCGTATGGCAATTCTACGAGTATCTGTTCTTAATTATGATCAATACTTCGAAATTTTTTAAATATTAGTTATGCAGAGACACAAAAAATTACAAGTTATTCAATTCAATTAGGAAGAAAACATATATTTGTGTGCTAGCAGATTTGAGAATGTAAAAATTAATTAACGAATAGTGCGAATTTTAAATGCGATTAAAATACTGTAACTCAATGATCGGCTCGTGAATATTTTTGAAGCTTCATAATTTATCTCTATTAAGTTAGCACCTTCACCATAAAAAATCGAAATAACATATGTATGTCCATGTGTTAGAAGTCTATATTTATAATTTATATCATCTGTATTATATCATGAAGTGCTTTTTGTACTACTTTTTCCAATTTTTTAATATTTTAAAATTGGGAAAAAAATTCGTGCATTTTCAATGTTTAATTTAAAATTATTCAGATCATAATAATGATTTAACTGGCTTTCTACTTTGAAGTTTTAAATGAATTGCTATATTTTCACGTTTATCTAAAACAAATTAAAGTGTATAGTAATATATCTGAATTATTAGAATCGTGCTTTCTCCTCTTTCTCTCTCTCTCTCTCTCTCTTTCATCAAAATTTTTTTCTTTGAGTAAAGAATCTGCAAGACTGACTCTTCGGACACTTCAAGGAACGGTAATACAGCTTTTTTAAAAAGGCACTTTTACAGAATGACTTTTTTTTCATCGGCCACGACAATATGCGTGTTCGACGACACATCACGTATTCGCTAGCCGTAACGTTAATCGCATAAAAGCCCGCCGCGAAAATGACGTCGTTTCTCATCTTCTCCGGTATAACCCGTGTCCACGTAGCTGGAGAGTCATCCGGACGCATCCTACCAATCGGGAAATATCGTGGTGCCGATGCGTCGTACATCATGTATAACCTTACACCTTGAATTTGCAGTAACCACGCACGGCGGTAGGCTCGCCTCTAAACATGCATTAAACTTATATTATGAGCCCGCGGGTACATTTTGACATTTCAGGATGTGTGTGCGCGCCTGTGTGTTTATTTATGTAGATGTGTATGTGTGCGTGATGTGCGATATACCGCTTGGGATGCGCATACGTGCACGTGCGATGCCTGCGAAAATCCCTGATAGTGTATTCCTGGCTAAGAGATATGCGTCGAGACAAAATTTATATATTGAGATTTAATTAGATAAGAGTATATTCTTTCTCTCAACTGTCATATACACATTTTTCTCTGAAAATTTTATTTAATTTATTAGCAGTTGCGGGGGGCAGTTGCGGAGTGTTTCGTACTCATCTATTTTTCGCTCGTAAATATCATACAAATATACTAGTCCTTTTAAAAATTAAAAAATTTGACAAAAATCTGAAAGCTTTAAGAATATATAAATATAGATGTTAATAAAACAAGTATATATCAGAAATCATAAATAAAAGCTCATACAAATAAATGCATGTGACTACTCTCCTCCCCTACACACAGACTCTTTCAGTCAGTGTGAGTGGATAGACGATTGTTAGTGGAGATTTAACCGCGTTGCCATCTTTGCCACATATGTTTGCGTGGCTTGTACCTTGTGCCAGCGGCGCAGTCAACGAACGCATTTATGTACACCAGGCATCAATCAGAGATATACACGCACGCGAAGGTACCGATCTTCGATGGTTCGAGGTCCATTCCGTATATAAGTTGCGACCAGATGCCTCTAGGGTAATACTAAATTTCGACTCGAATTTTTTAAACTCTATCGAATGAAAAAATACTTAAAAACGTATAACAAACAAAGTTTATTTGTGTGAGCTAATATAAAGTCTTTAAAATGTTGGTGCAAATTAATTAATTTAATTTACACCGCAATGTTTCTAGAAACCTTGCAATTATTATAATAATGAGTATTTTAAAAAAATGCTGCATATTAAATTACTTAAAATAACTACTGCATTTGTAATTATAATTATAAATTTAAAATCTCGCGGTTGTTATGTCCCAATTAAAAAATAGCAGAGAATAAAAATCAACTTTAACCAAACTTATAATAAACAAATAGAGAAAATATGAAATTCTAAATTTTTTTATTTTTTATGATTAGTAAAAAAAAAGACAACTTTATGAACGTATCATTTCCGCATCAGCATGAAACGCGAATGGGGAAGAGCTATCGTATGCATACAGTAAAAAAAGGCGCCAGCTTTCAAAGGATTCCAGCGCAGAAGTAAATTGCGTTTGTACAATTCGGTGGAGCGATTATTTCTGTTTATACCAGTTCGCATATGCCGGTCTTTTTTTCTGCATGCGACCGCGGGCGAAACTTGTTTTTGTCGCGGTTCCTCCGCATTATGCGCGTGTGCGGATACAATGACGAACGAAACGAATCGTTCGGATAATTGTCGGTCGAACTTTGGGTTGAATGACTTCTCTTACGGAGGAGAACTGTTTGAAACGTCTGAGTTTGAAGTATATTCGAAAAATTAAACGAGCAAAAATCGTACCTGACTGTGATGCGGGAAATATCTACGTCATTAGAATTTAGAAAAATCTTTTTCAGTGATACTTTTTTTAATGAAAGCCATATATCTCAATAAATGTTATAAATAAACGTTATAAATATTATAGACAAAACGTTATAAATAAAAGTCAAAGCAAAACATTAATTAAAGACTAATATTGCTATAAATACATTGATCCAAGTGAACTCGGAGTTAATGTTTGCTTTCAAATTTGTACTTTAAACTAATTAGCGCAGAAAGATAAATTTAAAATGGGAAGATAAAACAAGAAATTGGGATAACTAGATAAGTAAATTTCTGTGCCGAATTTGTTACTGCTGTACAACGAGTTTTATCAGCATAAAATACTATTTTTCAGTTTTTCGAGAGAAAATTTGCCGATACATTAAGTCGACTTTTTTTGTCCATTGAATTTACTAGCAACTAGCAACAAATCGTTAATTTGCATTCAGTTTCCATTATGCATTTAATATTAATTTCGCAGCAGTTTTATTATTTTCTTAATCACATTTCCGTTTGCTAGAATGATTTATTCGTCGACATGAATAAAGGTTGTTCACCTTCTGGATGGTTCACGGAAATAACTGATCAAAAAAATTTCATTGGATTCGATATGCATATGTAATTTTGATTCCGCAACGAATGCTTAATTTTTGATGCTCTTGCTGTCATTATTACACATCGAGAAAAATCTACTCCATGAATATCTATCAGATTTTTGCTCAGAACTTTATTGGCCAGGATATTGGAAATTAGAAATTAAAATTTTCGTGATATCGCGCTACGTTCTTCTGCCGAAAGAGAGTCGACATCGAAGTTCACGAGGAATTCGTATATGAATGGAAAACGCGATAATTCTGGTATGTCTTACGTATAAAGGGTCCCAGGACCAAAATGCCATATCCAGCAATTGAAAAGCTCGGCGAGTCGCGAAACTTCATTTCCGCCCGAGTTCTCGCCGACAGCGATTATGAGCCGCGAATTCTCGAGGCCGCTCGACACGAATGTTCGAGCCATTGACCTTCGTCGTACACGCCACGAAATGCAATCACGAATTTCACGTGCAGGTGCAAGGGACCACGTGCATCCGCCATCGCATCTTGCGGGGACGCTTAATACTCTCGGCAGATAATTTCGCGACGAAGGAAAAACCGCGCGTCGCAAAAATTCTTTCGCAAAAATGCGGCAAGAAAAATAAAGCTCAACTATCCCGCGCCATCGGCACGCGATATATATAAATGTAAATGAGTAGTGCTTTCGTGGTATGTGCAATTAAGAAGTTATGAAATTCTTCCCTGTCGGAACATCTTTCCCGTATCTCTGTCCCCTTGCCGCCCCGTGCCCCCTCTCTCTCATCTCATCTCTCTATTATTCCGAGTTTTCCAGTTTTATGATTTATAACCCGCAGGAGCGTGTGACGGGATTATGTAATTATTTCGATGCCTGTTGAATTTCGAAACGTGTTTGCGCGAGGTAGAAACTGTGTTAATTATCAAACGTCTGACATCGAAGCGAAATGCATGATTAATATTTGTAAAATTAATCAGGATTTGCAAAATCGTATTTACCGTGATTTTCCGCATGTTGTTTTCCACAAGATTTATTTCCTGATATAGAAAATATTTTTTCAAAATATTAAGCGAATAAGTGTCTCTTTTGATAAGCGCGAAATATTTTGATATATTTATATATTACAATTTGATAATTATTTGTAATTACTATTTTTTCGATAATTCATTGTTTTGTTTATATTATTATTTTTCACATTATTGTTTTATGGGAAAATATCTAACCCGGTGAATATATGCCTGGAACAGCGTAAAGCTCGTTCCGCCATAACATATATTTCTATCGATTATATGTTTCGCCCTTCCCGCCCTAATTTCTCTCTCTTTTTCTCCCTCCCTCTCTTTCTCTCTTCGGGAAGATAAAAATATAAACAGCAGCCGTGGTATCTGGCGGACCGGAAAAATCTGACGGCAAGAGAGCGTGAAAAATGAAAAATAAATAACATCTTTTCACAAGGGTATTGTTACAGAGGTTGAGGCGCCGCTTCAAAAAGGTTTGGCAAGTACGAATCGATACATACGATACATGCTTGAGATATACTAGATTGACATAATGCATTGCATATTTTATTAACGTTATTTTATTTTATAAAGCAGTGTAAATTAATATTGCTTAAGGCGCTCGATACCCCTCAACGCATACATTGCTTTCGTATATTAAAAATATATTTTATAATACTTTATATTTAAAAAAATATATATTTTTACACTTTTTTTACTCTTTCTTCTCTAATTTGGAATTTTTCACGGTAATATAATGTCAATTAAAGAAAAAATTAATCAATATTTCCAATTATATGCACTGTTTCTTATTAGAACTCTTTGATAAAGGTACAATATTTTTGTAAAATCCACATCTTCCGTTCTTTCTCGTATCGAAACACTCTAAAATGCAATAGCATATATTGAAACGCAAAGAGAAAAAGAGAGAGAAGGGGGTGGGATAGGGGCGATATCAAAAATACGCGGAAAATGAAACGTTGTTGCGAACCATTCTTTTTATAAAGCCGTTGATGCGCGCTTCCAGAGAAAACTTGCAATACATCAGGTCTAGATCGATTGACGATGGAGACCTGCATTACATGTATGCAGCTTGGAGCTATAGCTATCCCACAGATGCACGTCATTGTTGCAGTTGCATCGATATCGATTATCGATTATGCATGCGGTGCGTACCGATCTTATTTGACTCGCATTGCGTTTCGAGTCGATCAAAAAAGTCAACGCGAACGAGACGCATATCCGATCATATCGATAATGTCGCTTTAAGCTATTCGCTGTCATCGGATGCCAATAGTTGATGTGTTAATATTTAATTGTGCGCGCGTCGAAATAGCGATCATTAAATACACGGGGATATTTCGGAGATCCGTACTATGGAAACACATGATATTCGAACTTCGACTGCGGACATTAGTTTACTACATTTTCTGTATTTGTGTTTCGGTATTGCGCTAATAGGAAATTGAATACTGAATGAGAAGGTATCGATATCTAACTTAACTGGGAAATATTTTGCAATATATCTCTGCGTATGTAGTAATTTATATTTTAAGAATGTGGAAGATAGATAATTTTAAAATTATGTTAAAGAATATTTCTCAAGATAACAGTTATTATATTAAAGTTATATATTTAAGATATTAAATATTTTGGTATTAACTAAAAATTTACACATATTTTTTTCTTGCAGATTTAATATCGTAATTGCACTTGGATTGGCGATGGACACGAGTCTGTGTGGTGAGTTTATTATATTTATTATATTTCTGATGATCTCTCTCATATTATAATAATAATATGCAGCGATTAAAAAATACGTTTTGATATAAAAGAGAGAAAAAAATAAAAGTGAAGGAAGAAATATAGACAGGAAAGTAATAAACATAGTATTGTCACAAGAATCTAAAGTTATATCTTGTGTTTCTCAAACGCGCAATACAATAATTTATAGCAAGAATTTCGAATAGCGTGTTTTGCGTAAATGCAGTGAACATTAATATATCCATCAATTTGCCGTATACATGAGATAATTCGTAAAATCCGTAGGTGAAAATTATCACGACACAATTTACAGTTGTCTCGCGCAGAACGTGGAATATATTCAAAGTAGGATAATTCACTTTTGATCGCTGGAGAACATAAAAATTGAATTTCAGCCGCTGAAAAAAACGCGATGACGTTTGCCACGATCACTTCACCCTTATATCACGCTTTTAATGCGCTTTTCACTTCTCTGTATACAACAATGCGCACGTAAGCGCGTATATACTACGGTCTGTCATTACAGATTACAGAGAGAGAGAGAGAGAGAGAGAGAGAGAGAGAGAGAGAGAGAGACAGAGAGAAAGAGAGCGACCGCGAGAAAGAGTCGCACGCGCGGACAGGCGAGTGGCAATTAAAGGCGTAAAAGCATTCTACCGGATAGCGCGTCACGCACGCATGCTAATTACGCTAATGAATATTTATTCAATCGCTGCGTGTAACCTCAGCCAGACCGCGTCACAAAGGGCCCGCGGTCGCATAACGTCCGACACGGATATAACATATGCCGCGTATGCCCACACACGTCCCAGGCATACGACACCGTGTTGTGTGGCACGATCCTCGCCTCCTAGCCGAGGTTTGTGGTATGATTCTCTATACTACGTTGGCACCCTCATCCCCTACGATGCGTTCGCCAAGTTCGTCGTCACGCGTGTCTAATTGCGACATTCAGCATCAAAAACCGTATTAACGCGAATATTTCCCTTGGAGAGTTACGCGTAAATATCCCTGATTATATACGGTTATACGACGAGATCCTATGGGAGGTCACGTGAAGTGAACCAGCCGGCGCGTCTAGCGTTGCAGGTAGCGAAATGTCAGAATATCAAATCTGCTTTTCGAAAGAATACAGACTGTTTTCAAAACGTGATATTTACATGAAAATCATTTTCAGCGACAAATAACTCGTCCCATTTGAATTCGCTCTTTCACGTATACTCTTTTCTACAGGATAATCAAATATACAAAATAAATTTGATGAAGTACTGTAAGCTATTTTTATATAAGCGCGTATATATTTAATTTTATGTCTGTTTATCTTGACGTAGTAAATTTTCGAAAAAAAAAGAGATATATTCTAAAGTAAACGCGGAGTTGGACTAAAATACATTTCGTATACACGCTGCGGTAGAAAAAGAGATTTATAATTTTACAAGGAGTAAATATGGTCTCTCTCGCAGTGCGAAACATATGCGCTGGTGGGAATGGATAGAAAAAACTTGGTGAGTACGAGAGCACGGGAAATGGTTTAGGATGTTCGCTCTGGGAAATTGTATATCTTGATATAATATAGCTACTGGTTCTCGCGCAGAATTCTGGACGTAGCCAAACGTTAAGACATAATAAGCGTCCCGACATCATAAAATGCCCGCAGCGCCAACTGCCGCTTGATAAAACTCGTGGAAAGTTTACTGGACGGATGAGTAAGCTCGCATAGAAGAGAAGACTACCAAGTTTATGAGAGTAGCAACTAAACGTATACATATAAACAATACTTTGTATAATATTTTCATTTGTTTCCTCGCGATATACGAAAACATCGCGCACGATAAATAATAAACGATGAAAGAGATAAAAAAAAATTTGCATCACACATGCTTGGGTACGAGACTGAAAGCAAATTAGTTTTTAAATTTATGGTGCGAATTATAAATTAGAAAGAGAGAGAGAAAGAGAGTAAAATTGTAAAATTTAAAATAACAAATTCATTATTAGCTTGAATTAAATTGTAAATTATTCATTATATTTTTTAATTGATAATAAACTTTGGGAAGAATATCTCGTATCTCTCTGATTACGATATTGAGATCAAAATTCTCTAGATTTAAAATAGTAAATTTTTCTCACATATTGCAAGTTTTAAATGAGGAAATAAAGGATAGCAGAAAATATAATTAGAACTTCAAAGTGATAAATCATATTAATTATGTTCCATAAGAAATTATATATTAACTATTTTTTTATATTTTATATATGAACGCAATTCAAATATTTTCATGTGAGCACATGGGACTGCGGATCTTTGTATTATATTTGTTTCATAGTATTCAGATTCTGCGAGTTGCACGTCCTGCACGTGTGTAAGAAAGTTTAGCCGTTTGTAGTTAGTTTACTCGCACGTATCCGCTACTCAGGAATTTTAATTCCTGAAAATTACACCGTCCTGTGCGCAAGTCTGCGTTAAAGGATAATAGGCGAACACGCTATTCTAGTATAATTTTCGTAATACCTCTCTTCGCCACACAATAAAACGTCCGAAGAGCGCGGTGGATACTATGCCCCCCCATCGAAACAAAATGCAATTCTAGGAAAGTTGGATAGACGAATAATTGAACTTGAAGGGATGCAATGAGTTAATTTGCGAAAATTTCCGTAACTATCCACAATTATTAATGTTATCGTATTATCAGTCGTCTGGTAACTATTCGCAATTATTAACACATTGTGGTTTAAAATAATTAAAATAATAAAAATTGAATTAAAGAAATTTGTTTTAAAATATTCTATTAAATAATTTTTGAATATTTCAGCTATTTTTAAATAAAATGAAAGACAGAGAGAAAGAGAGAATAATACGATATTTATGTAAAAATAAATTAAAAAGTAGTTTATTTTATATATATTTATTTTTTATAATTATATATGGATTTTTTATTTATATGATATAAAATTTTGAAGATACTAAAATTTCTCTCTTTCTTTCTCTTTTCTACGAAAGAAATTGAATGGAATATAACATTAAATAACTTTTGTCGCCAAGTAAAAAATTCGGAACACTCGAGCATTATCAACTTCAATATCCGAGTTGTCGAAGAGCGCGAACAAAACTCTAACACTCATGAGAGAGGGTCTAATCTATGCACTCTAGAATTAATTAGCAGAGTTCTGATGAAGCAAGCGGAGCAATCAGAAACTCTGCCTTGTCGCTTAAAGCAAGTCAAAAGTCTGCATACGAGACCATGTTCCGCAATTTCCGATTTTATTACTCCTCTCACCATCGCTTTAATTTGAGTTATTCGATTTGCACGAGTGAATGTATCGAGAAAAGTTTTCGTATATTAATAATAGCTGTAGTTGAGACCGATATCTTAGTAATATTTTAGAATGTGGCACAAATTAAATTTTTTCTCTATAAATTATAGAAATGAGTATAGTTGTATGTAAAATTTAGTGATATATTGTCTCTCTTTAGAAAGATTAAACAATATTGATGAAACAATATTGATTGAAAATGGATTAAAGTATACTAAATGTCGATTTTCTTTAGTGAAAATTCCATATACAATAATAATATCTTATTTTACAAATACACACAAGTTCGATCTGAATCTTTCTTCCGCGTATACATATTTAAAATAATAAAATCAGATCGTATTGCGAATCCGGAATTGATGCTAACACGTCTGATATTATCTCATGTGTGTCGTTGTTTTGACAAGAAACAGCGGCAAACTTGAAGTCTCGTTGCATCTCGCGCCGGGCATAAAACGCTCGAGATCCACCTCGGGATGCATGCATAAATGGAACGCGTTTGTATATGTGTGCACGGGACGCGACGTCACGAAAACGGGGAAAATAGGGAAGCGCGTTGTTCGAGCGCGCTCGTAAAATTGGTATGAAGATGCCGCGACGGCGACGTGCCGCTGCTTGTGGCCCAGGATGAGAATGGTCATTCGTTTCCGGCTCGCGAGAGCAGTGCACTTCCATGGGTTTGGCATAGGACGGGCTGCCCTAACCGCCACAAAATTACCCTACAACGCGAGGGGAGACTACTCTACTCTCTATAAATTTGCAAAACGGTTCGTTAGCACCGTGCTTTTCGCCGTCTCGCTGATATGTAACAACACGGAAATTATACTCTTACTATAGTGAGGTTGAGCTCAATTAGTGTCTCTCTTGAAGGAATCTCCCATAGTTCATTAATCAGAATTAACCGTTGGTCCCGGATGGTCCCGAGCGTGGATCATGGAGCATTTTTCTTCGACATCTGGATCCTGCACTTTGGCAAAAATCTTGACACGTGATATTTTTCCTTGGATCGCTTCGCGTACATTTATTAATCAGAAATTGCGGAATTATCGTTATCGTGTGGCTTTCGCACGAGCCGATGAATAGACAGATGATGGATTGATTCCAAGCCGCAGATTCCGGTTAGTGCAACTTTGTTGTGCACATGGTCTTCGAATATAGATGCCATTCGCTACCGTGTTACGAGTCCCCAATTAGGATAATTAATGATCGCGATATTACGGATATCTGTACCAGCCCGGCGCGATCGATGTATTGCAATTCTCCATCAACGACAAGATACTTAAGATATAAAAATTCGTATAATTGTCGGAGTGTATTACAGAGTTTCCGCATAACTATATTGTGATTACTTATCTCAAAATTAATGACACTGCAATTGCGAGTTTCTCTTCTTTTTCATTCTTACGGGGCACCTTGTATATACCGTGCAATTCGCAATGGTTCGTCGTGTGAACCGCGCTTTCTTTTCCGTGTTTTCTATCCAGTCCGCGATGCAATTCGGCACTCCCGGTGCTCCGACGAGAGACTGCGAAACAAGGTGGCCGACGTGCCTTTCTTTTCTCGACCGCCGAGCACAGAGAGCGAATTATCTCCGCCTCGTTTCCCACGTCGTACGCAGCTTTGTCGCGCGCGGAGGAGAAAGAGGTCGGGGACTCACGCGAATTTCGCGTATAAAAATAACGGGCGCGTGCCGCATTATTTTACTTTGCGAGCGATCGTGCCGACCGCGAACGCATCGCGCATTGTAATGCGTGCGGCCTCCCCCCGACCTCGCAAATTGCAGCCGAGTAATATCTACGTCTGGACGTGACCGCGGAGTCGGATTCGTGTCTCTTCGCGAGAGCCGGTAATTATATCTACTCTCGCTGCGAAAAATCTCTGATTGCGCGGCAGCTTCCCTAATTAGCTGGGGAAATAAAAGGCCATCGTATTCACGTCCGACTTTCTTCGCCCTTTCGCTCCGCGTAGATTGATTCTCTTATCAGGTTTTTCTAATGCGCGTTCGCATACGTTAATTTTAATTAGATTTCAGAAATCTACGAAGAGAGACTTTTAAGAGAGCCCAAAGTTTTTGTATACAGATCGAGGATAAAGTTACTGTAATTAGTTTCAATGTTTTTAAAATTTTTTTTAAATTTATTCAAAAGGGAAATTAAGAGAAACGAAACAAATTTTTATATTTAATTATATTACCCAAAGAGGAAAGCTTAATGCAAGACATGCAGATGTAATCCATTATTGCGATAAAGTTTATTTAAAGTGTGACATATTGAGAGATCAGTAAATAATTTCACATCGATTCTTTAAATAAAATTCTCAAACCAACTCGAGACTATCGAGGCTATCAAATCGCTATTAATTTTAGCTGCTAGAGGGTCGATCTTTCTCGTTTCCAGACGGGCTTTGATCTCAAAAAAAAAGAAAATCGAATTGACGAAAAATTGCCGGAAAGAGAAAGATATTTATTTTCGTCATCCAATCATCACAGCTAATTCATCTCGTTGCGTAATATTGCTAGGCGAAATTTATATCTTCTCCATAGATTAGATCCTGTTACATTCGATGCTCCACCGAATTGCTTCAACACATAGTAGCAGTCGTCGGTATACAATGGCCTGGCGATTTATTCGCCCACCGATATCGCGGCACGATCGAGAGATGGCCAAAGGGGATCGATAAAACTACATAAAGTAACTCATCGACCATAAATGGCTAATAGAAATAGAGGTCGATGGCGTTGTAGGGCTGCTCGAGCGGGGACGCTCTGAAAAAGGTACAGAAATAGATATTGGCCTGATCATTCGTCGTTCCGAAGGAAATTGTCCCATCAGGGGATTGAAAAGGGATCGAGAATAAAGCTCTTTCCACGTATCGGCCCGACAATGATGAGAGCGGGATGCGATAAAGGGTAATATTTCCCAGTTGTGACAACAGCCTCCCAAACTTTTCCCTTTTTTTTTAACTCGCAGTCTTTTTTCTGGGACAATTTTCTCGGAAGACAACGTCGCTCTTACCGAGAGCGATGTTTCGATAAGACGTGAATCTCTCAACTAACTTTGCGAAAACTTAATCTCGACGTGCCGGTCATCGGTGATCGTTATGGCGTTTAACGCGCGCTAAGATTATAATTTGTTGCCTTCAGCGAGAAATTAACATCCTTCAGCTTCGATGACATTAATAGTACGCTGTGTACTTCTCAGGGAGAAGCGAATGGCCCGAAGATGTTTACGCGGCTACATCGGGTGTAACTTCGCTTCTCTATATCTCTTAGGTCCTCTTTCTTTCACTCTTTCTCTCTCCTTATCTCTTCCTTTTTAATTTGGTACTCGCACAAAGCTCCTTGTATTTCCTTTGCCGCGCGAGAAAGACAGGAATCGGCTCGATGCATCCTTCCTCACGTCTTGTTTCGCTCTATCGATCCAAGAGCCAAAGTCTGCAGTTATCTTTCACCCTCTTGCCTCGAGCTAGAGCGTAATTAAACCAGAAATAAGGGGTAAGGATTTGCCTTTAGCAGATCCAAACATTGACTTGAATGTGCACGTATTATTATTATAACGAGTAAAGATAATGATTAGGGAAGAGAATTTAAAAACTTAATTTTCGACTACCTCACTCTTCATCGTTAAATACATAATAATTACATTTTTTAAACAACGTACACTAAATATAATTACGTAATTTTGTAATATTTTTTCAAAATTAATTATTAAAAAAATAGCATATTTATCACTCTACATTTGTACAATTTTTATCTAAAAATTTCTTTAACGAGAAGTAGATAAATATAACCAGTGTATAAAAGTATATTTACTAATTATGAATGTATATCGCAGTCAAATAATAAATTATACACCGGCTGAAAATTTAATGTGGCTTAAATTTCGCTCTGCTATAAGATGCATCTTGCTTCTCGTGAAAGACTGATATTTCGGGATACTTAAATGGCTCCTCTCTCTCTCTTTCTCTCTCTCTCTCTCTCTCTCTCTCTCTCTCTCTCTCTCTCTCTCTCTCTCTCTCTCTCTCTCTCTCACTCTCTTATGTTGGCTCTTCGATCATAAAGCAAAGCGACGAAGCGCGGGCGGAACCACATAATTAGGACGAGTCACGGGGCGCGCTTCCTCGTTGCTCGTTATTTTTAGACGGCGGTGGATGCGCGAAATCCCCGCGAATTTCCAAGCGCGCAAATTGCTTCCGGCGCGTTTCGTCTGTCGGAGCGGGCCATTTGTCACCGCGTGGATTCTGGATGCGCGACGCGCATAAGCCAGCCGTCGCGCTAATAATGACGGCACAACGCCGGCTAACTACAAGCTCATCGCCGCGCGCATTCATGAAGCAATATGCATGCATTTACTCTCTCTCGGACGCGCCACACCACTCTGTCTGCGCTTGGTCTCGCCGCTGCGACGCGACGCCGTCCTGGTTATTTCGCGCATGCACCTAGGACCGTTTATCTATTAAAGGACGTACCCTTGTACGATCAATATTATTGTATGCCATAATTGTACAATACTATCAATAATGCAGAATATTATCGATCGTCCCGAGAGGTTCTATATGAGCCGTAATTGAGGATTGAATTAAGGAGGCTAAATTATTAAACCGAAGAGAGTGCTTTCACTTTTTTACTTATCGAGAGCTTTTTATTTTATTGAAAAGTATTGCGATACTTGCTTTTGCTTTTACAATAATTTATAGTCGCTGTCACACTCGTGACAAATATTTCGTTTTATTCTCGTTTACAGAGTTTGAATTTTGGAGAAGAAGAATTAATATATTTTATATTATATCGTCTGTATATACATATATAACTGCGTGACACCGCGTGATGATGCATTTCTATTAAGGCTAATAGTTATTCATGAAACAAATATATTAAATTTGAAATTTCCCATAAGTATTCTCTCCTTTTTTTTAGTAAAAATACGCTATAAATAATTATTTATTTAAAAGAGAAATCGATTGATTTAATTCAATATTCACTAAATCATTGATCAAACATGTCGACTGATACGCAGTTGATTAAATTGCAGAAGGTTTTAGTGTCTTTAAAAAGCATGAAACGGTCTTGCATGCACTGTCGATATTGATCCCTTAACTGGTCTCTAAAACCGAACAAGACACGTTACCGTGTCAATCTGGAATTAAACATTCAAATTAGCCATTGTTATCGCTAAGATCGAAGTAATAGTATTGCAAATTCTGACGTCTCGCTCCATTTTCTTCTCATCTCCCTCTTTCCCTCGTGAACGATAAAACGCTCAACAACACGAAAGAAATTTTTTTTTCTAGGAAAATAATATTGTCCGATGTTATATGTATATATATGCGTATATCGCTTGCAGCATTTATGCGTACACAGCAAGGAACAACAACTTAATTACGAAATGCAGAATGTAAGCTCACAAAGTTTCTGTATACTCAAACATATATGTACATATAGCTCTCTCCTCTAGCTTCTCCTCTCATCTCTTTTTGCTAGTAATTAGTATATGTGGTAAGGGAAAAGAGAATAATATTATTCCGTTAGAGGATAAGGAAAATTTAGAGATTATAAAATATATTATAAACACAGAAAGGGAGATTTTTTGGGGGAGGAAGATAGTAGAAAAAAATGTGAAAGAAAATTATCGAATAGAGAAAGAAGAAGTTCGAAAGAAAAGATGACGATGGACACGCGAACTTTTATCTTTATCGACACTTTTATCTTATCCGAAGATACCGCCCTATATATTATGAACAAACAATGCTCCCGGTAGAAATAATTCCGCCGTAAAACTGCTCATCACTGGCGAAGTGGTTTTACTTGCGCGATATCCGCCGCCGTTTCTCCCCATAGCTGCCAGCTGGAATGAGAGGATGAGGGTAGAACTCGAGGAAAAGAAAAGGAGAAGTGTCGTAAGAACGGACGGGGTTGTCTGTCGCGTCGTCGTCGTCGTCGTCGTCGTCGTCAGGTAAAAGAAACGCGGTTGGTAAGCCGGTGGAGGAGAGTGCAGCGGTTTGTGCGCGAATATGTCACTTGAATACCGTGTAATGTGTTCGCAAAATTCCGGAAATATAAGCGAACGCGACTCCGACACCCCCGGGAAACTGTCGTTTACATAAATAGCTTGCGCTTGCTCTCGCCGGATTCCGCGTGCGGTCGTCTTGTGTGCACGCAGGTTGTCTCTCTTTCTCTCTCTCTCTTTGCCCTTTGCCCATCTGTCTCCTTCTCTCTCTACCTTTCCTTCTCCATCCACCTGGTGTGTACGTGTCTCAATATTTGACGGCGGAGTTTCCGAGCATTTGCCTACCAAATGCGACCAGGCGTCTCGCATGCTCAAGATCCCAGTGTGGTCTACGTGCCGTGCAACGAGCGTGATACCTTCCGGATGTGGACTCGCGCAGCGATCGTCCGCATCCGACTGTTTCGTTCACCGTGAAAGCGTTCGAAAATATTTTCCTCCGGGTTCCGCACCGAGGAAGAACTCTGCTCCTCTATACCGACAATAATATATGCGCGATAGTTTTTAAATAAAGTCTTCCCCATCTCCACCTGACAAGAAATTGCACTCGAATGATAAGCAAACATGTATACATGGGCGATAAAATTGATAGCTTTGCCTATTTTATTCAAATGGAATATATTTATTAAAAGATGGAAAATATTTTCGCAGCAGAATATTTCGGAAACAATATTTGATATATAATCAGCATCTTGTAAGGTATCTTTTCTTTTTATTTTTAAAATCGTATCTCTCTTTCTTTTGTAATTTTATAAATAAAACAAGAGATGTACGAATTTACATGCATGTCATTTAAAAGTTTCTCTCTTCTGTATAGCGTTACAGATACGAGATCGTATCTTGCTGTATTCATGTTGCATCGATATCGGTCGTACAATGCTGGTGAAAGCCTCCACGCTATAAACGTCAATTACCTCGTTTCTGACTCTATAAATTCTTCGGAGTTTTCTGGAGCTCGCCAAGGCACCATGATGCTTTAACGCGGAAGCTACTTTTGACATACTTTGCCGGGTATTCGTAGCTTGCCCCTCTTATTGTTGGCTCAGTCGAATTGCAGGATACCCGGAAATTTGAAGGGTAAAATACATAGAACTTATTCTTTCGAGGAAGGCGGCATCAAAGTTTCAAACTTTAGAAACGCGCGAGACCGGCGCCTGCACATTACCAGAATAAGTAATGAGAATGAAGTCTTGCGGAAATGTCCTCGCCGGTTTTTACTCCGGTAGTCGTTTTTTAAAGAATATCCATGTTAGAACATGCGCGGAATGAGATTTCTTTCTCCCGGAACTTTTGGTAGGCACAATGTGATAATGTATTTTAAAATGTATCATTACATCGCAAGAAAACTAAATATTAAACTTGATCGCAATTATATAATTGAAATGTCATTTTTACGATAATGATAGTTCCTAAAATATTTTATCATTTAGATAATGCATTTTTCAGCAATTTACTTGATCAGATAAAATCTGACTTAAATTAAATAATCAAATATTAAATTAAATAACTTTCAAGCTCTGTTCTCAATTAATCTCGATTTCAATATACTATTCGCAGAAAAGAATATATTTAAATTAAACAAGTCTTTTGTTTCTACTCATTTTTTTCTTGTATTACGCATAGAGATTAAAAACTAGTCAATGACGGTTAGTTACGATCGAGTCATAGATTCTTGATAAGAACGCACGATAGTCGGACGAACGCGGAAGAGAAGCTGGCTGCTTCGAGCCAGCTAGGGGTTTAGAGGTAGCGAAGAAGGTCAGCGACATCAGCGGTACCGCGACCCCGCTCGATCCTTCGTGCGTGTCTCGCTGACCGTAGCTGGCACCTCAGGAGAAGGAGAGACTGGTCTCTTCATCTTCACACGGCACGTCCTTAGCCGATGAGTTTCCATTTCCTTAACTACTCATTGCCGCGCCGGAGGATAAGCGCGCATCGCAAAGTGGCATATTGGATGGAAGAAGGAATCCCGTATTCGTTTCTTTCTTCCTCTTCTTCTTCTTCTCCTTCGGCGCGACGGGTATTCGGTTGATTGAAAAATCTAATTCGATTCGTGACGGGGGACGGTGTGGAAGCCCTTCAGTATGCACAAAGTATGCGGAAGCAAGACGATTACCGCCGTATTATTCGCCGATCAAGTCGCATGAATTAACTTTGTTAACTTTATCCGGCAGATATTAGCAACGATTTTATTAGCTATTTCTTAAACCGTTATTTTATTAACGATTCTAAAAGACGATATGTTTAAACATTTTTAATCGATGGATCTTATAATACGAATTTTATATCAAATGCTGGGTTTCGAAGCCAAATACCTGTGTTACATGTTAAGCAAATTTAATACATCGCGGTATCAGTTTTCGGAGTTATTCCGATACCATGCTAATGTTCATAAATTGAAATAAATATATCAGTTATCGTTTAATTTATATATCATACATATTTACATTCATCGCGCTTTTATCAATTGAGATACATTTTTACATCCCAGAGCGCGAAGGGGAATCGATATTTATTTAAAATGCAATATATCTCGAAATTATTCAAAATTATTTAATTTCATATAAGAGATGAAAAGATTACAAGCTTCCTTGATATTTACATTGTTAGCTGCCGACAAAGCGCGCGCATTTCACTCGCAGGATTTTCTTTCCACCGGCGTTTAGAGGCTTTAGTCACATTCAAACCTAGGAGTGTACATTACGACTGTCCCCGAAGTAGTAATGGCTGAGCCGGACACGACGTCGTTTGCAAACGTACAGCTTTGAAACTGCGCTACGGCCGCGGTTCTATGAAATTAGGAATGTTCACGACATCCTCCCAGGCTGCGAAACGATGACACGGGTGTCTTACTCTACGTTATATTATCCCGTTTTATTTCGTTTGCTCTCGCAATCTTTGAAATACACGCATCGCTCTGTGTACCCTTTGCGACGAAAGGTCCTTTAACAACTTTATGGAAAAGCGCGTATAGAATTGCGTCTGAATTGCATTCTGGTTTCTCTAACTGCTTAAATTGCGTAAAGTATCTTCATACTACATCTTTTGAAAGCTGTGAATTTAGGAAAGATGGATGAAAAATAAAAATAAATCCCAAGAGGTTTAATATTCCAGAAAAATTATATTATTTCGATTTTTCTATTACATTTTTTCTACAATTATATATTTTTTTATATTCTTCGCTATAATATATATAATCCTAAGTTAATTCGCTTTGTTTTATCGATTTTAGGGTAAAACGTTTTACACTCTATATAGGACATTTTCTCTGGGTGCGACTACCGGTGTCGCGTAACGCGACATTTAATGCTTGGTAAAATCAAACGCGTGTATTTTCACTAGGAACATACGGGCATGTGCGACTACAATCGCACTATGGCGGCGAGAACGGAAATGTAACTAAACAAACGCACGTTCTGGGATCGTGTTAAGTGTTTGCACGGGTAGTTGAGCTGTATTATACCGCAGTTGGGACAGCACAACCAACGCGAATTCTAGCCACGAGACAAATACTAGCGCAATAATTATACCAATGTTTTTATGACGTGGATAAAATGAAAAAGAAATTAAATTAAATTAGAAAAACAATATAACAGTATAGGTATATGTTATCTAGAGAGGTATATGTTAACTTTCGAAATAATATGTGTGTAGAGAATATTTTTCTTTATTTTGAATATCAAGTATAATGGTAAAATTGTAGAAATATACATTTCTTTTCACAAATCTAATTTCATACAAGTTACATGCAATAAGAAACACATACACTTTAATGCTTTTTCTGCTTAGCTCCCTTATTATTATCAAATCTTCTTATCAAAATTTTTAATTCTAAAAAAAATTTATTTAATTTAATATTGAGTTGAAAAACAATCCAAATATGTTTTTATTAATTAAAAATGCATAAAAATAAATTTGCATTTTGTATAAATTGCAGATAAAACTTAGGGGGGTCGCAAATATCAAATTATTTTACTCTGCCTAAGTAATTTGCTAATTGCGTCGGAACATTAGCATTTATTACAAATTAATAAGGTAATGGAAAATGATAAGAAAGAAATTAAATTAAATTAGAAAAACAATATAACAGTATATATATGTTATCTAGAGGGCAACTTTCATTTTAAACTTTTGTTTATATATATACAGTTTGTAATAAAATTTACATTCTTTATTAAAGAAATTTGCATGTAAAGCAATGAAGAAATCAGAAAAACAATTAAGCAGAAACAAGCAACGCTTTTTCTGGTGTTTCAAGAAATTTCTAAAGTCAGATTTAACCGCACTTTGATGGTTGATGGTTAAACTTAACTTCTAGCTTTAACGAAAGGTATAATTCCGCGCACGAAACCGATCGATCCATTTTGCGCAGGCAACGACGGCGCATCCGTTACGAACGCCCGTTAAGGACGTGTTTCCGTTCGCCACGTGGCTCGGTTCAATTTCAACATTTCGCGTCCGTGTCGGCAGCTTTAATTATCGCTGCACGCGAGCCTCTGCGAGGTGTAAGGCCGGCAGTTCACGATAAACTGGACCGACTGTCGCTCACCCGTCCAGTTGGCACTCCGAAATCCGGTTAGCAAGATTTAACGAGATTGAGACCGCAGATTGTGTTACCGGCAAATGTCTCACAATGTAGTTTTCTTCTTGTAATAATCACGATTATCTCTAATAGCCGCGAAGCCACCAGGTTAACCCTAAATTTCGTTATATAATAAGTAAGGCGAGATATATACGTACGTCTGTCTTTTTTCTCTTTCATTATAGTTTCTAAAATTCTTTATTATTAACGGTATTTATTGCACAGTTTGAGAAATAAAAGTTTATAAAATACAACACACGATGAGATGGGAATAATTGTGAGAAGATTGTAGAAAATTGTACAGTTGTCGAATAATTAAGGGAATTATGTACAAAGATTAAACTTCAATTTTTACAATAAAATCATGAATGATAGCTTCGTTTCATTCGTTGGATCAGAGATTTGCTTTGTATAGTACGTAAAATTCAATATTAACCCAGCGAATGTTCCATTATCTGAAAAATCGATTACCCAAGCAAACACTCGTCTCTCAATAAACTTCTAAAATCGATATCATCCCATCGCGTAACAGCTATGTGTTTGAATAACAGTAATCCTCGAATATGTCGATATTTAATAAAAATATAGTGAAGCAATTTTCGATACAATTTCAAATAGCAACAGTGTGAAGTATTATTTTCTTTTCTCACAAACGTGTACTATTATAACTAGCAAAGAATTGTGAATGAATAACGATTTTATGAATCGCGCTAAAAGTATCCCCTTTTTGTTTTTAGAAGGAATGTATAATTCTGCAATTAACATAGCCTGTGGTAAAAGCCTTAGTCAATGGTGCCTTGTTAGCGCAAAGAAAGAACAAGATAAGCTCTCACTAGCTTTTCACGCGCTTTGATATTTTCTTTTCTTTTATATTTTCTCAAAATTCTTAATAGTATTTATACAATTACTTAGAAATATAATGTCGCTTAATCTAATTAACTTGTTATAATGCGATAAGAAACAGAGACAATAAAATGGATAAATATTTTGAACAAAATATTTTAAATAATGCTGTCTTTGATAAGATTTTTTAGTTGTAAAATTAGTTTCAACTTTTCCCAAAATTTTTAAAAAATTCCCATATTGTTTATAACTATTTAGACACTCATACAAAATTTAAATCTTGACCACTAAATAGACTCAGACATCCGAAAGGCTTGATCACATATCGCAACATGAAATTTTGGACGTTGACATGAGAAGAGGCATGGAACGGGCACAACATGTAATAATACGTAATACGTAATAACCGACATTGGCCAACGGGCATTAGGGACGAAATCCTGATTCACGCTCGAATTTACATTTTAATTGCATTACGTTTGACAGCGGTATTAATTTTATCGAGGCGCCCGACCGCAGGAATTCCGATATCTTCGACGTGGAGCCATTTGGCTTATACTCTCCGCGCATTCCTATATATATGATATCGCACCATAATAGATCAAAGCGAATCTAACGTGAATTAATTGCTCGTGTGTGCGCACGATCGCGTTTCCCTCAAAGAATTATTATCGTGACTTGTGAAAGAAGAAACGTCTTTATATACGTTTGCGCGTATAGATATTGTATAGCTTTCGTTAGGATGAAAACGTGTTCTAACTCGCCATCGACCTCGATTGGATAAAAGTGTGTGACACGCTATGCGCGAACGAACTGTGAAATATAGAGAGGAGAGATATGAAGGCGCGTATAAAATTTCATCGGCACGATCCGCGCCGGTAATTAAAACATTCGCGTAGACGAGCGAACGCATGGCGGCATAACGTGGTCGGGGAATAGGCTAGAAACAATCGAATCCCGGCAAATACGAATAAAATGATGAAATATTCATGCTGCGTAGGCGATGCAGATTACAGTTTCCATTTTTCGGTCGACATTCGGTCGAAGATATATTTATTTCGCGTGTCGCTAAAACGTAGTGCGAAACGCACTTATTGCGCGCGAAAATTCTTTGAAATTGCATAGCTCTTAAATTTATTTTTGAAATTTTAGCAAAAAAAAAACAGAGATTACCATTTCTTTTGATCTCTTCGAAAACCAACGCCGAATTAACATTCATCGTGTGCATACAAATATTTGGATTTTTGTTAATAATTAAAATAAATACGACACAAGGCGTATATTTGTTTTAAAATAAAAAAAACTTTTTTCATCGTCAACAATGTTTTAATTCAAGTCTAAACTTGTGTGACATAAATAAAGTGTCGCGATGCATGTTGCATAAAATTGCATTAGCATAATTAAATTTTAATTACTATGCGAGGTACTCGGTGCAATAGCGTGACTTCTCAGTTTTGATAGTTTTTACTCTTACACTAGTTTATTATGGATCTATATATTGTAGCAAAATACTGTGGCATGCAAATTTATCTTAGATCGTCCAATTAATATTTGCGTATGGAGACTACATTTAGATCAGCATCTTTAATGGCTATAGTATCATGAAGAACGAGATACTTATATACGGAAATAATAATAAAACGAAAACATGTTTGCGCGACACGCGAGGAAGAAAACTTTGATCGCAGCGCATTATCGTGTTAGTGGCTACGTCAAGTAATTACTTTCGATTACCGGGAAGAGAGGGGTGGGTGATATCCGTCAGGAAAGAGCATATGATAGTCACAGAAAACTGCCCGGAGATATCGATAATAATGATATCTAACATGTGGTCGACGGTTCTTCGCTTCGAATCTTATGGAAATTTCTTACGAAATAAGCCCATTAAATGTGGCCACTCGACTAATTTCGCATGACCTCGGGCCGTCGCCACAAATTGCACGCAATCAAAGATCCAGATGTGCCTGGATTATGCTTTAATACGGCCATCATGTATTCCGTAGCCTGGTAAAGCAATGTCCTGTAATTTTGTAACTGTTGTATTTAAACCTTGGGTTTATGCATCGCGAAATTTTATGTCCCGAATCATATTAATTTGCATAGATATTATTGTAGCAGATCAATTGTCATAGCGAGATGAAGTAAATGGTTATTGGATGATATAATGGTTAATTGGATCGGCACATTGAGCGAATATCTACTTTAACAGATAACTATTATTTATTATTAGAGTAAATTACAATCAAACTCGATTAAACAGTGTCCAAAATTATTCAAAAATATTTTTAAAAAATATCTTAAATTGTAAAGTATGTAATATATGTATTTCTCGTGTGTGAGACATTAACAAAATTTTAATTTTGAAAATCTAACTTTTTATAAAGAAATTTAATAGGCCGTTAGACTCTCTCGCAAGTAGATATCAGTCCCGAATTCCGTCGAACAAAAGCGCGAGCCGCGAGAAGTAACGATAAGCTACAATAAAAGGGAGTGACTCGAATGAATGACAGAGCCCCGAGCGAATGCCGTAAGATGGCTGCTAATTAATGGGGGCATCCATCTGACGTCGTCTTGCTACTCACGGGCCGCCTTCCCTCCTACTCTTCGCGACCGGTTACAAGCTTTAACATCGTACGTGCACAAGCAGCCTGCCTACATCAGCGACCAAAACGATTTGTAATCCAGCTAACCGTGCCCAAAGATTGAGAGAGTCGACTCGGTCCCGCGGCGCGCGTTATAAATTGGTTTCAGTTTCGTCCCTCGCTGGGTCCCGCTTACACATCGTCGATATTTCGATCGCGTTTATTTAACATACAGAACTCCGCTCCCAAATTGATCGAGAGACATCAAAAAGAAATCAATTACATGTGAATTTTTATAATTTTACTTCATCATCTCTTTTTTAAAACAGTAAAGTTCAAACGTAAATTTTTCGATAATTATCTTTTATACGTATTTTGCATGACGTACATTTCTTTTATAAATGAAACGTCAAATTTAAACATTAACGTAATTGTCAGTGATTACTAATTTTAACACTGAAGTAATTCTTATACCGATAACGATCATCTCATCATACAGAATAGTTAAAAGTTTTTAAGTTGTTGGTGTTGAAAGTTTGTTTTAATTTATAATATATATTATTATATATTGTATTTCTCTTACAGAGTATTTAAGTATAACAATTTTTACTTTATAAACTTGTACGTCACATGTATAACGATATATTTCTGTGAGTAATTTGTAGTTGCAAGTTTCTCACGCAGCCGAGTGTAGTGACTTTTAAATGTAACATACTTGGAATGTACTGCTTGTTTTAATCGATAAATAATTAAAACAACATTGAACATGCTAGGATTAACATACATATGAAATCATGGTTGATTATGTTTGTACATTTCTTATCTACGTTACATTTCGCATATAATTAGATACGAAATTACGTGAGCTAATTATCATCCCCTAACGTATACAGTTGCTTTAATTCTTGAACGTGATTAAAATTATCATGATAGTTTAAATTGCAAACCTCGTTTCTTCGTAGAAACGTCTGTATCTCACGTTAGTATCGCATGCGTGTTACTTCTATTTTCAAAATACACATACACTCACGTATAAACAAATAATTTTCTTCCGAGTACTTCATCTTCGGCGCAGCTGGGGGATTTAAAGCTTCAAACTTGTCGCTTTCGACTAATTGACAAGACATATGGGAAACATCTAGGCTCAAGAGACTTGGTATTATGTTACTTAACTGAAACTCATAGAGAGGAAACGCATTGTCGGAGTAATCTTCTTTCGCCAGCAGGTACTCGGGCGATACCAAAGAACAATGGGCTTGGTATAATGAAAATCTTGCGTTATCCGGCATGCGTTTGATCTTTATAGCGTTTAATATCGAACATATAAAATTATATTCTGCAGAATTCGTAATCTCTGTCCCGAGGGATTGCTTTTTACAAATTTTTCCACGCCAAACTCCGAAGAACTTAAAATTACAATTATATATCAATTTTCTAATTTTAATTAAATTCTCTCGCATCTTCAATCGCGGCATTAATTATATATGAATGAAAAAGGGCTTTTATATATACGGCTTCATGATTTTGAAATGTACATATTTTACATTTGAATTGCAAATATTTGGGTGCAGTTGGTTATCACATTATTATCGGAACATATTTCTAAATTTCGTGAATCGAATGCATAATACTTTTGCAAATAATGATTGATATCAGCGTAATTGTCTTTATGCGTATATGTGTGCATTTTACGGTACTGCAATAATGAAAAAGCAGTTTAATTAAATGATTTCGCCTGATTAAAGCGAATTCTGCCGCTCATCCATATACGCTTATTAAATCGTTTTAAACATTGGATTGCTTTAACTATTGAGGTTTTAGCGGTTTGATGAAAATTGTTTATCGTGGCTTATTATTCGCGAATCTGTTCTTCAGCTGTTAGCTTTGTCGATATATCAGCGTTCACAGCGCAAATTGAAAATTACTAATTTGTTAAAGAACTTAATCCATTTTCATATAGAGAGGTTTTAAGCCATTTATTGTGCATGTAAAATTATAAATAGGATCAACATAAGATATTCCTGGTTCGAATTTTGTCGCGATTATAAATTATCTAAAGCGATTATAAGAAAAATATTCGTAAGAATGATCTCACACACACACATGTAAATAACAATCGCAAAATTCGTTACTTTTTTTACGTTATAGCATCGCAAAATAGATATATTGAGAAAGGGGAGGAGAAATAGAGAGAGATAAAATTGCCTCCATTATTTTAGAATTTTTAAATCACTAGTAAAACGGAATGTACATAAATTTGTGTACGTATGATTCCACATGCAAGCGACATCAAGACGCGTTTCATCAACAAAAACAGTCACGTACTTATCAATCACGTAGCAAAAGAGAGAAGGGAAAGGGGCATTCTTTCTTTGCGGTATATAGCGCGCTTTTATTTATATAGTCGGCCTTCAAGCATTCTTGTCATTCACGCGGCAAGACTCGAGCAGAGAGGTAGTGGCACGAGCCGTTGACGTATTATCTCATTAAATATCACGATATAATATAGAAGACCGTAAAACGATGATCAATTTTTTGCAATTATGAAAATTAACGATTAACGTTATCATAAGCACGAGTCACATGTGATGGCTATCGAAGCGTGATTTATTATTCATTTAAAATAGAAATAATACATGCAATAATTTCGCGAGTATAAACGGTTATGTATTTTCAGATGATCTTTCGTATTTTATTAATTAGTCATTAATTCGACTCGCGGAGAATTAATTGACAATGTTATTCGCAAAATATCTCAAATACAAAAGTATTGACTTCGGAATTGAGCAACATTGCAATCTCTACCGCGTTTTTTCCATAATATATGTACAATTAATTACAATAAAAGATTTGCATCATGTCACGAGTATCGTGCAAAATATCGCATGATTATCATGTTGTGCTAATTAATGAGGATATTTAATCGCATTTTTCAATAATTATTGTGGCATATGACGTGCCGTTGTTTACATTCAGAGGTCTTCACATATGTTGTCATTCGACGAGATTCAAGCAGAAAAAGAAGGCCACTGTTTGTATTATTTGGCAAAATATAATATCGTGACACGTTGAGATACTACGAAATGTCAACCGCGATCATTCTTTACAATTATCAAAATTAACGTAATCGTAATCGTAATTCGTAAGCGAAGATTATTTATCCAAACATGTATTTCACACGATTTATTCAATAAAATAGAAATAATGCACTCATTTCGCGGAATGTATGCGTTTGTATTACGTATATATTATATGTAAAACCAAATTTCTATTGTATATTTTTAATCGCATTTTAAGTAGTCATTAATTCAATTCATGTAGTATCGCGCAATATTAATTGCAGATGTCATTCGCAAAACAAAACAAATTGATTTCTAAAATTGAACGATGTTATGATGCGTTCCATTACAAAATACAGTCGTACCTAATTACATATTTTAATATCTTTAATAATTCGATTTTGTTATATAATATACGATAGTAATCTATAATAATCCTATATAAAACGAGAGCACATATTATTTTTTATCTGTATAAATATAGCGTCACCACGATGAATCACACACTAATTTGATTGCATGATTTTCGGAAGCTGAACTCGCAATTTTATGAGATCGTATTTCTGCATTGTTTTCTCATCATAATATAATAAGATTCGTGTCGAGAGTGCCTTGCAAAGTGCCTCACAGCCGTTGTACTGTTCTGATTACTGGATTTGTAATCGAAATTCATTGTGTTTTTAGTGAGTGCCATGAAGAGAGCAAAGGATGAACAAGAGAGAAGGACGAGGAGGAAATTCGGAGAGGCATAGGGCGACAATGGAGCAACTATAAAGTGAGTACTTAATCAAGTCTTATGAGTATTCTGTTTACATAAACGTATCACTATAAAGGAAGACGCATCGTATTTATATTTATCACTCAAATTCTTTAGTCATATTATCCATAATATGTTAATAAAATATAAATTATTTACGAGAGGGTATTGCATTATTTACGACTGCGATACTCTTTGATGGCATTGGCAAATTAATTCTGCTCTGTGGAAAGTGCAGCTAAAGCCGCGTTAATGGGAAATCCGATCCGTGAGAAGTTCGTAATTCGTTTGACGCTAATTATCGAGCGCAACACATTTCCGTCAAAATCTTATGAACCTCACGTAAACGTTACTTGAGCATTTTATGTGGACATCGTATCGATATATCGCTTCATATTACAGGCATCGTTGCATATTTCACCCTTATACAAGCAAGAATGACGTTTACTTATTAATAGCTGTATCGGTATTACTTACCTGAATATATCGACCAACTTTATAAATAAAATTAATTTTCTGTCAGGGTCGCACGATATAAGAGAAATTATAATCAACCACATAAAAGAGCAAAAAAATAAATTTTTTAATTAGTCTTTATTATAAAATTCGAATATATGCAATCTGATGATATTTTTAAGATAAAAACAGTTTTAAACGATTAAATTTTTAAATTGTATTTTTTTTCTATAAAATTCAAACGTAATCTGTTGATAATTTTTAAAGTAATGCAACAATATTTTATACAAAATAAAAAAAATATTTTAATTATTCTGTATATAATAAAAATCTTTTTATATTCAATTTTATTACAATATTTTCAGCGATAATTTGTTTTAAATACTGCATTTATTAATTTAGATTATTCTTTATTAATAAAATTTTTATGAGATATAATAAAGCTTAAACTCGTACAATTAAATGCACATGAGATGAGCTATTAAATATAAAAAAAAAAGAAATTGTTAATTAATTCGGATCGCTGACTGTTTTGCTTGATTATGCTACTTGGACATTTAGAAAGTTATCGCATCAAGTTCTGACCAGTTATCTTTTTCGGTTACTTCAACCGATTCAACTACGCGAAGACCGCCAGTATGTAGTTCCGAAGTTTATATTGGCTTAATTGGTTTTAAAGCTGTAACTTTACGTGAACTTTTCGGAACGCAAGTTTCGCTATACGCGATATATACCGCAATTCCGGATGTAACGCTGCTCGAAAGGAATCATTGCATTAACACGGGAGTTTTATACGCAACATCTTAGTCTATTAAAGTGAGAAGAAAGTTGTTTCATTGATACATCACTTTTAATTGAGAATAATTGTTTTAAATATTACAATAAAAATGGAACAACAAAAAAGGGTTTTTTATTACATATATCGAATATTTTAAATATTTTTTTCTTTATAAAAGGATTAATATTAAAATTTTTATATTCATATTTAATAATTGAATTTAACAAAGAAATTGTAATATTTAAATTTGTATATTATCATATTTAATAATTGAGTTAACAAAGAAATTACAAAAAATAAAAAAGATAAAAAATAACAATGAATATTAATAAAAAAGACAGAGATTAGAATTTCAATTTTTTATTTAAAATTTTTATCGTGTATACATATAACGTTTTGTGAAACAATATTATTTGCGCTTAAATATAATACTGTTAATAATAAGCGATAAAATAGTAACTCATTTTTTTCAAAAATTTTTTTAGCGGATATAGCTATAGTTTAAAACTTTTAGAGAGCGCGCTTTATACATATATGCGTATATAACATCGATATCTCATAATTTATTGACTACTAAACAGAGTCTATAGGATCGTGTTGAGCTGCCTTTTGGCAGTGATAGACAGTAGGACGATACACGTGTCACTGTCCGAATGCCAGTGACTAACTAAATCCGAATCGATGCAACAGAAAATGGATTGCGTGTTTGACGTAGCTGACAGAACTCGCCGAAGCGGATTATCCTACAAATGCGCAGCATCTGTATTCACTGATTCTTGCGCGCAATTGCATTGGAATTTTTTTGCATTTTTTATATAAATATGGCTTTATAAAAGTCATATAAATATACAAATATAAATATATATCATAATACGCTTATATTTTGTCAAGAAATAATATAATTTTCTTTTTTTTGACATTAAATTCTAAACGACTCAACTTTTTTCAATAAGCATAATCATATAATAGTTATAATAATAAATAATATATGTAAGTTCGAAATTTTAAAATTGCATTCTATGGTATAAATATTTACCTGTTATAATATCTGTTAAATATATAAATATTTGAAGGAACTGTACGTAACATAAAGATTACGCAAGCATTACTTTTTTCTATTATATATCTAATTAACTTTTTATGCTACGGCATGAAAAACGTGGTTTTACTTGTACTTGCAAGATTGATTTCCATTTTTATACCATATAAAAAAGTCGGAATTTTCCGCGGAGACGCTATTATACTCTGCGTATGAAGCGGAAGTTAGAAATGAAGAAAATGTATGCGTTCTACGATCGACGCTCAAATATCGAATGAAAATATGGCAATACGGAATTATTATTGTAGGCTATAGGTACTCTCTGAAAGGTATCTATAGAAGGTAGATATTTTCCCATTTCGAAGAACCACTACAAATATATATCTTATAGTCCCATTATAGTACGAAGAATATTTCGTCGAGTCTCTCGCTCTATCTTTTCTATCAGTTTTTATTTTAATATATATTACCTCGCGGGATATATAATTTATCATCTCTTTTATCCTCTTTTTTAATCTCTTTTACCCTCCTATTGCATATTTAATTTTTGTTTAAAGAAGCGACATAACATTGCTATTCAAACTATCTAACATTTTAATCGCTCTTTTTTAAAAATAAGTATAAGTTTTTCGCATGTGCTCATGAATCTGAAAGTTTTCTCACATTTTTCCTAAGCAATACACAAGCTTACATAATTAATCTAATTATTCGTTGTACATACATACATTTGAAACTATAATCATTTCAGCAGAATGGCGCAACTTTATCAAAGTAGTACGCATTGCAATGTTAATTGTTTTAACAAAATTCCGTACTAATGAAACGAACAATTCCTCGATACATTATTAACGCGGTATATCTAACGTCGAAATCACAACTGTAGCAATCTGCATAAGAAATTATTCGTCCGGCTCACGCCAAGTTGCGCGGTTTTTCACGCGATTCGGTAACGGTACGACTTCCGGCGCAGATACGACGACCGGGAGGAATAACGAACTCCACGAATGCCTCGCGATTCGTTTATCCAAGGAAATAGTGAGCAACGAACACGACGAAGCACAATCACGACCGCGCGTCGTTCGCAGTAACGAATCTAACAAACAGGCGGATTTGCGGTTGTTTAAGACCATAATCAGAATTCACATTTACGATGCGTCGAGGCTATGGTATAGACCGGGATTAATTTAGCTCCTCTCATTTGCATGATTTCCGCATGATATTTACATTCTATACTTTTTACGCGGATACATTCATGCAACGCAAATGAGAGCGAAAGCCCGTGTCGCGTTTACGAACACGCGCTAATATAAAATGCAACACACGACATATTCTGTTCTTGTTGTATATCGTGTATATATGTATGTACTAACGGGTGTTAGCGTCTCTCATTAACGCGGCCTATAATCGGATCGGATTAATTATAACCCCATAATCCCTCGAGGTTGGAGTAATAGAAAAATGTACGTACGTTCGCGGAATATTAAACGTGTCCCTTCGTAACGAATCGGCGCAATGCGGATCGCCGCCGTCGAAAGATTATTATTCCAATTGCGTCTTTCCGACGGCTAACACCCCTGGCTGAAAGGAACAGGGAAAGGGTTACGACGAGAGACGGTACGGAGCAGCTGGAAAGCTTAATTTGTCGGAGGATATCCGCGGCTTTAATACATATTTATAAAGCGCATTAGTGTCGGCTAAAGAATATTCATGAAAATCTTGGCGAGTGCCGCATCCGGACGTATCCGCTTCCATTTTCAAGAAAACAGAAGTAATACACCGAGGCGATGCCGCGTTCTGCGGACGGGTATATAATTTGTAATTTTCCTCGGCAAAAACTTGCAATCTAGGTCCGTTATCTCGCTGGTGCGAGCTGGATGAAGACGAACTTCGGTTCTCTGCCATTCGTATGCAAAACGAATGCTTGACGATAGTGTAAAACGAAATTTGAGGAAAGTTCAAACAAATTATCTTTCGAGCGGAGAGACAGAGAAAGAGAGAGAGAGAAATAACTAAGCGACGTATTTTGTTGTATAAAAGGACTTTGCATAATTATACAAGCGTCTTAAAGGAGGTTAATAATATCAGATGAATTTTACATAGGGAAATATTAGAGAGTCTCTAAATTATACCGCGCTTCGAGACATCAAAACATCTTGACGCCTCATTGAATCGCAACCTCTTTGAATTTATCAACTCTCTATTCTTTCGAACGGCATTATTCAACAATACTGAAGTGTTATGCAAGTATTTGCATAGTTAGGCCTCACACGTGTCGTCAGAGATGTTTAACGAACGCACGTTCGGACTATTCCTTAGAACGGTCCGTCGTTTTCTGAGATCCGCATGATTGAAGTGGAGACCAGGGGAATAAACGATGAGACACACATACAAGAGAAACACACAGAGAAACACCTTTCCTCTCACCGTCCCGTTAAAATCGCAGTAGCAGCTCCTCCCAGTCTTCCGTCTGACAAATTATCTCTTAAGCACCTAAGTAGTTTTCCGCTTCGTAAAACAAGAAACAACACTTCAACTTTCAATGAGTCCTGCGCGCTGCCACGTCATCCCAACTTGCTAAATGTATCGTACACCCGGGCATGAATGCAGTCGTCCGTAGATCGAGTATCGGCCTTCTCGTTCTCCTTTTTTTCGGAACATTCGAAGGTCCATGTACATACACCTACCTCTCTCTTCGTGTTACTACCACTGTGCTCAAACAACAAGAAACTCGCACGCGCGCCACACACGTAGCTTTGTACACACACGCGCCCGTTTATTGCCGCTATTGTAAACTCCCCGGGTTACTTTGTGACGAAGCGCTTTCACCTTTTAATTGCATAGCGCATTGCCAAGGTGCAACTAACTATTGCTACTTGCGGCGGAACTGTGGCGATTATTGAATTCGTCACACCGTTTCTACTATAGCACGAACGATAAGTCAAATAAATCGCTCGGTTTACTTTATTATGTTGCTTTACGAAGAAGTATTTATTGTAGGATTATACTTGCATTATTAATATATCATACTCATACCTTCAATCTACGACGCTGTATAATAGTTTTTTATTTTTAAATTATACATGTATAATATTAAAATATTATATATTTTATTTTTTTATATATTTTTTTATTTTTAAAATATAAATAATGTGATATAAGATTGCATACTGTATATTCTGCACATTTTACGTAACAAATTTATCATAATAATTTATTTTTCTAATTAAAATATTTATAATGCATTAAATTAGTCGTGCGCATATATTAACGAGTTGTACAATTTTTATACATATATATTTACGGATATAAGCATGTATATAACATCTGTTTTATTCAATTGTTAATATGAATGTATATGTTGTTTAGTAATACCAGGGTGAATTTCGAATAAAATCAGATTGCCGAGGGCAAGTTTTACTCGTCGTTAAATCGTGCGGAATTAAGGGGACGGTATTGAGTCATAGCCCCGAAGCTTACGCGCGTAAGATCGCGAAATCGTTTGCTTCACGTGCAGACACGGCCGATCGATTCCTCCGGGTTGCGCTTACGATGAGAGACACGTGTTTACTCGCGACGCGATGGTCGACCGTATCGTAAAGCACGTAAACGCAAAAGGAGGCAACGTTGTACCGTTGTTGAAGTAACAAGGGCTGCGCGTTATCATTTCGCGGATATACGACTTTCGTAACACCTTTTGCGAGCACGCGAGTAGTTTCCGAGGACGCTGAGAAAGTTTCTCGCACGACTTAAGCCCGGGCCCTCCTTCTGTCTTTCTCTTCTCTCCCTTAACGTTACGGAGCGCGCGCATAGCTACCCGACACAAAATCCTTATCCAGCCATCACAAAGTTATCACGAGACGCTAGCTAGAGAGAGCAGATCAAGTAACTTGGCAAGAGAGCGCGCAGCGAGAGATCGAACTCTCCCCGAGTTCTCCGTCTCGGCGTGGATAAAGTACGCTCCTCATTCTAACGTCAAATTTTTCTTTCCCGTGATTTATGCTCCGTTAAATTTTGCCCTTCAGGTTCAACACTGAGAGAATACCGTGGCGTAATAAAAAGCTCGATTAATTACACCAATTAGTAAAGCCATTTATATCATAGTTCGTTTCAAAAGGACGCTCGTGTAAAGGGAGCAGTTTCTTTAAAGGTGTACTTAATTTTTAAACTCTCTTATTGGAATTCTCGTTTTTCTTTAATCTTTTTATTTTCTAAATTTCCTAAACGTTACGAGAAAGGAAGATGTCAGAGTGTATAAATGACGGGTATAAAAAACGGTTGGAAAAAAATACGCATATTTTTCCTTTTTCTATTCGGACAAAAGCGTGGCACCGGTACGTGTTGAAAAAAAGCATACGCGACTCGCTGTCACCGCCTAAAAATCTCGCCTAAGTTTTCGCTAAACTGACGGAATTTATCGCTGTAATAAGGATCTCGCGTGCGCGAGAAAAATATATGTACCGCGATTTGGACGATCTCTCTGGCTAGCCGTGAAATTTCCCAGATTTTGCATAAGGGTCCCTCATTTGCATGAGCTTATTAAATTTTTGGCATCAGCGGTAAAACATCGTATATGCGTGGACTATACGCGGAACTATAGCGGCAGGTGGACTTAATGCGTTTTAATACAAGGTGCCCCTTTGCAAGCGCGTGGAGAGTTGCGCGATTCTTCCTTTATATACAATCCGGTCTTAAATTTGCATAATGACAAGACTCGCCTTTCCTTTTTCATTACGTCTCAAGACGGTCCGGCCTAAATACGCATGCATTCCCAATGAAATTCAACGCAATCCCGATCTTAGAACAATTTCGCAGCGATGCAAATATCATTCTTAGTTCTTAGTGACAGGGTGACGAGGGAGAATAGGAACGTCGCTGATCAAAGCTCGACTCCTTTTGTACCAGTCGTCGGGTGCTCCTCTCGCTCCTCGTGGAACAATAAAATCAAGAAGCGCGATTCTCCGCGAACTTGAGGGAGTAAATTTAAAAGCGGGAAAGTAAAATTTGCATAGAAGCTCGTTGAGCGCGGTTCTTCCAGGTTATTTCAGGTGGGACGAGAAGAATGGCGAATGGGTTTATATACGACGGGACGGAATGGTATTTCTTGATAAATAATTCTCGAGTACGTGGAAATTGAATGATTCAAGTTACTCACTCGGCGCGGATTCGCCATCCAAAATATGATGAATCTACACATTCTTATATCGCTTCATGAACACTCACATTTTAATTGTGATGATAGATACAAATATAATTAAATATATTTAATAATCAACGTTAGTTTAACTCATTAAAAATTGATATTAATTGTAATCGTAATTTAATCTACTTTCTTCATTTTTTTTTATATATCGTATCAATTTGTATCAATGTTTTTTCGGTTTTGTATTTATTTATTTATAATTTAATATCTTTTTTTATAATTATAATTCAATATCTTTAATTTTCTCAAGATCCAGTTAATTAACGCACAGATTAGATGCATAATTTTTATATATATAATATTATCCACTAATAAATATCGTATTATTTTTTCTTTCCTGCAAAACAATGACGAAAACTCTCTTAAATTGAAATTTTACTAATTAAAGCACAAGATTTCACTAATCTTTTGTGAAAACACTCACACACACTTTACTCCTTCGTTTTATCTCTCACTAGTTATTACAGTAAGATTTTACTTAAAAAAAAACTTTTAAAGCCTTTTATTTATCTTAATGTGATTTATCTTATTGGGATATATATATATATATCGTATATAATATTATAATATATATAATATTATGATACATTTTAAGATGTTATATATATTGATTGAAACAATCATCTCCGCTGATTCTTTCAATAAGATTTCATTAATTTCCAATGATATACTTGTAATTAAGACTATCAGTTATTATCACTGACTTTCACTGTTTTTTCAGTGATAATACATTGCTTCCATTTAAAAGAAGGCTGTTAAGGCTGTAATATAAATGTGACAGGTCTTATGATAATGCGTAAGATTACATTCTAAAGTGATGAGATAACTAGCTCCGTTAGCCAAATTATAGTACGGCAAATTATAATATCCCCTTCCTCCTCTTACATTTTGACCTGCCCCCGTTTACATAGCGTCATATGCTGGGCTGTTCTCGCGCAAGAATTACAGCCCGAAGTTTCCGACGTAAACCATCCGTCTTAAACATGCATCACCTCGGCTGCCGCGTGTATATTAGGCAACGATTTGCGGATTAGAAACTTTGCTCGGCCGAAGTTGCCGAGATACGTCGGCGGACTACGTAACTAAGCAGCGGCTAAGGAGCCGGGCGAACTTGAGCCCGTGATTACATCCTGAATTTATTAAACCGACGTCCTCTCGGGTTTTGACGCATGTCGACTCGTCGTCCGACGAATATTCTAGTCTGAGTACGATGACATATTTGCAATTAACCCTACAGCCCTGCCCTCGATTAAGATATACTTACATATATTTCCATCGATTGTAATAAAGTGCGAGAAAAGTTTTGAATAATTTTGTATCTAAAAATTGTTGAATTTTGTATTATTTAATTTTATTTGTTCTTGTTTCCGAACATGTCCTGAATTATATTTGATATATTATTATCTGTTATTTTAAATGAAATAAGAAATAGAGAGAAGAGACGCGCATTAAATCATTGTAGCAGAAGTTTTGCTGAAAAGTCTTTCCTCACTTCTCATTTCAATCTCTCAATCGTACGATTACGTTTGGAAAGCCATCTGCAAATAACACAAATGTCTATAAGTGTCGTAAAATCGTTTCCAATCTTCCGAGCCGCCTTTTAAGCGTCTTTTATATATTGGCGCTTTGATGCAATAGCGCATAAAAACGAAGAAGTTTTGCAAACGTAGGAACTTTATATCCCAGAAAATCAGTCGGGGGAAAAAAAGGAAAACGTAGCAAAATACCTTTCGGAATGATGACGCGTGGCGTGAACTTAAAAGAACATCCGATCTCCTTCCTCTCTCTTGAAAGGGCAAGATTCGTTTCTAACGAATCCGTCGAAGAAATCGGTCGCGCGAAACTTCCCCGGCAACTTCGGACGATACCTCGCGCGCTCAAGGGAGTCTCACCCACAATGTATCGCGTACAATTTACCGCCTGCGTGAACTTTGCGAAACTTGCCGCCGCAAGGAAGTAACCTCAGGCCGAGTTTCGAGAAGTAGTTAACATTTCAACTGTATATAATATTCCGTCTCTCCGGCAGGAGGACGCGCGTGAACCTGGGTGTCGTCGTGCTTGTGGTTTTCGCCGGCGGTCTGTGTACTCGAAAAATATACGCGATGTTGCGCGAGGGGCGTAATAAAATGCACGAACGCCCGCGAGCGGGTCACCGCCGCCGTCATCGTCCTCGCTGCTCGCGAAAACCAATAAACGCAAGCTCGAACTCTTCATTAAAAGTCTACAAAGCTCGGCGAAGCGCGACGTCAGTCTGCCGACGTTAAAAAGTCGCAGGAGTTACTCTCCCCCTTCGCCAACTTGCTCTCTCTCTCTCTCACATTTTCTCTTTCTCTTCCTTTTTCTTCCGGCATAAACCTAGAACCGGGATATTAAAAGTTATTCCGGGCATCGAATAAAATATTCGAACTTTTCACTGGCGAACTTTCACCGAGCGGCGATGGCCCTCCATTATACCACTGTGCTCGCGCGAGGACGAATGATAGTTCGAGAATGAAGAGGGAAGGGAGTTTTTAAGACGAGGGGGAAACACTGGGAATGGCGGCTCTTACGATGGGGATGGACTTCTTCATAAGCCTTAAATGAATCTTCCGCGCTCTTCGGGCTCTTTCAGGCCGCTTACTTTACGCCGCCGTATATTCCTCCAGTTGGGTCTTATCACGCTATGTAGCCGGGATTATTTCGCGGGAGAATTCCCTCAGACTCCGGCGCGCGTCGGTGGTGGAATGCGCGAGATGAGGAGATGCATCTCACATCTTGATATAATTATATTATTAATTATGAACGTTATCGGGACATATTATCGGGGCGTAAACGGTTTTATTAAATGATGGTTTGTAGAATGATTGTGTTATTATTCTTCCAATTACACACGTATTTATTTCTACAACTGAAAAATTGGGAGAAATTATTATATTACATATATATACAGATTGTTTCGTGTAAAAGCGTAACCGCGCCAACGGAATAATAAAATGTGATCGCGAGTAAAACAGTGGAAAGTTATCAATTTTAAAGTTTAATCGATGGCGTGATTGATGTTGGTGCACGGACGAATACGCCACGTGCAATATTAGACCGCATATACATAGTGGAGTGGTTCACGGATGAGTGCTTCACGTGCAATATTGGACCCTGCATATACAGTAGTATCGTCTAATAACGTACATCGAGCATTCATCCATGTACTAATTTCACTAAACGCTAAGAGTTGGCTTGTATATATGTATGTACATATTAAAATAAAAAATAATTTACGTTACCATGTTTACAATAATACGATATATTTCTTTCATTGATTTCTCTCTTTAATTATCGTATTATACGTATAAATTGCATATATCTTCATCTTTCTCACAAAGCTTTTGAAGAAATTCAAAGTTAAATATTTTACCGACTAAAATTCCAAAATTTAGCATTGCGTAGAAGAAAATCCAGTTGAACTTTGCAAACACACTTATCTTCCATTATCTATTTAAATAACATTTTTAAAATTCACTCGTATTCATAAGTAAATATGCAAAGTCATCCTGAAACGTGTCTTGTCCCGTGACCAACCGGCTAATTTCTCGGAAAAATTCCGAGCATGATATATCATTTTGAGATATACATATATATACGCGGAGATTGAGGGCGCGACGTGTTCGCTGGCATTCGACGCATACCGAGTGAAATCAGTTGAATTCGCCATCGGAAGTCGCTAACTTTATTACTCTCCAGACAAAGGAAGATGGAACGGGTGAGAATGGATAAGTCACCGGCGAGGAAAAATGGAAGAAGGAGAGAGAAGGATCGAGATTCAAGGAAGGCACGAACGAAGTCGAGGAGTAGGAGTCCTTCAAGAGGCGTTGATTGAAAAAAATCACTTTGAGGAAAGTTTGAATTTGCCTGAGTATCCCCGAAAGCCTTCCATGGTTGTGGCGTCGGATTCAGTCGGAAAGCATCGCGAGGGAAGGAAGGCAAATAAAAAAAAAGAGAAAGAAAGAAAAAGTGGTGGAGAGAGGGAGGAAGAAGAGAGCTCCCGAATGGAAGTGAGTGGAACTGAATATTATGCATAGTTTTGCATCTTTACCACATTCTATTCTCACTTCCCGCGCGTTGACTCGCGGAAGGAAATGCTTCTCCATGTCGTATAGGAATCGTCGCGTTGTCACCAAGTTAGAAACCGAATAGTTAACTTAGTTACTGTTGCGGCGCGATGTGTATAGCTATACCCATCGAAGAACCGTGTTTAGTGCAGACACTGTATTGCAATTTATCTCGTGGCAAGAAACACATATTCTCGTTTCGTCACGTTCAAAATTATCTTTCATTGAGCGATATTTTTTGAACGATCAAATTTTGAGTATCTCTATTCTTTTCTTTTCATTAGCGTATATATTATTTTTTAAATTTTATATTGCTAAATTTAATCTCTTCTCTAATCTAATCTTTTAACATCGTAAACAACAAATATAACAGTTATTAAAGTTATTATTTTTTAATTATCATTGGGACGTAAAAATTGCAATGTGATAATTCATTTAATATTATTCACGAATTTTCTCATTATTCAAATTTTCTTCTCTTAATCTCCATTTTACAATAAACTGCGAATAAGAAGGAAGAGATAATCTTATTATACGAAGATTTCTCAAATTACCCGGCGAGATTTTGCATTTAATCATCACTTTAAATATTCAAATTGTTGAATCTGTCAAGTTATCGACAATATGACTGAACGAATTACAAATTCTCAACAACACATGCAATATTCGTTATTGGAAAATGTAAAATTATTAATGGTATCTACAAACAACGATCTAGAAACAATCACAAATGCGATCTATGCGTTTGTAAATATATTACTGCGGAACATATGATTCAATTTTGCATTTTTCCCGGTATTATACATCTACAAGAAAATTGTGTTATTTTTTAAAAAACAATTTGAGAGAAATTTGTTATACCTCCAGCAGCAAGAAATCTGGAGCGAGTAGACTTTTCACGATAGACACGACCGAGCTAAAATCGCATATTCATCGATCGTACACGATAGATTCGTCCCGAACCCTTATCCAAACGGCGCTGCCAATCGCGCGCCCCCGATGTGCATTCCTCTCCGACTTTTTCTATCTTAACTGTACCTCCATCGGGGACGTCCATTTCTGTCGCAACGTCACAAGCAAATCCGCGGGGACTTTCCGGGATTCAGGCTTTGCGGATTTGCGGCGCGCCACATCGAAGTGGAACGCGCTCCTATACGATATAGCGGCGCAGTAGTCGAAGCCTACGTCGGATCAGACGGATTCGTTATCTCGTTTCTTTTTTTCTCTGTCCTCCCCGCCCTTCGAGCTTCACCAGCGAAATCGCTGGAAGAGTTTTCTTTAATCGTGTCGGCTCTCTTCTGTCCCCAACGAAGCGTATATTTCACAAGACGAGGCGAAAGTTTCCTATCGTCGATTGAAGTTCCCTTAATTTAAAACGTTATCGATCGGCGCTGTGAAAATTACGCGTATTAAAATATTCCCGATCGGATCGCCGGACGAAAGAAATTGCAGCTGACAATTAATCGTGCCCGAGCGAGTCAATGCGTTCGGAAAATTAATCGCCGTTATCGAAAGATGAAACTCTCTCTGACGGCTTTCATTTTTACAGTGTTAAGGAAAGAGTAAGGATGAATATATTGTAGATTGCCAGGGAAAGTGATAATGAAATAGCTTGATTGAAATGCAATCCATTTGCCATTTAATTTTCCAGATTATCAATAATTAATAATTCTTAATTTGTTATTAGCTGTAGCTTATTATATACAATTTAAATTTACGTGTAAAGATATAAAGTTTTATAATTTTATATCATCGCATGACTTTTGTCATTTCCTATTGATATACGGCGTGTGTTTGCCCGTAATTGGTGGACATGTAGTAAAAAATACGCTATATTTCCCGGGTTTTTTTTTTCGTGGCAAAACCAGTTTATTTCGATAGAAATTTCGCTTGATGCTGCAGAAACTCAGACAGCGGCATTCGCGTTTTCCATCAAGGTTTGCGTCCGAAAATACCGATATATTTTTTTTCTTTTTTTTTTTGGAATCGGCGGGGAGGAATTTCGAGCTTTCCAACATATTTTCAGGCGAAAGTTTAATTTTGGCATTTAATAGCGAGAAGTAGTCGAACAATGGCACGCAGCGATTTTTTTCTCTCGTCGTTCATTCTTGAAATAATTTCCGCATGACTGCCACATTGGTTCGCATGCGAGCAAACACGTTCTACCCAAAACATCACATGTGAATTTAGCGTAAATAAGTGATAAACACGATGCTTAAACGCGTATAACTATAGTATGCAAGAGGCAGAAATCACAATATTGAGACGTACGAGATGGAAATTTGCTTCCATGAATCTTTCGTTGGAGTTTTAAAAAAGTTTCAATATCTATTCGCATATCGTGATACATTTCCGTTCATTCGCGATAAATGTTGAATCCATGTACTATTCATCCCAATAGTATATCGACGTTCGCTGAACATGTTTATCGCAATCACGTACAGTTACAACACAATATTCGCGTAGCAACGTAATATTTGAAACACATCACATTTTTTGCGGCACAGAGCATTTTTATTATTAGTTAGATAAACGGAACGTCATTTTTTCCTACTAAAAGAGAATTTTTTTTTTTAGAAAAAAAGATTTATTGTATTTGCCTTTTTTTAGAAAAAAAAGATTTATATTTATATTTTGCCAAAAATATAGAGCATATAAATTATAAATAGTTAAATAATATTAGAGTGTAGAAAATCGAAAAATTACTTTAAATTTAAAAAAATCTATTACTCATATTTTAACTCTTAATAATAAAAAAATTATGCGCACACAATATTAATTTTTTTATTATATTTTATTATTTTGTTTTCTAAGTCTTTACACTGTAAATTATACTTTCCTCACTATAGTTCTGATATATGTGTAAAGACTGGACTTACACTACGTTGCTCTGGAAAAAATCAATCATTTGTCACTTTAACACATCCGTGGCTTTTAATGGTGTAATGCTGTACGAGCATTTTCTTTTAATTAAACGCAGAAGTGTTTCGCAAACGAGGAACAATTATATCGTCTCGGTGCCGATCGGTCACAAAGACACGATCTCGGTCATGAATAATGTAGAAGCCTTGACGAAACAGTTTTAATGACACAGCTTTTAATTCATTCCTAATAAGAAAGGGTTAGTTTAACCTAGCAAATTATGTAGCTCTCTTTAGCGTCTGAATATTTGACATGAATTCATGTTTGAATGAATTGTTCTATTGTAATCTCTATCTAATATTCATTATATTCCACACATATATAAAGCGATTAGAAAAAGACAGCGCTAATCTTTTTAAAATTTATTTTGACACTATAGAAATTAGTGTAAAACTAAATCTAAACGATTAGATTTTTAACATAAATTAAAAATATATTTCTATCTGCATTTAAATATAATTATCAAGCTCGACTTATTTTGTTTGTTCTTTCCTTTTAACTTTTTCGAATACGACAATAGTATTTCTTAAAGAGAAGAATAAAAGAGAACCAATGTTGAAATTTTCACAAATTTTTTTATGTAATAGTCAATCAATTATTTAACAAAATTATAATAAAGATTATGTTAAGATTTCACTCTTAAAAAACTGAAACTAGAATGCTTAACCAAAACTACATATTAAATTCACACAATTCCATCTATCGATATCAACGTTATTGTCAAGTCATGTTATAATTCTTTCAACCCTTTGAGCTACCTTTCTTACCCCATGTCATGTCGGAATGTTACACAGTCTGCATGTCTTCCAGATCTACCAGGGGGGCTTTACATATTTTAACGAAACGTCTTCTGCCATACGGCAACGCCATATGGCTCATGTATTTAATTATTTATTATCCGGGAGTACTTTTGCCTTTGAAGTTTCTCGATGCAGAATGAGGGCGGGTGTACCGAATAACAGAAATACTTTTGTATGCCTTATATTTTGCGAACATATGCATATTGTACATCAAAATACGCAATGGGCATAATGAAAAATGTATATACAGAGACAATAATGCCTTAACACATGAATTGACACGTGCATTGAAACTTATTCGATTCACGCACGATTTATCTGTAAATATTCATATCATAACTATTGATTATTCGATAATAATTTTAATATATAATAGTTTTATTAATAATAATTTTATTATTAATTAATAATTAATAAAAAATCAATAATTTTAATAACCATTTTTAAATAATAATTTTATTCTGCTTTATGACACAATATTATCATTTTTCGAGTAATCAATAATTATATAATACGTGAATATTTAGAGATAAAAGACTCGTACCAAATGCATTTCGATACTCATATAAACTCTCATGTGTTAAGATATTTATTATGTATATTTATTATGATAACGTATTATGATTGTTGATTTTGAAATGAACACTTTTATAACAAATAATTTGACCTATTAAGATAAAATATAGATTTCATATCTTGTTTGATATAACATTGCCAATTCTTTTTAGAATTAGCAATTATGATGTATAAATAGCTAAACATTATATGTTCAAAAATACCAAATCCGAAAATAAAGGAATTTCTGATACTTTCTGATATGTTGAATTATCTCAAAGAGGTCAAAAGAGAAGAAAAGAAAAACAGAACAACGAATGCACTAAATTCGTGAGATCTTACTCCAAAATAACACGTATTACTTATTGATTATGCGTGGTATTTGATATTTAATATTTCCTGGAGTTATTGCAGGATCGAATGATATTGTGCAAAACAATAATTACTGCGAGTCGAATTAAAAATATTATTCGCGTTCAAATGCGCGTCGATATGTGCTGTTGAAAAATCAATTCCATATATTTTGATTTATAACGAAATAAAGACAGCGGCATGTTTTTTTCTTTCTCCCCCTCTTTTTCTGTCTCTCTCTCTTGTGTTTCGCTATCATTTTTCAATTACAAATTCCACGCGCGGCGCCTAGCGAATTCAGCGTTACGAGAGTAAAATATAATTGAAATATTGATTTTCATGCCAAGTCCGTGAGCTCAATCGGTTATTAATGTCTACACGCTTACGCGAAATAAATCTGTTCGTCCCATATTAAAATATTTGAAAGTAACATTTTATCTACCTTTTCTGTAAAAGAATATTCTCCGTGTGCGTTGCATTTCATCGATTATTGTTACTACTACGGCTTTATTTTCTAAATAAATCGACATTCTATTATTACCATGATTTTGTTGCACTTGGTAACGTGTATAACATTTTTAAATTATTAATATTTAAGAAACATTTTTTTTTAATATTAATAATTTTTTTTTATCATAAAAAATTTCTTTTTTTTTTAAATTATTAATATTTATTAAATTCTATTAATTATCCTCAATTGTAGATTTTATAGTTTTTAATTTCGCATTTTATTACACTTTTCATTTTTGTGATAAAGAAATTTTAAGTTACATTAATATTATATGTTTAATTCTTAAAGTAAATATTGTTTTAACATTACACCGAAAAATGCTTACAACGTTCAAAAATATAATGCTACGAATGGTGAAACTTGGCGAAAGTGGAACTTGAAAATCCCTGACTAGATCCTGATTTATGTGATAAGTCATGCGATGCGGATATTTTTCTGTTATCGACAATATCGCGGCCGGGTGTTTTTAATCAGGATCACCGACCCGTAAAAGCACGCGTCTGTTTTCTACGTTACAATTTCACACCTTGCGCGAGAATTTCCTGAAAAACAATCGGCATGGATTTCCCGGGGACAACTGCATGAAAATCCCACATTCGACCCTCTGGCTTTCGCATGGGCAAACGTTTCATCGTGGATGTAGAATGAGTCATGGGATCGGGGGTGAGTCGTAATTCCGTTTGCATTTGGGGGCTCGTTCGGGAATGAAAACAATAAAAAAGGTTTCTATAAACATGGACTCGGAAATACGTAGCTCTACAGGGAGCGCTATAGGAGATGGAGTGGGAAAGAGGCGGAGAAGGGCAGAGAAGGATGAGAGATAAAAAATTGCTCTCGCCGTTTTTGATGTGTCGTGTCCAATCCTTTAAAAAAATCTAACCCATTATGCGTATATACGTATGCCTCCTAACGCGTTACAGCAGTTTGCAGTGTGGTGTGTCGCCCGACGTACTTTATCGTGATGTATTTTTATACAGGAAACAGGAATTATGGTCGTAAATAATCGTCACATATCGTGTAAAAAACGATACTTTATTCCGTCGAGAAGCAAAATAATATTTGCATTTAACAGCGCTCATTGTTTATGCGCGTGTTGCTATCCAATTTGATAAATGACAATTTCATCCAATTTTAGCACGTGTTGTTAATACAATTCCATACTCGGATAAATTTAAAAAAAAATTCGAAAAGGACAAAATTTTTTCATACGTTTCGAAAAATTTGATCTTACAACGCATTTAATATAATTATAATTAAAAATAGAAATGTTATATGTAAAATTAATAGCGTTTTTCCAAATTTAAATATTATTGCATATTTAAACAGAGACATATATGAGAGGAAAAAAAATTATTTTTTATCTGATGATATTTTTTATCCGATTAATCATTAATGTAACTAGTTTACTAAGCTGTTAACGTCAACTGATTGTAACGACAAAACCTTGCGACCGGCATTTCTCGCGAGATGCATAACTGGCTCTGCGATCGGCAGAAATTCCATACCTCGCGGTGATTGTACGTCAGGAACCGCAGAGAACTGTCCGTGGAAAATCGGTTGATTCCCCGGGAGGCCGCCGAAGAACCTCCTCCTGGTTAGGTACTACCTCTTCTCCGGGATAGCTCGCTCTCGCATCGCCGCTCCGCTGGATTTCAACCCCGGCGAAGACTCTCTTCTTCCATCCTCTGCATTCAGCCAAGAGCCATTTCCATCCTGCAGGAGAGAGCGCGCCGGAATTTACAGTCCTGCAGACTGCGGGGAAACAAACGGTGCCTCTCGGCGCTTCTCTCGCTTGCGAGGCGAACCGGTTTCGTGAAAAGCATGGAAGTGCATCACGTCAGTGCAGCGTGCACTCGAGAGACCTGAAGACACTCGCTATATCTAATTTGAAGAAAGAGAGGACAGACGGAGAGAGATGCATCTAGTAAAGTTCGAAGGTCGAGCTGACGTTTCTCTCGATTCGGCGCGGTTGCTTTGCATCATCATTGTCATCGTCGCACCGATGATACAATCCGCAGTGGAAGCAGCGAAGTTGGTAATCGACTGGGTTATCCTACCTGGGATTTGTCGTGTCGGGATTGCTCCATCCGCCTCTCTCGTCAGCTGGCGAAGGGAAAAATAGATCTTTTTCCTTTATTGGCGACTTCGCTTCGCTTATTCGGTGGAAAGAAACTGAAAGAGAGAGAGCGCGCGCGAGCGTGCGGCCTTTGGGAAAAGAGCAATCTCGAGTGAAGTTGCAGGAGAGATTGGGAAAAAGAAGGCGGGTTCGGAGAGAAGCTTTGCGAAATTTACAGAAACTGCTAGAGGTCCATCGCCGAGGAGGGCGAACGAAAGATTGTCAATTAAAAGGGAGAAGTTTCCGAGAGGGCGAAATCCCATATATAACGTGTGATTTCTCTATACATTTTCCGGGAATGGCATTTCTCCTCCATATACAGTGGCAAAATGGCAGGAGCAAGCGCAAACCACCGCTCGATTTCGTCGTTGAAGATGCTGAAGAGGGGAGAGATGGAAGGAAAGCGGAAGGATGAAATGCGCGTTCTCATTTTTATTGTCGAATCTCTTATATTTACCGAATTTACGACGCTGCAGATTGAAGAAAACAAACGGTCGCTCCGCGTGCTTTCAGTACTAGAGACAGAAAGTTAACCGGGCGTCCTTTGGGAAAACTAAAGCTCGATATCGGCTCGAAGAGCGAGCGCGAGAGCTTTTGCGGCAGAGGAAAAGCGCAGAGATGAGGGAGACATAGACGTATCGACTTTATGGAATTCAACGAAAGAATAGAATCAAGAACAAAGAGTACTCTTATTTTACTGCAATATACCTCTTTTTGTTCACATATGTAATACACACACACACACACAAACATTTATAGAACGTTACAATATGTATTATGCAATAGTTTGTCAGTAAGATTGAAGCGCAATTACATTTCTGATAAATTTGCGTTTAAAATAATTTTGATTTCTAAATCTGGCAATTTGCTTTAAATATGTAAAAACAAAAAATTAAAGCAATTTTAACTATTTCGAGCTATAAACAGATAAAATCTTATTTGATTTGACAATTTCAAGAGAAAATCACTCTAATAAGTAAAGTTAAATTGAAATTTTCAATATTTTATAAAATTAAAGTATTGCAAAAAATAGTAAAATTTAAATTTTGATTAAAGCTATATCGATTATCCCTGAGAATAAAAGTATCTATCACGCTTTTGTCTTTTTACCGAGCACGAACACAGACATGTATATACATGCATATCTTATATTTACTTCATTTATATTTACTCGCGATAAAATTCGCGATGTTCATCGAAGAGAATCATTTGAATTCAAATCTTAAAATTCAACCCCATTGATTTCGGAGTTTATTTCATCTTTTATACAACATGGCGCGCATTTTAGTCTCGATCCTCCTCCGCTTTCCTTCCTTGAAACGAAGTTGTCGAGATAGTCCAACCGATAAGAGTTTTAACTTCGAAGGCGAGAGTATTAAAGTATTTGGTTATCAGGCTCGTCTGAGAACTTTCAAGTATTCGGGACTTAGCCTTACCAATCTACAGTTTAGACGCCCGACTACCTACCGTCTTCTCGTTCGGCCGTCTCGAAAATTGCGATACCCCCTGGAAGATTCTCTTGGAGAACGGTCTCGTTACATTGTGAATTCGGAAATTTTCGTTTAGCTTCGCGGCAGAAATTTTGCTACCCTGCATTCGAATGATAAAATTTTCCGATTCATAAGCGAAGATTGTTCAGCTTATGCAAATTATATATTTAACGGGATAATGAGAAAGAAAGAGAGAGAGAGAGAGAGAGAGAGAGAGAGAGAGAGAGAGAGAGAGAGAGAGAGAGAGAGAGAGAGAGAGAGAGAGAGAGAGAGAGAGAGAGAGAATATTCGGAGGGCAGCGAAACATTTCATTGTTTTGGGACGTGTTCCAAGATCAACATTTTTGCCCTCCAACACCGTCAAATATAAATGCCGACGTTTCTGCAGCACATTTATCAAGCTACGAAATTAATTTCACCATCCGTATGTCGAAGGGATTAATGTATTAACAACAAAATACGCGTGATACGAAATACACAATTAATCATTGGCAATAACGCAGTTAGGCGTGACAATGTATTGTTTTCCGATAGCCAATCAAGCAGCGGGCAGAGCGTCCGGAATTCACTATCAGTCCATCCAATTAGTGAACAATTGCCCGACATTTCTTGTTAACGTACCGTCATCCGAAATCCTCAAAAACTAGCGAAAACCTGGTGAGAAATTCTGCTCAAATCTAAATCGTTTTTGCTCGACGAACGTTTATACACAAATATGACAACGCTGTATATGCGCAGGGAAAATTATTTACATTTTAATTACATTTGCAATTTTGGTCGCAATATTGTAAATCGCTAAAAACTTGTAATATTGCAATACTATATAATAACTGTGCTCATCGCATATTGATTCTCTATTTTAAAATATCAAGAGAAATTATTTCTGACAATATCTTGTTTATCATTCTTTAGATATTAGCTATTATGCTTTAATTTTTATTTTTATTCTTTTGCATATAGACAGTAATATTGTTGTTTAATATCACGAAAAAGTGGATCTTTAAATCACTGCCATCTCGCGTGTGAATGCGTCTGTGCGTCTGCGGGGAACGATAAAAATAATGTATATGCGAGATAAAATAGTGGTACAGACAGAGAAAGAGAGGGAGAGAGAGAGAGAGAGAGAGAAGAGAAAGATATTACGTGCACCTTCGTATTAATTCATAAATGGTCGCGAGACACGACTGGAGCTGCTCCTGCAGCCCTGAATGAAAGAATGAACCGGCGCGTTTTGTCTCACCCGTTGTATTAACCCCCGGCGTTATGTCACTCGAGAGTGTACTTCCGGCAAGCACGGTATGACGGTGAAATTCGCGTGGATCCTCTCAACGAGCCGTGTAACATTGCTCTTAGGAATGCGCGAATATTAAAGCATAAATTGCGAGCCGCGTGCAAGATGCGTGAGGAAGGGAGACATTTTGTTCCCATGTTCTGCATTATATTTCTCGTACAGTCGAGCTCGCGTAATATTGTATAACGTTGGGACACTCGTATAACTGTGTGAAATATTTCCATTCAAATCTAAAGTAATAAAGATACAACGAGAGCTATATATCTCACGCTCTCAATAGGTCTCTTGTATAAGTTTCTTAATATACGTAAATTAAATTCATTTGCATCAATCTTTTCTCCGACTTGCTCTTATTTCGAACAATTTGCATACATGGCCATGAATGTTTTAATGTATAGAAAATTACCATTAAAATATTTATTATCGCATTACGTGTTCAAAAAATATGCGTGCATGTTAACGATCATTCTGAGATTGAAATACGAAATCGTGCGATACGCGGTTGGCCATCACGGTTATCCAGGTGTCCGCCACAATTCCGTCATATTAACTTCTATCATGATCTCAACTCGGGCCAACTGTTATGTCAAGCAAGAGAGATAGGAGCAACTGTCACGGTGTGTACATGATGGTAGTGTCTTACAAACCCAGAGGGAAGCGTCACTCCCATCATGTCAGACCGATTATTATCAGAATCCCATAATTGCATATTTGACAAGCCTCCTACGTATTATTAAACAACATTTAACCGATATTATACGGTTGGACGGCAACAGCGTTGCTCGCTGATAGATAATACGAATACACAATGGAGGAAATATTATATACATGACATCATTAACGTATAAATAATTTTTCCCCTCTTTTTGATAATAAGTTTGATAGTAAGAATTTTTATTTCTCCTCTCACGATGATGAAGTAAGTTTTCGTAAGTTCAAAAAAATTCTTAAAATAACCGAAAATTAGGAAAGAGCAAAGATAGAACATGCATTTGCGAAATGAGGAAATTTCTAATTAATATCGTGATCATTAATTGCGCTGGGAATAATTATCGCCTGTCGCTAATCGTGAATGTTGCGAGCTGAAAACATTACGAATTGATATATATATATATTCGAAACACACGTTGCATTGATCAGCGGGTGAAAAAGTCGGTCGATTTGACAGGGAAATAACGCGCTGATGCTAGGACGCATCATCAGACGGAGGGGCATTCGCTCGCATCGTTATGGCATAATATTTCATCGTCCTCGTTACCTCCCAATTTGCTCTCGCAATTAATGAAATCCTACTGGCGCCGCGTTGCGTCCCAAACCAATCTAGACAATAGCGTATATATCCGATCTAAATAATATAAGCGAGTCACGTTTGCGGCTGACCCGCGTCTGAACTTACATAATATTCTGGCAATTACGACTACTTTGATGCGCGAATGACAGTTTATTTCGAGATTCACCGCGAAATCTTGATACATCAAGCGCTTATATAAATCTACAACGCATTCTATAAACCGCGATTGACCGAAATAAGTTCTAAAACGAAAGCAATTTTAACACGCGAAAGATTTATGATGTAAAGCTTCGTGTACTTGACTGTCCATTCCGCAAATAAAATTTACAACCTCGTAAAGCATTGTCGCGAAATGCGAAGACAAAACGAGAAAGAGAGAGGATTATGTTATTCTATACTTACTTATTGTATAAATAATACGTAACGGCGATTATAAATTACGGGATTGTAATGAGAAAGGTGTAAAATACGACGTTTGCGAAGATGAGGCGACCGCGTAATTTACGAGCCAGGAAATTTATCTAAATTACCGTAGAACGCGCGTTTCTGTGCGCGTTGCACCATTTTTCATACACACTACGGCATTATGGTAATGCGGCAATAAGCGAGCAGATTTAAAGTTCGTGTAACGGGTGTAGTTCGATGCATCCGCGGATAACGCGACCAACAAAGTAACATTATCTCGACCTTTCTTATGCTAATAATGAAATTTTGAGATTAGAGCTGGAGCTAGAATAGGGCAAAGCACGTTGAAAAGCTTTTATTAAAAAAAAATTGGTCGGGTCTTTGTTAATAAGAATAACGCGTTAGACAATGTTGCAAGCAAACGTTTAACGCGTTTAAATTATGGACTCATACATTAAATATCACGCATGAATTGTAAATTATACGTCTGCCAATAAAATATCAAAACGGTTCGGCAACCTCTTTCTTGATGAATAAAATTATTCGCACAAAATTTTGGTATAAATTAAATATTATTATTTTACGTGAATAATTAACTTAGCTCGCGATCAGCATATATGCTAATTTATATGCATTATATAAATTGCGACACACGCATACACATATCAGTCGCATTAACATCATCTCTCACGATGCTCGTAAAATGAGATGATCAATTCTATTGGAAGGAACAGTTTAAACGCTCGCGGTTTTGTGTGTAATCGACTTGCATTATTAATTTCGCATAAATAATAAATCAACGTGACAATGGCAAACAAATTATATAAGCCAACGGATGAAGAGAATCGGGATGACCGAATGCGGAGACCCGATGTATCGTGTATTACAAATGTCTCTACGTTACAACAGAGGAAAGAGAGCACAGTCGAATGTTCGAGGAGATGTCAAATGAACAACGTGCACTAGAAATCTCCTAATGGAAAGGCAAAAGAAAAAGAGAGATGTGCGCGCGGGCTGGTTCACCGTCGATAAAACAACGAAAGTTGTTGGACGGCGGGCTTTTCATGGCTTTCTCGTAGTCCAGTGTATACAGTGGCTGCAGTCGCGATGCGGTGGCCAGAGTTGTGTGGGTGGATTGCGGTGCAACGAGCAAGACGTGCATAGCGCGATGCGCCGTTAGCGACGGCTACAGTATGTATTGTTCTCCCCATTTTGGACCGTTTTGCGCCTCGGAATTCTCGGAGATCGCTCGCTTGGCCGATCTTGCAGTTGCAATAATCCCGCTGGCTGATAGGTGCACACATAGGGTCACAGTAGTGCTCTGAATTTTAAAACCTTTAATAGCTTCGTCTCTCTCGGATAAGTTTTATAGAATGACCACAAAGTAAGATATATAAATTTATTTATACCAACTAATATTATTTACAACTACATTACTTTATATATATAATTATATCTAAAATTATGTATACAAAATTAATGTGGATTTTTCATTAAAATTGTGGTGGTTAAACAGAGGATTATTGATGCGGAATGGAAGGCTTTATATGATCGTTGGAATTCACAATGCAAATTATATAACGTAATCTTTCCCGGTTTTGACTTACCGCGTCGCATCAAATGCATTTTGCAACCCTCGTAAATGGCGCGACGTAATCGGTCATCGTGAGGCTGTAAATTGTGCACGCGAGCAAATTTAGATTTTATTTTTAGCCGGGCTTGCGGGCTCGCCGCTAAGCTATTAACTATTTGCGGTGATGTGGTTAATTTATGTGTATAGTAGATATTAATTAGCGTATCGTGACGCGGTAGAGGCAATTAATGTAACAAAGTGAAACGTTACGTACGCGGCATTCCGAGTTAATTTCGGTGAAATTATACATTTCCTTTAAACTTTAATTAAACGCCATACAGAGCGGCGTGGAAAATACGAGGAAGTCGGGAACCGCGCGCGCGCGCACGCGGGGAATTAGAGGGCGAAGTCATTTCTCCCAAAATACGATGGAGAGAAATGCTTTCGGTGAGTGGAGTGGTGGCATGCCGGTAAACGAGGAGAAGCCCCCGGAATACCCCGAGCACGTGAACATTAAGAAAATTCTGCAAAGTAATAGCGAGTTGCGAACAATGCATGTACGGTTCAGAACCGTCGGAATTTGGCGAACGGAACAATAGATGCGCTAAATAAATAAAATGTGATGGAACTCGAAGCTTCTGCCCGTTGCATCGCGGACGTTTTGCATTTATATATCTGCGCATCTCTATATATTTAAATTATTTCTGGAATAAAAGTAAAAGGCACACAAGAAAAAGTGAAGTTTAGATAATTTATAATTTGCGGCAAAATTTCTCTCAATAATAAAAAGAATTATAAAATGTCTGTGAAATGTGAGTATCAAAATGTATATAAATTAAATAATAACTATTCGAAAAAAATCAATATATATAAAATACACACACACATACACATGCACACATAATAAATCTTTTAATATTTACACACAAGTATAATCAATATAATATAATAATAACTAGAACAACTCAAGCGCGCGCGTAGCGGTTCTTCTGTTTTGTATTAAAAAAATTATATTTAATAAAAAATAATATAAAGTTTTTTACAGAAATCAGTTGATTAAAGCGTTAATTTACTAATTAAATTTTAAAATAAAAATATAAAAATTATGTTATAAAAATTAAAATAGTAATATGTTGTAAATAATATGTTATAATACTCTATTTTTGATTAATATTTTTTGATTTATATATCATAATTTTATTACGCGCAAAGTAAGAATATAGATAGATTAAGTAGTACGAGTCAACAATTTCGCACTACGTTTAGCCTTTTCGTCGGGCAATCATTTAATCATTACCATAAAATCATAAATGCGAGTCAAAAACAATAAAGAATAACAGGCACTTTATATATCATAATTTTATTATGCGCAAAGTAAGAATATAGATAGATTAACTAGTACGTGTCAATAATTTCTCACTACGTTTAGCCTTTTCGTCGCGCAATTATTTCATCATTAACATAAAATCATAAATGCGAGTCAAAAACAATAAAAAATAACACGCACTTTATTATCATAATTTTATTATGCGCAAAGTAAGAATGTAGATAGATTAAGTAGTACGAGTCAACAATATCTCACTACGGTTAGCCTTCTCGTCGCGCAATCACTTAATCATTAACATAAAATCATAAATGCGAGTCAAAAACAATAAAAATTAACACGCACTTTATATGTCACTAGAACAACACACAAGCAGACAATGTACTGATGAAATATATGAAAGATTAATTTTTGGCTCGTTTTAAAATATTGAAAATTAATTTTTTTAAACCGCGAACCCCATACGGCACACAATTATCAGCTGATTTCTGTCAAAAAATATTAATCGAGTTTAATGTACTATAACATTTTATTTAAAACATTATTTTATAATTTCTATTACATACTATTATTTTAAAATTGAATTAACAAATTAACGCTTTAATCAGCTGAATTCTATAAAAAAATATTAATCAAGTTGAAACAAACTTTATATAAAAATATAATTTTTTTTTATATAAAATCGAAGAATAGTGCGCGCAATGCGAATTATAAAATAATATGTTTTAAATAAAATGTTATAGTACATTAAACTCGATTAATATTTTTTGACAGAAATCAGCTGATAATTGTGTGCCGTATGGGGTCCGCGGTTTAAAAAAATTAATTTTCAATATTTTAAAACGAGCCAAAAATTAATCTTTCATATATTTCATCAGTACATTGTCTGCACATTTTGATGGTACCATCAGCATACCAGCCTACAAACTTTTTGATCTAATATACGTAAAATGAATCCGCGCCGTAAAGGGTCCGCAATTTAAAAATTTTAATTTCCAATTGTTTAAAGCGAGCCAAAAATTAATCGTTTATATATTTCAATAGTGTATTGTTTGCAGATTATTTTGGTACCATAAGCATATTAGCGTACTACAATTTTAATCTAATAAACGTAAAATGAATCCGCGCCGTATGCGATCCGCGGCTTAAAAATTTCAATTTTCAGTATTTTAAAACGCGCCAAAAATTATTTGTTTACATATTTCAACAGTACATTGCCTGCACATTATGATGGTACCATCACCATACCAGCCTACAAACTTTTTGGTATAATATACGTAATATAATTGTGCGCCGTATGGGATCCGCGGATTAAAAATTTTAATTTTCAATTGTTTAAAGCGAGCCAAAAATTATTCTTTCATATATTTCAACTCTACATTATATGCACATTATGATGGTACCATCAGCATACCAGCGTACAAACTTTTTGATCTAATATACGTAAAATGAATTTGCGCCGTATGGGATCCGCGGTTTAAAAATTTTAATTTTCAATTGTTTAAAGCGAGCCACAAATTATTCTTTCATATATTTTAACATTACATTGACTGCACATTATGATGGTACCATCAGCATACCAGCGTACAAACTTTTTGTTCTAATATACGTAAAATGAATCCGCGCCGTATGGGATCCGCGGTTTAAAAATTTTAATTTTAATTGTTTAAAGCGAGCCAAAAATTATTCTTTCATATATTTTAACATTACATTGACTGCACATTATGATGGTACCATCAGCATACCAGCGTACAAACTTTTTGATCTAATATACGTAAAATGAATCCGCGCCGTATGGGATCCGCGGTTTAAAAATTTTAATTTTCAGTTGTTTAAAGCAAGCCAAAAATTAATCTTGTATATATTTCAACTACATATTATATGCACATTATGATGGTACCATCAGCATACCAGCGTACAAACTTTTTGATCTAATATACGTAAAATGAATCCGCGCCGTATGGGATCCGCGGTTTAAAAATTTTAATTTTCAGTTGTTTAAAGCAAGCCAAAAATTAATCTTGTATATATTTCAACTCTACATTATATGCACATTATGATGGTATCATCAGCATACCAGCGTACAAACTTTTTGATCTAATATACGTAAAATGAATCCGCGCCGTATGGAATCCGCGGTTTAAAAATTTTAATTTTCAGTTGTTTAAAGCGAGCCAAAAATTAATCTTGTATATATTTCAACTCTACATTATATGCACATTATGATGGTATCATCAGCATACCAGCGTACAAACTTTTTGATCTAATATACGTAAAATGAATCCGCGCCGTATGGAATCCGCGGTTTAAAAATTTTAATTTTCAGTTGTTTAAAGCGAGCCAAAAATTAATCTTGTATATATTTCAACTCTACATTATATGCACATTATGATGGTATTATCGGCATACCAGCGTACAAACTTTTTGATCTAATATACGTAAAATGAATTTGCGCCGTATGGGATCCGCGGTTTAAAAATTTTAATTTTCAATTGTTTAAAGCGAGCCAAAAATTATTCTCTCATATATTTTAACATTACATTGACTGCACAGTATGATGGTACCATCAGCATACCAGCGTACAAACTTTTTGATCTAATATGCGTAAAATGAATCCGCGCCGTATGGGATCCGCGGTTTAAAAATTTTAATTTTCAATTGTTTAAAGCGAGCCAAAAATTATTCTTTCATATATTTTAACATTACATTGACTGCACATTATGATGGTACCATCAGCATACCAGCGTACAAACTTTTTGATCTAATATACGTAAAATGAATCCGCGCCGTATGGAATCCGCGGTTTAAAAATTTTAATTTTTAATTGTTTAAAGCGAGCCAAAATTATTTTTTCATATATTTTAACATTACATTGACTGCACATTATTATGGTACCATCAGCATACCAGCGTACAAACTTTTTGATCTAATATACGTAAAATGAATCCGCGCCGTATGGGATCCGCGGTTTAAAAATTTTAATTTTCAATTGTTCAAAGCGAGCCAAAAATTATTCTTTCATATAGTTTAACATTACATTGACTGCACATTATGATGGTACCATCAGCATACCAGCGTACAAACTTTGATCTAATATACGTAAAATGAATCCGCGCCTTATGGGATCCGCGGTATAAAAATTTTAATTTTAATTGTTTAAAACGAGCCAAAAATTATTCTTTCATATATTTTAACATTACATTGACTGCACATTTTGATGGTACCATCAGCATACCAGCGTACAAACTTTTTGATCTAATATACGTAAAATGAATCCGCGCCGTATGGGATCCGCGGTTTAAAAATTTTAATTTTCAGTTGTTTAAAGCGAGCCAAAAATTAATCTTGTATGTATTTCAACTCTACATTATATGCACATTATGATGGTATTATCAGCATACCAGCGTACAAACTTTTTGATCTAATATACGTAAAATGAATCCGCGCCGTATGGGATCCGCGGTTTAAAAATTTTAATTTTCAGTTGTTTAAAGCAAGCCAAAAATTAATCTTGTATATATTTCAACTACATATTATATGCACATTATGATGGTACCATCAGCATACCAGCGTACAAACTTTTTGATCTAATATACGTAAAATGAATCCGCGCCGTATGGGATCCGCGGTTTAAAAATTTTAATTTTCAGTTGTTTAAAGCAAGCCAAAAATTAATCTTGTATATATTTCAACTCTACATTATATGCACATTATGATGGTATCATCAGCATACCAGCGTACAAACTTTTTGATCTAATATACGTAAAATGAATCCGCGCCGTATGGAATCCGCGGTTTAAAAATTTTAATTTTCAGTTGTTTAAAGCGAGCCAAAAATTAATCTTGTATATATTTCAACTCTACATTATATGCACATTATGATGGTATTATCGGCATACCAGCGTACAAACTTTTTGATCTAATATACGTAAAATGAATTTGCGCCGTATGGGATCCGCGGTTTAAAAATTTTAATTTTCAATTGTTTAAAGCGAGCCAAAAATTATTCTCTCATATATTTTAACATTACATTGACTGCACAGTATGATGGTACCATCAGCATACCAGCGTACAAACTTTTTGATCTAATATGCGTAAAATGAATCCGCGCCGTATGGGATCCGCGGTTTAAAAATTTTAATTTTCAATTGTTTAAAGCGAGCCAAAAATTATTCTTTCATATATTTTAACATTACATTGACTGCACATTATGATGGTACCATCAGCATACCAGCGTACAAACTTTTTGATCTAATATACGTAAAATGAATCCGCGCCGTATGGGATCCGCGGTTTAAAAATTTTAATTTTCAGTTGTTTAAAGCAAGCCAAAAATTAATCTTGTATATATTTCAACTATATATTATATGCACATTATGATGGTACCATCAGCATACCAGCGTACAAACTTTTTGATCTAATATACGTAAAATGAATCCGCGCCGTATGGAATCCGCGGTTTAAAAATTTTAATTTTTAATTGTTTAAAGCGAGCCAAAATTATTTTTTCATATATTTTAACATTACATTGACTGCACATTATTATGGTACCATCAGCATACCAGCGTACAAACTTTTTGATCTAATATACGTAAAATGAATCCGCGCCGTATGGGATCCGCGGTTTAAAAATTTTAATTTTCAATTGTTTAAAGCGAGCCAAAAATTAATCTTGTATATATTTCAACTCTACATTATATGCACATTATGATGGTATCATCAGCATACCAGCGTACAAACTTTTTGATCTAATATACGTAAAATGAATCCGCGCCGTATGGAATCCGCGGTTTAAAAATTTTAATTTTCAGTTGTTTAAAGCGAGCCAAAAATTAATCTTGTATATATTTCAACTCTACATTATATGCACATTATGATGGTATTATCGGCATACCAGCGTACAAACTTTTTGATCTAATATACGTAAAATGAATTTCGCCGTATGGGATCCGCGGTTTAAAAATTTTAATTTTCAATTGTTTAAAGCGAGCCAAAAATTATTCTCTCATATATTTTAACATTACATTGACTGCACAGTATGATGGTACCATCAGCATACCAGCGTACAAACTTTTTGATCTAATATGCGTAAAATGAATCCGCGCCGTATGGGATCCGCGGTTTAAAAATTTTAATTTTCAATTGTTTAAAGCGAGCCAAAAATTATTCTTTCATATATTTTAACATTACATTGACTGCACATTATGATGGTACCATCAGCATACCAGCGTACAAACTTTTTGATCTAATATACGTAAAATGAATCCGCGCCGTATGGGATCCGCGGTTTAAAAATTTTAATTTTCAGTTGTTTAAAGCAAGCCAAAAATTAATCTTGTATATATTTCAACTATATATTATATGCACATTATGATGGTACCATCAGCATACCAGCGTACAAACTTTTTGATCTAATATACGTAAAATGAATCCGCGCCGTATGGAATCCGCGGTTTAAAAATTTTAATTTTTAATTGTTTAAAGCGAGCCAAAATTATTTTTTCATATATTTTAACATTACATTGACTGCACATTATTATGGTACCATCAGCATACCAGCGTACAAACTTTTTGATCTAATATACGTAAAATGAATCCGCGCCGTATGGAATCCGCGGTTTAAAAATTTTAATTTTCAATTGTTTAAAGCGAGCCAAAAATTATTCTTTCATATAGTTTAACATTACATTGACTGCACATTATGATGGTACCATCAGCATACCAGCGTACAAACTTTGATCTAATATACGTAAAATGAATCCGCGCCTTATGGGATCCGCGGTATAAAAATTTTAATTTTAATTGTTTAAAACGAGCCAAAAATTATTCTTTCATATATTTTAACATTACATTGACTGCACATTTTGATGGTACCATCAGCATACCAGCGTACAAACTTTTTGATCTAATATACGTAAAATGAATCCGCGCCGTATGGGATCCGCGGTTTAAAAATTTTAATTTTCAGTTGTTTAAAGCGAGCCAAAAATTAATCTTGTATGTATTTCAACTCTACATTATATGCACATTATGATGGTATTATCAGCATACCAGCGTACAAACTTTTTGATCTAATATACGTAAAATGAATCCGCGCCGTATGGGATCCGCGGTTTAAAAATTTTAATTTTCAGTTGTTTAAAGCAAGCCAAAAATTAATCTTGTATATATTTCAACTACATATTATATGCACATTATGATGGTACCATCAGCATACCAGCGTACAAACTTTTTGATCTAATATACGTAAAATGAATCCGCGCCGTATGGGATCCGCGGTTTAAAAATTTTAATTTTCAGTTGTTTAAAGCAAGCCAAAAATTAATCTTGTATATATTTCAACTCTACATTATATGCACATTATGATGGTATCATCAGCATACCAGCGTACAAACTTTTTGATCTAATATACGTAAAATGAATCCGCGCCGTATGGAATCCGCGGTTTAAAAATTTTAATTTTCAGTTGTTTAAAGCGAGCCAAAAATTAATCTTGTATATATTTCAACTCTACATTATATGCACATTATGATGGTATTATCGGCATACCAGCGTACAAACTTTTTGATCTAATATACGTAAAATGAATTTGCGCCGTATGGGATCCGCGGTTTAAAAATTTTAATTTTCAATTGTTTAAAGCGAGCCAAAAATTATTCTCTCATATATTTTAACATTACATTGACTGCACAGTATGATGGTACCATCAGCATACCAGCGTACAAACTTTTTGATCTAATATGCGTAAAATGAATCCGCGCCGTATGGGATCCGCGGTTTAAAAATTTTAATTTTCAATTGTTTAAAGCGAGCCAAAAATTATTCTTTCATATATTTTAACATTACATTGACTGCACATTATGATGGTACCATCAGCATACCAGCGTACAAACTTTTTGATCTAATATACGTAAAATGAATCCGCGCCGTATGGGATCCGCGGTTTAAAAATTTTAATTTTCAGTTGTTTAAAGCAAGCCAAAAATTAATCTTGTATATATTTCAACTATATATTATATGCACATTATGATGGTACCATCAGCATACCAGCGTACAAACTTTTTGATCTAATATACGTAAAATGAATCCGCGCCGTATGGAATCCGCGGTTTAAAAATTTTAATTTTTAATTGTTTAAAGCGAGCCAAAATTATTTTTTCATATATTTTAACATTACATTGACTGCACATTATTATGGTACCATCAGCATACCAGCGTACAAACTTTTTGATCTAATATACGTAAAATGAATCCGCGCCGTATGGGATCCGCGGTTTAAAAATTTTAATTTTCAATTGTTTAAAGCGAGCCAAAAATTAATCTTGTATATATTTCAACTCTACATTATATGCACATTATGATGGTATCATCAGCATACCAGCGTACAAACTTTTTGATCTAATATACGTAAAATGAATCCGCGCCGTATGGAATCCGCGGTTTAAAAATTTTAATTTTCAGTTGTTTAAAGCGAGCCAAAAATTAATCTTGTATATATTTCAACTCTACATTATATGCACATTATGATGGTATTATCGGCATACCAGCGTACAAACTTTTTGATCTAATATACGTAAAATGAATTTCGCCGTATGGGATCCGCGGTTTAAAAATTTTAATTTTCAATTGTTTAAAGCGAGCCAAAAATTATTCTCTCATATATTTTAACATTACATTGACTGCACAGTATGATGGTACCATCAGCATACCAGCGTACAAACTTTTTGATCTAATATGCGTAAAATGAATCCGCGCCGTATGGGATCCGCGGTTTAAAAATTTTAATTTTCAATTGTTTAAAGCGAGCCAAAAATTATTCTTTCATATATTTTAACATTACATTGACTGCACATTATGATGGTACCATCAGCATACCAGCGTACAAACTTTTTGATCTAATATACGTAAAATGAATCCGCGCCGTATGGGATCCGCGGTTTAAAAATTTTAATTTTCAGTTGTTTAAAGCAAGCCAAAAATTAATCTTGTATATATTTCAACTATATATTATATGCACATTATGATGGTACCATCAGCATACCAGCGTACAAACTTTTTGATCTAATATACGTAAAATGAATCCGCGCCGTATGGAATCCGCGGTTTAAAAATTTTAATTTTTAATTGTTTAAAGCGAGCCAAAATTATTTTTTCATATATTTTAACATTACATTGACTGCACATTATTATGGTACCATCAGCATACCAGCGTACAAACTTTTTGATCTAATATACGTAAAATGAATCCGCGCCGTATGGAATCCGCGGTTTAAAAATTTTAATTTTCAATTGTTTAAAGCGAGCCAAAAATTATTCTTTCATATAGTTTAACATTACATTGACTGCACATTATGATGGTACCATCAGCATACCAGCGTACAAACTTTGATCTAATATACGTAAAATGAATCCGCGCCTTATGGGATCCGCGGTATAAAAATTTTAATTTTAATTGTTTAAAACGAGCCAAAAATTATTCTTTCATATATTTTAACATTACATTGACTGCACATTTTGATGGTACCATCAGCATACCAGCGTACAAACTTTTTGATCTAATATACGTAAAATGAATCCGCGCCGTATGGGATCCGCGGTTTAAAAATTTTAATTTTCAGTTGTTTAAAGCGAGCCAAAAATTAATCTTGTATGTATTTCAACTCTACATTATATGCACATTATGATGGTATTATCAGCATACCAGCGTACAAACTTTTTGATCTAATATACGTAAAATGAATCCGCGCCGTATGGGATCCGCGGTTTAAAAATTTTAATTTTCAGTTGTTTAAAGCAAGCCAAAAATTAATCTTGTATATATTTCAACTACATATTATATGCACATTATGATGGTACCATCAGCATACCAGCGTACAAACTTTTTGATCTAATATACGTAAAATGAATCCGCGCCGTATGGGATCCGCGGTTTAAAAATTTTAATTTTCAGTTGTTTAAAGCAAGCCAAAAATTAATCTTGTATATATTTCAACTCTACATTATATGCACATTATGATGGTATCATCAGCATACCAGCGTACAAACTTTTTGATCTAATATACGTAAAATGAATCCGCGCCGTATGGAATCCGCGGTTTAAAAATTTTAATTTTCAGTTGTTTAAAGCGAGCCAAAAATTAATCTTGTATATATTTCAACTCTACATTATATGCACATTATGATGGTATTATCGGCATACCAGCGTACAAACTTTTTGATCTAATATACGTAAAATGAATTTGCGCCGTATGGGATCCGCGGTTTAAAAATTTTAATTTTCAATTGTTTAAAGCGAGCCAAAAATTATTCTCTCATATATTTTAACATTACATTGACTGCACAGTATGATGGTACCATCAGCATACCAGCGTACAAACTTTTTGATCTAATATGCGTAAAATGAATCCGCGCCGTATGGGATCCGCGGTTTAAAAATTTTAATTTTCAATTGTTTAAAGCGAGCCAAAAATTATTCTTTCATATATTTTAACATTACATTGACTGCACATTATGATGGTACCATCAGCATACCAGCGTACAAACTTTGATCTAATATACGTAAAATGAATCCGCGCCGTATGGGATCCGCGGTATAAAAATTTTAATTTTAATTGTTTAAAGCGAGCCAAAAATTATTCTTTCATATATTTTAACATTACATTGACTGCACATTTTGATGGTACCATCAGCATACCAGCGTACAAACTTTTTGATCTAATATACGTAAAATGAATCCGCGCCGTATGGGATCCGCGGTTTAAAAATTTTAATTTTCAGTTGTTTAAAGCGAGCCAAAAATTAATCTTGTATGTATTTCAACTCTACATTATATGCACATTATGATGGTATTATCAGCATACCAGCGTACAAACTTTTTGATCTAATATACGTAAAATGAATCCGCGCCGTATGGGATCCGCGGTTTAAAAATTTTAATTTTCAATTGTTTAAAGCGAGCCAAAAATTATTCTTTCATATATTTTAACATTACATTGACTGCACATTATTATGGTACCATCAGCATACCAGCGTACAAACTTTTTGATCTAATATACGTAAAATGAATCCGCGCCGTATGGGATCCGCGGTTTAAAAATTTTAATTTTCAATTGTTTAAAGCGAGCCAAAAATTATTCTTTCATATAGTTTAACATTACATTGACTGCACATTATGATGGTACCATCAGCATACCAGCGTACAAACTTTTTGATCTAACAAGCGCGCGCTACGCGCGCGCCATTTATTGATTTGATTGAAAAAGATTGATATCTATATATAACGTTTGTTTTAACTTGATTAATATTTTTTGACAGAAATCATCTGATTAAGCGTTAATTTGCTAATTAAATTTTAAAATACAATAATAATATGGTAAAAAATTAAAATAGTTATATGTTGTAAATCATATGTTATAATACCTTATTCTCAATTAATATTTTTTTACAGAAATCGGCTGATAACTGTCAAAAATATTAATCGTGTTTAAAGTATTATAACATATTATTTAAAACATTATTTTAATTTTTATAACATATTATTTTAAAAATTAATTAGCAAATTAACGCTTTAATCAGCTGATTTTTATCAAAATAATATTAATAAAGCGAAAATTTACTAATTAAATATTCTAGCTTACATATTTATATTTATATTGTGTATGTTATAATTTGCTAATTAAATTTTTATTATAATATAATAATTTATTATAATATGGTAAAAGTTATATATATAAAATAGTAATATGTTATAATACCTTATTCTCGATTAATATTTTTTCTTTCTAAAGCTATATCTTTTCGAACGAATTTCCTTCGAGCTTTAATTAATTATTAATATTATAAGTCATGTATATAGTATCGCGCGCGCGTTATTAGAGTGAAGTTGCCGATGTTTGAAGCCTCGGCCATTACCGAAACGCCGCGAGTATCAGGCAGTTGGAGCTGCGTCCCGCTGTGATTAATTAGTAAGCATAATCGTCAGAAACGATTTCTAACCTTTGTATTGTAATATTTATCAATTGCATATCATAATTTCAACATTAATATGTAGTCGTAATTGTTCGAAACGCATATTTCGCGAAAAATTCGATGCAAAATCTCTTGCCAACATAACCCAACTTAATCTGTCTTCGGGCGCGCGAATGTGTTACGATCCGTGGATATATCTATCATTAATTCTAGCTTACATATTTATATTGTGTATTGTGTAATGCGAAATAATAAGATTATTCTAATATATGTATGTATTTTATTTGTTACAGGTAGCATTGCGATACACATTGCGATTCACGCGTCGTGTCGGGAGTGCCGTGTAAAGTTTCGCGCGTCGGGAGTGCCGTGTAAAGTGTCGGGCAATCGTAATTATTCGTATTTTCGCGAGTGTCGTGAATGCTTCGAAGAAGCAATGACGGTCGACCAAGAGTGGAGGAGGAGGCCCGGGGTGGCATCGGGCGACATCGAGGCAACTGTGAGGTATGCAAAATAAAACATTTTTTCTAAACTGCATTGTTTATGAGATATTCGACACATATATACATAATTTGAATATTTTGTTTTCAGATCAATGTGCTGTGTACTACAACTCCGCTATTGCACGTATCGGTGAGTGAGAAATTGTTTATTTTATAATATAAATACATGAATGACGCGCATTACATGTATACTATTTATAATTTTATGAGTCACATGTAATACAAAAAATATTTGAAAAATTAATATATATGTGTTATATAAAATAAATATCAGAATACACATACGCACATACATTTATTAAAATATGTAGCAAATAAAATTATAAATTAATTTCTAATTTCTTTCTTTAGCTTTTTATAAATTAATAAGTATATTTAAAAATAATATGTCAGTAGTTTACATGCATTTGTAATAATTTTAATATCTGTGTAGAAAAAATGTATACTCTACACTAGCTCATATAAAATTTACAAGTAAATGATACATATACAGAGATATTTCATTTTTTTTGTTATTGTGTAAAAAAATAAGAGAGACAAGAGAAGTATACAAAATTACATAAAGAAGTAATTTAAATATATTCAAGACGCAGATCGCGTCCGGTATGCATGATCCAGTTTTTCCGAAGCGTCATAGATTCACGACATGTACGCCATTCACGTGCGAGGAGCCGATTGTTCGCGCGGACAATGCGTCATAAACGGAAAAATTGGGTCAGCTCGGGAGGTTCTCTCAGGTAGACACGCTACCATGGGATAGGGTTTATTCGTATACACGTAACCGGAAAAAAAAGGTTTGAATGAACGGTCAGGGGGAGCAACGGGAATCTGCCCGGGGTGTTGCATGAACCCGGGTCGTCCGTCCGTACGTGTGCAGTTGCTTTGCAGCATGGTCCGTATATAGCATAGCAGAAAGAAAGACAACGCGATAAAAGAGAAGAAAAGGTGGCGTATATAAAGTGCAATTTGACCGAGCCGATCTTTCCCCACGAGGCACTTTCATATATATGTCCGTTTCTGTGCGATCACGTTTAGAATTGCCGCATTCGCAGAGAAGCATTTTTAAAAAACGACAATCATTTTTTTTATCTTTTAATCTACGAGTTCCACCGACACGATAGTCTTATGTGGAAGTTTGGAATAAATTTTTCTGCTGCATAATTCATCCAAAAATATTTTTAAAACAGTAAAAGAAATCACTTCTTTTGTAATTGTAATATGCATATCGTGTTCCACAGAATAAAATTTTAATATCAAGTTTAATATTTAATTTAGCTTCGATATTTTTCAGGAAAAGTTTAATAGAAAATCATTATTTGTCAAACTTTTTACATTCTTAACATATTAGATATCTTTATAATTAATATAATTTTTAATTAGTAGAAAGCGAAAGAGATTTAATTTGTAATTAAACTGTCTTAAAAATTTTACCTGATGATAAAAACCCTTTTAAACAATTATTAAAATCATTAAAATTCTATTTGACGGTGTATCATTCTTTTTTAGCTTAACCAACATAATTAAACAATCATATCAAAGAGTCTGAGAGAAAAAATCTTGCAAGACACATTAGAATTCAAGCTGCATGAATGATTTTCGTTCTTCGATTATTCGAGTCCACACATCTCAATAATCTAATCTGCTACGCTGGTTTTTTTATTTTCGCGTCTATGCGTCCTAAAATGGAACGTCATTTAAATATCTAGAAGACGTCCTGGACTTAATCGCGCGAATTCTTTCACGCGCTTGCCGTAAAGATGAACTTTCCGGCTCTATTATTCCGGTTAATAGACGGGGGATATTACATTTTTTACTCGTCCTAGCCTTTATGTTCGTTTTGTCGAATTAAATATCGCGATCCTCCGTCAACATCTTGCTAGAAATCCAAGCCGTAATTTAAAATCGTCATCTCTCTCGATATCCGCGAGAGCGAGATTAAATCGTGACGCGTATATCAGTTTGATAATCCCGCGTTTCGGTCGAGCTCGCGCCGATCGTCGCTTTACGACACCATTTTTGGTATAAAGGGGAAATTATCCTCTACGGGTAGCAGCATCAAAAGCGGATTTATCCGAATGGGATGCTATCTGTACGCATAAAGGTCGTGCTCCTTCAAGACTCTCTGGATGGAGGAAAAGCCGCAAATCGTCTTTTTGTTGCGCGCAATCATGCCGCGATGGCGAGGAAATACATGCACACACACACACACATATATGTGTACACATACGTGTACTTTGTATATGTTTCTCTACGCGACTCTCGGAAAAATGGGAAAAAAGGCCGCGAAAACTGAGCGCAAGGGTGTGAGGGAGAAGGAGAGAGGGATGGGGGGGCTAATGCGACGAGGGATGATGGAATTTGCAAATCACCCTGCACTTCACTTTTCTCTCCCTTGTTCTCGATTCCCCCGACCCTCGTCCAAATCCTCATCTCCCCATTCATGCTCTCCTCTCGTCTGTAAGCCCTGTGCACCGCTCTTTCCTGGCGCCTGATTTAAGGGTGCCGCACATTTCACACTCGCGCGAACGTTCTTGTTAACCCCGGCCGGTTTTAATAAAAAGTTCAAGAGCTGACGTCCCGCCGCGTTTGCGCTCGACAGTCATCGATCAGCTCGCTGAAGCTCCCAACTTAGTGTCTGCAGCTCGCAACTGAAACGCGCACATAACGAGTTTCTACATTACGTTCATGTTTACGAAGATTGGGAAATAGTTGGGAGAATTTAATTACATTGCGAGAAATCGACAACTGTGAAATGAACGTGCCTCGTCTCTCTGAGATCTTCGTTAAATTATAGTAGTTTATTAAATATTAATTAATAGACATTAATTAAATTATTATTATTTTATTCTAATAATGTTAATTCAATGCTGATATACAAACGAAAGAAAAGGTACTCAAAACTCTCTTCGATATTTACTAAATGTATAATAATAATTATTTGAGATTTCGAAAAATACGTAAGCAAAGGAATAAAAATTTATTAAAGTGAGCATAACGATTCGCGATGATATAAGGTGTGAATAAAATTGGCAGTCCGTAAATTACATCTTTACAGAAAACTTGCACGTCTTTCTATAACGTAAGAGAAGACATGGATGAGATGTAATGACCTAAGAAATGAGGCAGCGAGGAAGTATTATACCCATCAAAGAACCTATAATCTTATCCGACCCTTTCAAGGGACTAGCCGCTATCTCCCTTAATCATTTCATACGTAGCCTATTCAAGTCTTTCTATCCCGATGCTCTTTTCAAGAGAGGATAGTTTTTGGTCTTTTTCCTCGTTGGTTCATGCCTCTAATAAATGGCTCGATGAAGCACGGAGAGAGTTGCGCGTAAGATATATTTCACCTAATCGACTTTTATCTGGCTACCTTAAATATATCGCACATTGATTGCCAATACTGTTTGAAAATTTAAATTTATAATAAATCGTATTGTACGTCTGCTATTGACGATGATAAATGTAACGCGAGAGAATTTAGAATGTGCAGGATGGAAAAATTTTGCTCGTAAAATCTACTACTTCATATTATAAAATAATAATTTTTGATCGATCGTTCAATGATGTTTAAATAAATTTAAACAAATTTAAATTTAATAAATTTCTAAACTTTGTGAATATAAAACTTATACTTTTTAAATATTTAAATTTAATTAAAACCGTTTTTATACCGCGTTAATCATTTCTCTTTGACGTTACATGAGCCGTTACGGCTATTTTATTCGATCGTATATATGCGCGCACGCTCCATTCCCATCAAACAAAAACGGCAGGAACATTTCCAATTAACGTGGCGCTAATGATGAATTAAACCTTTCTCCCATGCGTCATTTCGAAATGGCGTTCGTTAACGAAATGTACGGGATTCTTCGGCTCGCGTGAAGAAGGATCCATACCGCAAAACGTGCGAGGTGTTGACTCGGCGTTAACTCTCTACATACTCGCTCGTAGTAGGTCGTATGAGGACCCCGGGCGCGAATTGATTTCGAGATCGCCGAATCAGCCATTAATCACGCCGTTTGCCGCGATAGTTGAAGGGAAGATAACTAGTTCACTAGAGTCGGCATGCGAGTCGATCGCTTACGCGAAGCTCGCGCTTGAAAGAGGCGTCGTGATTGTAAGGTAAGTCGAGGTAATCGGTTGCTAACAAACCATTCAGCATTCACACTTTCTACGCGCGCCTTTTTCCGATGGGAGAGAACTATTTCCGTTCGTACGCGAATACGAAAAGTAAGCGCACCTTGCCAGGAATATAATAGTATCGGATAAAATGGAATGAAGTGAAAAAGGATTTTGTTGAAATCGAATAAGATTATTTTGGCTCTTTATTCCCTGATCGTGATATTGAAATAAAATGATAAAATATATAATGATTACTGTAGAACGTCACAAGATGTGAAAAGTAAATAAACAGGAAAAAGCGAAAATAAAGAAAACTAGAGAAACTAATATCTCGTTATATAATTTTCGCATCGCGAAACTTTTGAAAATACAATTTAATAAACTTATGCCGAGTATTGATCACAAAAAGTGTAGAAAAATGTGTGCGCGATAAATTGCAATCTAATCACGTTGATCACCCACGACGAAGTAACCTGTAAATAACTACAGGAACATGATAAATTACGATGTGATCACGTAAATTCACGTAGGAAAACGCTCTCCGCCAGAGCATGATCATGCTCGAGGAAAAAGGCAAGGGGCAACTTTCCTCGATTATGGATCGAGCGGGACGCAACACATCACTCGGCAAGTTTCGAAAGTTTTGAAGCTCTGGGGCGACCCAGGGGCCGTTTGCTTTTCTTTTTTACCGCTGCGCCGCGTCCGGAAAAAAGAGCAGGAAGGAAAAGCACCCGAAGCGATCGTTTCGCAAATGTGTCACGGTCTTTAATTCGCCATCGCCAGCCGGCGAATATATTTTCCTCCACGAGGAAGAATCTCTCTCCCTTTCCCTCGATCGGAGTCGTTATTAAAGTCGACCCCTCGCGGTAACCGGCAGGTTCATCGCGCGTCAATTAATCGTCGCGACGTCGCGGGATTTTAATGAATGTCCTATAACAAAATACGTTGCGCGTAATTAGAGTATACCCGCTGCGGGTGTTGGCGAGCGAGATAAATGGCTGCTCGTCTCGCGCAATTATTTTCTGTCTAATGATTACGAAAGAAATCGCGAGTAAACTTGAATGAGACTATAGCCTCTTGAGAATATAGAGACATACAGACATGTGATCTCTCTGTCACGATTATGGATATTTATATAGAATGAGACCCCTCTTTATGTATCCACCAAACAGGTCAATGGCAGAATAACGGAATTGTATAAAATAATGAAGAAAAATAATTAGAGATAAAAGTTTGTTCAAATCATATATTATACATATATTTTACATATATTTAAATAATTATTTATTTAATAAAATTGTATAACCATTATTTTTAAAAATGTGTTTTTTTTTGCACATTTTGTTTAATGTAATGGAGATTACATCTTTTATTTATATTTATATTATGTGTGTGTATGCGCGCGCCCTGCAAGCTTTTTATAAAATTAGTCTTTTTACAAAAATACAAAGGTTTAATCTTTTCATAAAGCGTTGAATATTTGTAGGCTGTTGTTGTATAAAAAATTCCAAGTTTTTTCTGAAAATATTGAATTTCCAAGAGAGCTTATAAATATATATATATATATATATATATATATATATATATAATTTTATTACATGTATTTTAAATAATTGCATCTATCATATTTGCTAATATTTTGCAATTTAATATAATATTTCTCTTTTAAATAAATTCACAAGACAAATATAATAGTACGCAAAGAATATATCCACTGGCAATGTTTTTATATATAAATTAAATTTTAATTAAGATTTTAAAGTTTATTTTTCTGTTATTTTTACTGATTTTAGCTTCATCAAATTTTAATAATTCTCGAAGTACGGCGAAAATAAACTCGGGAACAAAAGCCTTTAAATAATCTCGTATCATAAACTTTATGAAATTTGCAATAAACCGTTTCACACACATAATGGGATAATTAATCATTGATGCAAATGGTTTTCCATCGTATCCAGCATAATGTAGCATCCGCGATATTCACGCCATTTGTCGCGTTTGTATGCCGTTAATCCGATTGGCAGAAAGCCCGCGACAAAACTGGGATTAAATCGCGCAACACTTCGTGTATTTTCGTCCGGATTCCATAAAAGTTTTCCCAATCGTGAGTATATCGAGTACGTCGGTTGACTTCTATCGGTACATCGAATTTAACTGCAATCACCCTGGATTTCCGTTCGACGCATTGTACAAAGATCGCGTTTAACCTTACGCTAACGTGAACTGATTGCCAATTAACGTTAATATGCTTTCACATGTGTAATACGAGAAATGCTTGCATGCTCGATGCATAGAAGCCAATATAAACTCACAATGCGTTTATCTGATCATTAATCTTGATCATTAATTGAAAATCTTATAATTGTTATATCAGTACGCAATTACACCAACTTAATACTCTAGTGTTTTTATTTGATTTTCAAGAAGATATATGAATAAAATAGTTTTTAAAAATCCATGAACTTCTATATATATATATTTGCATATTTTTTCGTATATGTATACACAAGTGGCTCGTGAAAGATCTAGCTTTATTTCTTAAACGAACGACAAGGTACTTGACACTGAAAGGATTAAGGCACAGCGCCCTTTCGCTTTGTATATGTGCCTTTATTGCGCTCTTGTAATTACCTCTCGTAATGCTTGTACGTACCTATATACATACACGTACGTGATAGGTGCATTCAATAATGCGGAGTAAGAGAACGAGCGGCGCGGTTTATTTTCACGACTGGTCGACGCTTGTCGACCGCGTTAAAACTCGTAATAGAGTGAAACTCTCGGATGCGTGTTTCGCCGTGTAATACCCGAAACTCCATCCAGCACACCGAGAGTCTGTAACTCCCTGTGGCGTGGGTGAGAATGCGTCGTAAATAGTGCACTTGCAATGAAAGCGCGACCGGGGCCCGAAAGCCCGTTTCGAGATGATTTACCGGGCTCTTAATTTTTCTGCCGACGAGTTCGTACACTACATACGTAGGTATATACTTTCTTTTGCCTCCGTAGAGTTAATTCCACGGATTTCTCGGACACAATATTGCCTCGACGGCTATCGCGCCGTTGATATAAAATGCTAGTTTCGAGTCGCGCTTTTGCTCAAAGTGCTATCTACTTTTTCTTGATTATTCCCTTGTTTTTTATATACTTGAGGATTTTATAAGCTCATAAACTGTCTTCATGTAACAATAACGGCAGAACGGATTTATATTTCAAGCGCACTAAAAGTACATATTTTATTAGACAGTGTGAATAATTTTATGCTTATTTAATTAGAAGACCTTATGTCCTTAAATTACGTAATCGATTTAATTAATAACGTCAATTGACTTCATACTGACTAGTGAGAATAGCGTGACACCGACAATTGTTCGGTCCAGTCTGTCATCTTCCAAAATGTCATGTCATGTAAAACCGAACTCCACCCGCCAAACTTTTTATCTTTTTATTCCTTATCGCCGTCCATAAAACTCGACGAGCTGCCGCAGCCCGTTGAAATTGGTTTTAATAAAGAGTGCTGGGAAAACAGCGTCCGGGGGAGAGATCAATCTTCCCTATCGAGAAAAGTATCCGGTCGCAAGAGCAGGTGGAAGAGAAAAAAAAATGTGTGAGTGAGAGAAAGAGAGAGAAGCGCGCACTCTCGACGTACACGTTCAATCACTGCCAACCGGATCGAAATGCAGACGATCGCGGCATGCGAAACCCGCACCTACCGTCACCAGAGGATGAGCCATCTGTACAGGCCGGGGATTTCACCGAACGACGAAAAAATGCTAAAGTCAGCGACCATAGTGACCGTAATAAATTCGCTCGACGGGCCAACGAGGAGCCAGCCGTATAACCATACCTATATAGTCGCGTTCGATCTTGCACGATTTTCTCCGCAGCCGCAATTTCCCGTCAAGTGTTCCTTTCGGTTCGCGGTCGGAGGTTGCGCCAGGGAGGAAAGGAGAACGGAATTAGAGCAATCCTCTCTAATGGTAATTAATGCGGCGACGCGGTCGATGTAACTCACATCGAGAGAACAGGTCGTGTGCGATCGGGTGGACCTGTTCGGTTCTCCTCGAATCGAAGCACTCGCCGGTTGAAAACTGGAAACTGGACTGGCGAGTGAAAAGTGAGAAAAGAAAAAAAAGAGCCCCAACCCCGTTGGGTGACGACGGGACGACACGTTCGCCGCCGGGACTACGTGTACGCGGTGACGATCGCGGTAGAACGGTCGAATACCTACGTATACGTGTGTGTATGTGTGCGCATGTGTGGTATCGCGGCCAGCACTTTTAAACAATGAGGACTGATTGAATCGGGGGTCCGCCGCGCGCTTTAGTCGGAGTCCGGGTGCTCTATGGGTTCCGTTTCATTCACCCTCGATCGGGAGAGCAAGGACCGCCCGTCTCGACGACGACGACGATGAGATGGCGGTGGCACGTACGAGCGAAAACACGGACGTATATTTATCCAGCGCCGTCGTTTTGCCGGTTTACCCTTACCAGCAAGGCGATCGGAAAGGCGTACGTCGCTTATCCTCGAACAGGCAGCGATGCAGTCACCAGTATAAATGATATTACCATTCATTGTGCGAGTATACTCTTGCGCATATATACATACATATAAAAAAAGAAAGAAAGAGAGGCAGGAGAAGGTGCATTAGAATTAATATAATTTTTTTATATTTTTATAATACGTGTATTTATTATAAAAATTACAGTGAAAAAGTTTTTTTATGGCTCCATCCATTTTACTATAAATTATTAAATTAATAATAATGACAGACGCGAATATTTGATTTTTTTTTAGTCTTACGGATTCAGATGTATCTAGCTTAATTCTGTTATTATCAGAAATCAATCAATTTACGCCATCTATTCTAAATTAAAAATTTCTCTATTATCCTCTTATATATTATATAAAATAAAATATATAAGAGGATATTATATAAAATGATTGTATGATGTGATGATTGTATTTATGATCCTGCACATATATATATGTATATATAAGAAATGACTACTATAAGTAACAATATTTTTAAAATAATGCGCTAGTAATTAAAAGATAACAAAGTAACTAGGATGGGTGATCTCACGCATCCGCGCAAAATATTGCTTTTTTTCTTGCACAAAAGCGGTTCTAAAAACGTTATCATACTATTTCTACAGTAACGCAGCGTTAAGTGTTAATGCAATCTCGGAAAACTGAAGTACCGTAAGAAAGACATACCGGGAGAAAATGGAACAGGTACAAACTGCGGCTCTTAAAAGCTCTCTTCAGTAACCTCGTACTGCGCTCAGTGTAACATCCCTTTCTTCTCTCTTGCATGTTTCTTCCGAAACACTTTGAACTTGCGCCACATTAACGGCCGTGCACACGGAAGCGACGTGAAAACGCGAATTCGTAACATTTCTTCGGATAGCTTTACGCTGAAGAACGCTGTTCTTATAAGGATGTTAAATTAGCCCGTCGTAAAAAAAATATAACAACCGGAAAAAGCGCAGGAAGTAGAAAATACAGCGCTCGTTATAAACTGAGTTTAGGGAGCTGGAGAAATGTATTTCGCAGCGAAACGCCTTATTTGAGGGTATTAATTTCTATGAGCCAGTTTTTCCGCATCGCAATTTGCGAAGCGGACACAGACGTTTTAAAGGGTACCAGTGAAAAAATTGATATACGCTGTAACTTCTCTTCCACAAATTAAAAAAAAAAAAAATTACAAAAGCGCGAATTGAAATTTTCCAAACGCATTAACATTGTTAACCATCTAATTGTCAAGTGATACAATAAGGATCGTGGTTAATAATTTAGATAAGTGATCACTTTGTGAGGGATTTATTCGCACACGTGACTTCTCCATCAGTCGGGTTAAATTATGACAAAATTCAGCGATCAGTATGCATGCCGCGTGCATTAAATTAATGGAAAAGCGGCGAAGCTTTAATAGAGCGACAGGGAGGGTCGATAATAATATACCGCGCGCGCTTACTTGCTAATGGTTTTCTATCGCGAGTGAGAGAATAATTAACTCATTACAAGCGATCGCGCACTGATTAAAGTCCGCTATTGCGGCGGACGAATTCGGACGGTATATAATGCGCAAAATAATTGGCTTATAATTGGCTTTAAAAATGCGAATCAAAGGTAGCATGCATGTAGCGTGCAGTTAAATTCTCTGCCAAACGCAAAATATTGTCGGACTCTGTTGTAATTATTATTCCAAGCGCAAAGTTTATACTTAACGCATCAATAAATCGCGCGCCGCATATTTGGCGCTGTAAATACGATTAAATACGTTAAACATCAGTAAAGTAAATAAAATTACAGCTGATCGCGCGTGCAGCCATTAGATTAGTACGCTTTAAAGATATTCATTAATTAGATAATATTTAACGAAGAAGTAGCGCGAAAACGAGAAACACGTGCAAACTTGTATCGGTTCTTCTAAATCATCTGACTGCTCGAGGATATTTATTCTTTATCAAAGCTAAAAATTTTGGTACAGAGTTTTAAAAATATATAAATATGAAAATAATCCTTATTTGTTAATTTTAATGGGAATCTGAGAAAGCTGGGATATTTAATCGAAAATTAAAAATTAGGGATTTAAATGATTATGTCCCATGGCTGAGGAGAAATTGACTTTACTCCTGCCTTTACGTACGAAACTACAGACAACGAACCTGTGTCGGGTTTCGGGACACTCCGTACTCGTGTATTCCGGACGGGAGGAGGCACGTAAATGCCTTCGCCCGGTTGATTGAAATTTATGTTTTAATTCATAGCCGAATAGGCGGGAATGGCAAACACAGAACGCAAACGCGCAGCTCGTCGACGATGGACCGAAAGGGCGAACGAGAGAGCCGGGAAGACAGAAAGGGACGGGATGAACGAGAGGGAAGAGTGCGAGGGCGGGTCATCTCGTTTCTCTGTTTGCTGTTAATTTACAGTGACGCGCCGCGGCTGAGTGCGTCCGGCGCTAATAAATTTCTAGAGCCACCCTGGCAACTCGACACCCTCCCCTCGCCGCACTTTTTCCCCCGGTCGCGTCGTTCCGTCCCTCCGCGGCATTTTTTTCCCCTTCGCGATCCACCGCAGTGACGAGATATTCCGGCCGCATCGAACAGCCCCGTCGGCGCCGCTTCGCCCCGATGCTATAGCAGCTCGCCGGAGAAAAAGCGGCCTGTAAACGTGACGCGAGACCGCACGCCGGGATTTTGTGTATTTGATCAAATTGTAACCATTATTGTTTGTACATTACGGAATTTCATTTTAATCGCGATGCACAACCGAGCGCATCGATTGCGAATGAACTAATTGCGAAAACGCGATGCTTGTGATTTATTGATCTTGGAGGTAGCATGTTATTATAACGTCAATTATATATAGATGGTTTTCACGGTGAAAAAAGAAAGCTTAGTCAGTTTTTTGACTATTTTGAGAGCTGAATTCTAAGAGAATATTCCGAGAATTTCTTAATTTTTTATATAGAAAAAATATTAAATATTGCGTTTATTACATTTTCAATAATCAGCGAAGATTTATTTATATTGAAAAAATTACACAGAAATATTTTGTACCCTTATCCCTGTTTAACGAATCTCGAATCCGTAAATGTGGAACTATATACAGAGATAAAATTCAATAGAATCTGTTAGGTTAACGGGGGATTAATAATTTTATGTAAATAAATGATTAGAAAGTAAAGAGAGAATGAGCGCTTCGCGAGCTTTGCTGAAACTGGAGCTGGAAACGCCTCGGATAATTATAAGTTTCTAGAGTTCTCTCGTTGCTAAAGCGCTATCCTCGCTTCAAACTCGTTTTCTGCTTTTTTTTTCTACTTTCTAATTTTTCTACTTACTTTCCTTATTCGGTTTTAACGAGTCTCTAAAACTGCGTCATTATTATCGAGATAAAGTAACTTTCTCCGTTATTGCTACAATTTTCGTAAAGTGACGTAAGATAATGCAACCTATATTTTCTCAAAAATGGATGATAACTTGCGCGAGAGAAATTACTCTTTCTAAAACTCTCCCGGAGAATTTATAGGACTTCCGTGCAATTTCTAAAAAAAGCTAAGAGAAACAAGATTCAATTTGATGATTATCCCGACACGTATGAAATGTCTAGTAAAGTACTTGTTGCGTTTGCGACTTTAATTCTATCTGCTATCGCGAGATTATATGAAATTATCCCAAATTCTTTAATACAGCTCTATACTTAACATTTGTGCAACTTCGCGTTTCGCTATAAATCTATGCACGAACGAAATCGATTTTTTTCCGGTTTATTTTCTCGAATCGTAATATGTATCGTGATGATATAAAGTCGTCGTAATGCATCAGAGCTCGAGAAGGAAAAGTTGTAAAAAGGCCGACAAACAAAGTGAAGGGGTGCCAGCGACTGTAAATTTTCATCGATATACAAGGCAAAGCAGCATGAGAAATGGCGTTGCGAGCAAATTGTACTAGCAGTCAGTATTTTTGCGCGACAGAGATTTATGACGATCGACGTGTTTCCCGAATTTCAGGCAGTCCGCTCGTATATATATGCTTCAGACATTTCGAAATGGACGTTATAGTTTCCTCTCTCTGCAACGTTTTAAAACAATTATAAAGTTTGATACTGAAAAATAAAATGTGTCAAAAATAAAATATCTTTGCCGTTCAGAAATGTTTCTTGAAAACGACGAAAAGTTGCAACAAACTTCGGATTTTTTAAAGTTTCGTCGAATCCGAGTATTTATAAATTAATGCAGATCCTTATCTTATATTGTGTGTGAAACGAAAGAGAGAGAGAGAGAGAGAGAGAGAGAGAGAGAGAGAGAGAGAGATATCTCACTTATTTAATAAAAATTTATTGCAATGAGCGCGCTGTATATATCTTTAAAACGCAATTAAACCCTAGTTACTTGACGCAGTTGTAAAGAGCCTCATTTAGCTTTATCGTCGGTTTAAGAGTGCTCGACCATGTTTAAATTTACACGAAAAAGGAGCAGTCGACGATTTTGCGTGGAAGTTTAACCGCTTTCAAATATCTCATTAATTTCTGCCAATGGCAGGCGCAAGTTTGCCGCTCCTGCTGTAGTTTCAAAACTCCCGAGAGATCATACTTCGAGGCAAAATAAAGAAATGCGGAGAACTTTACTTGAGCCATCCCACTGTGGAGCAACGAGACGAACTGAAAAGAAAAAAAAAGAAAACAAGTATTTCTTTTCTTAGATATATGCGAGTGTACACGAATCCACGAAGGAACAAAATTAATTGTCTAATAAGACTGATCTCGCAATGTATAAAATATATCGATGCTCTCTAATGTCAATATATGTCAATAAAGTTAGGCCATCTCTTTAAAGTTCTTGAAAAAAATCTGACAGCATAACGGCCAATTAGAAGTAGTAATTAATTTAATGAGAAACATGCGATTGTAATAAGTAATAAGGAACAATTCAAGTGATTTGAAATTTTTTTTTATAATAATACATAATATTTTCTTTCTACAAGTAATTGAAATTTCAATATAAGTTACTAAACAATACGAAATTTCGAAGTTAGAATTCCAGTTTTTTTATCGATTTGAAATTCTTTGTGGGAAATTGCATATTAATTTTTTAAGCATCTTTTTAGTCGGAATACTAATGCATTTCTTTTTTGAATATATATTTTCTAGTATGTATTTCACATTTTGATATTAAACTCGAAAAATATACTAATTTATAAGTTTCTTTCTCTCAAAAATTAAAGTACGTTCCTTTTTTCCAAAAAAGATGATATAAATTCTCTCTATCCATATATATATATTTATTTTAGGATAGTAGTGAGAACGGAAAGGTATATGAAATATCACCTTCATATATGAGGTGTTGTGCGTAACTTTTGTATATTTTTGTTTATTTTGTATACGTTACTCTATACGCAAAATGTAAAGCAGAAAACAGGCGAACACGTCAGAATTGCGAATGCCGGTTTCACTTCAATACGACTCGTATTTCACTGTACGTCGTGAAGCAACATATAGACATTGCTTCCAGTTTTCGAAACTATCGTGGTGTTTTTGTTTGCGACTACTCGCCAAATACGCATGCCGCTTCTATTCAGCTCTCAATTTGTGCAAGCACACATTTGTTTCTATAAAAAGACTGACGCGAGTTGGTCTCTCTTTCTGTACCGAAAAAAATCATTTTTTCCAGTCAGAGATCCGAAGCATCAAAATTTATAGAGGCGATCGCCTGGTTAAGAAACAATACCAATAAAAGATATTGCGAATAATATCGATTTTCGAGACAATTTTTAAACTTTAGGAGATTGTTGTGTCATGTCGAGAAAAATTATTTGATTTTTGATTTTGAATTCTCGATTGGAATTTAAAACAAATCATAAAGAAACCCTTTTCTCTATTTTAAATGTCGCGTGTCTATATATATTTGTGTGTGTAAGGACCGATTGTTCCAACTTCTTGGTAAGATTTACCCGACAGGTAGCATATTTTCCACCCTTTTCAAATAAGTTCTAAGAAAGAGACGAAGATGTGCTACCTGTCGGGTAAAATTTACCAAGAAGTTGAAACAACCGGCCCTAATTGAACTACAATAAAAAGAGAAATTGTATTACCGTGCTGGACGACTCGAATTCGGTATTTCGGCTCCCTCAGAGATAGAGTTTAATAATAGAGTAGTCTCAAAGGACGATCGAATTGATCGGACGCTTATTACGGGAAGACAAATTTGTCCAGGAGCTATAAATTTGTAAGTCGGTCGTGCGGCGGAAAGTTCTCAAGATCGAAGTTCCACTGCAGAAACGTGTAGAATCCAAGCGGTAGATCAGCAACCGGGCACTTTATCAGCTAAAAGTCGGACATGGCTCGGTCGCGGAAGCGCGACGGGGAAAGGAGCAGATTTACATGCGAGCGGCGCATTCGAGTCTGCGACCTCTCGCATTCGAGGGGACATATCGCCCCTTATGGATACGCGCGATAACTCGCATAACTTATGCAATCTCGGTCGCCTCGCCACATGCAAAGTGGGATAGTCCGTTATTTCAATGAAACGACGTGCTCGTCGGACGATGAAGTTGTAAAGGATATGAGAATACGAGAGGACGATGCTTATCGTGTAAAGTTATGGATCGCTATATATTTCGAAAAAAATATGCATATATATGATGCTCTGCGCAGTGCAAAATTTAAAAAAATTATTGACAATTAACTTGTTATTTAAAAAGGTATCAACGTTTAATTATTCATATTTTTCTTTATATCGAATTTAATATAAAGAATATATATTCAAAATATTTTTTAAGAAAACATGGCTAATAAACGAATCGAAAATATAATGAATTCGAGACTCGCGACTATATATATTCTGAATAATATTTGAAATTCGCAAATATACAATAATAATTCCCTATGCAATTTTAATAATCCTTTTTTCCGATTTTTTTTTCCTCCCTTGATGCTTCTCAGTCTGTACCAAATAGTATATCGCGAATCGATCCGGGAAAACAATCAACGACGAAGATCGCAGCAGTTCACAGTTTCTCGTCGTTTTCAATCGGCGATGCCGGCTTTAAATTACCCGTAGCTTTTAGTAACGAAATTTAATTAACTTCGCTTTCGAGAAAAGTAATAATGGCTCATTTTACATGGCAGCGGGGGCGAGAGCCGAGAAGTGTCAACCCGGGACATTCGTTCGCGTTCGATTCGTTCGTGAAAAGCCTCGTTATTGCGTCGTTCCTAGGTGGGATAATGAAGCGCAGTTCTGCGATATAAACGCGAAACAATTCGAAACAATCGCTCGAATTCTCTATTGCGACTCTCGCGTCGAGAATGTATCGAATTTATATTAATTCCATCCGTACCCCCTCGACGTTTCCTATCTTGCCGATTCCATGCAACGGTCCAAGTTTTAAGAAGGTTCCCGACCGAATTTGTAAAACAAAACCTACCCGATCGTTTCTGTTTTATCTTTCCTCTCATTCGCCGATCGGATATATTCGCTGATCTCTATGCATGGGATACAATAATGTCTATCGAATGTCCCTTTCGGATTTGTCGTACAATGAACTTCATTTACACAGAGAGAAGGGAAAGATATATTCTATCAATATACATTTATACATCGGGATGCACACTTTATAGTTCGTATCAATTATGCTGATGATATTTAAAAAAATCACACACAGCTGCTGTTTTAATGATATCGTATTCGCGAGGACGAAGATCCGTTATACAGATGGACGGGAAAAATCGGACGTGTTCAAGTTTGATTAAGTGGCGGACGTTAGACGCGGAGGCCAGGTATTAGCGAACTTGCCCGAGAACTTGTTCATTAATGGATCTCTCTCTCTCTCTCTCTCTCTCTCTCTCACGGACGCCTTGGGTAAATCCACGTTGTAATCCGACTGGGCGAGCTCGTCCGACGGCAATTGAAACTGCCAGCGGCAGCCGAACTGCCTTCCCGGGTCGTCCGCAAGTAATATACGCGCGTATAATTAGTTGCGTCGCGCACTCGATAGCGGGCACCCGTCGGGGTGATTTGTTGGACATGGTTATTTTATCGCCCCTGCGCGACGTGTTTCGTCGAAGGGAGTTACATTAGGATTCACGTTCTAGGAGAGAGAGAGAGAGAGACGTTTTGCTATAACTCAGTATCATCAGAGTATCGATATCTTGCCTTCGGTCTTCGGTGTCTGCATCGTAATGTACTATATTTTATATTTTCTCCCATACTTCATTCGTGATTGTGCGCATTTTGTCATTGAATTTTACGAATAGAATCCTACGGCATTATATACGGTATATCCGAGAAAAGATATAAGTTTCAGAAGTTTGAAAATGTTGAGAGAGGAATTTCTTTTTCTCCGAATATAAAAAAGGTAGCTATTATATTTGATTAAAAATAAATTCTTGATGAAACGTCAAGAAAAAGTTAAGAGATAATTTGATTATTACCGCGCATGATTGGTAACACGCAAATAATTAATGTTCTCTCTTAAAAAATAAATAATCTATAGAATGTATTGTTATATAATATATATTAAAGAAGTTATATTTTTCTGAAGAATTAAACGGAAAATATCGGAGCGAAAGAAAAGTATCGATATTTCAATGGTATTGTTAAAATAGCTCGCAAGAGCGCCACGTCCAAAATATACGGCCGGTCGATGGCTCGAAGACGGCGGAAATTGATGATGATAGAAGAGCGAGAACTTTGCCGTCCGGAAATTAGTGACTCGAAGTAGAGCGAAAAGCAGGTGCGCTTGATAAAAATATTAAGGTAAACCCAACTGTTATTGCCCATTCACGCGGTTATCGACCATTTAAGTTTGTGAACTTGTTTCATTTTTGAATGATGCATCGGTCTTTGCTTCTATACAACACATACATATAATAGAAGTAAAAATTATATGAAGATTGAGATTTAAAATTAAATTATGCATATGTCGTGCATTTTAAATCAGCAGAGAGCATGATCTGTTTCATCCGTCTCGTTATTATTCTCTATAAATAATTAACTTTTTACGATATCAACGATTAATTAATTCCACGATTAAAGATTCGTAAACGACGGTAATTATTTATCAAAACAAATATTTCGCATAATTTATTCGTTCGAAGTAGAAATTAAAATGATGGGAATTATTATATTCTATTGCGACGCTTAAATATGTATAAGCAATAATTATTTTTTTAATAATTCGTATAAGCATTTCTTGTATTAGAATTGAATATTTCGCATCGCGCTTATAATCGATATAATCGTTTATTTTTCACGACTTGGATGACGTGCACATTTAAAAGAGGATTCATATTTTATTATAAGCAAACAAAAAATCTGTTAGGCTTATCTGCCGGCATTGGCAATAAAAGATTTTCTTTGGTTAAAAATCCAGCCAAAATGCTTGTATGACCAGAAACAAAAAGTGAATCTACTGTCAAGAAAAATAGATATATAAGCTAAATATACACAAGATAGATTATAGATAAAATTAATTAAAACACGTAGGCCCATTAAGTGGTAAATAAAATTTTGGGTCATAAAATTAAATTTATTTTTAGGAAAATATGAAAAATTAAAAGGTAAGATTGTATATAATTTAAATTTAAGAGAGAGTTATTGAAAGAATAAAATTTACTTACCTCTCAATTTCACACCTTCTTTCTTTCTTTATTTCTTCATATTGGTCATTTTAACGACATGAAATCATATATAATAAAACTATGCAATATTAATCCATAGACAGGCGATACATAATAAAATTTAATATTAGAGATCCTTTTTTTTATAACTTTAAATTAGTTTCTCTTCAGAAAAATGCTGTTTGTACATGATAATTAAAAGAAAAGGAAAAAGACTCTTTCAAAATAAAAATAATTTATATTTATTCTAATTCTATATATATATGAAATATTAGTTTCGATTATCGAATGAGTTTTATAAAATAATTTGACATAAACAATTTAATTATAAAACAGCACATGAGTGAACTTAGCGTTCGCCGCGCGATTAAAAATAATAAAACAATACAAAATAATTTTCATAATAAAATCATGCATTACTTACCATTAAACAAATATATATTTATGTAATTTGACGCAAGATAAAAATAAATTATAAAATAAATCGTTCAGAATTTGAAACGTATTCTCTATATCAATTACGGGGGGCGGGGATGAGGGAAATGATCAATCGATCAATAAAAGACACATATGTTAAAAAAACATTTACATATTTATATATATAAAATATAATACAATTTGTTACAGTGTAGATGATAGTGTAGCGTTTAGATGTTAATATCGAGTGTAAATCGGGTAGGTATAAATCTAAGAGCATTATGGAAGGATAGGGCGCTCGGTGTATGTATGTGTGTATGTATATTATAAAGATATAAGACGCTGTTTTTTTTTCTTCAGCCACATCCCTATCCGAAGTAGGTATCGAGTGTGTAGTAAAGTGCCTATTGAGGTTCTCCGGACGTCGTTTAAAATCTAAAACTATATACAGGACACATTCTATATGTACACGCACACGCTATTCTCGCTCGATTTTCCTTAAATGCACTCTCGCTTATGCATTTTATTTTCGCTCCGATCGCCGCTTTCACACACTTTCGTCCTTATTTTAACAAAGAGCACAAAATTCGAGCCAGCGACCGCTAATCCTCTACGTACAGTACATACATTTTCGATTTCCTGGCCTTCATCGCCTTCAGCCCTTTTTCCGAGTGTAAATCGGGACGTTGACATCTACCGACCGATTTCTCGCGCACTCCAAAACGAAAATCGTATCCACTTGAAAATTCGGTTCGGTATATACTCTCGATGGTATAAACATTTCTGTTAGAAATGGTACAAGGTGGAAAAGGCTTCGACACATCGAGACGCGGAATTCAATTTTCCGACATCGGGATAAGAATGTTGCCTTAAAAAAAATTGTACTCTATTCACTCTACAATTATTTTATACGTAATTTACGTGTTTATTGCTATCGAAGAGAATAGTTTAATAATTTAATTTCCTTCAAATGTTATAGGTATATATCTTTCTATATTTAGACCTCGCTCTTGAACTAATCAAGAAATATATTAATAATTACAAATGATTACTTTTTGTTATAAAGACCTAAATGAAATTGATTCCGTGTATGAACTGAGAAATTATTATTAAAAAAAATATTCTTGATAGACAAGAAAATAGAAGCGTATAAATAGTATCATCACGCTATATATAAAAAGAGAAAAGATCTTGAAGACCTTTTTTCTTCGAGTCGCCTCGGACGTTATTGAAGAGACGGTGAAGGCCGGCAAATCGTTACAGAAAAAAAAGATCGCCTAACATATCTACGATATCGGATCATCGAGTATAAATAGCGTATAATAACACGTCGCTCTATCGATTACCTAACGTAATAATTATCTGAGTTTATTAAAGGACATTTAACTCGTGACGCTTTGCTTGATTGTTCTGTTCATATCACCGGCGGTTCCTTAGCACCCACCCAAACATCGTCGACAATCCCCGACGGAGGATCTCGTCGGGATCCTCGACGTCGGCGCATCATCGACGACGTATATCGACTCCTCGAAGCGAGGACGATAATAATATTTCCTCGTCTCGTCCTCGCTCGTCGCACAACGATTATTACGAGCCCGTTCGACGAAGCTAAAAATCGTCCGAAATATATTCAGCGGATTCTAGTCCACGCAAGATGGAGAAAAAGATAGAGTCGAGGAGAGAAAGAAACTATATAGTGCGGAATCTCGGTCGAATCGATTAGCCGGAACTTTTGACTGTGCGGCTACATGTGCTTTATGTAGGATTACGTAAGAATACTATTTTGCGTGCGATCTCTTCGAAAATTATATTGATGTGCCGAATAATATATGCTGTCGAATCCCATCGATAATCGATACTCACGATATAAAATATTAAATGAATAGTTTAGCGATTAATAAATATCTGATATCTTATTTTGGAAGAAGAAACCTCGGACGATTGGAAAAATTTTACATTTTTCAGATATAAATGCGAGATAAACTCTAAAAAAAACGTGACCTACCTTGTACTATTATTAAATCAACCGTCGATATAAGTGCTCCATTTCAAACCATCAATTTTCTCGGGAAATATCGAGCAACTTCGCAACGGAAGCTCGCACGTTCGCGAATATAACGGATTATCGGAGGAAAAAAAAAAATAAAAATAAACGCTGCGGTGCTCGTCTCTTTTGCGTAATAATTGTCCGGCGTTGTGTTGTGAGTTATATATCGAAAATAGTTGGCCGAACAACTACGTATATGTACCGTCGAGTACCGTTGGGAGACGACGACGTCATACGCGAATTTATTGTCCGGCAACGCCGATCGCATTCCATCGCCAGGATATAGCCACCCCGTCCTCGCCGTGAGTTGAATCCGGGTTCAATCGGAACACAATATTTGTAAAGCAATATATATACTGGCAATTCTCAGCGATTTCGATTCGACAAGTACAGCGTGGTTACGAACGAATAATCTCCGTGCTGCTCGTTGACCCTTAAGTAGTCGATGGCACTCGGAGAAATCCACGTTTCTCTCCGCGAATAATTTTTTTTTTATAGAATCACGAGATGTAGAAAAAAATACTTAATAAAAGGAGAAATTTTGTAAAATTACACGACAATAATTTGTCGTAATAATTTTTTAATTAACTCTCTCTCTGGCTCTTTCGTTAATAAACCTTTATTTTACTCGTGATAAATTTTTATTTTATACTCTACGTTGCAACCAAATAAATATTGTCAGACACACTCGGGAGATTTTTGTCGCGACTGCTTAAGGGTTTAGATACGGCCACATTCGATTGCCCTAAGATCTTCTCTACACATACAGATTTCTCTATGACACATTTACGAATTACCAGTTAATATTAAATTGTAAAACGTACTACACGTGTCCGCGAGATACCAATTAGTCGCATCTACGCCTTTGAGATTTTGCTACACTAGGAGGGAGAGAGAGAGCAAGGAGGGAGGAGAGATCCTTCCCGATCCTTAACACACCGAAAAATATTTTGTCGAAAAATTGCGAATTTTCGATGCGAAAAAATGCAAAAGTGATTTTTGGGCTAACAAAGCTCCTCGTTTCTTTTTCTCTCTGTTAATGTCGGCGCAAAATTGAAGCCGGTAACGGCGCGTGTTTTAGGGACACTTCGTTTCGTTTGATTTCGAAATGAGATAGAGTAACGGAACAAATCCGAGAGTCGAGAGTCATTTAAATGGAAATTATCGAGAAAAGCTTTCGAATCGAATGCAAATCGCCATGCAGATTGTATCGATCAATACGTTCATTTAGCCCTTGAGAACGTTTACAAGTTTATTAGGCACGTCATATATCTATATTTATTTGCATTGTGCAACTAATTGAAGCTAATAATAACAGAAATTACGATGATAATAATAATATAATAATAATATAATATTAATCGATAAACTGAGAATATACAGACTTTGGTAAAATTAAATAGTTTCATTTAAAGAATTCATTACAAAGTCAAGAATCATTGATTTCGCCAAATATTATAATTGATAACTTAACTTATATATTGAGCAATCGCAAATTATCAAGTGCATATCGATATCGTTAATATATTGATAAAATCGGTAATTAAAGTCATACACATAATATGTTGGAGAATCGAGTGTCCCTATGTGTCAGACTCGTTTAAAATCTCGAAAGTGCGAGAGAGATAGATAGAAAGTATGTATAGTGTGTTGTGTATATATGTGTACGTAATGGGTGAAAGAGTCGCGCAAGTAATCTCTTTATACATTAAATAAGGAATAAATAACCACCCGCGTACGATAACGAGCGTTGACAAGCGCGTGAATAATGTTATACGTAATAAACTGTACAGAATGTTACAAAGAGTCGTCAAATATGTATAATATTTATATATATATAGTGTATCTATTTATATATTTATGTATATATATATATATATATAAACGTTGGTTATATATATAAGTAACACCCTCGCGTGAAACGCTTCAACGAAAGAAATTACAAGTACGAGATTCTTGTAACAAGACTTAGATTCTCGCACGAAATTGCTATCGCGTGCAAATCAACCAATGCTTATACAATCTTTATATTAAAAAAAAAACGCATATCTCCTATCACCTACGATCTAATTAACAAAATATACAGACTTCGGCGGGAACCGTGCCAAGTAATGAATTGTGTGACTCGCCAGAGTTATCAGAACATTATTTCCCACACAATTGCGATTTTAAAATCCCCGTGGAATACGCGAGAAATAAACAAAATATAAGATTTCGCGAATATAATTTTTCTTATAATTGAAACATAATTGAAAATACATTTCCTCGCGTATAAAAAACAATGACCTTAGTAAATTCCTTTTTTTTTTTAATTCTGATATACAAAAAAGAATTAATGAGATTTTAAATTAAAATGTTTGCCATAAAAATATTCATTTCGTTTTATTTACTTATTCTCCTTTGCTCGACATTTGATTCTACATTTTTCCTCTCATGGGAGAGCTTCGATCTTTTTTTTTATTCCGACTGAATTTGTGGTGTTTAAATTAAATCGGGAAATAGCGCGCTGAAAACTTCAGCTCCGTCGTACCCTGAAAAATAGAATCCGCGAAAACGGTTCTTTCGCGAGAATTGCGATGCCTCGCCCGGTTCCCGGATCAGCAAATAAACAGCCAACAATTAAACTCTTGCGAGTACATCGAAAGAAGCATTTAAAATAATTCCGCTCTGTCGACAGAACCGCGAAAATTTGCAAAGATATCTCTCGTTCGACCGGCAAATGTCGTATGATACAAAGACAAATAGGATTTTCGATGCAATTTCGTTATTAAATATTCCTCCTTCATCAGAAACAGATGTAGATTTAATGCGATTTATATAAAAGGAGTTTCAGACATTATCGTCTGGTCGCAGTAATATCGAAATCGATAATGATGGAATGTAACTCATGCTAGGTGACCACAATGAATGGCAGTTTTATCAGGCAGTGTGATCACCGGACGAACTAATTAACTTAAGTATAAATATAGTTCCCACAATGTCTCTTTTCGTATTCAACTGCATTCCTATAGAATGAGTTCGTCCGATCATTATTATCAGTTCTCTCCCACATGATGTATTAAAATTTATATAAATTAATGTTTAACACAATAATTATACAAAATTCAAAATATAAAAAAATGATCAAAAATAGAATTGCTTGATGGCAATTGTTCTTAACAAATTATTCATGATTATAATAATTGGTCTATATATAAGAAGCACGTAATATTTTATGTATATAATTTATTTATTCTTTGCAAATATGTGATCAATATTTTTTAAAAAATAATTTCGCATAAAAGATGCAGAACGATTCATATGAGAGGTTTTTTTCCACAACATTTTTGATAAGTTTTCTGAACTTTTGATTGTTGATAAGTATCAACGTATACGGCGAATGCACTTTTACATAGAGAGAATGGAAAAACTCCCGCGCGTTATTATCCATTATTATCCGCGTATATTCTTTTTCGTCGAGGTGCAACTTACGCTTTTGAATGTATGACACAGCCGAGAGAGAGACGCGCTCGTATCCGAGAGATATCCTGTGTTACGATCGTGCTGCCGGAGCACGGGGGATATTACAGATTCTCTGCGATAGCGTGCATTTCGAAATACGGTAGAATACGGCAAATGTCCCGAATATAAATAATAATGAGAATTTCAGGTGAGAAAATTTCCACGCGGCAATTTATAGGTATTTCGCATTGATCGGTAGGGTATATTTTCCGCGTTTACTTCGCGGATGTATTTCGAAATACCGTGTGTATCGCAAAAAATCCTCCATTGTAATACGGCGGTATATGCGCGCGAGCGGAAATCGCGAAAGAGAAAAGCCGATCGCGAAACGGGGACGCGAACGATAGATCCGATCTCTCGCGCTCGCTCGGTTTCACCGCGGGCGAAATTAACGCGCTGCGCATCCACATCCGTTTCCGTCCAGCACAGCGTCATTAACTCTCTCGTTCCTCTCTCGAGCGATTTTCCGACGAGATGAATATTTGATTGACTTGGTTCCAAAGGATCTCGCGTTATATTCAAATATATATTACAGAGGGAAATTAAAGATTCTAAAAAACTCGCAAATGTCAAAAAGAAAAATGCAGGAAAGAATCCTTTCTAAATATGCAAAAATACTCTCTTCTGCTTCTCTCGTAGGTGCTCTCTTAAAAAATATCTACAAATTTTGTAGAATTATTTGCCTTGACATATGAGAAAAATATGACGATACAGTCTTTTTTTAGTATTAAGTCAAATCTTGAAATATCACAAATCTCTGTAGAGAATATTCAATTCAATCAAATAAAATATTCTTATTTTAAACATTTTCTCTTCAACATATAATCATATATACTGAAGAAAGAAAGAGTTAACGTTTCTGGCTGGTAAAACCGAGCACCGTGTATGATGGACGAGATATTTTTGATGACGCCACCATACAAAATTACTATAATTTTCAACACCTATATGTCGAGATAATGTGGATCCGGTAATTTCCACTACATCTTCTATGATATATGTTTGCATGTAAGTTTCATTTACACCGAATGGTGATTGCAATTGTCCTTTCCCACTCGCGGAAATTCAACATTCTCGTTTAAAGGCTGGCGAAATTTTCTCATGTGTGTTTAATTTGAAAATAACATTAATCTTGAAAAATTATGATCAATAACGCGCAACTATAAATTGCCGCGATATGGTCAGCAAAATTTTTAACAATATAAACTTACACGCTTTCAAAATAAACATATGTAAATCTCAATCAATTTCGATTACTCCACCACGCAAAGATTCCGCCAGCCGGAGAAATCATTCCATCGCGGCCCGAAAAAAAAAAGGGAAAAAAGAAAACCATCGATCTCGAGTCTTGACGAATCCCGGCGTTCGGTCGGAGAACGATAACACCTATCTGAAGCCTAAGTTATGCGTCGCTGAGAGATTGGCAATGTACTTACGTACTCCGCTGCGACTTTGATCGCGATGAATGATCATCAGGACGATCCTGGCGGCGATGTTCACCTGAACGCGGCGCCCGCGACGACGGTGACGGCGGCCAGGATCACCGCCGCCGAGACGGTACGTCCGCAAGAACTACCGGCTGTGGGTCCGGCGTCGCTGCTGCGGGACACTTTGCTGCGGACCAGCTGACCCCGCTCGACCGCGTTCGACTCGTCGCTGTCGGGGTCGACCGGCGCACCGATGTCGTCGTCCTCGCTCAGCAGCATCGACAGTTTGTTCCGCAGCGGCTTCTTCGCGCAGGGCACGCTCGCCTCCTCGTAAGGCCTGAGGATGCGCGGATAGTGCACCTCGAGGTTGTCCGTACCGGGCAAGGCTCCCTTGCTGCTGCCGCATAGCGGCTTAAACGTGCCGCCGCGGGTGGCTTCCTGGAAGCTCTGGAAGTTTGACTCCCAGTCGTAACTGATTAGTCGCTCTTCCAGCGTCATTCCAGCCAATGTCTGCGGCTCTTGGATCATCACCGGGCTAGAACCCCTGCGCAAAAATCCAAGTCGTCCCGTCAAGTCGCTGTTACCTCTTACGTTTTACACGTTAAAATTTTTCTTTTTTTATATTTTACGCGGTTTTAATCTCCTATAGCTATTTAATTTTTTTTTATTATTTTATATTTCAGTATTTTTCGATATAGTCGATAAGAGAATGAATAATCTTATTTTAATTAATTTAAGAAATAACGATAAAAAAACTGTTGAGTCCTCAATATTGAAAATGGAGAGATTAATTTTAGAAACTTTACAATACAAATTATTTATGACATATCTGACAGATGTTACATAGCAATGGACAGCACATTTGATGCAATCTGATGTAACTATCGCTCGTTAAGTTAATGACAACCGGTGCTTTCGTGACGTACGAGTTGTCCTTAATAAACCAATTTAGAGCAATCAGAGAGCAAAACGTCGCGTAATCACCGTTTGCATAGAGGCATATAAACTGATAACAACGGATGATGTATGTTGATGAGTTTATCAAATGTTCCTTTTTCGCGCATACGGTTTATCGAAATTATATAACATTTTTAAGAGATAATAAAAATGTGAATGAACTAGTTAAAAATGATATAAACCATTTCAAGCAGATTTGAGACGAAACAGTCTGTGAGATAAATTCTAAATAAACTTTAATTAATTAGTCGATTCACAAATACTATTGAAAATATATTTTCAGCAAAGTATGTAAAAATACGTGCATCTTTTTGTTTTCTCAACTTTGATGAAATATAATTATCTCACGTCACACAATTTTTTATTAATAGTTATAAATGAATAAAAATGTCAAACTTACTGTATTAATTTCTGGATTCCCAAGCTATGCAGTACTGTTGGTAACGAGGGTAGAGAATAGCAAAGAGATAACTCAATGCGAGGATAATAGAGAGCAGACACTAGACAGGTCTCTTCTCTCGTTGTTAAGCCGCCGAGCGTGATGGCCCCCCGCGATTCGGACGAGTACGTACATTCGGCGACCAAGTGATCACCCTGTAAAAAGAAAAAAGAAAAAACGTCTAACGTGAGTGCTAAACCAAGAGCATCTTAACAGTTTCGAAAACTCGTCGATAAAAAATTTTACATGACATCAAAGTATTAATAACGCGAATAAATTGCAATTTTTAGATTTACATGTAAAATTTTAAATATATATATGTGTGTTTTATTATAAATCATAAATTCAATTTTGTTACTTTTTAATTGAATTTTGTTACAATAACATTTTTATTCTATGTTAACATGTAATCGCGTTTTAAACCCTGCCGTTCGAGTCCGTTCAAACAATTAAACTCAGGTTCATGCCTTGCGTCTGTAGCATGTCGGCACTTTACGTGATCAAAGCTTATACTTATTGCACGTTAATAAACTTTGTAACAAGCTTATAAACTTTCTGATACGTGCTACGGGTTTATAATGCAGCGCAAAAGTACGTTCGCGGCAACGTAAACGAAAGGCGTGCAATGTAGCGGAAAAACAGAAGAATAGAAAAATAAGAATATATTAAAAGACTGCTGTGTGAAGGACGTAAGTTACCTCGCGAAGCGCTTAAGGACATAATCTCGGATTACTTTCGAAGGAAAAATCTCGGCGGATGGAGTTTGAGATTCTTCCTCCGATTCTTCGCGAATTCTCTTCCGTTTTAATCGGAGAGATATTTTATAATTACATCAGCCCCATATAGCCGTAGATAAAAGACAAGATTCAACAAATTGCCAATAAATTGAAGATCTTGACACAACGATTAAAATGAACTTGAACCTATAATTCGATATCTTTTTCTTCAAACAATTACATATATAAAAAAAAGAGAATATGTGCACTATATTATAGAAAACAGAAAATAGTTTTATCCGCCACGCGCATATTAACATATGTACATATGAGAATTGAGACTTGTACTTACCGGGTACACCTTGACCGGTCTCTGGAGTCTCCGATACTCCTGATAATTGGGATCGTAGTTGGTATCGGCGGCAATCGGCGATAGTTCCTCGCCGCCGCGGATCTGCCGCAGGCGAACCTTTCTGCCGAGTTGGTGGGTGTGCATGATCACGGCGAACATGTTGATGCCGGTGTTCGGTATCGTCTGACCGGTGCATTCGGCGATGCAGTGGCCCTCGGAGACCACCTCTGGCTGGCCCGGGGGTATTATGTGCCGCCAGTTTGGGTCGATGCCGACGCTGAGGATGCCGGCGTCGTGGCCGCGCAGCCGATCGGTATAGAGGAGACGCAGGCCGCTGCTGTCGCTGATGAAGGCGTCCATCTGCGGGTTCGTGTAGTGGGTCTCCAGCATGTAGTAGCGCGGCCCCGTGTGCGGATTGAGTGCGTATCCGGCCTCCGGCGGATAATTAAAGCCCTGGCGAAAGGGGAAAGAAGAGGGACGATGGATTATGCAGAAGCCGGACAGTAAATAAAAACAGAACCGCGACAGCGCGAGAGAGGCACCGTCCGGTTTTCTCCGTATCGGGGCTCCGCGCGATCTGATCCGGTCTGATCCCCTTCCCCCCTTTACTCCGACGACGACGTGTACCGACTCCCCGCCGGACCCCATAATCGGTATCCGCCTCGATCCATCAGCGCGGGCCCCCCGATGCAGAAATTGTCGCTCGTGAAATTCGTTTCCTTATTGAAGAGACGCTGCGGCGCACACCGCAAATTACGCTCGGCTAATTTTAATTTTCCGATATTGATGATGAGCGAGATAACAATTCGCCTGGCTTCGAGGAATCGAGCGGAGTAATCGTCGTTTTAATAAACGATTCTAGATTTATTATTAATGCAACCCGGATAATTTCGATCATCCGCGCCAGATTTGTTTGTCTATTAATGAGTTTTGCAACTTTAAACGTTCAAATTGAGATGATCCACAGTGAAATTTTCTCGTCTCGTTGATATTTTTTATAATTTGCGATAATAGTACAATCTATTCCTACCATGGAGATTTCGTTCAATATTTATTTTCCGACGGTATATTTTCAATATTTATTGTCTGACGTTAAAAAATTAATATAAAATAACATTGCCGAATTTTAAATACCGACGTAGTGATTTTTAAAAATATAATGTTATGCATTAATTTTGTATTAAAAGAAATACAAAATAAAACGGAAAAAAAATAAAAATAAACGCAGCAATCATCGCGTATACTGACAAATATTTAATCACGTGTATCATCTCAGTTAATATTATTATTAATATTACTTATCGTGTTATACTAGATCACTGAATTATATACTCGTTATACACGAGATCCCAACGCGTCTCACGATCAATGCAACTTCGCACGATATTCGAATTACCGATAACCACGAAGAAACAAGTTTGTGGTATTCCTGTTCTCGCATTGGTATGCATTACACCGGACTTGGAATTATCACGAAACTCCGAACGTGTCTTGTACACTTGTGCGTAATGTTTGATAACGTATCAGAGTCAACATATATAAGAATTTACGTGTCGAAGAAGAGTGGATATTTTTTCGATAATCAAAAAAAACACTAAAAAACTTTAATCGATTGTCGACTTTAATTAATTATTAGTTCATTTTACTGCATAACTGACCTCGCGATGCAATAATTAGATAGTTCCATTATCGATAGAATTATTGGAGGAAATTGTAATTTTAATTATAGAGTGCACATAATTTAATAATCATTGAAAATAAATTTCCAACCATTTGCATTTTATTAGCTTGCGCTTTCTATATATTTCGCGGATTAGCAAATACAACGAATGCGTTTTATACTCGCGCAAAATTTACCAACAATGGAAGCGCTCGAGATTCTCTCGTATATGTGTGAGTAAATGAAGTTTTCGACGTACCTCAGAACCGAGACTCCAAGTGGCCGCGATCGTGTTGCACTGGAATGTAGGTTTATCAGGAGCATAACAAACACTCCCGGTCGTTTTGGCCGCGGATTCCAATTCGGCTTGATCTCCGCGGCACTCGTACAGGGTCATGTGGTGCAGGTATTCGTGGCTTCCCGGCTGAATAACTGGTTCATACTGAAATGCAGAACAGGCGTACAAGTTGGTAACGAGGATTAATGTCGAGCGCATGTCGGTTTTGTTTTTGCGACGTCTTCATAATTCGGGAACAACCCGTATCTTTTCATTTTGCTTATTACAGAAGAAATTAATTGATCGAAGAAATCACAAATGTAAGAAGAATAAAGAGAAGGAAAATATTTATATATAATTTTCTCTATTTTATCTAAAATTTTATAAAAACTATATATATTATATATAAATTGCAAACATTTAATCTAATTTTGGAATCAGTTAGGCGTTATTTCAATATTTCTAGCAAGGCGAACATCGATAGATTATCGGTTACGAACTAACAATATTCTATTGATATCGATAGAAAGAGAAAGATTCTTCTTCGCACTTTAATAGACGTCATTTTTCACAGTTTAAGGAAAAGTTGTTAAAGCGCAAAATTAGGAAAAATCGAGCCACGGCATTCGATCTCGCTCCAACGTCGGCAGAACGTACTACATTTCAATTAGTTTTCCTCAACAAATTAACGGCTCGCCGATATTATGGTCATTCGTGCTCGTTAATCTAGGAACGCATTGGTCAATAAAAAGTACGAATAAAGGATGGTCCGTCCGTTTTAAGCGTTTGAATTATGGTGAACGGAACGCTAATCGGTTCTCCTTCTCCGTCGGATGCTAAGAAAGACCCGAGATAGGAACACAGACTTTGCAATCGCATCGCGTAGTTGGGTCACGTCCGATCGAGTTCGAGATTCAGGTGTCGGTCGTTCGACCGGCGATAGATAGAGCAAGTATATCAGCCAGTCGTTCCAACATTCTGTTCGGAAACTCCCCGAGTGAGGATGTGAATATGTTAAAGACTGAGGTACGGTGAAATAAAAAGTAAGAAGAAAATAAAGAAAAAATAATACAATTTTATATTTTATATATATATCAATTTTTTTGTAATACAGACAATAAAAAATCTCTAAAAAGAATCCTCTTACAAATAAATTGATATGCTAATCAAAATTATATTGACTTGCTTCAGCTTTCTAGCAGCTGTCAAATTTTGTCGCGTAAATTAATTAATAAATGGATAAAATTGGAATAGAATATAACTGAGATTTTATTGATATATGCGTTCTGCGAGGAAGAACATATAATAACTTGGGAGGCATAGAATATGGAATTGCTCCGAAATATCCCTTCATCAACTTTAATTGCTGACGTAAAATTCGTGTCGAATGGATAAAAATGGACAGAGACCCAAATAAAATTTAAAATAAAATTTAAAATAAAATTAGACCAAAGAAAAATAGCATTCATACATATAGGCAATCCTTTGGATTAATTATTTCATGTCATCTTCTCCAATTCCTTTTATTATAAATGTGCGATAAAATATGGTAATATAACGGTGTTTTGTTCGGCTTAATTTTCGTTGGAAGAGCGAAAAAACATTAGCATAATGTAAAATACATTCGAGTCTGTCGGCAATAAAATATTTCCGCGTCGCGTTTAAATTCGCGAAAACGCGAATGCGTTTTTTTTACTGCTTTTGCGCCTCTTATTATTGCCGCGGCCCGACTTTGATTTTTAACACTCGATTTGGGTAATCGCCCAGGAAATCTGCGTCGAAATGGAACATAGTACCATGACGTGAACCGATACGCAATAGTAATACGAGGTTTACGACCGATTGCTTTATCACTGTCGCATTTATCGATGACATCTCGTACATCGATCTGTCATCGCGCTGATGGCGAAACCGGCAGCCGGAACAGCGAAACGATCTCACTTACCACATTGATCCTGCCATCCTACAGATCCGCCCAGTCGTACATTTACGACGAAATTTCATAGCACGAATTAATCGATCGTGCACAATAATATCGTACTCGCGAATCGAAAGCTTTTTTTATATCAGAACGGATAATGAAGCGCATGATTATTTCTTTATATTTTTTGCAATAAAAGACACATGTACGAACGATTTAAGAATTCTTCTGGTTAATTACAACACTTGAAATAATTCAGATTCCTAATTAATTAATTTATATATAGAACACTTTACAATTTTATGTATTAAAAAACAAAGTATATACAAGTATGAAGAAAAAAATCATGTTACCGTTTTTAAAATGTCATTTACGATCAAAGTATCATTTAAGAGTTCTCGCGAAAGAGAAAACGCGAAATTGTAAATTGAAATAAGTCTTCCTTCTAGATACGTCAGAGCGTTTTTAAAAAAGGAGAAACCTCCGTCCAGGCTATGATTAATCATCCGATGTAAAATATCGTATAACCTCCAGATTATCATTTTGCGCGGCATATTTATCGGACGGCTACTTGACGAGGCATCTCGAGACGCGAAAACACGCGAGGTAGAAGAATATCTCCCGTATGAGAGGCAAGGAGAGATGGGAGGGACGAGTCGGCAAACTCGACGTGCAGTTTCTTCGGCATTACAAGAGCATCCACCTTCGCTTTAATCAAGTCGGAGAGCGGCGGGCGCGCGCGAGCTACCGTAAACGGGTTATACACCTGGAGGAGAGAACTCACCTTCACGACGTGGTGTTTGTGATTAATGCTCGGCATCCTCAGGACACGGCACCAGAGCAGCATGTCTTGCCCCATGGGTAAACGAACCTGCACAGCAATTCGAATGGTACTTCGTTAAGAGAGTATAATTCCACGCGAAATTAACGGATAGAGCTACTGCATTGAAACAATCGATATTTGATGTATCGACATTGATATCAGCAAGAAATATTAATGCAACATTTCATATATCCAAAGAAAAATTAACGTATAATATATGAGTGAAAATACATGTATTTTAAAACATGTGGAAAAAGCTGCAAAAAACTGATAATATATAATACGAGTGAAATTATGAAGGCATGAAAATATATATTATACATGATATATATTTACGTTTTGAATATCGATATCATTTTTTATTATAAAAAATTGGAATTTTTATGATATAAATTCTATAGATTAATCAATAAATTACTTTAGATTTGAAATTAAAAATGGACTTTTTATAAAGAGAGTACAATATATAAAATTAAAATAAAATATAGAAAATAAAAAACATTAGACAACTCGTCCAACATTTTTATCTGACGAATGCTGCGATATCGCCAGAATTTTCCCCTTTTGAGAATGGGCATTATAATAAACCGTGTCTTGAAAATAATTGCTTACTTTATAAGTGCAAAAAAGTTTCTTTTACTGAAACGAGTGGCGCAAGAAGTAGAGAGGAAAATTCGAGAAACTTGGCTACTTAACGCATACACACCAGGTTTAATGGTTCGTTACAACAAGGTAAGAACAGTTAAACACAAATATATACGAGAAATTCATTACCATATTTTCCGACGCCGCGTGCGACTTACGTAACAAGGTTGCAAGTTGCTTTTATGATATACGAGCCCATTTCGCTCTGTCTCAAAGCAGCACTTTCCACGCCACGCGACTATTTTGCGCCAGTTCTCATGCACGGCCGGCTACATTGTGTGTACGAATGCGTTGCGAGTTTTTCGGCACGTATAAGTGCATCTACCGGTGTTAGTTGCGTTACTTGTTCGTTCGATACATAAGACATACGTGCGAACTCACTTTGCTCAGGGTCCTTTGCTATATTCCAAGCACCTCTTATGTAGCTGCTTTATTATACACCAATGTATCTCAAACATTTCGACGTACAGGGCTCGAGAAATATTAAATATCTCACAAAGTTTTTCATTCATTAATAAGCGTAATCATATTATAAAAAAAGAAATTTTTTTTTGAGAGTTTGAAACTTGTACAACTTTGCTTAATTATGCTTCTTGTTCTGTGACAGAATTACAGGTATTAATCGCGCTAGTACTTGTCCCACGTGTATATCTCCCATCTACAAGTCAGATTCATAGTCTGCCGAATTATTCACGGACTTTCGTGCATCAATGAAACCAGCTTCGTGTGCTGTTGCAATGTACATATCTCAGCAAATATACGAAAAACGATGAACGGAAAGCGAAAGGGGGGGGACGACGGATGGTGGGTCGTTTCAAACTGCTCGCCGCGGGGTGTAAAGGGCGACCCGTATAGTGTTCGAGAAAATTACGATTCTCTTTTTCGCACATCCCTTCCTACGATCGACTCCTGCTGTTGCTGCCCTAAGCGCTCGAGCCATGCCGTCGGATTCTCCCACGCCCTTACGCGAAATTATCGATGTCAAGATTACCGGGAAGAGGACGAGCGTTTATTGTTTTGCGGTCGAGCATGGTTGATTGACAGCCGCGGGCGACAAAGGAATTTTCTTTTTTTTTTTTTAGGGATGCCACGAACGCATTTCCGACTTCTCTCCGGGATAATTTCTTCCGATTGATTGAAACTCGCAAAGTGAGTAACGCACACGTCAAAAAATTGCGATAATTTTTAATATTAAATTGCGACAATCTAGTATAGTTTTTTCAATTGAATTTAAAAACATATTTTTAAACAAAACGCATAAAAGAAGCGTGGTAGCATTTATTATTATATATAGCAAGAATGTAAAAACTAACGAAACTGGCAGCAATTTCTAACAAATGGCAGAGTATCGCAAAACCTGAAGAGAACGGCGCAATGTAAACCCGTTACTCTCCTCCCACAGCCTCGTCTTCTTCTTTGTGACTATTCTATTCATATTCATCTCTCGCGGCGCGATACAAAAGTTATTCGAACGCTCGGCAACTTTCGTGCCCCGAGTTAAGAAAGAACTTCCTGCGGTGCAGGTCAAAATACGGAAATATAAAGCGATAGACAGCGATACTTTAGAAAAAATCGTAGCGATATTTTTTTACGATATTTCGATATCTTTGTATATATTTAAAATGCTAAATAATTTTCCCCTCTCTTTACCCTTCGCATTTAAATGAAATAAAACAAACATATGCTGTTATTTTGAAGGGAGAAAAGAAGATCAAAAAATTGCGAAAAGTATAGAAAGAACAGACTTGCTATCTCGATTATTCTGCTACAGTGATCGTAACAAATTCCTCCTAATGCGAACCGTCACAAGAAGCCCGCGAAAAATGGCGAAATTCGACAAACTGAAAATATATACATATAAATCCGAGTTTGGAACAAATACATCCCCTCGAAAGCGCACGCTTGTCTCAAACGATTTTACACGGCTGACATTTCCGGGTCGTTTATCAGCACGTTCAGTGCGAGTGTGATCTTGCACTTTTTCGCGGGCCAACGAGCGAAGTACGAGAGAGAGAGCGTGGCCCGATTCCGGTCTCGATATAAACTATAAACAGGACCGGGGCGGCAGACGGTGGAATTAGCATTGTCCGATTCCCAGCGATAGCGGCCGACCTCGTAATCTACGACCCGGCGACGCTAATGAACGAATAGTTTTTGCCGGATGTGACCCGGTTAAGATTTATGCCGTCATAAATTCGGTGCACAATGCCGTCTCTCTCTCTCTCTCTCTCTCTCTCTCTTCCTCCCCCCACTGTTCACGCGTCCGATAAAAATCCAGCACGCCGAACACGCTAAACGCGTTCGAACATTCATCTCGCGCACGCGACCTATACGCGTGTCTAGTCTACGCGAATGACGAAAACAGAACCGTGCGATGAGAATTTTGAAAAAAAATCCGGATAAACGAATAATCCGCCCTGGCGGTGTAAAAAAAAACGTCGATATCGCAGAATCAACCCTTTGAAAGTTCTCGACATTCTCGATTTTCTCCACTTTAATTTTAAAACTAGATAACTTTCAATTAATCTTCTAATTGTATAAAAAAATCAAATGTGCTATATAATATTAAATGCTATATAATTTAATAAAAAATAAAATTAATTAATAAATGCTATATATTTTATATCGATTAATTTTAAATGTTTTTTTCGAGATGAAAATTTTACGTTTCCTTCCTTTTTGCAATTTTTGTGCAAGTCTTTAGTATAAAATTATATATTCTTGAGTTAAAATTAATGCCGAGTTAATAACTAGTTATAACGTTAATGATTAGCGTTGATGATTCCTCAGCAAAGCCTGAATAAAGTAACTTTGGTTATCTTAAATACTTTCATGAAACCCTTGGCTTGAAACTCTCCTCTCCCCCTCTCCACCCCTTTCATGGTGCAAATCGAGTCCAATATCACAACGCCAATGGCAGATCCACTTTCGTGAACTCTAATTAAAACTCTTTAATCGTCTTTGTTCGCGCTCGCGAATTTCTCCGCGGTCGGGATGAATATTAACTTTGTTCTTGTTTCTTGTCACGTGCCGTCGTAATAACGCGAATCGTAATAAATGCGCAATGTGCACCAACTGCTCTCTTCTTTTTCTCTCACTCTCTTTCTTTTTATTTCTTTTTTTAATTATGTCAAGAACGAAACGAAATATTTCCTTCTACAGCTACTTCGTTACGTATTTATCTCGACGGAACCTCTTTATTGCATTTATCGCATGGAATGTTAATTTTTATCTCACGGTATCTCTACGCTCGTCTTACACGCTTTTTATAAATATGCGAAAAATTGAAAGCTAAAAGAAGATTAAAACTTTGCGACCTACCTGTTTGTTCAAAATGTCCCAGATCTTTAAGGGTGGCTCCGCGTCCTGATTACGCGAGCTTCGTCTGGGCTGCGTGTCCCTCTGCACTAGATACAATGGCCTCGAGCCTCGTACCGCGCCATGATCGGGCAAGACCCCGGCCGCTGATACCGGCTCCTCGACATGATATTGCCAAACCACTTGCATCGTGTCGTTCTGAAACACAAAGGATGGCCCAAAGTCAAGAACGGGTTCTCGTTCTGCGCATTTTGCTGTCGAAAAATATTGATAGAGAAACAGGGCTACAAAGAGGAGCTTACGCCCTTTATCCAAGTCTCTATAAAAATCGTTGCCTCTGGAAAAGAGGCAGACGATGCGAATAAACGGGCTCCTCTGCCGAACATTGCGCGCTCGGCTGCGTCTTTTAATCAAACCTTTCGTAAAATTTACGATCGAAAATTGCGCTCAGATAAATTTTTTAAAAATTATTTTAGAAAAATACATCTGTATCGATTTCTCTCGCTAAGTTTCCACAGTTTTTTTTAAATAAAAATAATTTTTATATAATACATTGGTTAAAGCGATAATATTTTTCTTGTTTTCTATAATAGGATCTTTAATAACTCTGCAATTAACAAAAATCCAGACTTGTCTATTTTTTATATAATCCAGGATAACTCGAGCCTTTCGGCGCTCTTAAATTCGCATAGGGGACTCAGCGTCAATGATCTGCGGCCTTGCTGCGGGCATACGCGATTCACCCTCGAAAAGAAAGGCGACCGCCGAGGGTGGCCGCGCGATATACCGAATACAAGCGACAATGTCCCTCTCTTCCGATGTCCGCTTGTCGCGGTTGGCCGCGAAGCGTATACACGTGTCCAACTGCGTGAAACTTGGGGTCGCTTTTGCACGCGAACGAGCCACTTACACATCTCGGAACAATCGCGTCTGATTTTCAAACTAGCCCGCGCACATAGGTTTCGTTAACCGATTCATTCTAAAAAAAAAAAAAAATGCCATTGACCCTACTCGAACGGCGTGAATAGAAATAAATAAAGTGATGTAAATACAACCGGATTTACGAGCTCATTGTAATCAGAGTTATTTTTGTGCTTATGTTAATATAACATCCTATATCCAGTGTTAAAGTTTGTAAGTAATGATAGATTCTCTACTGCTTTTAGTCTCTCATCGATCGATTTCACTTCATTAACAGAATGAGATGTAAAGTATACGAAAGTGGAGAATAATTAAACGCGAATAATTAAATTTGAAATATATAAAAAGTGAAAAATAAATTAAATTAAATAAAATAAATAAATAAATGAAATTACATTTAACACATACACAAATTGTTTGATTCTAGCAAGATCGAACGATGCATATTTTTAAAGTATACACAATAAAAAAAATTCATCATTAATTGGATTTTCATCAATATAGAATGACAAAAAAGGATTGTCAAAATAAATATATATTACATCTACTTTACATATTAAACTACATATTAAGACATTTTACGATAGCAATTTGCTTAAATCGTATATTACAAAATATTACTCCGAGAATATTAATTCCGCGAGAGATAATTCGCATTCATCATATTCTCTCGATCGTTATCGATTCCTGTCTTTACCACCGCTAAAACATATCGGGGACCAGATTAAGAGCGCGCTTTGCCACTCCAGACACGTCTCGACGTGAAGAAAAAAAATCGTCGGCGGAATCACAGAAGTCTCGCGCAATCGGTATGCGAATTTGCAACCCGCTCACGTGTTACCTATTCACGTTCTTCGATAATCGTCAAGCGTTCCCCTCCTCAAGGGATAGGGGAGAAACCTCCACGTTGTCCGTTAATTTCACCGCGTGCAATCATCGGTGCACCTACGATTATTTCAGAGTCTTGATTTCTGAGACGCTCGGGCGCCCGTTTGAATTTAGGCTCTCGTTTGAATTAAGGAAATAAATGGGAGATAGCGACCCAGATTCAGCAGGAAGGGAAGATTCGAAAGATTCTCGGGGCCAAAATGAAAAATCGATTAGAGGAAATGGTAATCGCTTTAGAAGGAACGAGGCGAGAATCGTGCGATTCATCTTGGATCGATTCTGAAGAGATGTCGTTTGACTACATTTTCGTTGTTCTCTCTTCGATCAAAATGCAGATGCAGATTTTCTTTTCAAGCGTTTTTTATACATATGTCGAAACTAATCAATTTAATGTTAAAGATAAAAACTTAGCGAAACTGTGTTTAAATAAATATATATTATCTTATTCATCACAACAAATTTCACATGAATTTTATTTAAAAAATTATATGTTTATCTATCCCGATAATATCGAAAATTAAACAATGAAAAAGGCTACTATAAAATTCATCTGGTTATAAAATTTGCTTAGTGCTTTAAACTCGTAATTAAATTCAATTTCTATTAAATCATTAAAAACTCTTATCACTTATCACTATATTTTATTCCTGAGCCTGCCAGGATGATAATAAATGCATCTCTTCCATTCTCTCTTTCTGTGTCTATGTTTTCTTCGCATACAAAGTTTGTAATTAATTCAGCAAGTTCTGATATTTCATATTTCATCTTGACGATTCCGACATAATATCATAATTTATCTTCCGCAATATTAAATATCATAATTTTTAACTGTGCAAATACCGTATAATTTAACTTTTCTGATTTTTCGAAATCTCTTTATTGGCGCGCTTTAATTAAATTTCTAATTTAAAACCCAATAATTTTTTAATTTACTTTGTAATATATTGTTTGTGAATTATTACTATTAATTTAGCTTTATTACGTTTTTTTCGTTAAACGATTCGATAAGAATTTTATCTCTCGTAACAAATATCCTCCCTTCTATCGATTCCGATACATTCTTATGCAAGAGTTTCGGGAAAAAATACTAGTTCGTGAATATCCTTGATCGTCGAGTTCAAAGGATGCGATGCTATTGTAAGATACGAGTCTACCATTCTCGATTCGGGTAAGCCATGCGTTCGATCTCAGAAATCCCGATTTAAAAGATCCTAACTTGCTGCATCCTTAAGTAGGTCGACAAGAGAAGAACGATGCGAAGAAAGTTCTCCCAGAAATGGGAAGCGACGTCGGCGCTTGTAGAGATCATTAAGCTAATATATAATCCATGGAAAATATAAGGGTGCGTTAATTAGCACGAGAATGTTTATTATAGATATTCATTAGAGGCAAGAAGTTACGACATAGTAAAGAGAATGTTGTGTGTGTATGTGTGTGCGCGCTGTAATAAAATTATAACAAGTTATACAAAATAAGAAGAAATGATTTATAAGAACTTAAAGAAGCTTCAGATAATACTATAACAGAATTACAAAGTCTTTAGTCGTTATCAATTAGCATTCTCATTAATTTATGTGAATAATACTTCGAAAATTTCGTTTACTTTACTTACTTTTTTACGATAAAAAAAATTTTTAATTTTAACAGAGGAGAATTGTGACCGTTTGCTAGAGATTTTAACTCGGAGATATATATTTCCATAAAAAGTATCCTCGATAAGATATATGGATGAGATATAAAACGACGAATCTTGTTTGAAAAAGATAGGCTAGGTAAGTTTGCAGGACAAGATGTAAGCAAGAAGACAAACGGAACGGATTTGAGATTCGAAGACATCCCCTGCTAACTCAAGCAGCGTTTCTTTCGCGGAGCAACTTTGTTGTTCGTTGTTCTCACGAGCCGTAAATCTCTTCCGCTTGTTCGTTTTGCACACGGATGTCCTTTCCCTCCCGCCTGCGTATCTACGTTTAGGAGCACTCGTAGCTCGCAATTATCCGTTCCAATAGTCGTTGGGTCAAATAGGAGAAGGGAAAGGAGAGGCAGAAGATCCCATTTCGCGAGTTAAGGATGTCAGCCGCGATGTGAGCAAATGGCCCGCGAGTTCCCTTGGAAACCCTGGCATAAAAGATCTGGGCCACGTGCTCCGTAGAATCCCAAAGTTGAGTGCGAAGAGAAAGAGAAGGGATAGAAGAAGTGGAAAGAGGGGAAGGGAAGAGGGTTGATCGAAGGGTGAGCGTTGATTCTATAATGGTGCTTAATAGAGTTCGCTCTTTATTACGCGAAGCGAGTAAGATTATTGTTGTTGCAGACTTTCATCTTTGAACTTTATATGAAACGAATTCTGATCTTGACATTACGTAAAATAATTTATCGAACGAGTAAAATAATTTGCACGAAGGAGAGCAACGTTACATTTTATAAATAAAATACAATCTCAACACATTTGACAATTATTCAGTTTCTCTCTTGCAACTAAATACAATTTTCTTCATCTATTTTAGCGTTAGACTAAACTTGTCGGAATTAAAGGTTAATGTTCTCCATCTGAAATCTAAAGGTCAATGTGATATTGACGTTACTAAAAAGGTTGCAATAAAGGGATAACGAATGGGAATCATTCAGTACCCTCGTTGAGCACGTGAACTCTGGTCTATCCTTCGAAATTGAAAAGCCACTTCTCTCTTTTTCCCTCTTACAACTTTCCCACCACTCTGTTCTTCCGCTTCTTCGGTATTACACCAAAAATCGTATCTCACGGCTAACGTCGCGCGGCAGTCGTTGAATTTAAGGGGCGTATCCCAATTTCTGGGTTAAGAGATATCACTTGCTATGTGAGCAAATCACGCGCTCTTTCTTCCTCAGAAAATCCCGTTTTGGAAGCTCGTTTTATTGCCCGTTGCATCCGCTTTCAAATCTTTACTACGAGCGGTAAGTCGAAGGAAAATGAGCTTCGCGAAAGCACGACTTGTGTGAAAAATGGCCTTTTTGTAATGAACATATTCGAAGGATGGATTTCGGGATTGGCTGTCAAAATTTAAAAATAATGACGGATATATCGCAGAATTTTTCGGTGTGAGACTATATCAAAATTATAATAATGTTTAAATGAAGATTATTCGAATAAAAATTATTTATCTTATATTCGAATTTTTTCATTAATTTTTTAGAATAATTTCTAGATAATTTGTGTACTGTTTTCATTGAGAAACAGATTTCGCCTAATTGCAAACGTAAACAATCACCGTCTCCTCCTTTATAAAAACAATTCGGAAGTCAACACCGACGACAATCGTTCCACTTTGACGCGGCGAAAGAGCAACTTCGCTTTCTTTGGGATAACTTTCGAGTGTGTCGAAAGTATCTTTCTTTCTATAAAAAAAAAAAACAGAGAGGGAGGGAACGGAAAGAAAGGAGAGCATCGCGAAACTTCGACCAGCGCGAACAGTTTGCTTCTCGCCGAAAGAAGCGAGGCGAGTCTTTACGCTCGTGGGATAGACAAACCGATACTAGCTCTTGCCGAGGGCAACGTTAATTGCCTAAAGTACAAAAACCTGACGGCCGGTTATCGACGCCGCGTCTCCGTTTTTCCCTTCATCCCTTCCGCCCTAGCATCCGTCTTGTCCGCCTGTCGTCTTAGCCGAACGCGCGCGTTCGCACACAACTCCGATAGGGAAAACTAATATTGAACATTCCTAAGTAGAATGCAAAGGGTGCGACTCGGAGGGCGGCGAGCCACCCCGGCCGTCGGGAGAAGCCCGAACTCGAACTTGAAAGTTTTAAAAAGCAATTAAGGACTTCAAACTCCCGACACATTCGCTTCTCGTCTGCCTACAACCCCGTTCATACCGCTCAACCCCTTTTATATATATATATTTTTCTCGCTTCGTTCATCATTACTATTCTCCCTCTTTCTCTCTTGCTTCGTCCCCTCATCATTTGCGGCAGACATTCGATGGCGGCTATCAAAATTGAATTATTTCGTTACTCTTAAAAGAGCTAATATTTTTTTCAGAGGGGTGTTTCTCGATAAATACGATCCCATCCTCGATTAACCACAGTGGTGGTTTAGAGACATCTTTAAATGTGAAAAAAAGAGCGCAATAAAACGCTAAAGATACTTGATAGTAATTATTAACTACTATAATTTGTACATTTAAAAAAAATGGATCGACTTTAATTTAAGATATTTAAATCATAAACTTTTTGAAGAAAAAATAAAACATTCTTTATTAGCTCTACTCTTTTAAAATAGTTTATTTTATAAATTAAGAATTTGATGATTTAACGCGTGTGAAAAAAAAATCAAATGCAAGTTTGTCGAGAAATTAATCATTAAAATTAAGAGCCACACATACATAAGCTAAAGAAAATATTGATCGTCGAATTTCGTCGGCTTGTTACAAATATTTAAATCTGTATATCATAAATAAGTGTAGTTTGCCATAAAGTAGATAGGAACTTGCTCGCATACTCGCCACCTGGGAACGACGGAGGTGCCGAATCGATAATCTCAGTCTCGCGAGATCTAGCCGGGGGTATCTCGAATTCAAGTACTCCCGCGAGCGTGAGCGCAATTTGCAATAAAGCAATACACGGGCTTCTACATATTTATCACCGTGAAACGTAAGGAGAAATCGATAATCGCGCCGGAATACCGATCCGAATTGCGGGATCGGATCGGTTCACCGACGACCGACAGTCGAACTCGTACAGTCGATGCGCCGTAACGAAAACGCACGTAAATCTCGCCCGGATCTTTACCGCAATCTCTTTACGGGTTGCTTCTGCGGAAATCGATAAGAAAAGCGGCGAACGTTTAGGAACGTCGAGATATTGATGATTCTCTTACGAATTTCACGCGCATTAATTTCGGGATATGAGATAAGATCCTTTCAAATTAATTTCAAACAGCATATTTATAGCAATACATATAGCATAAATAGACCTATATATATATATATATATTATTCTATATATTGCTAAATATATTTTTAAAAATATTTATAAAATTATTATATATAATTATATATAAAAATATAATATTAAAAATATAAAAAATATATATATATATTTAATATTAAGAATCAAAAGATTGAAAACGGCGATCGAACCTTCACTAAAGATCGACGAATTTGTTTAAGATTAAACGACCGGAGAGAATGGCGATGTGAAGGACACCCTGTGTACAGGGTGGCGTATGTGTCCGCCTCGACTGGAATACGATATGCACACTGTACGTGGGTGCAGTCATTCGTAACGCGCCAGTGCCATTGAAAGTGTCGCGCGGGCCCGGTTACTGTAGCCTGGCGCACCTATGCCGATTAGATTCAAATAGGTATCAGTGTTTCGCGTGCTACGCGAGAAGAATACTTTACGCCGCATCGATTTTCTTCGCGCGGCGCGTGCAAACTGAGCTCCCTTCTCCATACCCGTGTTTAAACTGCCGCTAAATGCGCTTGTCTGATTCTCGTCGTGGGTTGATAAGCAACGCGATTCTCTCTCGTACATTCTCAGGACTAAAAATCAGAATTAATCTAAATTTAAATACCTGATTATATTATCACTGTGTTAGATCAAGACGGTCGCGATTAAACTGCCTAAGTTTGAAAAATTACAATGTAATGAAAAAATTAAAGACCCGTTGACTATCTTACTTGAAAATCTCGATATCTCCCCCAAAAAAACAAGATCCTTCTTAATGCTCGTATAATACATTTTTAATTGAATCCTTAACTAATTTTTTAATGATTAAATCATGGAGAGAAAACGCGAAGAATAGGACAAACTTCCTCTTTCGCATAATATCACTGAAGATACGATGAAATTAAGTCAGCCGTGCGCCTTTTGACGTGATAAAGGTCGCGTAACATTTCCTTTAATTAGACAGATGCGATATTCAGGAATCTCGGTGATATCTCTTACTTCGCGTCTCGACCTAAGAACTTCGAAGAATCCCAAATAGAAGCCCGTCGCCGTCCAAGTGTCAAGTGCGAGTAAAATCGCTTTATCATGGCGACGCAAGAGCAATTCCTTTTCCTCGTTTCTACTCTGCGAAAGTTCCCTCCTCCTCCTCCCTACGTCGACTAGATAATTTTGGAATCGCGTGATTAAAGTTCTCGCGATTAAAGTTCTCGCTTCGTTTGAATAATGACGCGAAAATGCGCGCACATCGACGAAGAAGATACACAAGCTATCGGGCGCTTATTGTGTTAGTTTCCGTACTTGGGGTACTGTATAGTCGGCGATAAAACAAGCCTGATCTCGCACGGATATCCAACTGCAACAGATAAGACGGCACGATTCCCGCTCATTGTCAGATGTACATACAATATGTACACGCGTGTATCGCCCTATATGTTTAATGAAGTCTGAAATTAAAGTCGGCGACACCTCAAAGAAGGTGAGATGAGTCTATTCGGGTCAATAATGATTCTTTGATTGCTGTAAGAATCTTTCAATTATTAAATGTGACATTTTTTATTTTATGCAAAAAGGACGCAAAAATATCATAGAATTTATCAGAAAAAATTTATTATTAGCTCTTAATAATCTTAATCTGCTTCTGTATATAAAAATTAAAAAACGTGACGTGAATCTCTTTTAATTATCAATTCTTCTGCACAGAAATGTATTCACGGATATTTTATTTATTACCGCGCAACGTATTCATGGATTTAGCGAGGTGTTTTATTTTTCTTTTTTTTTTTTTTTAACTCACGAGACGGATATCGGAACTTAATCATCACGTATACCGGCGGACTACTACGTTGAGAAGCATTGATTGGATACGCCTGTGTACGCCGCGTCGAAAAAGGGAGGGCTCCGCTAACAAGATTCTATCGCTTTGCTTGGTGTATCGTTGGTGCTCTCTTCATCAACGTGAAGCCGATGAGCCAACATCGGCGAATACGTGGCCACCGGCGTACCTGAGCACATCCTATGGTATGTACCCAGTCATTAACGGGTAAACTCAGTCTAAACTTCCCGGTGGATCCTGTCAAGGACCCCGAGCAATACTCACGAGCGTTGTTGCAACGTAACTAAGTGCGCGTCGAATTCGCCCACCGATGCCTGAACTTCAGCGTTCGATATGCGAAGATTAATGGCGATCGTTTCAAGTAACTTCCGGATTAATGACACATCGATTTATTTGCCGGACGAGCCTAAAATGTATTTGTCAAATTTCCAATTACGCTCTCTTTCTCTCTCAATCCGTTAGAATATAGAATATATGATCGATTTTAAATGCGTGTTGAAGACACGTTGGTCTACATATATGTATGCAAATCCATCTGTAACGTATGTTTATTTCACGAGACAATTAACTGTTATTTTCACTAGTGGATTATTGGTCATTAATTAATGTTACGATTGTTTAATGAAATGATGATTGAATAAAATATGCGCTTCGTTTCGCGATTGCAGTATTCGTAATTTACATGTTCAGACTGCGTTAAAATATTAACATCAATTCGTGATTAAAATATTGATCATTTATATATTGCTATATAATATATACATATAATTTTATATACGTTGCAAAAAAATGAAAACTAAAGACGATCTCCTCCAAGCTAATTTACATAACGACGTTAAAACAAGAGTACAAAAGTAAAAAAATTTTTTTTTAGCAAAAATATTTTAAAATAATATCTAAAATCCAGAATAAGAAAGTTAAATCGTGCAATACTGGATCTTGGATTCCTCAATAAGACACTACTATTTTCCGCTTATCCAAGGTCAATAAACGTGCGCGGACCGCAATGGACCCGTTGATAAAAATAGCTGATCGAGACAGTCGGAATCGGAAGGTGGAAACCCACCATCCTTATCGCTTATCGACGTGCAACAAAGCGCGCGAGTATTCGCGTCAGCAAGCCGCGTGTCGGGGCGAGCACGAACGGCGTTTGTATAATTAACGAGCTTTGCGGTGGAGGAGGCAGGAAGAGAGGCGGGAAGGGACCTCTCTTCCGCCTCGCGGCGGGTTCACCCTCTTCCAGCAGAATTGCATGTGTTCGTTCCGCGGCGCGCGCCACTTATGCCGAGAATACTGAATTATTCCGCAGCCGCGCACACGCGCGGCTCTCCCCCGTCTCGTAATTCTTCGGCTATCGATTCCGCGTTATATACCGACTCTCTCGCCCGGTGTGTATCTCCGTTTTCCCTCTCTTTCTCTCTTTTTTCCTTATTTTATCCAACGCGGAAGGCACCGTTTACCACGCTAAATGACCGAGCATCGGTGTTCGCGTTCGCGCCGCGCCGGCTCCCCGTCATCCAATATGGAAATCGCCGTGAAAACACCGAGAATAAGTCCCGTGGCTTTTCACCCCGCGCGTTGCCGCATTCATACGCGCCAACTTTTTCCTCGGAGAAACGTGCGAATCTTCCCTTCTTTTTCTCTCTCTTTTTTTTTACCGATAGGAAACATAACGATATAAATAAATGTACAGCAGGCGTGAGTGTGAGAAATGTGAGAGAAGTTACACCTGAAAAATCGCACGTATAGCGCAGGAACAGCGTAATACTCCTATTGTATATAATGTATATATGCGTTCACTTTTAAAGAAATACTTATCACCCGACGCAACGTAGAAGCTTACGTGATGTAAATGTAAGGATGTAAATGTAAAAGATGGTACTCTCTCGAGATATTCAGATGACGAGCAAACTGTCTGCTGACTCACGATTATAGGGTTTACCAACTCACAGTGTATTAACAGATGTCGAGAGAGAGAAGTGACCGTCGATGAGTCGTTCTCCATTCGCTGCGTGAAATGCAAGCGTAGCGAATGGAGTTCTAATTTAATCTGAAGCATAGTGCGCGCTCGGCAAGGATATCTCGACGTTGCTTAGCGAGCGACGGGACGAGACGACGTCCTAGCCTATGACGTTGACTGTCGTGTCAACGAACCGGAGAATCCTTAGGGACCCCGTTGTCGACAGGGCAGACAGGAGGGCACTAAAGTTCGCGTAATTTAGGTACGGCGTAGACTCTACCTCCGCTATATAGCCGCGTCAATATTAATCATTGTCGTCGTTGTTGTCGTCGGCAAAATGTCCGGGAACGCGGATACATTCGGGAAAATCGGAAACAATGAGCGATCATATCCTCTCGCAAACGTACGCGGAAGTACGAGGCGGAAAAGAAGGTATGAAGATGAGGGGGAGAGAAGGAATAAGGGAAAGGAAGGGTTTAGGTTTGTCGAAAGCAAACGTTGCGAGAATCGAACCACTGTGAATCGTCCAAATCTTATCCGAGATACAATCGATGAAGTACATCGGGCAACATCCGCCTCGCAATTTCCTGTTAGAACGCTACTAAAAACGCTTCGTATTACTTCGTTTTAATGCCTCGATAAACATTCTTATACTTTCAACAAAATATAAGATGGTTGATGTTGCTGTCCTATAATCGACTGTATCATCAATTATAAAAATAATAATATTGCGACAAATATAAAACACAATCTTTTGTGCTTCGCGTATAGCATTCTTTATTTTTGATACTTGGAAAAATCTCAATTTTTTTTAACAAAAGTGTCGATACTAATTAATGAATAACGACTGAAAATAAATCTCTCTGTAAATTATATATTTGAGAAATATAAATAGATAACATATATTATTTTGTGAATTAATTTCAAATCATTTTTAGCTTTTACTTGAATAAAATCGAGATATGATGTAAAATTTAATGTATATAATTTAAAATGTTTTAAATTATAGATGCACTTTTTTAGGTCTGCCTAGCTTCGGCGTTTCAATTTTTTATGTGATTCTGAAAACAGAACGTCAAGTTTATATATGTCCCGATAGTGTGAAAGACAGAAAAGGGCGGATAGCTCTCGTGATAATAACGACTCATCATCTTCTCACAATTCTCGCAGGCTTAATGAGCGCGAAAGTAGAAAAGGTAGAAGAGGGGAGCAAAGGAGCGCAAGGGTAAAAAGGGGAGGAAGGGCCGAGAGAAACGTACTATACGTCAAGACAATAAGTGCCATTAAGATACGATGGGGAGGCTTAGATAACCCCCGCATGAACCTCTTTCGCGGATCCGGTAATGGAGGATTCCGTTTTATTACGGCGCTATTTTTGGAAACTTACGGATGTCCTTACTTTTCCGGTGTAACGATCCAATCTCGGTCGAGCGACTAGCCATTCGCGATTCAGATAAGCGCGATAAAGCTCTCTTCATTCGGAGGTGTCCGAGTGTTGGCCTTTCAAAATGCACCCATTCTGAATCCTTCTGTCACGAGTTAAAACGCGGTATTTTAAACTCATTTCTATTTAAAAAATCGCTCACAAACACATTAAACTATGTATAATATATGAGACGTTATATAATCTATTCATATTCTAATTTCCAGTGTTGTGAATTCAAAATTTTATATTCTTACTTTTTTAGTACGGATTTGGAAAAAATCCTCTCGAGCAAGAATATAAATAAAATATTATTTTATACGTAAGATTCAAAGATTCAGCAGAAAAGTAAATTTTTCCCTTCGTCTCTTTTCGATGATTCTCCTTTAAAAAAGCTTTGATAAAAAACAACTATATATAGTCTATAGAGTTCTTCACATCAATTTCATTTCGATTCTCTCGGGAATATCGCGTATTTACACTCTTTATCTCGTGCAGAATAATGGTACGGTTCGTGATTTCGAAAAAAAAAGTATTGAAATAAGGAGAGAGGGAAAGAGAGAGAAGAAAGTGCGCCTCTACGCGAGTATATATTCACGCACACATATCGTCGCGATATACCACTCGTGCGCGTCTTATCCCGATCAGTAATTAGTCCGATCGTTCGTCGAGAGCCAAGGGGCCGACTGCTGATTGGTATTAAAGCCACTGCTGATTGGATAAAATCGATGCTACCGCGATGAGCAGGTTCTTCCGGCGAGAGAGAGAGAGAGAGCTTTCGCTCCCTTTTCTTTCGTTCCTCTCCGCTCGTCCGGAAATATGGCGGAAAATGATCTCGACATTATTAAATTGAACGTGTAAAGATTAAGAATTACGTTCCCTAATCTTTTTCTTCGTACAAGCATGAAAATAAAAAGTTCCGAAAACGTAAAAATCAGAAATTTTAGTCGGTAAATTCTCCAAGCAACAATATATCGGTTACACAGATTTAAGAATCAGTCCGCGAGAAATACGCGCGACTTCTCGGGGAGGCGAGATGCCTCGTATATCTTCTTCCGTATTTTCGATCCTCTCGAAAGAAGTTCGTCGGGAAGCAAATGACGCGTGCACGCTGAATACGAAAAAGCGCGAATCCACGGAGAGGTCTGCAGTAGGAGATGACGCCGGAGTGCAAAGAGGTGCAGAAGAGAGGCGAGACGCGCCCTTACATTCCGCCTTATATATTCGAGAGACGGGAGTAGTTTGCGAGCACGAAGAGGTAAAAGAAGGGGATGGTATACGCGACTCTCGGTGGTAAAAGGAGCGTGGAATAACGCGGATTGCGACGGCGAAATTGGAGATCGAGTGGCGAACGCCGAAAGAGTGGCTGCGCCACTCGGCGACGCAAACGGGACTATTCTATTCGGGCAGGATGGAAAATGGAAAAACGCACCCGCATACGCACAAGGAGAGAGTGAGACCCTGGAAGATTGGCCCGACGCGAAATAAGCCGCGCGATATAAAGTCCCCCGACATCGTCGTCGTATAGTCGTTCTCGGCCGTGGGATTCGCATCTGGTTCGAGATTCGTATATATTTCAGTCATTGGAGTTCTCGCACAGAGTGCGCGAGAATCGATTCGATAAAAGGATCATCGACTTTCGATCGTCGATTCGGAAGTCATAAGCCGATGCAAACTCTCTCTCTCTCTCTCTCTCTCTTTTGCTCTCTGCATTTTCATGAGAATTAAATAAATATCAACACCTCGAAGAATAGACTCGTGCTCTACTCTACGTTGGTAGCTTGGAGAGAATATAAGGTTGAAAAGATGTCAAGCCGAAGATCTTAAGGCGACAAAGTCACCTTCGTTTTTTCCAAGGCAAATGAAGTAAATATCAAGAAAAGAGAATAAACATTGAAAAGTAGGATTGTAGGTTGAAAAGATGTCAGTTTCCACTATTGTGATTCGGAAGGCCTCTCACAAAGGTATAAGTCCGCTTTCATTTTCAAATTAAAGACACGTCAGGAATAGTCACGAGAAATGAGAATCTTCGTATGAGGATTGAAAGGATATATATTTTTCTTTTAATTTCTCCTCATTCAGATTTATAAATATCGACAAATGATCCATCGTAAAAATGCACAAACTTTTCCGAATCCTCTATTCAAACGCAAATTAAATCAATGTCCTCAGACGGATACAATTATCATCTGACTTTTTAGAAAGAAGAAAATATGTATGTGCGATATGTCAAATAATTCTGACCCATACTCCGCCAAATACTATGTAAGCATCAAGTGCCTGAAGAATAAAAAGAATGAAAATTTTTCACACAGAAAATTTAAAATACGGAAGGTTGAAAAATCGTCGAGAGTAAGATTCTTCTTCGCGCACTTCTCATTCGAGTTCGCAAGCACGGACAGCGAATTTGTCGCGAAAATGAAGGAAAATAGGTGCAAAATGTCTTAGGCGATCTTCTTCCAAGATCGTGCGATCGCTAAAAATGAGGTTCCATTGAACACCTGGTTATAGAAAAATAGATAGATGCGAATATTCGGCGCGAATTTTTCCGTGATCAATGTGTGCGCATCTACATACATAATCAATAACGATAAATTATGCCGGAACGTTATTTTGATACCGAACAATGTTCTCTCGAAACGTGAAATTTTCACGTCATATCGAACAAAATTGATGAACAATTTATATTGACAATTTTTTTATCGCGTCAATCATTTATCATTATTAAGGATGACTTAGATGCCGCGCTCTTTTCGTAATAATTTAATCAGAACTGCAGATATCGTTTTTTTTCCATAGTTACGATTCAATTTTATTATCTGTTCGCGAAGCACCGCGCAAATGACACACAAACTCGCTCGTCACATCGATGTGTCAGCGCACAGCTGACTGAGAGAGACGCGCGCGATAACTACCGGCGCTTATATAGTTTATCTGTAAAAGAGCAACGACGCATATTAACGTAACGTGGCGTGACGGCCCGGTCCAGATACGACTTCCACGTATCTCTGCAGTTTGAACTGTCGCCGCCTGCACCGTAAAACTGCATTCGGAATTTCTGGTAATATCATTCGAGCGCTATTAAGCCGTCACAGCACGAACGACGAGTTTAGAGCAAACGCTTTTCGCGCAGTCAGGAAAGTTAACTTCAACTATGCGTTGTGAATGTATAAGTAGCGAATAATGTTGAAAAGCCATCGCGCGGAAACGGATTATTGTTTATCTCTCTCTTTTTTAAATATCTTTATCTTTTTTAAAATGGAACATACCTATCAATTTTTCGCTTCATAATCACTTCGCTTCAATTTACTTAGATTTATATCATTCCTATATACATATATACACGCGAAATACACCATCGATAAAATATTTAAACACTCAGAAAAGCACGTCCAATAACAATGAAATTTTTATAATTATTTATAATTACGTCGCAGACGTAGATGTGCAAATGATTCAATTTGAATGATTATGCTTAAAAATTTTTTTATGACTTTACAAGAATATTCTAAACTGCGGAAACTTGTCGTTAAATTAAAAATTTCGAAGATCATTATTTCATTTATAGTGTTTCATGCGCTATTAAAGATTTTAATAACGGTGAAGGTGATATCGGTCCTTTGAAGAACTTGATCGAAACTCTAATCGCTTTTGTACAAAAATAAGTTTTTCTTAATATTCGAGAAATGATTATACAATTTTCGTCATAATTTACATATAGTCCTCCATATCAAATCCTGAATTTAATTGTACCAATTAATAATGAAAATTACGTTTAGTTTCAATATCCAATATCAATCTAATGATTTGAGTTTTACTGTATTAATCACTGGCGGATCCTTGGAGGGGGGGGAGGGGTTTAACCCCCCCCCTGCAAATTAAAA